>NC_140585.1:883459496-884059496 GCF_964204655.1 Triturus cristatus
TGACCCCGCAGACCCTTCCTTCTTGGCGGTGCAGTCCTCCACGGCTGGACCAGCCGTGTGATAAATTGTTTCCAACATGCCCAGATCTTAAGGACGCACTCCACCGGAAATGATTTCAACTGGCAATTCATTTGTATTTTGCAGTTTGAAAGCCCTCCGCTGGGCCTCAGAACAGAAGTGCCGACTTCAGTGTCTTCCATCTCCGTGCTGCGACGAGGCTCAAGAGAATTTTGACCCCGCCGATTTGGTCAATAAAGTTTCAAGTTGCCAGCACTAACTATAACGGGGCAATTTCATTGGTTTTTTATCAGTAAAATTTCCGCTAACTATAACATGTGTGAAACCTATGGTTTTTTCAGTGAATTTGCAAGGTTTTTTAAATGCTAATTCCTAACTATAACGTGTTTGTAACCTTTGGTTTTTTCAGAGAATTTGTATGGTTTTTTATATGCTAAGTTATGTATTTTTAATTAAAGATATTTTTTTTTATTTAAATAAAATTACTTTATATTCATTTATATATTATCTGTATTTTTTTATAAATTATTTTTTTTAAAAATTCAATTTGGATATTTTTTTTTATTTAATTTTTTATGTCCTCTTTTTTTTTTTTTTATAAATTCTTGGGGTGCGCGCTCTGAGCGCGCACCTAGTACTATTTTATGAATTCCGGCGTACGGTATTTACGTACGCAAATATACTTAATGGTGCGCGCTGGGAGCGCGCACCCAGTACGTATGCGTACGTACGTAGGCATGCGTCCTACGCCCTCGACGCGGTTTACTTCCGCATACGCTAAAATTATGCGCAATAACGGTCGCGTATACGCGTCTTCAACGTATGCGCGCTAGGTACGCGTATATGACGTATGCACCTTCGCGTTTACGCGTTCGTGCATACGTCATCGCGGGGTGCGCGCACGGAGCTTGCGCAGTGCGCGCACCTCGGGTTTATACATAATAAAACAGTATTTCTTATTGGTTATCATTACTTTCAGTTTCTAATTGTATCAATACCACACCCAATCCCCTCATGGCAAGTCATGTGATCAAGAATCTTCACTTTTGATTGGTTTGAAGTACTTTCTGTTCCAGATTCTTCCCAAACCACACCTACTCCCCTCATTATTAGTTCTGATTCCTTTGGAGAAGGAGCTATTCTGTTGTTGAGAGACAATGGCTGAACAGCAACCTACTTCAGACAGTGAGCAGGACACTCTTGAGAGGCAGAGGAACAGGAAGCAGAAAGACAGCTTTATATGGCAGTTTTTCACTTTTCCAGAGAATGAGAAAAAGGTAAATGCACCGAAAGTTACATGTGTACTTTGTTATGTTATGTTATGTTAGTGCTATTTGTATTGCGCACGGCTGCTCCAGCAAAGGAGCGTCCCGGCGCAAAAAAGTCTTATCTCGTGGGAATCCTAACAAGAAATATTCTTTTAGCATTCACACTATGTTGAGACATGTTTACAAAATGCATCCAGTATCTTATCGTCGAGCTTCTGGAGAAAACCCTCCACCTGCTCAGCCGACGACATCTGCAGCAGCTCAACCGAGCACATCTTCGGCAGCTCAGGCGAGCACTTCAGCTGCGATGGTGCCTTCACCTGTTTCTTTACCTCTTGTTGGTCCACCTTGTTTGGCGAGGTTGTCTACACGGTGCACTGATTGCGGTTCTCTTATTTCTGTGGGGGAGACCAGTCTTGATCTCCTTCAGAGAAAATTTGATGCGCATACGTGCACTAGGCCATAGATGTTTTTTCTTTTTTTGCGTTTTTCTCTTCCTGTTTCCCTCCATTAACTCAAGGGCTCTTTTAAGAGCCACTTATAAACTTAATCAAACAAATTTTTTTTTTAGAATTTTTTTTTGAATTTTTTTTGAGGTGCGCGCACCCTGCGCGCACCCAAGGTTTTTTTTTTTTTTTTTTTTTTTTTTGAGAGACTACAATTAAAAATTGAAAATGTGATTGTACAGAAGTACAAACCTCAAAACCCCACTCGCTTTAATTCCTTTTTTTTTTTTTTTAAGTTTTTTTCGGGTGCGCGCTGGGTGCGCGCACTCGGCGATATTTTTTTACAAAATATTAACCTTTTTTTTTTCCCTACAAGGTCCTACTTTAACCCCCTTACAATGCCTACTGGGTCTATTTCTACCCACTCTGCCCCCTTTTCAAGTTCTCCCCCTTTGTTTATCACCCCCTCTTTATGGGATTGACAAAATGGCGGCCGCCGCTTCCTGATTTCCACCGATTCGAATGTTTACTAAGATCTAACAACCAATCAGAATTGCGCTCGCGCACGGCGAGGTGCGCGCACCCAGCGCGCACTCTGCGCGCTTATAGATATATATATTGATTTAAAGGCTATTTTCTCAGAATCTACTGAACAGATTTACACCAGACCTACAAAAGGCACTTCCTTGACCTGGGGACTACCTCTCTGCCAAATTTCTAGTAATTCTGTTCAGCCGTTCGGGCTGTAGCCCTGTCTAAAGGTCCTATGGAAAAATGCATGGGAAAAACGCGTTTTGGGACCCCCCTTTTATCTCAGCCCCCGCTTGACGAATCCCCCCGAGACTTTCAGGGTAGGAGCGGAGCGGAGCGCCCCACCTATTTTGAGAAATTCGCGAGGATTCGTCGACCGGCGCCAAAGTTATTCAAAATAGAATGTTGAGGTTTTCCTATGGAAACGTGGTCCTAACTATAACTACCTACTGGCGACCGCCAGTAGGTAATATATATATGTACACATATATATATATATATATATATATATATATACACACATACATACACACACATATATATATACACATATATACACACACACATATATATATACACATATATACACACACACATATATATATACACACAAATATATATATACATATATATATACACACACACATATATATATATATATATATATATCAAAGCACATTTCTCCAATTCAAAGGAGCTCCCGACCCTTCAGGGCGGCCTCGTTATACAGTGGGCATGGAGCAGCCCACCAACGTCAGCACAACGAAGAAACACCTCGAGGCCCTTTCCAGTGATAAAAACGATTTATTTACAGTGACAGCAGCACTCCTTCCCCTTTCCTTACGCGTTTCAGCTCTCGCCTTGGTCACAGGTGGGAAAGTTAATCAAAGGCAAAGTGCTTCGTGCTGGTTAAAATACGTGATGTCACATGACCTGCAGATGGAAATGCGAGTCCCACAATGCATTGTACAGGTATGTTAAGTTCCACAAGGAATTTCAATAAATTCTCTTTTGCAAAGTTCTGCTATTATTTCATCGTACCTGCATTGCTAGTAGTGGAAATATTGTCCTTGTTGCCATGTGTTAAATTATTTGCCAGTGCTCATTTTAAACGTACACCGCATCAAAACGTTTCTTCCTCTGGATGGTCAGAGCGGGATGTCAGCCCCTCCAACTCTCTTCCAAACAGTCACGCTTTTCGCATTAGTGGCATTCCCTGGGTGGGTTACGTGACTGCAGTGGGTCATGCTCCCGATCAACATCAAAGCTCATTTTTCCAATTCAAAGGAGCCCCCGACCCTTCAGGGCGGCCTCGTTATACAGTGGGCATGGAGCAGCCCACCAACGTCAGCATAACGAAGAAACACCTCGAGGCCCTTTCCAGTGATAAAAACGATTTATTTACAGTGACAGCAGCACTCCTTCCCCTTTCCTTACGCGTTTCAGCTCTCGCCTTGGTCACAGGTGGGAAAGTTAAAGGCAAAGTGCTTCGTGCTGGTTAAAATACGTGATGTCACATGACCTGCAGATGGAAATCAAAAAAAGAGACCAAATTGGTCTCGGGAGAAGGCAGTCTTATATGTTAAAATGCTGAAACAGTTATTTTTAAAACATAATTTTTTCAAAAATATTTAGAGACAGGTAAAATAGTCTTCACTAGCATTGAGTCCATTTGGTGTTTTGCAATCCATGAGAATAATGTGCCTGGTTTCTAATTTGCGCAACAATGCCTCTCGATTACCACCTCTTCTTAGGGGCAAGACTGTATCTATGGCAAAGTATTTCAGGCCTGCTGAGTTACTGTTGTGAGACTCATTGAAATGCCTGGCCACTGGGTACGTGGTGTCCCCATTGATGATGGCTCGTAAGTGCTGGAGTATCCGCTTGTGGACCTGCAGCTTGGTACTACCCACGTAGCGCAGGCCACATGGACACTCCAGCACATACACCACGTATTCAGTCTTACAGGTAAGTTTGTGCTGAATGGGGACAGGACTCGCACTAAGGGGAGTAGTATATTCTGTTTTGTTGACCCCGTTTTTACAGGCCTTACATACTGCACATTTGAAAAAACCTGTGCTGCTATTGAGCCAAGAACTGTTAGTTCTGATTTCGGGGCTACTGGACACTAGGCAATTGTTAAGGGACCTGGCCCTCCTGTATGAGATACTGGGAGATCGTGGTAATTGACTCCCCAATACAGGATCATTCACAATCAGTGGCCAGTTTTTCTTTATGATCTTGCGTATGGTCTGATGTTGGTTGTTATATGTCAGAATCAATCTTGACTCCGTGTGTTCACCAGAAACCGGTTTCTTTCTGCCTAGTAGTGCTAGTGCCCTACCTGGTTCATTGGCTTTGTAGATGGCTTTATCAATGAGTTCCATTGGGTAACCTCTACTCAAAAACCTAGTTTTACAGTCTTTTTGTGCTATACTACAGTCAGTGTCATTGCTACATATTCTTCTAATACGAAGCATTTCCCCGTATGGGATACTCCTAATTACATGTGCCGGGTGATGACTAGTAGCATGGAGTATAGCGTTACCCGCCGTTGGTTTTCTGAACAAACTGGTCTGTAATACATTAGAACAAACCCGAATTTCAACATCCAAAAAACAAATAGAGGTGTCGCTAATATGCCCAGAGAAGCCAAGATTTAATTCATTGTTGTTGAGATTGTCTATGAATAGCTTGGCTTCACTTTCTGATCCATTCCAAATTATTAGAAGGTCATCAATATACCTGTACCACTTGACAATGTTTTCAGACATAATTTTAGAGTATGTGGGTACGAGGACATGTTCCTCCCAGTATCCCAAATGGAGGCAAGAATAGCTTGGGGAAAAACATGCCCCCATAGCCACGCCCCTCACCTGCTGGAATACTTGGTTGGAAAACAGGAAAAAATTATTCTCAAGGCACATGTTGATCATTGACAGTAACATTCTGTTATGCTGATGAAAATGAATGGGTCTCAAATTTAAGTAATATTCTATGGCTTTTAAACCGTCCCTATGATGGATGCTAGTATATAAGGAGGATACATCTAAAGATATAAGAAGGTACCCTGGTTGCCATATTAAACCCTCCATTTTCTTCAATAAATCACCAGTATCAAGAATGTATGATGGAAGACTTTTTACAAAATCCTGCAAAAAGAAATCAACATATTTGCTAGTGTGTTCCATAATGTTGTTGCAGGCGGAAATGATGGGACGGCCTGGTGGTTTCACACTGTTCTTATGAATTTTAGGAATGAAGTAAATTATCGGCATCACTGGATGGTCATTCTTGAGAAATTTGAACTCGTCCATTGTTAGTAGACCCATGCTTCTCCAACCCATTAACTTCATATGGAATAAGTTCCATGCCTGTTTCACCTCCGCCATTGTGGATCTTTTATAACATTGTCTGTCATTTAGTTGGCCCAATGCTTCCTCCATGTACATGTCTCTTGGCCATAGTACCACGTTGCCGCCCTTGTCCGACTGGCGGACCACAATATTGACATTGTTCTGTAGCTTCTTTACAAGTTGGTGATAAGCAAAGTCACGATATCGATGTTTCTTATTGATATTGGATTGTTTAAGATGCAAACTCTTTAGTTCTTGTGATACTTTGTCTTGGAACATATCGATGTTATCTATATATATATACACAAATATATATATATATATATATATATACACATATATATATATTCACTGAAAAATTAAAGGTTAAAGTAATGTTATAGTTAGGTGAAATTTTCAGTAAAAACGTAACGTTTTAAACTCTTAAAAAAAAACCAGAAATTCACCAGTTATAGTTATCTCAAGTAATACCTCACACCACGGCCATGCAAAGTTTTTGCATCAACAATGTTATTGCAAATGCTGCAGTGATATTATCAATGATGTCATAGAAGATGTCCCGAGTGATGTAATATGTGGGGTAACTAGCAGTGCATGACAAGAGAAAGAGTTATATTTACCTTAGGACACCAGTTATAATTACTTGAGAGAACTAGAACTAGTGAATTTCTGAGGGTTTTAGAGTTTAAAATGTTATGTTGTCACTGAACATTTCACCTAACTATAATGTTACTTTAATCCTTGTGGTTTTCAGTGAATTCCCCAGGCCTGTGGCCAGGTCCTACGGACAACCCTCCGCATGCAGTCAACCCCATGCTGCACAGGGCCTTCAGCCGTGTGTGGCGGATGGTTAGCCACAGGGCCTGGCCTGAGGCAAACCCCCCACCTGCAGGCAGTCAATCTCACACTACACACGGCCTTTGACCATCTGCGACTGGGTGGTTGAGCCTTTACCACAGTCCAGGATTGGCCTTTGGGTCCTGGAGACACCATCACCCGGGGCCAAAACAATTAAACAGGGGAGGGGGAATGTGGCTTCTCTCCCCGAACCTTCTTGGGCCTCCCAAGGGTCAAATATAATACAAAGGGGAAGGGAGCCATGCGGACTCCCTACCTGAGCCTTATTAGGCCCGGGGGCCCCAGCCCTGGGGCTGTACTTTATTTTAAAAGGGGGGGGGGGCAGGAGGTCTTCCTCCCCATAGCCTTATTAGGCTGGGGACTCCATCGCCAAGGGCCCAATAATTAATAATGGGAAGGGGAGCACGGCCCCCTCCCGAGTCTATTTTGGCCTTGGAGATCATTCCCCCAGGGCCTTATTTTTGTATTTATTTTTTTAAAGGGAAAGGGAGACTATGTGGCCCACTAATCTATCTCTTATACTAGGATTAGGAGGGCAGGGCAATTGCAGGGTAAGATTTCCCATTTCTTCCATGGCAAAATGTCTCGTATCCTCTTAACACTGTGATAGATTCAGATAAGTAAGCATAAAATACCAATCACAAAGACAAACTGCTGGCCAATATAGTGCATTATATAGAGACTACTTAAGACCCAACTTCTTTGGCTCAACTACTGCAGGCAGCCTGGCAACTTGGATTGGTCTCTGCAACACTGTAATAGCCAAGCATCAAACAAAGCTTGAACAAGGCCAGCTGATGTGTACAAGAAGGGATTTGTTTAAAAGCTATGCTAACTGCAGACCAGGTTAGGTTAGACAAGGCAAAGTTCTCCCTCAAAGTATTTTCCATCACCAAGGCAGATTGAGCCCTCACCATACATAGATGGCAGCATTATGAGAAGGTTTTGGAGGTGGGGAGCTTTGAATAGGTTGATGGCATCATAACTACAGCGAAGAGAGGCGCACATAGCGATGGGATGGAAGTGGCCGTTTACTGGCTCAGGCCGTAGATACTACAGAAACATTTGCTACATACCATGATTATCTCTATAGCCCAGACCTTTCCCACCATTAGTAAGTAGGGCATTTTACACAGGCTACAGCTGTCTACATTTTCACCCGTGCGCAGATCCCTGCTTGTGGGTGAACTCACAACTGATGAGAATAACTTCGCCTCTTATTTAGTGTTGTAAAAAAACGTTTTCTGCATCGTTTAGTGTCATTTCGAGAATTAGTAACACAAACCATGAATTTTTGAAAGTAGTGGAGTCAGCGCTTCTTTGTGACTTCGGTTTGTAATCTTTTGGGTCTTCTCACATTTTTTCTCATGAGAAGATCCCGACATCTGGTCATTATTTAGTTTCATTTAATAAAGCCATCTGGTCATTACTTAGTTTCATTTAATAACAGTATCGACCACATGCTCTCATTTCAATTCACTTGTATTGAGAAAAGACTGCATAAAAGTATGCTCAGAATTCATGATTTTTAGCTTTACATGGTCCAACTGATTGAGGGCAGAAACTGCGGTTCACTGAAACGCCAATTGGCATGTATCCTTTTGCTAGCATATTGGCTATTTTTTTAATTAAATGCATGTTAGCCTCTTAGGCTTCCACAAAGAGCTGCGTTTTCTTTTAGCGAGGCATGCCTTCCTGCCATGCAGGTTCCGGAGAGTGGAAGGCAGCACAAAAAGGAAAGAGACCAATGAAGGGAGAAGGCTTTCCCTTTATAATGGCACAAGAAGCAGTGTCAGGCAGAGTTGAGGGTCCATGCAGCTTCTCTTTTCAGGAGCTGGTTGGGCAGCAAGCCATAGATGCAGGGCCTTCAGCTACCAAGGGGAATGTATGAGCATCCCCTGCATGGAGGCCAATAATGGAAGCAGGGTTTTTCTTTTCTGGGGAGTTGGTCTAGTTAGTAGGTCAGCACTTGCCTGCTTACGGTGCATTTTTAGCTGTCTGGTGATGAAGATGGGTTGTCTACAATACAATAAAATAGTACAGTAAGTGGGTTTTGGGTCAGCTCCTTCTTCATGATTAGATGTTTTTGCTTTCTACCTACTTTCCCAGCTTATTTACTGGCATTCCTCCCTATTCTTGAGTTTGCCCAGTTCCTTGGTTATCTCTTCTTTACTATGTTTCTGATTGCATGAGTTGTTATCCTTCCCCAGCTGACATCAGGGAGCACTTAATGAGAATGCGTGTGTTTCCTTGTTCTCTCCCTCATCTACAAGTTCCCTTTTAGCATTCCCACATACTCTGCAGAGGCTTTCCTTCTGCACCCCCTGCTCGTGCGCTGCTTCCCCACCTCTCCCCTCTCCTTCCTGTACCACATGCGTTTTTATTTATTACTTTTATAGCAAATTCTGTTAATTGGATTTTAGTTTGAGAGTGGTACAGAAGTGCAATACTTATGCAACAGTTGTCAAAGGCAAGCCAAGAGTTACAGATCTCACATGTAGGTTACAGCTTGTTCACGAGGTCTATTGCATAGAAAGGTTATGAATCAATACAATCAAATCTTGTTGCATTAAGTATTCCGCAGTTGTACGTCCCTCCACCCCCCGAAGAGAGTAACAAGAAAAGGAAACTTAACATACCAGACAAACCAACAAAACCGTGATGTCATGGTGCAAATTATGATGTAGTGGTCATGGGGGTTGGGCTACCGAGCCCCTACTTAGGCAACTGAGGAGCTGCTCGCTACCGGCTGTGCTGCTGCGGAGTTAAATAAGGAACAGGTTGAGAGCTTTAAGCTGTGGTACGCAAGCCGTCAGTGGAAGCCCCTCCGACAGATAACTCACCAGCGGGGACCATATGTAATCAAAACCTTTTCTGGTGTCGTCTACTATGTCGGTCATGCGTTCCAGTTGCAACGCCCTCCAGAGCCTCGCATGCCATTGAGTTAAGGATGGTGCTCTTGTTTTTTCCACGCAGCAGCTATTGCCATTTTAGCAGCCCCCAGGTATAACCACATAACAGACTTATCGCTCTGTGTTTGGCGTTTCAGGATTGGTTCTCTCGCTCCCAGCAAGGTCTGTTCCAGGGATAGCGGGATTGGGTAGCCTAGAATGAGTTTAATTTGGGACAAAATCTCTTTCCAAAAGGGCTGTATGGAGGGACAGTCCCACCAGATATGTCAAAAGTCGCCACAACCCCACCAGCACCTATCCGAAGTGTTGGGGAAGATCTTGTGTAGTTTCGGAGGGTATAGGTACCAATTATACATGACCTTGTAGTGCGCCTCCCTCAGATACATCGAGCGATTACATTTCACTATATTACTACTTAAATGCTCCCATTGTTTGTCCACTAGGGGGGCGTTCAAGAGTGCATCCCAAAAACGTTTATAACGCGGGGTCGCTCTGGGACTCAGAGCTTGTATGAGGTCATACAGATATGAAATGCATCCCTTGGAGGTGGACCCCGATTGGGCAAACTTCTCTATGGGGAGCAGCTTCCTAGTGGCGGGGAGCAGCTTCCTAGTGGCGGCCAGCCGCACCAAGGGCTGTTGTACCCAATGTTTAAGCAGCAAATAATGGTATTCCTCCTTAGCAGTCTGCGCAAATTGTTTCTTGCATTCTTGGAAACAGAGAAGCTCGCCTTTGTCAAATAAATGAGAAATCATGTGACATCCTCCCTCCCTCCAAGGCCTCAACGGGACCCTCGTGAAGCGCAGGGGGGAAGGCAGCATTAAAATGTGTGGGGATGTAGGGGAAGGAAACGTTGTCAGCTGCAATCTCCTCGTAAGAACATCCTAAACCCGTAGTGTGGTGGATGTGGGTGTGCTGATGTAGGCGTTGAGTGGTCTGTCATGTTTTGGCTTCCATAGTAGATCCCAAATGGTGCGACCGGTTGTCTGTCTATATGAAACCAGTGCTTCTCTGAGGCCTGCAACGACCACTCCGTGATGACCCACAGCTGAGCCGCCCTGTAATATCCCTGAAAATCCGGCAACGCCAGGCCACCTTCCCTTCGTGGCCGCATGAGCAGACTGAGGGGCAAGCGAGCTCTTTTCCCCAACCAGATACATTTAGTAAGCATTTGTCGCAACTCCTGGAAGAGACCCACCTCCATCGGAATGGGCAACCCCTGAAAGAGGTAAAGCAGGCGGGGGAGTGCATTTATCTTAATAGCGTTAATCCTGTCTAACCAGGAAATGTATGCAGCGCTCCATCTGTCCAGGTAAACTTTTAACTGGCGACGAAGGGGAGGGAAATTGGCCCTGTAGAGATCTGAGATGTGGGGAGTAAGCTTGACACCCAAATATGTAATCGCCTTAGTTGTGCAACTAAAAGGTGACGCGCCTTCTACCCACCACCATTCTTCTTTGGAAAGAGACCGATTCAATAAAAAGGATTTGGACAGATTGATCTTAAATCCTGCCGCCCGCTCAAACAACAGGAGTTCCCCCTGGATAGCTGGAAGAGAGATCAATGGTTCTGTGACAGGGAGAAGCACGTCATCAGCAAAGAGATATTTTATGGTCGTCTGTGCCAAAGCGCATCACTCCAATGTCCGGGTTTTCCCTAATTTTATGCGCCAGGGGTTCTGTACTGACGACGAAAAGGGGGTGGGACAACGGACATCCCTGCCTCATTCCGCGCGCCAAGCTAAAAGGGGAGGAAGCAACGCCGTTGACCAGTACCCGAGATCTAGGAGTGATAATTGGCGCGGACCACCCCTATAAAGGTCTCAGAAAACCCAAAGCGCTGAAGCACCCTAAACAAAAAGGTACATTCCACGCGTTCAAATGCTTTTTCTGCGTCTAGTGAGAGAAGAGCCGCTGGGATGTCCTTCTTGCATGCCTTTATGATTAGATGTATGATGAGCCACAAATTATCGTGAGTCTGTGGTCCCTTAATAAAACCGGATTGGTTCGGGTCAATAAGACCGGGGAGCACAGATTCGAGGCGTGTGGCCAGGATCTTGGAGTAGATCTTGGCATCTAGGTTCAAGAGAGCTATTGGGCGATAAGAGGAACAAGCTGTGGGGTCCTTACCGGTTTTGGGAATCACTGCCACGATTGCCTTACCCATGGGTGGGGGTGACCTGTTGCGTGGAGGCAATGACGTTAAATAAAATAGTTAAAAAGGGGACCAACTCCGGCGCAGAGGAACGGTAGAAGTGTGCCGTAAAACCGTCCGGTACCGGTGCCTTTTGGAGTTTAAGTGTGTCAATCGCCACCTGGACTTCCTCGGAGGTTATGGGTTTCGCCAAGTCCTCATTGGTGCTAGCCGAGACCTGTGGGAGGTGTAAGGGGTCCAAGTACCCCAGTTGGTCTTGCTCCCGGGGGAGCTCAGACGTATAGAGCGCACAGTAAAACTTTTCGAAGGCCTGCGCCTTCTCCTCCTCTGCCTTATGTGTAACGCCTGCGCCATCTACAATAAGTTGGATATATTCCCTTTCCTGTTTGGCCCGTAGCTGACGTGCTAGCAGAGACCCCACCTTGTTACCTCCCTCATAACCCCTGGACTGGAGGCGCAGGATGTTTTTTTCCGCACTATTAGTATATATGGCCGGTAGCTTCCCTATGAGGGCTGTGACTTTCCGCAGCGCCTGGACTGAGGGGCTAGCCTTATGCGCCCGCTCTGCGGACAATAAATCCTGTTCTAACATGAGGCGCTCCTCGCATTGCTGCGTTCCGAGGGTTGCAGCTAACTCGATGCACTTACCTCTGTTCACCGCTTTCAAGGCATCCCAGGTAATGGCATGGGACATAAGCTCTGGGTCATTCTGCTCAAAGAACTCCTTAATGGTGTGTATTTATTACTTTTAAAAAAATGTTTAGGCATGTGCCAGGCCACTACACACTACTGCAGGGCCACTAGCTCTATTTTCTTTTCACAGCGTCATTGACTTTCATTAATGTACTGTTGGAAGTCCATCTTGGAACACTAAATTCAATAAAAAACAAGCATTAGAAATGCAATAGGTCTCGCCTTTCATTAAGTTAAAGTCATTTGCTTTGCTATACAATACCATTAGCAAAGCAAATGGCTTTAACTTAATCAAAGGCAAGACCTATTTCATTTTCAATGCTTGTTGTGGTGGGAATAGGAATAGGCAAATCACCCAGAGTCTTACGGAAGCGATGTCCTACAAGGATAATGCAGAAAAGGGGAGGAAAGAACAGACGTGGAGGAACAGTGAACAGAAGACAATTTAATTATCTCATCGACCAGATGGAGGGGTCATACTGGCACTAGAAAAGCCTGTGACCCCTTATATGAGTGTTTATGATTCGCATGCAGAGCAGGACAGGACATACAGTCTAGCAAAATGGCTGCATCCCAGTGAGCACAGAATATATTTACTGAATTCATTCCTAACAGTTGCAGCTATCCACCACAGCCCTGAACCACTGCAGGACAAGAATGTACCACACCTTCGTCTGAGACTGGCCAATAATGCTGGGCTGTGATGTTTTGCTGATGGGTTGGCGTGGAGCGATGGGACGAATCTCATGATTTACTGTACGACTATAGATACTTTGCTAGGCTGCGACGCTACTAAGGTTGCTATTCACTGTTCTTGCCTTATTGCTTCTTCTTACAATAAAAAGATTTTTTTTAAGAAAGTCCCCCACACACAAACAGCACACACACAAAGAAATCAAGAATCACAAACACACACATCACACGCATAGAATAAAACAGGTCACATGTATCGTACATACACATGCACAAGCACACAAACAGACACACAGTTACAGCAAACACACACAGAAAGCAAAGCAAGCATCAGACACAGAGCGCACACACAAAAAGAAACACAATGGCATGTAGCGCACACACAGACACAGTAACAACAAACATACAAAGAAGGAATCACAGACAACACACATAGGAAAAACACAATGACACTCATAGCAGATATGGCTTCTTAACCATTCCCAACCCACACGCTTTACTTGGGCTATATAAGTCATTTCACTTCACACCCTCATGGAGACGCTGTCCACAGTTTTGTACATCAACTGCCTGCCAAAGGTTCCCTATTTGATCTCTGACCCACCGGACCCACCTCTCTCTATATCTGGAGGTGTCTGTAACCTCACTCCACAAGTTTGAGAGTCCTTTTGTTAAATCGGTTTTAAAACGGTAAAATAGAGAATGCATTTGTATCTAGTTTTTGTTCTTCAATTAAATTAATGTAGTTTAAAGCAATTCTTTCCCAAAATACAGACACACTAAAAAAAGATGCACACACACAGCAATACACAATTAGTATTAGGGCATGTACTTTGAAACACACGTATGAAGTAACTTAGTCCACCAGAGCAACACAGAAAAACATAGACAGCCATTATGTGTGCAAGGTCAGTTGTACATAAGCATACACATGCAGCCATTGTTTACAAAGAATCATCTAAAAATACACAAAAGTAGAACACGCACATACACGAATACAAAAAATACAGACTACAAAAAGCCGAGAAATAGTTGGACATGCACAGATAAAGAATGAGACGCAGAATACTGCACACCATCGCGTACACACAGATATGCACAAAAAGCAGGTGTCTGAGTTCTCCTGGTCTCTCATACCAAGGGCAGGATTGAACATTGCCAAATTTCTCCATTTTCGGATTGAGTGTGTGGGTGGAGGAGCGCCGCCTGATGGTACACAACCAGGAAGTGACCAGAAACTGAACTAATGGGCTAGCAAGCAGCGTGTACCCCAAACCTTTAAAGGGAAATATTTTAGAAAAAGCATGCGCTCTCTGTCAACAAGTCCACATCTCTTTACTTGCACTGCTCGTCTTGAGGAGCAAGACTTGTTATCACGACAAAAACTATACAATTCTCTTCCTCGTGCCTCTATTCTATATCCACCTCTATGGTAGGCCCAGGTTAAAAAGTGTTGGGGTGGGGTATAATTAGCACATGTGGTTTACAATGACGTCTCGGGAAGTAATGATGCTGTTGTGATTTATAATATTCCTTTGTTAAAATAGAGCTTGCCTATTTGACAAAAGAAAGTTAACATAGCCACGCAGTCATTTGAAAGAACCCTTTTTGGCTTGTTTTGGCCCGTTTTACTTTTTTAGTGAATCACATGTATACTTTCCACATATTATTGTGTAATAGAGTGCAGAAACGACTGAAAGAAGCACTATTTTAAAACAGACGCGTGGAACTTGCTAGGACATCCTTAAACTGCGTTCAAAGAGTAACAACTTGATGAGCTGGGTGTATTTTTGGAGCAGTCCGACTTGCTATTAAATGAATGCGGATTTGGTTTCTGCTGGCATTCTTCATCTCGCTTCAAAGCACACAAGCGCATTTGAAGTTGAATAGGCGATAGAAGGGTTAATGGCGTGGCTATCTTCTCAGAGGAGAGATTTGCGGCCTCACAAATAAAGAGGATGTTCCCAGTGGAAAAGGGGATTAAAGAGACCCCGAGGCCAGATTTCACACCAATCTATCGTGTTTGTAAATACAAGCAGCTGCAGTGCTGGGACACAAGGTGACGCCTCTTGTCTCCTTCGGCCTCAGAGGACGGAATCCTCTCTCTAAAACGAGCGTCAATCTCTTGGCTTTATGGGGCCATGTGTTTCTAATTAGCATGGAGGCGCGCACTGCCCCGACCTCTCAAAGGAACAAAATCTTGACAAAACCAAGATTTTTTACCTTTGAGAGGTTGGGGGCAGTGCGCTCCTCCACGCTAATGAAAAATTTCCTAGCTAACGTAACGGAAAGTTTCAATTCTATTAAGGACTCGGAGGCGAGGATTATGCTATATCTTTCTTTAATTCAAATTAGCAGCACTTCAAAGTTAACAAAAACCACTGTTCCCATGAACCACAGGGAACATAATACAAAACAAAAGAGCGTCCATGGCTAGACAGTCCGACATCCACGCACCAATCACAGGGCTCCTGGGGGTATGTAGCCCTCTGTCCTTATCCATTCCTCCTCTTTCGATGCTGTAGGCCAGCCAGTCCCTGATCCTCACGAATCCTGCTTGCCAGAATCGCCTGCGGAAGCAAAGCACAGCGTAAGCGAGAGCATTGGCTAAGGCTTAACCCTACAGGGAAGGAATTCCGTTATAGACACTCAATAGGTACATGAGAAATTCAAACTCAGAAAGAAGACCTATTACTTACCCCAGTACGAGGGTGGGAAAGGGATCCCCAGAACTGATACCCGGGGTGGGATAATCCTCGCCTCCGAGTCCTTAATAGAATTGAAACTTTCCGTTACGTTAGCTAGGAAATTTTTCATTCTATGTCAGGACCGGAGGCGAGGATTATGCTCGTTTAAAGCTTGCTCACCACCAAATGTTCCATATCCAGCACTGATTTGAAATAAAACCTTTTAAAGGTGGAGTCCGAAGACCAATCTGCCGCATTGAGAATGTCTTCTAGACGAGCTCCCAGGGTAAACGCCTTAGAGGCCATGGCCCCTCTGGTAGAATGGGCACCAAAAACGCGGAGATCAATGCCCGCCTCCTGCATCCCCCAACGTACCCAACGGGCTATCGTGGGGGAGGAGACTGCCTTGTGAGGCTTCCTCAGCACGATAAGCACGTTCTCCGGGAGGGCGGAACTCGTCCGACATTTCTTCGTAAGCTTTGAGGCAGGACACCGCGCAAAGCTTAGGAGAATCCGGAAAGGCAGGATAGGAAATGGAGGTGGTACCGCATTTCGTCTGCCTTCGGATAGTGAAAGTAACCCCAGATGGGGAGAAAATCCTGCCTGAGACATCCAGTGTCCGGACATCTGAAACCCGTCGACAAGATACAAGACAAAGAAGCATGGCCAGCTTGGCTGAAAGCTCCTTCCGAGATAGAAACCGGTTCAGTTGCCAAGACAAGAAAAGATTCAGGACCTGGTTTACGTCCCATAGCTGGGAATAACGAGGCTCTGGCGGTAAAGAAAGACGGATGCCCCGAAGAAGGCGACAAACACAAGGATGCTCGCCCACCGGGGAGCCATCCACTAGGGAGTGACCGGCCGAAATGGCCGAGCGAAAGGTATTGATGGTTCTATAAGCCAAACCGTCGTCAGCCAAAGCGGCTAAGAAATTTACAACTGAAGTCACATCTGCCGCCACGGGATTGAGATTCCGGCGCATATACCAACGAACCCAACGCCTCCAAGTGGATCGGTATCGCTTGACCGTACTATCGGCCCAGGCCTTAGACATGAACCTCTCAGCCGTTCCCAAAAGGCCCGGTAATCCGCCAGGCCATCAGGGCAAGGTATCCCTGCGCTATGAGCGGATGAGGAACTCTGTCGGGATCGAGGAGAAGAGTCAGGAAGCGGGGGAGTAGGATTGGAAAATCCCAGGAAAGTTCCAGAAGAACCGGAAAAAAAAAACTTGAGATCTCCAAATCGGAGATATTAGTACAATGTCCGCCCGCTGGCGACGCACCTGCGCTGAAACTCTCGTTAGCATGGCGAACGGGGGAAAGGCATAACCCGTCTCCTCCCTCCAATCCTGGAGAAAGGAATCCGTGCTCGCCGCCAGAGGATCCGGCCGCCAACTGAAGAACCGGGGCAGCTGGAAATCCAAGCGGGATGCGAACAGGTCCACTGAAAACGGGCCCAGATGCTCTGGAGGTCCGCAAACACACCCGGGTGCAGTTTCCACGGCTCACGTCGTGAACATGTCGGGAGTGAAAATCCGCCACTAGGTTGTTGCGGCCCAGGAGATATTCCGCCGTGACGGAAACGTGATGGCCGAGGCAATACTGCCAAAAATCTGCCGCCAGGTCGGAGAGCGCTCGAGAGCGGGTTCCCCCCAGGTGGTTGATGTAATGCACCGCGGAGATGTTGTCCATCTTGAGGAGGACTCAAGAACGGACCGAGTCCTTCGTCCAGCACTTGATCGTGAAGGATTCCGCCAACAGTTCTAGACAGTGGATGTGAAGCCGTTGCTCCTGTGGTGACCACACACCTCCGGTAGCAAACCCGCCACACCATGTGCCCCATCCGGACCTGCTGGCGTCGGACTCAATAACGATATCGGGCGCGGAACCGTAGATAGCTTGCCTATTCCAGGCTTCCATATTGGCAAGCCACCATTGCAGTTGCTCCCTAGCCTCGGCCGAAAGGACGACCTTCTGGGAGAACGAGAGGCCCCTGCGAAGGTGACGGGCCTTGAGGCGTTGCAGGGCTCTGTAGTGCAATGGACCCGAAAAAAATCGCTTGTATGGAGGCTGAGAGAAGACCGACTATGCGGGCCAGCTGGCGGAGGGAGAGGCATGACTGTGTAAGGGACCTCCTGATCTTGTGACGGATCTTGGTCGTCTTGCGAGAAGGTAGGCTGAGGGTGGACGCCACCGAGTCGATCACGAAACCTAGGAATACCACTTGCTGGGCCGGAATCAGGCCAGATTTTGCTTCGTTGATAATGAAGCCTAAACCCTGAGGACGATCGACCGCCGTTTGAAGGTGAGTTGACAAAACCCGAGGACATTGGGCCATAATTAGGATGTCGTCCAGGTAGACGATCAGTCGTGTACTGGACGCCCTCAAGCGTTCGATCGCGGGCCGAAGAACCTTGGTAAAACACCAAGGGGCGGACGAAAGACCGAAAGGGAGGGTGGTGAACTCGTACACCGTGTCCCGCCAATTGAATTGCAAAAATCTCCTGTGAGGAGGAAAAATCGGAATCGCCAGGTAAGCGTCCTTGAGGTCCAGGCGCGCCATCCAGTCGCCGGGCCTGAGGAGATCGCGCAAGAGATGGATGCCCTCCATCTTGAAATGGCGGTATACCAGCCACGCGTTGAACTCCCTCAGATTGATGACTGGGCGCTGTGTCCCGTCGGCCTTGTCGACCAAGAAAATATTGCTGAGGAAACCCCTGGGGTGTGGTAGCGCCTCGACGACCGCCTGCTTGTCCATTAAGGCGGAGACCTCCTGGTCGACCACTGCCATGTCTGCGGCCGAAAAGGAGAGAGGGCGCAGGGGAACCGACTGGGAAGGCTCCCCGTGGAATTCTATGTGAAACCCTCGGATCGTCTGCAGCACCCACGCGTCCCCCGTGACAGAATTCCAGGCCTGGAAAAAATGCGCCAGACGGCCCCCTACTTTTAGAAGGGAAGAAGGGAGAACACTCACCGGAAGAGTTGGAGGCTCCACTGCCCCGACCGCCTCTGTTTTTCCCTCGGCGACCTCTGGTCGGGTAGAAGTTCCCGAATCTGGCTTGATCCTGGTAGTTGCCATTACCGTAACCTTGCCCTCTGCCCTGATTAGGATGGCCGGACGAGCGGCCCCTGCCTCGTACGGCCCCCCCGGAAAACACGGGGACGGAAAACTTTCCTGATGGAAGACTGGGCCCTATCTAACGAGGTGAAGGTATTCACAAATTTACCCAGTTCCTTGATAAAGGGCTTTCCGAAGAGACCTCCCTGGGCCACGGAGCCCGCCTCAGAGTCACCAAGTTTGGGGTCCACCTTAAAGAGTAAGCTTCGGCGTCTCTCCGTAGAGAGTGCGCAGTTGGCGTTCCCTAGGAACACCACCACGCGCTGGGCCCAAGCAGAGAGGGTATCGGGAGAAATCAGGGAGCCTGATAGTTTGGCCTCTTCGGCCATATCGAGAATCTTTGTGGGAGGCCCAAGTACGTCAAGAAGCTTTTCCTGGCAAGCCCGCCAGGACCTGTCAATACCCCGCTTGGGGTCCTTGACAAACTTTTGCAAGAATGTCGCCATGCGGGGATCTATCTCTGGTGTAGCAGCCACCTTGCCCTCCAGAGAAGGCCGGGGGCATTCCGCCCTGAGACAGCTTCTGGCTGTGGCCTCTAACGGCCGGCGGATTCTGCTGGCGACATACTGGGCAACTTTCTCTGAGGGAGCCCAGTCTGAGGAGCGGGGATGCAAAATATCGTCGGGATCCAACATGTCGGCGCAGAGATTCTGTGCCTCGTTAGTCGGTTCTGGACAAGACGGCCACCAGGGACGGGATGAGCCTGCCTCATCGTCAGCATCATCAGCTACATCCCCTGATGGTGCGGGAGTCGCCGGCGTGGAGTTGCTGGCTAAGAACGCCTGCTTAAGGCGGGCAAAGGTATCTATATCTATATATAGCATCTTTAGGTCGTTTCGAGGGAGGGGGCTGAGTATCAGCATGAGTACCACCGGAACTGGGGGAGGGCGGAGGTAGGTTCTGCGCCTTGGCTAACGCCTGCTCTATTCTACGGGATAGGCGATCCTCCAAGGGCCCCATGGCCTGCTCTACCGCCTTGTGGAGAGAATCATCCACCGCATCATAAAAGTCCTCATCCCATTGCAGGGCCGCAAGGGGATCCTCCTTCCACTGACCGTCCTGCTGATAAGCTTCCTCGTCGTACGACTCCATGTACAGCCAAGGGCTTCAAGCAGGTGAGTGGGGCCAAAGAGGGTAACCTCTATATGAAGGGGGCTGGGTGTCAGGCTAAATGAAGTGCGGGCAGTGCTCGTGTTATGAAGGGAACAAAGCCTTGGGAGCCACAGCCCTGGTGCGGTCATAAACTTAGGGCACAGGGGGTGCGTTCAAATAAACACTGCCTCAGGGCAGGAAAACAGACCACACGGGTGTTACTGGCAGGGCAGGCTCCTCGGAGAAACGTCTCCGGCATGAAAAAGCGAGCAATGAATGCACGGAATGCCAGACGTTTCGTCGATGAGGCGCACACCAGGTGCCCTCTAGCGGCAGGAGGAGCACCGCGAGCCTGGGCACCACAATCACCGGCCGTTAGGGAGTGCGAACGCTCCCACGGCCGGGCGAGGGAAGACCGAGTAGCGGCTCCCTCAATAAGGCACACGAAGGAAAAACATCATTCCTGGGCAAAAAACATTTTTTACATGCTAGAAAGCGAAAACACACAAAATCCTGACAGGAAACACGTTACGAATGCAAACGCGTTTAAAATATATAAAGCCGATCTGTAAAGGTAACAATCAGCGTACAGCGCGCGCGAAGCGCATTCTAGGCAACTAACAGTATATTAACTCATTACAATATGACACAACATTCCCCACGACAAAATTACAAGGGAAGGATAAATGAAAGCACTTATCTGGCTGCAGCATTAAAGAAAGAGGAGGAATGGATAAGGACAGAGGACTACATACCCCCAGGAGCCCTGTGATTGGTGCATGGATGTCGGACTGTCTAGCCATGGACGCTCTATTGTTTTGTATTATGTTCCCTGTGGTTCATGGGAAAAGTGGTTTTTGTTAACTTTGAAGTGCTGCTAATTTGAATTAAAGAAAGATATAGCATAATCCTCGCCTCCGGTCCTGACATAGCATTAGAAACACATAGCCCCATAAAGATAAGAAAGTGCTTTGCGACAACAGCAAAGAAGGCGACCCAGTCCGGATCGGAGGCGAAAGGGTGTCAACATAAAACCCTCATTTCCAATGGCAGGCCACCGTTTAGCATAAACGGTGACGCCAGCCAATGAAAATGAGGGGGGGAGCTTAAAGTCCCCTTCTCAAATCTACTCTCCTACAAAACCTCTCACCCAGCGAGAAGCGCTTTGCGCTGCAACGCCAGACGAGACCTAAAAAATTCAAAATGGCAGCCGGTGCATCATGACACATGCTAATCGTGCATCATCTTGGAATGTTTTTACATTATTTTTAAAAAAAAAGACTTGAATGCTTATGCATGATGATGCCATGGTACGCAATCTGTAGGCATATTTTTATTTCAGTACAATCTGGAGTATATTTCACATTTATATTAACTCTATTATAAACTTAAGGAATAAGCAATTTCCTTTAAAAATTTGCTGTTTTTCCAGACAGGTAACTTTGACAAAGTACTGTTCTTGTTACATTGCTGGGGTGTTAGGGCTCGGCACCCCTTTACAATCACTGCTGCATGCCTTTCGAGGTGTTTACAGGTTGACGTGCACAATATGCTATGGGTGAAAAACTATGTTGGAGAGTTCAGCAGTTTCAAACGCCACACAGTAATTTTCTTAGAAACAAATTCCACTTTAGCTGGTTAGTTTCAATAGACGAATGCTCATTATTTTGGGATTCACAAAATTCACTTTGATCTCTTTCGTCCAGCAGTTACAATCTACCTTTCTTTGTATACATAACGCGTCGTCCCATGCATTTGGGTTTGCTACAACTCGTGTTTCCTTTCCTCTTTTCTCGTCATATCCAGCTATTCTGAATAGCTCAAACAGGTTTCGAGGGAGTGCACAAAATCAGATATCTTGGGGCTAGGCCATGAGACAGTTAGCAACAACTGTATCATTTGGTAGACATAGTGTTAATTCATATTGCTTGTCCAACATTCTGGACACCTAATTCCAAAGATGACGGAATAGGATGGCCAGAGGTGTTTTCAAGTCTCCCATCCAAACTGAAAGAGAAACTGTTTCAAGGCAGTTCACTGAGTTCTGGAGATACCTGCAAATTAGTTTTGTGACTGTTCCTTCCAGCCCCAGCTGCCCATATTTAACATGTAAACTGAAAATCCGTAATTTCTTCAACTTCTTTAAGGGTCTGAATTTTTTTTTTTTTTTTTTTATTTCAAATCATTTTTATTGAAATAGCAAAGACAGTACAGTAACTCTTCCGTACAAAAAGGTCAAATCAGTCCATGTCCGATACTACAATACAAAAACATAAATCAATAGAAACAAATGGCTATGCAAATAATAATAAAACAAATCACTCCCGCTTGCATCATCAGTAAACAGGTACAACTGTGTATATACAATGCCTAATGTGTGGGTGCGGCGACCCTGGTCTCAAAAAGTTAATCACGACCCAACTCCCAACCCCAAACAGAGGGACCAAGCCCCAGCAAAATCTCAAGGTGGCTCGTAATGAAAGGAGGAGGCGTCCAATGATTTCCAAAGCCTTCTGTTGGAAGGGCTCCAAGTAGAAGCTTGCAGGGCCGGATTATTAGAGCCTCTTAGGAAGGATAACCATTCCTGCCAGATTTTGAAGCTCACCTCCTTCGCATTTTTCCATTTGCAAAGAACCACTTTACATGCCATCGTTAACATTAAGTCCAAAAGCTGGCGATCTTGGACTGTTGGTATTTGTGGGTCCAGCGCCCCCAAAAGAACGTACACAAAGTCTTGTACAGGCCGTATCTTGAATACATGATAAATGCAGTCAAATATTTTCCCCCAGTAATCCCCTAGTGAAGGACAGGTAAACAGCATGTGTGCAAGATCACCAGAGCCCGATTGACAATTCCAACATTCAGGAGACTCCTTTAATTTACATTTAAAGAGCTTTTCAGGCGTCCAATATGCCCTGTTAAGCAGCATGTATTTCGTTTGAAATAGGATGGGTGAGACTTTGTGTGTCAGGGCCAACTTATGGATCATATCCCAGTCAAAAGCTATGCCTGTTGAATTTGGCTCAGCCTCCCATATCGATTCCACCCTTTTATGTTTTGCTGTAGGCAAAGGCAATTATAACTTATACACCTTGGACACGAAGTGGCCAGCATGCACAAGACGAGGGATATGAAGTATTAGCCATGGGGTATAAGGAGAGAAATTACGCGCGGTCAGTATCGCTTTGATTCGTAGAAAGTCATAAAAATCCATTGGGGTAAGATCATACCTCTGTTGCAAGGTCGAGAACGGCAGTGGAGCTCTATCATCATATAAGTCCCTTACCAAATTAATGCCCCTCTTGGACCAAGAGTCCCAGACTAGACTATTACCATTATATTTGAGATGGGCATTTCTCCACAAGGACATAAACGACGATCTAGCGAATGTCAACTTTGTTTTATGCGTTTGGTCGAGTCTGAGCAATGCCCTTCTAGTATTCAGCAGGATATATTTGGAGTGTGGTAGGTGTGACAGGTCCATCGTAAGAAGAGCTTCCAAAGGCGCATGGTCTACCAGCGACTCCTCAATATTAACCCATAGTGGCGTATAAGCTGGGGATTTTATTAACCACTGGGCACCCTGTTTGCAAAGATACGCTGTCTGATAGTTCCTAAACGAGGGGAGACCCAGGCCACCTTTATCTTTTGCTAATTGCAGCTTCTTCAGTGAGACTCTGGCTTTCTTGCCCTGCCACAAAAAACTACCAAACAGCTGGTCCACCTTATTAATAAAATTATCCGAGAACGTCATAGGGAGCATGCTGGCCAGATAGTTAACCAGCGGAGTTGACATCATTTTGAGCGTCTCCGCTCTACCCCACCAGGAGAGAAACTTTGGAGACCAACCCTCCAGTAATGTAGATATCTTTTTGAGGGTCAGTTCTTCATTCACTTTCAGCGTAGAGATCAAATCTTTATCGAAGTCTAGCCCCAAATATTTAAAGCACCGAGGCTGCCATGTAAGACCGGAATCCCCAATGATCCCTTTATCCCCAACATTGTTCAGTAGCTTAACCTCCGTCTTGTTTTTATTGAGTTTATACCCAGATACTCTGGAGAAGTCTTCAATAACAGACATGAGTGCAGGTATGGCCTCATCCGCTCTTTCTGACATGACAAGCACGTCATCTGCATATGCCGTTAATTTAACAGTGCAATCTCCAAACGGAATACCAGCTATCTTGGGATCATTCCTTATATGATATAAGAACGGTTCTATTGCTAACAAGAACAATGAGGGTGACAGGGGGCATCCCTGCCGCGTACCCTGCTTTAAACAAAAGGGGGAGGAGAAAGCTCCACCCGCTCTTACCTTTGCCGAAGGACAGCAATATAGGGACATTACCAGTCTCGTAAATGATTCCCCCAGGTTGAATTTACACAAGACTGCTTGGAGGAAGGTCCAATCAACCTTATCAAATGCTTTCTCAGCATCTAGTGTTATTGCTGCAGTTGGCGTGCCCAGGAGCTTCGCTTTCTCTAATACATGCGCCAAAATCCTTGTATTGTCACTAGACAACCGATTTTTAAGGAAGCCTGCCTGAGAAGGGTGAATCAACTTGGGAAGAACCCTCTGGAGGCGAGCCGAGAGAATCATAGCCAGAAGTTTGCAGTCTATGTTGATCAGCGAAATTGGCCTATAATTTTTCGGTAGCGAGGGGTCTTTCCCATCCTTAGGAAGCACAGCAATTATAGCTTCTGCCAATGTACCCCTGACCTCACCAGATTTATTAATATCTTGAAATAAGTGTAGTAGGGGTTCGACTAAAAGGGAGGGAAAAGTTTTGTAAAATTTCGCCGTAAATCCATCAGGGCCTGGAGCTTTCCCTACTTTCAGATGTTTAATTGCAGTCTCTATTTCTAATGCATTAATTGGGCCATTAAGACCGACCTGGTCCTCCACAGAAAGCTGTGGGAGATCGCACTCATCTAAGTACTCCTTAATCCCGGATTCCTCCACTGCTTCATTCTTTGCGTAAAGGTCCTCATAGAATACTCTGAACACCTCGGTTATTTTATCTGGGTCTGAGTGCGAGGATCCCGATGCATCTTTAATGACATTAATAGAGTTTTTCTGGACCTTAAACTTCAAGTACGAGGCTAGGGATTTGCCTGCTTTATTAGACTCACAAAGCTTAAACCGCCTACCCTTATCAAGCCAGACACCCGCTCTTTCGCTAACTATTTTATTATATTCATATTTTTTATTCGCCAATGCAGCAAGAGACATATCATCCCTATCCTTTAAGTGTCTAGTCTCTAGAGTCATAATTTCGGCTTCCAAGGCCTCCAACTTTGCATTATAATTTTTGTTCATTGCTGACCTAATCTTGATACACTCTCCCCTTATGGTACTTTTCAAGGCTTCCCACCTAGTGAGATCGGACGTGTCCCCCTTTCTATTAATCTGAAGGTAGGAAGAGATCGCCTCATATATTGTGGCCCGGTGCTTATCATTATTTAGGATTTCATCATTCAAACGCCAAGACGTCTGACGAGAAGATGGTTTGACATTAGCAATTGATAGTGAAATGCACGAGTGATCAGACAGAACACGAGGTTCTATGGTAGTAGACTCTAATCGAGGGACGCCGTTCTGTGTTATGAGGATAAAATCAATCCGGGAATACGAGTCATGTGGGGAAGAGTAAAAAGTGTAATCTCTCCCAGTGGGATTCTGGAGCCTCCATGTATCCACCAGGTTGAAGCGACGACACAAATTGAGAAAAGCTTTATGTGATTTATTTGTTCTGAAGGGACAACGTGAGTCTCTATCTAAGGTTGCATCCATCGGAAGATTGAAGTCTCCAGCTAATATGTGTACCGCATTATCTGGAATAGTTTCAAGGTGTTTGTTCAATTTGTTCCAAAAACTCAAATCGCTAGTGTTGGGGGCATATATATTAGTAACATAAAACTCTGTGTTATCCCTACTCAGTTTGGCCGTGACCCATCTACCGTCCACACTCGCTTCAGAGGATAAGATCTCTACCTTAGACTTCCTTGCAACAAGAATCAGAACCCCATTCTTTTTGTTCACAGCCTCAGCGCCCACAACCTTATTGTAAAATTTATTTCTCAGGTGGTAAAACTGCTTAGCTTCAAGCTTCGTCTCCTGAAGTAAAACAATATCGCCCTTTAATCTCTTAACATAATCTAAAATCTTCTGTCTCTTGACAGGCTGGTTCAGACCTTTAACGTTAAAGGACAGTATCTTCAGTTTGTCCACACTGCAGACTCCCAACGGAGAGTTAGTTGAGCTAATTGGCATCGCAAGGTAGCATCATCATATTGATACTTACATATATCACAACAAGAGCCCAGATAGAGCCGTAATAGAACCCGTCGCCACCCTCACCCACGAGCATGTAGGAGATGAAGATTATGCAAGCAAGAGGACATAAAAGCAAAATACACAGAACACAGACCCCTCCCCAAAAACCCCTCAACCCCCCACCCTCCCCACCCCAACTATACGGTGTAGGCATGGTGACTGGAAAGAGATTGCATCGCATCTCCCCCCGTGCGCAATCAAGAGAACAATATGGAACATAGAACAATATGGAACAGAGGAACTAACACAATCGATCTGGAATATGCTCCTACCCACTGTAGTATCAAACAACCTGCATTAATCTAATATAATATCCGTCATAGACCTCTCCAGCCAGCCTAAGACCCGCAACCCAGCTAACAACAGGTTACCAACTATCCCATCATACCACCATGAGCGAGGCATGTGTAACATAACCACCAGCGAATAAGGCCAAGGGAACTGACCCCCAGTGGGATGAAAGGCATTAACGATAGCATACTATGCAAAAAGGTATCATAAACAATTACATTCAATCAACAGAACCATTAATGGAGAGTGCATGGAGGCGGAGAGTCGTGCAGTTGGCAACCCTCCACATGAAGTAGCAAAAGCTCACACAGGACATGAGCGTCAAAGAGAACAGGGATCATTCACTTATACCCTGAGGCCGCGGCCTGCTCAACTGCGTCAACTGAGGTACTGGTCTCCATTTCTAATTCTTCCGGGCCATCCAGCATGCGTTTCAGTTTCAAGGGATCTGAAAACAGGTGCGGGGAACCGTGGACCAACACACGATATTTTGCAGGCCCCACAAACCCATATTGGAAGCCTCTTTTCTTTAGTAGTGGCCGTAGAGCCAAGAATGCCTTCCTAACTTCCACTGTCTCCTTACTGTAATCCTGTGAGATGTATATTTTGTTCGATTTCCACAAGATATGATTGTTTTTCCGCATGAAGTCAAGAATTTGCTCTACATGCTGGTATCGTAATGGCTTACACACAATGGCTCTAGGACCTTTCTGATTCTTACTTATTCTGCCTGGCACCCTATGTGCCCTATCAAACTCCAGAGGTTGGCGAAAGGACAAGTTAGTAGCCTGGGTGAACCAAGACTCCAAGAAGGCTCCACAGCTCCCATGTTGATCTTCCGATCCTTCCGGCAGACCAAAAATACGTAGGTTCCCTCGTCTATTTCTATCCTCCAACTCCGCCATTTTCCGCGATGTTTGATCCGTGATTATGCATAAGCGCTTGATGGCTGCACAAGATTTCACCTCTAGGTCCTCAAGTCTGCTAATCCTCGATTCTGCCTCCAACAGCCTTGCATTAGTTTCGCGATTATCTTGCCTGATAGCCGCTACCTCGTCTTTGGTCGCCTTTGCCAGCTCTCTTACCTCTTCTAGCTTATTAAGTATCAGGTCCATCGGGTCCGGATTACTTTTCCCTCCCTTGCTGGGTGAACTTGGATTCGACTGATCAGATTTAAGCCTCTTCATGCTTTTCACCGAGTCTTTACTGTCAGCCATGGTTGCCAGTCGCACAGATTCCGTGACTGGTCGCAACAGACCTCACGTGCTCCACCCTTTACTTGCAGAGATTCTTACGATCGCCGTCACCACCGTTGAGTTATAATAGCCAATACAGTGATACACACATTAATCCTTTAATTCTACCACACGTGATAACTGAAACGCGTCACCTGGCCTTTTTCCAACCGCTACCCCTGCGATTAGTAGATTACCGTGCGGGAGCACGCACTTTCATCTGGTAACATTGACATGTAGTCACATCCTAGAAACAGCATATGTGTGTCAGGCTAGACCACGCAGTCATACAATGGAGCCGTGTGGGCTAGGCATAGGATGGGATGGCATAGGGTGGTCATACCGGTATGTCTCCGCATCAGTGCGCAGCCATTTCCGATGCCATCCGGTTCCGACGGGTTCCTCTGGGTGACTTCCAAGCCGGTCGCCAAACACTGGCAGTCACGCGGTCTCTTCCCCAGCCTTACTCCTCACGATCCGCAGCCGGAGCACTCGATGCGGTGGTAAAACTGCTCCCCTGGTTCAAAAAGCCTCCAAACTGCACCTCGAGGTCCCCCTCACATTCCGGTTGATGATTCCACTGTTAAGATCGTTGCAGAAGCGGCGAGACCCGTTCCTCCGCCCTTATTCGATCGACGCACGGGCAGAGAGAATCACCGAGCCGCCATCTCTCTCGGCGTCCAAACCACGCCCCCCTAAGGGTCTGAATTTTAAGGAATCTAGAATACAGGATGATTCGGGGACAGCAGTTATTCAAAAAGTGGGAATCTCGCTCTCCCCAGAAAGTCAAGCTTATTATACATTTCAAACAGTTTGCAAGGGTCAACTGCTGAACCAGTTTGGCTTGGTTCCTTTTTAAGTCTCCCTAGAGATCACTGTAAGAGGGGGTATACACAAAAACAGGTGATCTATGCACCTGGATGCCATTTACCTTTCTGAAGCAGCAATGAGGGACAAAGTGCAGGCCTGGCCTAGAACTTTCCTGACCTGCAACAAGATCCCTACAATCTACCAAACCTCAGTGCTTACCAAGAACTAATCAGCACCTCCTTGCTAATAAAGTTCATGGAATTAAAAAATGTAGCCATGTCTACATCCTCCTGACTTCATTGTCTGTGTCTCCACTCTCCAATCACAGGAATACACGCTCTACACTTCTACTGTCTGAGCAGCTATCCTCACTCGCATCTTGTGCCATGCCAGAGTCATAGAAATCTCAAATAGATTCCACTTCGCTTTTGTAATCAATACTGTGAGCCAAGCTTTAAGAGTGAAGAGATCCATGCGAGCATCTGCAGAGTATCATTTTTTGAGGTCTGCATAATTTACCCTATATACTTTTCTCACCTTGCTTTGATAGTGAGGTTACTGCTGCCTCTGAGCGCAGACTAAACCTCTTCATATTTCCATATATATGCGACCAGCCATCACTTTTTGCTTGCAGCCATTATGCTGATCAGCTGTTCTTGCTAAAGTGGGGGTCTAGCAGAGGCTTCTCTGAGGATAGTCTTTTCTCCTGATTCTAGTGTCCATCAAAAGTACCTAATATAGCATTTTTCTCACATGCAAATAATGTTTCTTGCTACAGTTTTGCAATCTAAGATTGCATGCAATTTCAAACAAGCATTCTCTAAATTCTCATGCAAGTTTGTTCTGGACTTAAAACTTTAAATTGCTGCCTCTCCATTTTCCTTTATATGAACTACCCCATACTTTTAATCATCTGCATGCCTCCTCTCTCTAGGCACAGCCTATGCTACGTCACATGCATGTTTGCCTTAATCCTTATTATTGCAAGTCTCACATTGCCCACACCTCAGCTAAAAGGTATCAACCTCTCCTTTAAAAGTCACACCCCACAACCTAAGAGTGGGGATGTAAGCATATGTTCCTCCCTTCAAACGATCTTTTTAATTCATTGGAGTAATTCCTTTTTATAACACAACACAGTAAATCAAGTAGGATTGAGTGAAGTAAGATCTTTTATTTTCATTTGACGCTTTGTAATTCCATATCACTCTTTTTTTTGTCGTATTTGATGAAAGGTTTTAAGTAAAAGGGGGACAGCCGACACCTGTTTCGCCTTATGTGGCAAGTTGAGCCAGGGCTTTCTCAAGGCTATTTGTTATGTTCATAGGTCATATAATCTGATGAAGGTAGACTACAATCCAATTTTATTTTAAAATATCCACAATTCGAAATCTATGAATTGAGTCCCGGGGTGAATCCGTTCATGACATTACTTCCGTGGTGTGACAACCTAACAATACCCAACTCTCTTGTAACTCATCTATTAATACCACCACTGCTATGCATGACTTCACATAGCCAACCCAACTAAAGGTCACCACATAACTCCTAATAAATTAATCTCCCACATAGAAACTGGAGTACATGCATGGGATCATTTCACAAGCACAAGACTAATCTAAATAACCAACAATACCCCTGAAAATCCTCTATCCTAGGGTTCTGGAGCATATTGCTCCCCGCAATAAACCGTTTGAATGCCGCATCAGGTGTAGTGAGCGCTATATAAGGAACATGCTACTTACGCATTTGCGGGATGTAGTGCTGTAGATTCACATGCTATACATGCTTCTACCATCTAGTTTTGAACTCGGAAGTGTACAACTTGTTTTTGTTCGAAGAAAGTCTTTCGAGTCACAAGGTGTAGTGACTCCTCCTTTAGGCAGTATGGAGCATGAAAATCGTCTCCTTCCTCAGATTGTTTTTACTGTCTAGCGGGAGTAGGATCAAAAGTCAAGTGGAGCACAGAGATGTTCATGTAATATGAAAAGAATAGGATAGGTGTTTTATCTGCAACCACCAAGGGCTTCCGGGGAGGCGGGTGGCGCGTATGAATCTACAGCACTACGTGCCACAAACAGATGTATGCAGGATAGGGAACATATCCAGTTTGTGGCATGTGCAGCTGTTTACACACATGTATTGCACAGACTAGAAAGCAGTTTCCCCTGTAAGGTTGTGGTGAGCCAAGTGATATTTCAGAACATTGGAAAAGTGTATGTAAGACTGCTTGCCCAACCTGGGTCTGTTGTTTTGCTAGAACATCCACACAGTAGTATTTAGTAAAAGTGTGTGGTGTGGATCAAGTAACAGCCTTACACAATTGTAATGTTGCATAAAAAAGCCATTGTAGCAGGTTTTTTTTCTAGTAGAATGTGGCCTTGGCTTTTGCTTAGGTTGTTTGACTAGCATTTGACAACCCAGCGAGCTATTTCCTGTTTTGAGATGGCGGTCCCTCTATAGGGTTTTGAGACTGCCACAAACAACTATCAAGTTCTTCTAAAGGTTTGTGTCCTATCTATATAGTATAATAAGGCTGTTTTAACATCTAGTGTATGAAGTGCACTATCTGCTAATGTGGTTCGATGTGGGAAGAACACTGGTAGGTCTATGGTTTGGCTGAGGTGAAAAGATGATATCACCTTAGGTAGGAACTTTGGATTGGTGCGAAGAACTACTTTAGCAGAATGTACTTTGAATAAAGCTTCTTTTAGGGTTTATGACTGGATCTCTTTAACTTGTGTAAGTGCCGTAATAGTGACCAAGGGTTTGAAAGGGGGCCCCATTAACCTTATGAGAACTATTTTAAGATTCCTGGGTGGGATTGGAGGTGGCCTTGGAGGGATGACTCGTATGAGTCCCCAAATGAAAGCTTTAATTACAGGGATTCTGAACAATGAGGGCTGTTCCCCGTTTTGTAGATAAGCTGCCACTGCAGCTAAATGCAAGCAAATTGATGTGTAATCCAGGCTTAAGCATTGCAAATGGAAAAGGTTAAAATGTCTTGTACCTGTGGTTTTAGATGCTTGGTATGTTTGGGAATGCAGTAATGTACAAACCTATTTCATTTTGCTGCATAACAAACTCTAGTGGCGGGGTGACTAGCTTACCTGAGGATATCCATACATTCAGAGGGTAAATTTAGATACCCAACTCTAGGATTTCAGGAGCCAAATCACTAGGGTGAATTGCTTTGGATGTCTTAGAATTTCCTAATGTTGTGTCAGAGGGTCAGGGTAGTTGGGGAGCTACTGATGAGGTACTAAAGAGAGCTCTAAGAGGGTTGTGAAATAGGGATGTTTTACCCATGTAGGAGCTATTTGAATTAAGGTGAGGAAAGTTTTCCGTAATTTCCTGACCACATACGGAAGTAGTGGAAGAGGTGGAAAAGTGCAGGCAAATATCCCTGACCAGTTCATCCATAGCACATTCCCTTTGGACTGTGTGTGTGGAAATCTGGTGAAGAAGTATGGGCATTTTGAGTTTTCGTTGAGTGCGAACAGGTCTATATCAGGGAACCCTCAATGTTAGAAGTAAGGGAGTAGGACTTGCGGGGGGTTCCCACTTGTGGACTTGTTGCTGCATCCTGCTGAGTAGGTCTGCAAAGTCATTGTTAACTGCTGGTATATACTTCAACAAATGTTTACTTTGTGGCGTATAGCCCATCGCCAAATGCTCTGTGCTTATATGGACAGTTGGGCCGAGTGTGCGCCCCTTATTTCTGAAGGTAGTACATTGCAGTCATTTTGTCTGTCTTGACTAGGACTGTTTTCTGATGAATGTGACAGAAAAATACATTGAGTGCTAAGTGAATAGCTAACAACTCCAGGTAGTTTATGTGGAATGCTTTGCAGCAGGGGAGTCTGTAAACCTTGAACATTTATGTTCTGTATGTGTGCTTCCTTGTCTGCAAGGGATGCATCCATGGTAAGGGGTCACTTGCAGAACTGGGTCCAGAAAAGTCCTGTCCAGTTGTAAATGTTAGGTGTTCCACCACTGCAGAGAATGATGATTACTGGCCTTTAACAACCCTAGATCCTCCCATTGACCCTCCGCTTGTGACCACTGCTGTGCCAAATACTCTTGGAGTAGACGCATGTGAATCCTGGTGTGTGGAACAATGGCGATACAGGATGCCATATTTCCAAGAAGATGCAAGACAGTGCGAACTATTTCACAATATGGCTGAAAAAGAGGTAACAGAGCCTGGAAACTTTGGATTCGAGCGGGGCTGGGATAAGCTTTCTCGGTCACTGAATTTAGTATTGCCCCTAGAAAGGGCCGGATTTGCAATGGTTATGGATGGGATTTGCCCAAATTTAAGGTGAACCTCACATACAGTGTATTCTACTGGCACTCTTCATCAGCCAATCGTCCAGATACAGGAAGACGTGGATGTTGCTACTTCTCAAGTGAGCTGCAACCACTGCCAAACATTTTGTGGATATCCTGGGTGCTGTGGCAGAACTCTGAATTGATAATGTTGGCACTTACCATGAACCTGAGGTAATACTTATGTGCTAGGTGCAATGGTATTTGTAAGAAGCAGGCATCCTTTAGATCCAGGGCAGTGGTGAAGTTGCCTTGTTTTAGGACCAGTATGACATCTTGGAGTGAGACTATTTGGAAATGCTCTGAAATTGATGCATTTGTTGAGGCCGCATATCTAGTACGGGCCTTAGCGAATCATTCATTTTGGGGATTAGAAAATACAGAGCCCTGTGTTTTTGTGGTGTGTGGCCCTGGCTCTACGGCTTCTTTTTGAAGTAGAGCTTTTACTTTCTCCTTGAGAAGTTGCAAATGTTATGGGGAAAGGGTGTGTGGTCGTGGTGGTATATTTGGTGGTGTTGCAGTGAGCTCTGGGCTTAGCCATGTAGTTCCACAATATCTAAGACCCATCGGCCCGATGTGATGTTGCGCTATTGTGGTAAGAACCCCTGCAGTATTTCCCAGACAGGTGTTGAATGGTCAGTGGGAAGGGAAAGGGAGTCACTGTTTGGCAGGGGTGGTTGACTTAGCCATTACTCCCCTACATTTGCCTCTGTTGTTACTCCCTCTATATGATCCCCTCATGTACCCTCTAGTAGGCTGGGCCTGCTGCTGGTACCTCTGATGAGAGGTGTGCACATCTGGGGATGTGATGGTGAAGCCCCTACAAAACTGTGGGCGAGGGCAATGTGTTTGAGTTGGTGGAGATTGTAATGCTCCCATTGCCTTGGCTGTGTCAGTGTCTTTTTATATTTTTTGCAGCATTTGATCAACCTGCGGTCCGAAAAGATGTTCTCCATCAAATGGCAGGTTGAATAAATGTTATTGAACCTCTGGCTTAAATTCTGAGATTTTAAGCCAAGCATGCCTTCTAATGAGGATGCTAGAATTAAATCCTCTTGTGTCAGTAACCGCCGCGTTAAGGGCACAACAAATAGATGTAATTGAAATTGTATGGCCCTCTGAAACTAATTCTTATGCCCTCTGCTTATTTTGCTCCAATAACTGTTTTATGAGCTCCCACATCTCATCCCACTGAGCACGATCATATCGTGCTAGGAGTCCCATCAAATTGGCAATATGCCAATGGGTTGCCAATTGTGCTACTACAACCCTCTTTCCTGCTGCATCATATTTGTTACTCCATTTGTCCAGGGGCTGAGCATCTCCAGTCTCCTGGGCATTTGACCTTTTACGTGCAGCATGTACGACTAGCGAGTCAGGGGGAAGCTGGCCAGTAAAGTATAATGGGTAGGCAAGGGTTTGTATTCCTTATCCACCCTTGGTGTAATAACCCTAGCCTTCAAACACTTCTTGTGTTGGTGTTAGTATTCCTGGGCAGGAACTGGGAGGCTTGCTGTGTTGTACGGTTTCTAGTAAGAAATCAACCTCCTCTTCAGTTGAGTGCAGGTCTACTTTATGGAATTGCGCTGCCCTTTGAATAACCTTGTGATGTGATGTGGCTTTATCAGGAGGAGAAGGTATTGCAGAGTATAAATTCAGGTCATTGGGTCCCGGAGGTACTATCTCATGCTCCTCCCATGGGTCTTCTATTGTATCTTGTGGATAGGAGACATTCTCAAAATCTAATAAAAGGAGTGGGCTATCCTTCCTCTAGTATGAATGGTACAACCCCTGTTGTGATTGAAGTGGTTGCGGAGGAGGTGTAGGAGGAAAACGAGGGAAAGCAGATGGTTGTGATGGGGGCTTGAACCCCTGTACTGTCTCTTCTTCTGCTTGGTTGGTGGTGTTTCCATTGTTAGTTGTTCCTCAAAAGTGAATTGTCTTTTTCAAGGAAGAGTCTGCTGGACCTGAAGTAGAGGTTTGGTAATGATTTTCACTGTATGTGGATGAATTCCCAGGCATTGTTGTTGAGAATCCAGCTCCTCCTGCAGCCATTCCAACATAGGTCACTGCACCTCTAAGTCCGCTGTCGAGGCACGACTGTGCTTTGCTGTATGTCTCGGCTACGAAGCTGTCTTGGAGCCCGAGTCTTGTTTAGGCTTTGAAGAGCACTTGCCCATCAAAGTTTGCCTCGACTCCGATGCTGGCTTCGGAGTCGAGCTTGTTTTGACTGCTGATCTGGCTTTCGGTGCCGATGGATGATTCGGCTCCAACACAGCTTTCGGCACCAACAGATGTTTCAGCTCCGAAGTGTCTTTTGGCATTAATACGCCTGCTGACGTCAAAGATTCTGTTGACTGTTTTGCCTTGTGGTGCTGAAATGGTGTCGGAGCGGGTCCGAAGTCGATTTCGAAGCTTTCTCCCGGTGCCGGCCATGGATGGAGAGCAGTGGCTGTCCGGTTGACAGGGAATGAGGGCTCAAAGCCCTAGCCTTAGAGGGGCAGTGAGTTCTATGGTTTGGGGCTGTATTGCCTACATGGGTGCCATATCTTTGTGTTGAAGCCTGCTAAAATGTACTTCTTCTGACTCCAACTGCGACTCTGGTACCGGGCTGTACACTACTGTCTGTTTGGCCTCTATTTCCTCCTCAACTTCCTCCATCTCAGCATCTTCCCTGAAGATATCGGGGATCTGCTTGTCCCTTTGCTGCACCATCGTCCGCCTTGCAATGCGCCGATCCTGATGGTTGTGGATGGTCTTCTTGGACCTGAAGGAGAGGCAAGCAGAGCAGGAAGCCTGGTTGTGTTCCGTGGAAAGACAAAGGTTACAGACTGTGTTCGTCTGTCCATGAGTACTTGGAGTGGCACTGTGGACAGTATCGAAAGGGTGTCTTTCCATCACGCTGCAACCATTCTCTAAGAGGAGCGACGCTGATGAAAGGCTTGACTGCACTGCAACACTGTGGCGTCAAAGATGGAAGAAACGGGTGTGGCGATTGTTCTTCAACTATCAGAGGCGAAGAAAAACTCGAGAGGTTCCGACAAATGTTGCCGTGTGGTGTCGACTCAGCGCCTCAACAAAGTACATCCAAATCAGATAGCAAAAAATAAAATCTGAAGATGGAACTGAAGTTCATGCCTAATTCTAAGGGAGGAGCCACTACACCTTGTGATTCGAAAGACTTTTTTCGAACATAAGCAAGTTGTACATGTCCGAGCCCAACACTAGATGGCAGGAGTATGCTTAGCATGTGTATCTACAGCCACACATGCCACAAACACACAAGTACAATATAATACAATATATAACCCTCATGGCTCAAACTAGTACTACTACTCTATTGCTCAGTGGTGAGGCAATTGACTGTAGTTCATACAGGATGCATAATTCCCTGATAGTGCTCGACTCTCTCAAACTCACATAGGACAAAATATCTATGGCCTTTGTCCATCAGAAAGTACTGTACCAGTCAACAGTAATAAACCACCCATCATCAACTTAACAGGCATGGAATAACTGAAGAGAACTGCCACATGCTGCTGGTCAACGGAGATCTATAATTTGGTCCACCATTGCAGGTCCCAACAAGGGACATAATGTGATCGCTTCTTGGCATCTCACAATGACAAACAAATATTGGGTGATGTTACCAAAGTCCATCTCGGCACATCTGTCTACCATGTCTTCCTCTAATCTATGTCTGCTCTGGATGATAAAAATGGATATCTCAGAGCAGCAACCAGCTAAGTGGACTATAATTCTAAAATATACCATGAAGGGACCTGCAGAAAAGCTAAAAGCTGTCAGATTACAGAAAACCATCAACTGTCCGCCTCACAGTTATACTTCTTCATCTAAAACATGGTTTTGCGCCGAGTCCCATAGCACGATAAGCACAACACATAGAAACACTTCCCAAGTAAGATCACAACAAGGATAACACATTAAATTGCATCGCACATTCTACATGGTGTGGCATGCTACCCATGCAGACAAGCGCTTCAGGCCTCCACATAGGGCTAGTACGCACTGTATAAATATTGCAATACAATATCGAGAACATTTACTTGCACCCCAGGTCTGTATCAGGCACTGGGTACCCACACCCCCATGTGGCAATTGTCCCCATTGGTTCCCTACCCTGTTATAATGGCAGGGATGGCTGAAAAGTCGCATGGACTTGCTGGAATGACAGGGACATATAGGGTTTGTTGACCTGCTCACAAGTCTGATTCAAGGTCTATGGAGCAGATGGCTAAGCTATGAGCTTCCCCCATCCTACAGCCCCTTGTCAGTGTCCAAGTGTCACCAAGGGCTGTGGAGCAGTGTGATATCACCTCCCCCCTCGACACACAACTTAAACCCCCTCCCTCTCCAATCAATGACTGGGGCTACTGTCAGCGGTCTTGATTTACTTAATCTGCTGGAGATTCTGAGCTAAATGGGAGCCTAGGGGAATTCCAATGACACTGGAGGGCAGTGGAATAGTCAGCTGTTCTCCTTCTTCAGTTAAACAGAGGGAGAGTATTGAAGGAGCTCACAACTGTAGCAAGCACTGTGCATCAAAGGTCTAAAAGTCCTCTGCGAAGATCTGCCCTTCCATAATTTTAAACAAGCACAGAAAAAACATACACAAGCGTTTTTTCCACATCTTTTTATGTACAGTGGAAATATAGTTTGCTGGTTCTGAGTGAAGGGAGTGGGGTGGAGCTGTCGTCCATGCCAAGTCGGCACTGAAGGTAGGTGTATATGCATATTAGAAGCATTTACAATACGCACGTACAACAGCCATTTCATGAACTGATAAAACCTTTGTTAAGTTATGATTCTCCATTAGGATCCATAATTTATACCTGTAAAAAGAATTTCAGCTAAAGGGCTGTTAAAACCTAAAAATAGTGAAATTTGCCCATTTGGCGAATTACGTATGCACTGTTCATGACCTCACCCATAATGTCACAAATGTTATAATCAATACAATCATTGGTAAAGTGCCATATTACATCATCCTTATCATTAACATCATTAATGGCATCAGTGAAGCTGAAAACAACTCTTTTTTTTTTACATTTGTTTGTTGACAACAGAAATATAGCCATGAACCTGTAAGTATTTTCTGAGGGAAGGTATGTATGTTAAACGTGGTGTGGTAGCTTATATCTACAATTTATTTCAGAATCTGCTGTGCTTCCTTCAAGGCTGTAAACTCGATTACACATCCCTACCTGCCAGACTAGATGATCAAGCTCTCCCATAGTCAATGAAACACAGACCATGTTGACACGTGCATCAGTGAGCCATGCAATGACATAGGTCACAAGATGGAAGAATGCAATAAAGTGTCACTAGCGGCTGAACGGCGTTATGAGTTTGGATGTGATATTATATTCTGTGAGTGATGAGCAAATTAAGAACAAAAGATAATGTTTACAGAAAGAAGAGCAAAACTCTATTTGAAGACAATTCAATTAATGATTAATGAAAGTATTGTTTAAAAGACATTTTATACAAGAATAGGGTGATCTGGGTTCATTAATGAAAATACTAGGCGTGGCTTACCTTGGTAGAAAATACGTTGATTTTTAAAAGTGAAGAATGCCCCCGATGACCTCCAGGTATGGAGGGCTGGAGACAGGTTTGGAGGAGGGATGTGAAGGTACACTGCAATTAAGGGCACCATCAGAAGCCCAACTTGGACCCACCACTCTTTCATCCTGCGAAAAACAGATGATCATAGAATTAGACAAATGGACCACGCCAACCATCAAAGCCTTACAACATCTTCCGACACAAGCACAACTCCACACCATAGAAGATAAACAAAAGTCTGGCGTCTTATGTCACCGCCTCCCAATGACCTCACCCCATTACACGCTTCACCCAATACATTATTCCTAAGGTTGAAGACCAAAGTTGGGTCAAGGGATAACCTCAAGCCAACCAATACTTGATCGATCCTGACAGTGGACTGACCATTGTCAGGAAAACTATTCATTTTAGGATTGTTTCAAGACATTTGGCCTCTTCAAATAGAAAACAGATTGGACTGAAATTCAAGATCTTGTCATGGAATGTTAATGGTCTGATGGACCGAGTGAAGAGGGCCGTGGTCTTTACTTTCATACACCGGCATTGCCCAGAGGTCCTGTTGTTACAGGAAATGCATCTCATGGGGGAGCACTGCCCCTTTATGGCACGCAAGGGCTATGATAGTCTTCCAGGCTGTGTTCTCCTGTGAGATTAGGGGGGGCCATCATCCTCCTGCATCGCTCCTTTCCCCTTGTGGTCAAACACTTAACCCGTGATCCACAAGGACGCTTTATCACCCTGGAGGGCACTTTAGAGGGACAGATGATCCTACTAGTGTGTGCCTAGGTACCCCCTGCTTCGCAGACCTCCGGCCTTAATCATCTCTCTCGCCTTCTCACTCGTCTCCCGCACAGGAACACAATAATAGGGGATGTCTTTAACATGGTGCCTGACCCTGAATTAGACTGCTCAGGCAGCCCCACAAACGCACAGGCAGTTGGTGCACGCCACCTCACCGATTGGGCCATGACCCTGAGTCTTTGTGATGCGTGGAGATTCTGGCACCCTCGCAGTCGGCAATTCACACAAACCTCGGCGGCTCATAACACTCACTCTCGAATAGACCTCGCCTTCTTACCCGCCTCTGACTGCCAACAATTGACTCAGACACTGATTCTACCCCGTGGCATCTCGGACCACTCCCCTCCGCTCCTGCAACTTGGACACCCTCCCACGGGTCAGTGCCCAATGTGGCGCTTAAATACCGGATACTTTCAAGATGGGAAATTCACCAATTCCCTAGGGGCAACACTGCAAATTTATTTTGAAGAAAATGTAGGCTCTGTTAACCGTGTAGGAACCCTATGGGCCACGGGCAAAGCAGTATTGCGAGGCTCAGCAGAGAGCTATATTAGGGCCCAGGAGCGGGAACGTGGACCACAGACTGCCCAGCTGGAGGCTCGCGCCCTCCGCCCAGAGCAGCAATTGGGGTCTTACCCTTGATCTGATACCCCTCGACAGCTAAGCCTCATCCGGGGCAGATATTCGTCTGCACTCCTTTGAAGCTGCCAAATATCTTTGGCGAGCTACAAAGGCTAGGATCTATGGCTGGGGAGATAAAATAAATTGGGGAAATATTCTACTGGCTGGTTTTCAGACAACAAGCCGATAGGATTGTCCCCGAGATCCTTGACGAACCTGGTCAGTGTCAGCAGTCCCTTCCAGCAATAGCCCAGACCGTCGCCCAATATTACCAAACACTGGCTGGGGATGGGGGTGGGATAGCCCCCCTGGATTCTTGGAATCAATTCCCCTCCCCATACTTCCTTCTCATGAGGCCCACGGGCTAGACGAACGTCTTTTGGCGGACAAGATTGGCATGGCCCTGTCTGGAATGGCTACGGGTAAAACCCCAGGTCCAGATGGCTTCCCCATGGAGTATTACACCAGGTTCCGGGAGACTCTTATCCCTCACCTCTTAGGGCTGTATCAGGAGGCCTCTCAGGATGGGTCCTTCCAACAAGAATTAAGACTCTACCACCATAGTTGTAATACCCAAGACGCACCTCCCTCCGTGTCATGTGCGGATTACCGCCCGATATCGCTTCTCAACTGTAAAGTCAAAATCTTTGCGATGATCCTGGCGAACAGGCTCCGGCAGGTCCTACCCTATCTGGTGCTGCCCGATCAGTGTGGCTTTATGCCGTCTTGGAGCATGCGGCACTGTATCCGTCGGCTACACGTGGCTCTGGCCCACCGTCATAGACTGCCTTCTGATTAAGCCCTGCTCCTTATTGACTTTGAGAAGGCATTTGACACAGTGGACTGGGACTACCTTATGAGGTGTTGATTCGAGTTGGCCTGTGACCACACTTCCGGCGCATGGTCTGGGTTCTCTACTACAATCCCACTGCTTCGGTTCGGGTGAATGGGATCCTCTCAGATGCATTCCCCATAGAGACCAGTACAAGACAGGGATGTTCTCTGTCACCCCTCCTCTTCGCTTTGGCAATAGAGCCTCTGGCCGAGCTCGACCAGGCAGACCCCCACTACGTCAGGGGCTCACGACAACTGCATTGCACTCTATGCGGACGATGTCCTGCTTCATCTCAGCTACCAGGCAGTGAGTGGACCCAGATGTCTTCTGTTGTTCGAGCAGTTTGGGCGCGCATCAAGCCTCAAGATGAATCCCTCCAAGTCGGTACTGGTCCCTCTGGCGCCCTCCTGGGACTGCTTCGACTGGCAAACGATGATTCCCCTTCGCCGACTCAGTTTTAAGTATCTAGGCATATGGTTTGCTCCACACCCCAAACTCACCTGGGCCCTTAATCTTCGGTCCCTAGCTCGAAAAGCTCAGTCAGATCTCATTAGGTGGTGTACCCTCCCCCTCAATGTCCAGGGAAATATCGCCCTTTACAAAATGATGATTCTTACTCGATTTCTATATGTCTTTCAAAATGTAACACTTCACTTGCCCCGGACATGGTTCTCCGCGCTAGACCGCGCAGCTAAGGCATTCCTCTGGTGAGGTTCCCGGCCGCGCATTGCATTTGCCCACTGCTAGCGGGGACCTTACGATGGCGGTCTGGGCATGTCCAATCTCTATCTCCACACCTTCTGGTCCTCTACGACTGGTTCAACAGGGGATGGTCCAAACCCGCCTACCAGCTGGAACGGACTTACATGGACTTTTGCCATCTCCAGGCCCAGCTTTAAGGGTCTCCGACCCCCCTCTAGATGTCGATGGTAACCCGGGTAGTGTTCCTTGCATGGAAGGCGGCCCTCCGTCATGTTCAATGGGATGGTAGGCTTACGCAACAGACGCCGCTTTGGCAAGGTACATGCCTGGGGGAGGTAGCTGGACTCAGCAGTTTTCGCTCCTGGGACCTCATCGGTATTACGAGGCTGGGTGATGTATGGTCGGGGACACATGCATTCCTTCCAGGACCTCCAGCAGAAGTATAGTCAGACACACACACAATTTTATAAGTACCTACAACTCAGGCACACCCTCCTCACCCACTCTCTCCCCGCCGAGGCCCTCCCCGAATTCAATCCCTTAGAAGTCAAGTTACTTATGGGGCACCTGGGCCGCGGCGGGATTTTGCAGCTCTACCACACACTCATTGTCAACTCACCGGGTTCATTAGATCACCTGCGGGCCCGATGGGAGGGCTGGATTGGTCCTTTTGAGGAAGAGGATTGGCGCGATGCCCTGATGGCCTCCTGGGAGCTCACCACCTCCTCCAAAACTGAGACTTATTGAGATTAATTATCTATATGCAGTCTACCTCTCACCGTCTCACCTGCACTGAGCAAGATTGCGCCATACTTCCAATTGCCCTAGATGTGAAGCCGCTCAAGCCGATTTCTGTCACATGGTATGGACCTGCACAGCGATCGTGCTGTACTGGGGAAGGGCAATCTGAGAATTGTCAGAGGTGTTGGGATGGGAGGTTCTCCTTTCTCCCAAGATGGTCCTGTTGGGGGTATTTGAGGGCCCTGGGGGACAGGAGAGGGCGTTCCCGGGCATGGCCTTCCTAGTCGCAAACAGGACATGTGGGTTGGATGTCTCCTGGCGCTCCTGCCTTGTCAAGATGGAGGTGGGGTGGATTGGTGAACTCAGCAAGAACTTGTGGTTTTTGAGGCCCATGCCTGTCCTCAGAAACATGGGCGGGTACGTGGGAAATGGCTGGAACAACTGGCTTAACTAGAAATGGAGATATGCCAGGAACCTCTTTTGTAAGTTTACCGCTCTACCTACTTGATGCCTAACCATGAGCGGACTGCATACCTTCTGCAATTCTGTAACTGTGTGTGCTTAATGTTGTATCTTATGGGGCCTGGTTGGGCTGAAATGTAATAAGGTTTATCAACAACAAAAAAATCAGCTCATTGTATAGCTGGGGGGATTGGACTTCACTGCAACATGATTTCCTTTGTTTTTTTATAGCGCTAGGACGTGACCTTCGTTAACTGTTTTGTAGTGATAGTGTAAGAAGTTCCTTTCAACCTGCTGTACGTCGCCAAAAAAACATATTTGCCAATGCTTCTTTAACATTCATTCGACCTCATTTGCACAACTGATTTCTCAAGAACCATCTAATGTCTACCAATGGCAAGAAGCATCAGACTTACGAAGGCAGTGACCAGTTTTCGTTTCTGAATCCATTGGAAGACCAGGAGGAAACATGAGCAAAAAGAAGCTGGGGCCGCCACACACTTAACCACCTAAGCAGCTTTGTGGTCGCTGAGAGCACTAATCACCTCAGATGACTGCCTGCCGAGTCCACAACACTGCTGCCTTTTTCGAAAAGCTCATCACCTGTATTAGAAACTACAAATCAGACCTTATCCTGTGTGGACTCCTCAAAGCAAGCTACCCTCCAGTAACGCTTTCACCAATGCTAATGCTACATGCAATGCTATTGTAAGCCCCAGCAAAGGATGGGCGGCCATAGAAATGCGTCTATCGGTTGCTTCAGAGATTTTGCCTACATGTTATATCATGCATACAAAATAGTGGACTCGACTACTGTCTTTGAGTGTATTTAATATATCCGCTCTCCCTTCCAAGCTTTTATGTGAAAATCTATCAGTCTCTATATGATCAACGAAAAAGGAGACAAGATTTACATGAATATTTGTCGCATCTTTTTAACCTGCGCATTAGAAAATAAACATTCAACTTGTGGACGGTCCCTTCCTTCTGAGCCTCCTCGCAATGTAGCCCTTTTGTGGATTTGTCAACCCCAACTCGAGCCATAGAGCAGAAAATATTTGTAAAAGTAAGGCTGGGTTCAATTTAACCTTCATGATAGGACAGAAGCAATAAGGTCAGTGATGGTTTTATGTTTTATCCCATTACCACAGTCACCAGGGCCAGGCATGCTATCTAGAGCTCTGAATTGGGATTCTATAAACATAACGTGTGCCTCGCAAGATATGCATGAGTGGAAGAAGAATCCCAAAGCGCTTCCCCACTATCCAGTGCTTCAGGTCTAGAAAGTATGAGGGGTTGCTGCTTCAACCACCTTAAAGGTAAAATGTATGCTAGTAAGGGTAAAAACCTCCTGCTACACACTCAAACACATACATGGAATTCGAAAAACACCCACAGTACTGATGGTCCAACTCAAACAGAAAACAGACCCCGGTCTGTGAAAGCATCCTCCACCAGGGCGAGGGCGCCTGAAACCGAAAGCAGGGGTAAAGCAGTGGTACAGCAGGGGTGCTGTGGGCCCTAATGCAAGTAAGGAAAGGGGCTCCCTTCCCCTGGTCAGGTAGAAAACGCAGCAGTGGGCCCCTCAGAGCTTTCGGCCCTAGTAACACTGCACTATTGATAGCTGCACACCTGGCAGACAGCGCTGTGATGCCATACTAATGGCAATTCAGCGCTACACAAAGCTCAGTTAACATATGCCAACATTACATATAACCGGAAGACTTCAGTAGTATCACTCCTTCCCTTGCATACCTGCTTTAAACACGTGATACTTTTAGTGCAGAGTTTAAAGTCTGCCTAAATGAAACGTATGATACAAAACAGAGCAGATGTGCAGTTTCAAGGTGTTCATGGTCTCTCTCCGTGTTGCAGCAAGAAGCACAAGGTACATCATGCGTCATTTAAAGGTTTTCAGTGTAACTACCTAATGGTCTCCTAACATTAAGTAAGGAATATATATGATTGAATGATGGTGTTACATCCATCTGTGTGCACATTTTATTTTACCGAACAGAACTTGGTGGAACAAAGCCCTGTCCATTGTGTGCTCTTGTGTGATCTTTCTCAAACGGCACCTGTACCTCCAGGTCATGCTTCCAGAGCATGACACACATTCAAAGCCTACTGATGAAAGCAAAGGGACGTGCTTAGCCTACCCATGCTGTGAAGCATATATATGCGTAGATTAAATTGTATCCGTGTGTAGAGATCATGCTCTAGGTTTGGTGGACCTCTATGGTAAACACATGGCCCGGAGTCACGAGGTACGTACTGCAAGCTACTTTCCTTGACAGAGATTCACCATTCCTCATTTTCTATCTGAAGTTGTTTCCAGGCCTTTCTCAAAAAACAAAACTGCCTTAGACTACTGTCCTGTTTAAACTATGTACAATACCAAATGATCAGCATCATTCCAAAGTACTTACACTAAGTGAATTTCATGTTATTCATAAGATGGCAATTAAAAAGATATTTAGGATTTCCAGTTAAATTTCCTTTCCATCAATTCCTTAAATTGAAGCTGCCCTCACTACTCGGTTTTCCCTCCAGACAAGCCCTCATTTCATCCTGACAAAAGTTCCTTATTTTGGAATTTCCTTCGACTCTACCAATGCAAGGGTGGTCTGGGCAAATGCCAAGGCTGATGGGCTCCAGCTGCAACCTGGGGTTTGAAAGGTGTCAGTGCACAAAGTATGAAAGATAGAATGTAAAAATCTAAGGATTCGGGATCAACGAACAAACTGACAGTACCGCACATCTCAAAGGGGTCTGAAGGCTTCTATTTCAGCACTCATTCTTGGAGCATTAAGGTTGAGGAGTCCAGGTTTAACGGGAGGTGGTTGTAGGCAAAAATCATATATATTATGAAACAATTACATAAAGGTTATTGTTCAGCGAAGCTACCGCTTAGAAAGTAAACAGGTCTTTATTTATAATGGGCAGCATTTGCTTAAATAACTGTTCTAAACAACATTTGTAATATGTCTTTTCGAATTTCATTTGTTTGATAATATTCTTGCGAGATGAACTTCAATTAAAAGTAGTGTTTGTTCCAAATGTGTGTGTCCTTGAAACAATTTATTATAGTATCAATTCATTTTCGAATAGTTAATTTAAAACAAAAATTAATATACACAGCTATAATGACCTTATTTACAATTTAGATTACAGCAGAAAAATAATGATTGGCGAAGCAAATGAAAAGGCCATACCAATTTCAGGGGACCGAGATAGGCACGGAATATTCTTAAAGTGGCAAGTTACAGGCTCCAGGCTCTACCATTAGTAGGACCTCTGTCCCACCTTAACAAGGCAAATTAAGTATCTGAGCAACGCAACTCTCTGCAGTGAATGCATGACCGGATCTACACCTCAGAATACACCCTTCAACCCACAGTATTCACTTGCAGCCAGACATCAATGAGTACGACAGATTCGTGCAGGTCACTTGTAACACATACATCAGGTTTCCCAGCTACCTTGACATCAAAAGGAAAAGCTGCTACACTGATTCTGGGATTCCTCAACCAAACTGTACATGGGTAGCTTAGCAGTCGATATTAATTCTGCAGAGCCTGAGGTTTGAAAGCATTCCCAATCCCACCAATAAACCAGTCACCAAAGGAACGCAGACGTTCAAACTAAAACAAACATTTCACGGTGAGGAGGGGGTGCGGCCTCTTGCCGAGAGGTACCTACAAGGCACTTTTGCCCCAGCATTGCTCCCAAAGCCACTCCTCCAAAAACAAAAATGTTACTGAGGCAGGTGCCCATGTCCTGGGGTGTTTTCACATCCTTTAATGGACGTCGACAGTTAAAGCCTCCGAAAACGAGCTGGAAATCCACAGTTAACAGTGGTCTCCAGCTTGTTTTCCCTGCCACCATGTGATGTCGGTTTCTCACCAGGAGACCGTGTGAAGGGAGCTGATATTGTGTGCCACATAGTGGCACATGTGAGTTGGCAGGTCTGAGAAAGGTTGAACATACTTCCTTAATGATTGCTGAGTTGCCACATGGATTTGGGGCAACAGTAAACCTGCGTCAATAGATATGGTCAAAATAGCTTGGTGTTCAGAAAGTCTATGGGGCCATAACTGAAAATGGAATGGGACCAAAGAGGCTCAAGTGAAAGAGAAAAGAAGTGTCGGATAACTATAGTGTTGCCCTGGGCTAGATGGATAAAGTGAATTGTGTGTGTGGGGGGGGGGGGGGAGTGGACAAGGAAGTGTTGCTGGAATGTGAATTGACCTTGAAAAGATAAAAGGCGTTTGGCAAAACAGGAATACTTGGTTTAATTAAACGCTGTGGCTGGGAAACACAGAAAAGGGTCTGAGGACTGTCTTACCATACATTTGTTCTCAGTGCCATTATATACGGTCTTTGGAGCACCATAAACAATTTAGATCTTATTTTAGAAAAAGGAATGCAGGCCTAGTCATGGAGCCGTAAATCAGGCCACCTGATTGAGAATGCAGGTGGGTCTTGACCTTACGTGAACACAATGAGGGCCAGTGGGTGAAGTGTCCAGATGTCTGGCTTCAGGAGGACGTGATCACTGCATGTACTGTGTGTGCTGTGTTCTGATTGGCAGAGTAGTCCTAACTTTGTGGGGCATCTGACTTAGAGGCCCAGTGGTGCAATGGATAACTCGTCGGACTACGGATGGAGCATTTGACTTTATGGTGGTTTGGGAACGCACGCACTCCTCCAGCCATATGTGCTTTATTGGGGCTAATCTCCTGGGTCCATTGTGGTGTTGCTGCCTAGCTATGGGACTAATCTGGGTTTTTCCTGTTTGCGCATTTGTCCAGGTGGTTAAGTGCCATCCCGCCTGAAATCTGTCAATCAGTAACCTAGGTCGCAGGGCCTACCTGACCACATATTTCTTACTCAGGGTTGATGGAGAGGTCGTTTCAGGAGATTTCGACAACAGTGAGTCAATCTCATTTTTCAACATGCATAAATCCCTCGATATATCAATTTCAATATTAACATTAGCACAAGAGATTCTTCACCACCAAGGGAGACAGTGCGAATGTTCAGAAGGGAGTCCTACATCTTTCAATCTTCAACATCTGTATATCACAGACACTAGCTCTGTTCACCATTTGCCTGACTCCAAGAGCTAAATGCATACAATACTAGAGCTGTCGTCAAACAAGGGTTCTTCCACCGGCCTCCTTCATGATTATAAGGGTTTTTTCTGTGTTGCCACAATAAACAGCTAGTTAGACTAGAACAGGAGAACAGGATCTTTGGCAAGCTCATTCTCCTCATACAGGTCCTTGCAGCAGGTCTTTCAACCAGGCTTCTGGTCTAGTTCACAAAGTCATGGAGAGGTCCCCTCAGGTCAAGCAGTCCACTCCCACCTCTTTCTCTGACAGTACAACAGCTGAGGGTGGTGCCTCGATTTTAAATCTACTACTGGTACCGAGGATCAACCAGGTTTGCACCTTCTTCACTGAAATGCAGGTTGTTTCTTTAGAAGTCAAAGGGTAACTAACGTACTGGCTCAGGTTCCTATGCATTTCCAAACCTATAGGTGCCAGACGGACAAGAAAACAGAATTCCTGGGGGTGCCACCTGTGAAATTCGGGTCCTGTTGTTCAGTTGATTCAAATGTCTTTCCTGGCTGCTGAAAACAGTGAGGAGGAGATGAAATGTAATTAATTCCCTAGGATGTTTCTTGGGTGCACACATCAACTCTGTCCAGATTTCTATTGCTAGACAGATCTTGCTAGCATCCACTTGGAGGAGGCCAAAGTGCTCAGAACGATTAACTGCTACAACTTTTTGTTGCTGAACAAACTTTTAGATAGGTGTGTTAAAGCCAGAGACAAAAACATCTCACTGACAAGGCAAACGTTGCCACTTTGGAAGCAGACTGGGGTTACCCACAAAATGAACATATTTTATGGGAAGCAAAATCGAAAAGGCATTCACTCAAATCAAAGGCACCTCCATTTCACGCATAGTACAGTAATCTAAACAGAAAGGAGAGAGAAAAGTCAACAGTTGCAAGCAGCTGACTGGATTTTAGAATTAAGTCCAAATGGTTCTCCTCAATGGGTTCACGTAACTGGCCTGTACCCATGCAAACCATTTCCAGCTGTCTAACCCTGGAAAATGGATGCATAAATTGATTTTATTAGTTGAGGCGGGTTAAGTACACACCTCAAGGAATTACCACAATCTTTATCAAAGTGAGCCCTTAAAGTCACTACATTAACCTGAGCTCAACGTCCCTGGTAGTTATGACACAGAGCAGACAAGCTTTACTTCGAGACAATGTGTAATGCATTTCTTCAGTTCTAAAAAGAGTAATACAGTCTAAATGCAAAACAATAAAACAAAAAATGACTTGGAAAAATAGAGCAAAATATAACAAACTGACCCAAAAAGACAAAAACAACACAATAAGGTCAACTACACATAATTTTTAAAATGTTTAAGTAGGTGTTACTCAGAGAAGCACAAAGTGCCAATGATAGTAAATGGTCATGGTAGACTGAGACCTAGGTGCAATTTGACGCTGACCACGATGGAGTGCAGGTCGGATATACCAACCAGGTTCGTCCTGGTCAAAGATTTTACCTTCTTACTTATTCTCGTAAGTCCAAATTCACCACATGACTAACACTTCTAAACCCTCCCAGGACCTCAGGAGAGGCACTTGAGGACTCCCGGTGAGGCAAGTAGAGTTCAGGTCCAGTTGTCACTCATCAGCTGGGCAGTTAAAAGAAACACCTCTTGTAGCTTGTTGTATCCCTGTAGTTTGAACAAGAAGTTAGACTTATGACCCTTGGAGTCCACTTCTTTGTCCTGGGTAAAAAGCAGGCCCTGTCCTTTAGTGCTATTCTCAGGTCTCTGACAGCAGATTCAGTCCTCTTCCGATCTTCCACAGGTTAAGCAGTGTTCTGAAGTGGGTGCCTGGAGATGCCACATTTATGTCTGGTATGAGCTAGTGGGTAGGATGGCCCCTGGGGATGCCCTAACCATTGGGGTAAAGATCCCTAGAGCTAATTCTACCCGATTTGAACATTTTCAAGATGGCTGAAATCTTCATTCATAATAAACTGGGGCTCTGAGGGTTGGAGGGGGTGTGGGGAGTTTACTATGGTAATCTTAGGGTCCTCCCACATCTAACACTAAAATACAGTGTAATGCAGTCCCTGAACCACAACCTCAGAGGAGACAGAGGTCTGCAATAAAAAAAGCTGAGTTTTCAGCAACCAAACAGTAGATACACATGAATTGTTTTGGCATACTGTTTTCCTCTTTTGAAGTGCACCCTAAATGTTATATGTAAACCCAGCAGACCTGTCAAATAAGCTTGGACACTGATTTGTAAAAAGAAAAGGTCCAGTATGACTGGCGCCTGTCTAGCTTGGTGGACAAAAGATTGTTCCTTCCCAAGTGTCGTCTAACATTGGCCTGTGACAGGGGACGCCTCTTTGAAGTGCATCTCAAGTGGCATATGAAAAACCGGGGCAGAACTGACAAGCAGGATGCGATATTCAAGCAGGACTTAACACTTTAAAATGTCAAAAAGTATCCTCACAGCTCCATCTAGCATATTTCGCGAGGTTACGAGGGGTCATCTCAGTCCATTCAGGTCAGCCTACTGTTTGCTCCTAGGAGGCACTTCGCACCCCGCCTCACACCTATTCAAATGCTTATTGCTGGCCTTTCAGAAGAGAGAGAGCAAAATGCAGTTAGCCTCCAGCATTTCAGGCCAGGTAAAGTAAATTTCTAAATAATACTTTTCCATAATACTTTTTTAAAAAATCTGACTTTACCATTAAACTTGATTTTAGTGTATTTCTGAGAAGACAGAGTGGTCTTAAACAAAGGAGAATGCCGCTATGTAAAATCACGCCAGTACAATCACAACCTGGGACAAAAATCCTCCCATTTTACATAGCGGCATTTCCCTTTAAGACCACTCTACCTTCTCAGAAATACACTTGTTGACTGACCAACGTGTTGCCGGTTTGGAATTATCACCAACATCGCGTTCACGCCATCTGTGGCCTTCACCTGACAGTCACCTTTATCTAGTGTAACAGAATCTTCTGTGTTGACTGATTTATGCCCCACCGGGTTGGAATTATCACTGGTTCAGGGAGTACACTGAGCTTGGATCAGATCATACAACCCTGAAGAGTCAGAGACCGCTGTCTCTCTGATGAAACACGTGTCGGCTGGCTGCTTTGTTCACAACCAATTAAAGAAGACTAAGATATCTCCGTTGGATTTTGCTCAATCTGCTTTCTATACACATTTACATTGCCTGTTATAATACTGCATGTGTGCACGGTTTTTGTTGATTAAACTTTTACATGTCCTACTTTTAAATACCATGCACCTTGTTTTATGAGTAGGGCTCCCGGTTTTATGGTATTTTATTTGTTTAACATTTCCGTCTGTATTTATCCATATCTATTTTTGGGCCATTTTATGTGTATTTATCCATATCTATTTTTGGGCCATTTTATGTGTATTTATCCATATTTTTTTTGTGGTTTTCAGAAGTTGCAAAACTGTACATTTCCATATTTATTTAACCGATAGACGTGCAGTCACAATTTGATGTCTGTCGTGTTTTAGCTACTTAAGCTGCAAAATATTACATAACAGTACATCCACTGGTAAATATGAGCATTTTACCACAAATGTATATTGACATATGCAGTTATTTAAAGAAATTTCACCCTGTTTTTTAATTTCCCATGCTGTCAATCTGCTCAACTGTTGGGTTATATTTCATGAAAGACAGCACGAAAAGTCACTTAAAAGAAGCCCAATTTTCTGAATGTATCCACATTTAAATGATAAATGCAGACAGAAAACAATGTGTTTATCTATAAAAATCAGTGAAAACGGATTTCTGGGAGCCTTACTTATGAGCAATATAGCAGACTTAAAGGTGACGTATCAATCTTTATAAGGAATGCTTAAGGGAGTCAAAGGAAGTTATTTTGACTGGTTGAATTTGTACTTTTAAAACTACACAGTCAGGCTACAATGGCAGGCCTGGAGTCAGGTTTAGCTGTGTTATTGCAGTGGATGGCACAATGAGTGCGGATAGTTACAGGCCTTCTGTACACTTGGTACAATATACAAAGTACTTGTAGGCAAATTCAAAAAACCAATCAGGTGTATACCAATTTTACCATGCTGAACGGAGGAGCGCAAGCACTTTACCAATGGTTAGCAGGGGCACATTGCACAGAGTTCTATAGCCAGCAAAAATCGGGTTCGGCAAAAAAATCTGGGGTGACCCTGCAGAAAGGGCAAGTTTCCAATAGGATGCATCAACCTTCAAGTAGTGTGAGGGTACATTGTGAGCTTAAATTGTGGGTGTGCACCCAGTCTTGTAGAGTCCAGAACTCTGCTAGAAGAAGGAAACACGGAAAACATGCACAGTGTCAGCCAGTGCGGTCACAATTCCTGATGACTGGACAGAAGAGACACCAATCTATATTGTCAAATCTCATATCACTGATTCATGTGTTTTTTGTTGCACCTGGGTAATTCGATTTCGATTTCATAATCTTTATTCGAATTTTTCAAATCCATAAAAGCAATCACATATATACAATCCCAGAAAATAATTATAATTCTAAATATATATTAAAACAACACACATTACAGGGTTACATATTATTTGGCAACAAGATTATTTCAAGGGTTTTCCATTGTTTTGCGTACATGGGTGCCAACTCTCAAAAAAGTGCCAACGCGAAAAATCAATTCCTCAGTATGCAGGGTGAGCAACATCACAGAAGACTGCTCCAGGGAAAGTGGTCTTTGTTTCTTAAAATATGGAAGTAAAAACCATTTGATATATTTAAGATAAAATTTACAAGTAAAGAAAAAATGTAAATCATTTTGTAGACTCACTCCATCACATGGGCATAACATACATTCGGATTTCGATGAAAAGTAACCTAATGGAAAACATAATAGAAATCTAACAGTACCTGCACTTATATGGAACAACAGTGATCTTTCCCGATTTGTCATTGGTAGTGTGAGATACAAAGGAATTGGTTGTCTATACAGGTCTTTATTCACATAGGCCTGGACAGTTGATTTAGTTAGTTCCACTTCCAGTCTCTCTTTACTATAAAGTGCATACAGTGCAAACTTTGTTTCATTTTTGTCTGTGGGCTCAATCTTAGTATGATCGGTAAATAAGTGGCCTTTACCCACGCTGCATAATTTCTTGAAAACTCCAGCAAGCCACGGGATTCTCATCCCTTTCTCGCAATTTAAACAATCTCTTATAATTTCATGGGTTAGAGAGGCCGCTGTATTCCTCCAAATGGCCAGCCAGAACAAGGCTGGTCTTGTTGCTATAAAATCTGATATGTAATGCAAATTTAATTCACAATGACAAATATACTCCGATGTAGCAATAGGGCTCCAAGGAATTTCCTACAAAAACGATTTTCTCGGTTTGAATACTAGATGTCTTACCCAAACCCCATATCTCAGCCCCGTATGTTGCTACCGGTACACACTGCAATTAAAAAAAAAATGTAATTGCTTTAGTAGCACCTATTTTCTTAGGCCGTGGGAGACTAAGAATAGAATTAATGGCTTTTGAGAACTTGCTCGTGGCGTGGGCCAAATGTCCACACCACGAGCCGTTCGCAGCAAAAACCATTCCTAAATAGGGAAAAGTATTTGTGGAATATAACTTGTCAGTTCCCACCGAAATAGCACTAAGCTGTCTTTTCCCTGGCCCACACGACATAATAAAAGATTTTTTAAAATTTACTTTGCGGTCTAAGTTATCCATATACTGTGCAAAACTTTTAACCAGAGTACGTAGGGCATTCGGTGTGAGACCCATAAGGACCGCATCATCTGCGTAAAGCAATGTCGGTAACGGCCCCCCCCTTATTTTTGGAACATCCATAGTTGCCAATTTTAGGGAGTTACTTAGCCCGTTAATATATATAATAAACAACAAGGGTGCTAAAACGCACCCCTGCCTAACTCCTCTTTCCACTCTTATGGCCCCAGAGTTTTCCCCCGCCATCCCGATCCTTACTTGGGCTTTTGTATCAGTGTGCAGATAGGCCAAAAAATGTACAAGGGGCGCATCTAGACCGTAATTTAAAAGAATAGACCACAGTTTAGACCTATTTACAAAATCAAATGCGGACGATAAGTCCATAAAAGCTAGATAAATTGGTGACGACCTGGCGATGTTATATTTGCCAATTACTAAGTTTAAATTCAGGCACTGCTCTGTCGTCCCAACCCTACTTCGAAAACCCATTTGACACGGGTCCAAAACACCTGATTCCTCTGCCCAAGTGTTTACTCTATTGTATAAGACTCGTCTCAGAATTTTCAAGGTATTATCTAGAAGTGAAATAGGTCTATAATTTACTGGATTTGTTCTCTCCCCTTTCTTATATATTGGCACTATTATACTTGTAGACCATGTGTCGGGCATAGGTACTAGAGGTAGGCTGTTAAAAACATTCATTAAGATAGGTGCCCAGAATTCAGGTTTCCATTTAATTATAGCTATTGGAAAACCATCTGGCCCAGGGGCCTTATTGCCAAGGCTCTGTTTAATAGCCACAGTCACCTCGCCTAAACTAATCTGTATAGAACACAATTGGCCAGATGTATACTCATCATTAACATTTGGGGGTATGGCATATACTTTGGAAAAATGAATTTCCCACCGATCACTCGGGATAATACAGCTAATTGTAGATAGTTGGTTTCCCATGTTACGCATCTTTTTCACTACAGGCCAAAAAGTAGTTCCATTCTTTCCTGTTGCGGCATCAGATAACTCCTCCCAGTGCTCTATCAGAATCGCTGCCTTACGTTCCTCTATTGTGGATTTATACTTATTTCTTGCCACCCTAACCTCCAATTGGCATCTCGGTTTTGCACTCAGTGCCTTACGGCCCTGTTAGCGACTGAGCAATTTCTGTCAAACCACCTGGGATCCTTATCTATCCTTTGATTAGGGACAGATAGAAATGACTTTATAACTGTACATAGACTGGTAAAATCTTTAATTACCCTTAGATTATTCCCATCTGAGAGTATGCATGAATCAATCAGATGTTGATGCTTATTTATAACATGCTCAACTATCCTTCCACTGTCAACCCCTCTCCATTTCAACCTCAGATTATTTGTGACGGGGGTAATATCTCTAGCACCTAAAATGCGTGCAAATACTGGGGAGGGACCCAATTTAATTTTCACCACTAGTGCATTATGATCCCCAAAAGCGGTTTCTAAAACCCTAGCCATTAAGAGGCAATCAATTAACTCAGGTGACATAAAAATATAATCGATAGTTGAGGAGTGGTCTCTACCTCTAAATGTCGGAACATAATTAGTTGTAGAAATGTGGTTTACATCCATCACGTTAGTTAAAACATGCTCACGAATAAGGCAATCCAATTCTATGCCCCGTTTTGCCGCACGATCAGTTTGCATATTTCCTTTATTTAGTTCAGATTTAGGAGCCTTTGCATTAAAATCCCCGGCTAGGATGATCCTATTACCCCTGCTATTATCTAATGGTTCAATCACATCAGATAAAAATTTTAAAAGTTCTATAAAATTTTTATTTGGGATTGAATAGAAATCGTTATTATAAAAATTAATCACATAAATGGGAACCTTTCTTTTGTATTCAATAACCTGAATATTAGGGCTTTTAGTTGGCATTATCTTTATACTTCCACCTGCCGTTGTCCAAATACCAATGGGTAATTCATGTCCCAGTTAGGCATTTCCCCATGGGTTGCAGAAAAACTGACTCATTAATCCTTTGCTGGGAAAAATAATGCTTGAGCTTGATCATACTTTTGGTTAACCAACTTTTGCGAAAGAAGCAGCAGCGATGTGAACATTTATAACTGGAAAATTGCATGAGGCAGAATAGTTTTCATGGCACCTACCAGTTCAGTTTAAGTCCAGGATGCAGTACTGAGATGCCTATATTTAAGATACTGGATAACTCACTGTGCATACTAGGAAGAGATCGATTGTGGCGGTTTGTGCTCTTGGCCTGGCAGTTCGGGCTGGACTGTTCCCATTGGGAGCAGGGTCAAGACTGATTTGCATTTGGCTGGGTCTAAACTGGCATGGCATGCAAAAAAGGATGGATTTAACCCAGATCTGTGACTGGAGGTGAATGTTTGATTTGTTCAGCATTCCGTCCATCACCTGTTCTTTGTGCATTTGTCGCCCTAAGTGGGAAGGGTATGCCCAGACATGGGACCGTGCTAGCTACATCACCAGATTCAAGCTAGCCTGGCTGATGAGCAGTGATACTCCGAAACCGGCCCCCGGATGCTTGTTTCTGGTCTCGGGAGGACCTGGCCTGGCAGTTGCCACTGTTGAGCTGTTCCCATGGGGAGAAGGGTTAAGACTAGTTTGCATATGGCTGGGTCTAAACTGGAAGGGTGTGGTGTGCAAAAAAACGATTGATTTAACCCAGATCTGTGACTGGAGGTGAATGTTTGACTTGTCAGCATTCCATCCATCATCTGTTCTTTGTGCACTTGGATCTACCAGCGGCATCTGACAAGTTGACTCTTTACTTTAGAGATCATCCTGAAGTTCAGGGGCCCACAGCTGGGCTAGCTGTCATCTTCTTGTGTGGTATCTTCCTGTCTGAAATCTTAGATATGTAATACGTAGAATGTTAATGAGACACAGTAGAGAAAGTTGAGGTTGTGATTATTTGAACTGGGGTTAAGGGAAAGAGAAGCAGCAAAAGAGTGGTGGCTGAGGTGTAACTCTTGAATCTTAATAAATCACCTGTTGTGAAGCTTTTTTTAACTATTCATCTTTGCTACCTTGGCGACGAGTGGCAAGAACCTCTTTGTTCACCCTTGCTCATCACCTCAACACAACCCACTCATATACATTATTTAAGAAACTTGACTCTTCATTTATCCTTCATCTCCAGGAACCTGATTTTGACAAGTAAAATTGTGCTGAGCGTGTCTCATTATTTCTCTATATTTGTTGGATGTACTTAAAATCTGAATCCTGTGTTGTAGCAAAAACTAACCTTACACGTTCATCTCACACCCCATCCGTGAACACACATAAATCAAGTACTTGCTACCTTCAGCGAATCGACATATATCAAACATCGATCGGATGCCGTTCTTCTAGTAAGTGAGAGTGTGCATGGTCTTCAAACAAGTGAGAACGCACTTTTACTTTGGCCGTCCTTAGACATCAGCGCATTTTAATTTGGTCTGATTGTGCAACTCACCGGGTCCTCAGAAACCTGTCGTCTAAAACTTACAGTAAATCTGAATTACTCCAGGGTGAAACACTTCCCATCATGTGACACCTCCATGACATTTTTCTTAAGATGTGCTTCCTCAATTGCATCGTGCCATCCTGGTTCAGGCTTGAAATGTACTGTTCAAGTGAAATTTAGCATATAGGATACAACACTGTGGAGTTATAACTTAACTTCTCCTCTGCTGCATTTCTCTCTTTGCATAAGTCAGCCTGGATCTCAACGGTTCAGTGTGTCGTAGTAGTTCTACGTGTTTTGTTTTTTTACTCTCATTTCTCTTTTCAGGTTGACAATTTTTAGGTGTCATATCGTATTCCGGTGTTAGCCATAGGATCGGATATCAAAGTTCTTAATGTACATCTGTTAAATAGACACACACGTATAACACCGTATAACATATATATATATTACCTACTGGCGATAGCCAGTAGGTAGTTATAGTTAGGACCACGTTTCCATAGGAAAACCTCAACATTCTATTTTGAATAACTTTGGCGCCGGTCGACGAATCCTCGCAAATTTTTCAAAATAGGTGGGGCGCTACGCTCCGCTCCTACCCTGAAAGTCTCGGGGGGATCCGTCAAGCGGGGGCTGAGATAAAAGGGGGGTCCCAAAACGCGTTTTTCCCATGCATTTTTCCATAGGACCTTTAGAACGAGCTACAGCCCGAACGGCTGAACAGAATTACTCAAAATTTGGCAGAGAGGTAGTCCCTAGGTCAAGGAAGTGCCTTTTGTAGGTTTGGTGTAAATCTGTTCAGTAGATTCTGAGAAAATAGCCTTTAAATCAATATATATATCTGAGCCAGCTTACGGTACGCTTACCGTACGCTTACGGTAAGCGTACGGTGGCGTGCGCGAGCGCGATTCTGATTGGCTCTTAGATCTTAGTAAACATTCGAATCGGCCGAAACCAGGAAGCGGCGGCCGCCATTTTGTCTCTCGCACTGAGAGTGATTTTTAAAATATCAAGCCCAAAAACATGTAAAGGGGCTGTTTTGACAACTCCCTCCCACATAGTCATGTTGAGGGAGTCCCCAAACATCCCCCAAGTGCAAAAACGGTTTTATTTTTTTTTCGGCAATTTCGCGGGGTACGCTTACCGTACGCTTACCGTAAGCGTACGGTAAAAAAATAAAAATAAAAAAAACACTATCCACACTTACCCCACCCCCTGTGCTTTTGGTGGCCGAAGGCCACCAAATGTACAGGGCTTATGTTAAGGGCAAAAAACACTATCCACACTTACCCCACCCCCTGTGCTTTTGGTGGCCGAAGGCCACCAAATGTACAGGGCTTATTATAAGGGAAAAAAACTTAGCATTTAAAAAACCGTACTAATTCACTGAAAAAACCATAGGTTTCACACACGTTATAGTTAGGAATTAGCATTTAAAAAACCTTGCAAATTCACTGAAAAAACCATAGGTTTCACACATGTTATAGTTAGCGGAAATTTTACTGATAAAAAACCAGTGAAATTCCCCCGTTATAGTTAGCGCAGGCAACTATAACTCACGCGACTGCAATCTTCTGCTGATGACATATGTGTCTTTATGAAAAAAAAATATTTGTAATATATGTATAGCTAAAAATGTATGGAAGAAGACATGGGCAAATAAGTGTCTAAATACAGTATTAGCATCAGCAGAGGATTGCAGTCGCGTGAGTTATAGTTGCCTGCGCTAACTATAACGGGGGAATTTCACTGGTTTTTTATCAGTAAAATTTCCGCTAACTATAACATGTGTGAAACCTATGGTTTTTTCAGTGAATATATATGTATATCTTAACCTCGTGACACCTCGTACTGCTTTGCGCAACAATGACTAGTGCAGACCTCCAATGGTGCAAATAATATTTATTTATCTTAGTCTTCTGCCATATTAGATATATATATATTCTCAACTTGAGCATGCAGAATGTCCACCCTCATCCATTTTTTTAACAAGTCCAGGGGAATTGGCTTTAATGTGGGGAAAATGGTGCTTCCACATTATGCAAAGTTTTGTGGTATTTTTCTGAGTGCAGAACACAAAACCACTTTATTGCTGGATTGTCTTTGTCTGGATAGTCAGGACGTTTTTGAACATTTACCAGAATTATCGGTGGAGGATGCACCTCAAGTGTTCACAAATCTCGATCATCATCATTTGGGGAAATACATGCAAAGATCTGGGGAAAACTATAGAAGGATATATCACTATTAAGACAATTGCCTACCACATGCAATTTTGGTTCGAATAATAACGAGCGTTTGAGGGATCAGTTTATGTTCGGTTGTTGTATTGAAAAGGCTAAGGAAAGCTTTTGGTAAAAGGATAACCCTTCTGGAATTAAGGTAGTAACAGTTACTAAGTCATGTGAACGTAGTCAATCCCGTGTTGAAGAGAGAAAGAAAGAGTGTAACTTAAGTTTGAAGGTGGAAGGAGGTAAAGTAAATGCAAATGTGATAAAAAATGAAAAATAAAAAAGATCAAACACTTTTTTAAAGGTCTGATAAAGAACATGCAAGAGAAGGGAGGAAATGATTTGGCTCTTGCTTTTTATGTGGCCCTTAATGGAGGTATTTGAGAAGAAAGGATTAGACACCAACTCAGGGAGGATTAGGAAATTGGTGGTGTCACTTCAGGAATTTCATTTTGAAGTGATATACATGGCAGGGGCAAAAAACCTCTTGGCAGACTGTTGTTCAGATTTTGTTGTTGAAAGGAAGTGTACGGGTGACTAGAAGGATGCTGATGATGATGAGTGATGACTGATGTTTATGTGATCAGAGAAGGTATTATTAAAGGAGAGGATGGTTAATAAAAACGGACAATGATCCAATTTTACAGGAAATTTTTAAATGTATGAATAGTGGTTGGAAAGACAAAACCATACTCCAGGATCAATGTAAGAATTTTTTGGAATATCAGAGATTTACTGCCGACCAGGATGCACAGCAGACCGTAAAGGGAAGGTGGGTAACATTCTCCAATGGTGGCAAATAAAGGGCCCGGCAGCAGTAGGGTGCGAGAGTGTGCCAAAGAATGGGTCAGCGAATGACCAAGAAAGTTTGGGTTCAAATGACCCAATTGAGAGAGAGGGGCGTGGTCGCACATACTTGAGGGCAAACAAAAGGTCAATGGTCAGGCGGGCCTAAAATTGCACTTGCAGCCCAGACATGGACACAGACACAAGAACACCACACATCTGGTAGCAAGTTGAAGCCTCAACCTGCTGTATCATGTGACACAAGTATAGCTGTCACAGCGGTTGAAAGTGATTTAAGACAGCCTGAAGAGACAGCAGGGCTGTAAGGTTGAGGCATTGCAGGATTAGACAATTACGATTATTAATATTGAATAAAGTACAAGATGTATGCTTTATAACCTGTTATGAGATGGTTTACATTGTATTCCAAGATAAGCCAGGAATAAGAATGTTGATGACCAATGTCATCATGGCAAATGTGTAACAACTTATGATGTGAATAAACTACGGCCGTTCTAATAACACAAAAGTCTTGGGGTATATAACTGATAAAAAGGAAGGACAGGCGGGAGGGCCCATGAGATGCTCGCAGAGCTGGGGGGTTAAGTTCTTGCAACACAATGGATTGTTATTTTGAGGGACAAAGATTAGTTCCTATGACTAATCGAAGGCGTAATCTATTTCATTGTCTAAGAAAGTTACCTAAGGAGTCGTTGGATGATGTAGCTTTGGTCATTATGGGTCCCATCAAGATATCCAGTGTGGATAAGTATGTTATTGAGTTATAAGACATATTTTCACAGTGTATTGAGATCACAATCACTAACTTAGTGGAGGCAAGTGATACAATTACATTTCTTGATCCGAACTTTAGTAGGGAAGGTTTTCCCATCACCATCTTATGAAAGATTTTCGAAATGGAACGGGGATCAAACATAAGAAATCCATTCTATGTCACCCTAAAACAAATGGTGGAAAGGGTTAACAAAGTTTTAAAATAAATCTGGCAAGAGCAGTTACAAACAATTTAAGCTAGCAGATGGAACTCGAGAAAAAAGTGATGGTGTATAGATTGACAACACATTTCACTACTGGCGTTATGCCATTTGAACTATTCTGGAAAAGGAAAGCTAATGCCATGATTTGCTCATCTTGGGTCGAAGCAATGGTAAATAATATAATAATAATGGTGGGAAAAGAAGTTGATATTGAGAATCACATGTGTTCGCACGAAAATGGAAAGTGATAAGATGCTGATGAGAAAGAAAATGTTTGATTTTCGCAAAGCAACTAAGAAGACAATGATAGAGGTTGGAGATACTGTGAAGATTAGAAATCCCAGAAAGGATAACTTGTCTTCTAGATTTTCATCTCCCATGAAAGTGGTCAAGGTATTTAGAAATGCAATAAAAACACATGACCATAGAATTTGGAATTTTAACAGGTTGGCTAAACTATCTGGTAAAGAGAGTTTTAATGAAAGGCGGCCAGGTGAGCAAGAAGATCAATACATCAAAACCAAGAATCTAAGGAAAAGCGCAAGATGCAGCAAGAAACCTGTTCATCTGAGAGATTATGTATGTTTTATTTATGACTGATGACAAACACTTGAAGAAATTTAGAACAAATCTCTAATACATTATGATGTGTTCAAGAAGCTCATGATATTTTAGTATGCTGAAATGATTCTGTATATATATTATTGTTTGTTCTTTGTGTTCAAATATTCTGAAATGATTGTGTGTGTATATATATATATATATATATATATATATATATATATATATATATATATACATATACATATATACACACACATACATTTACACATACACACACAGTTTGTTCTTTAAGTCCACCTTGTTAATTATCTTTTCTTCTTTAGTCTATGGGCATATATCCATGATGTTTGGATGTAAAGTCAGAGAGATGTGTGGTATCTTCCTGACTGAAATCTTACATATGTGATATTTAGACTGTTAATGAGCCAGAGTAAAGCATATTAATGTTGCGGTGATTTGAATTGGAGTGAAGGGAAAGAGATGCAGCGAATGAGCGGTGGCTGAGGTGTAACTCCTGGACCTTAATAACTCACCTATTGTGAAGCTGGTTTGACTATTTATCATGTTTGCTACATCTTGCTAGTTGCTTTCAGGTGACAATGGCTGATGCACCCTGTCCCCTGGACTCCAGGGGCGTGTGTGTAGTCAGGGTTTTGCTGCTTAGCAATACTGTTTAAGGGCCCTGGAGACTGACGCCCTCAGCAGTAAAACCATCTAACAGGCGGAGCCTGTCGATGTCTTGCTATGGTGGGTACAAAAAGATGTTGCAAAGTTGTACCTCTCCGACTGTAAAAGCAACCCTCTCCCACTCTAGTTCATCCACGGGTCAAATAAGGTGGTGACTGGGATATGTTCATCTGTTTTTGTAATGATCACAGCTGCATTAAAGTGGAGATGTGGTAATCATGACACTACAGAGTTTTCAAATACAGCACATAAATCATGAAAGGTTTGCCCATGGGAGGAGTGTTCAAGCAATGAAGTTTACGGAAGTCACACTTATCAATCACCAGTATGTATTATTCCGGGTCTATGGCAAGTTTATAAAAAGGTGTCTTAGGAAACAGAATTCGGACTGGAAACCCAAAATGTGCTGTTTACTATCTGTTAAAATAAAAGATATTTGACAGAGGTCATTTATGTTAACCACGGTGCATCAAGTGTTTTCTTAGCATAATGTAATCAGTACCTGGTACACTTTGTTTTTATCACATATAAATTGTAATTGCATATTGCATTGTAATTGTGTGAGAAAAAACTTTGTTTGGAAAAAAAACAATTCCAACAGAGTCATGAGCATACTGTACATAAAGGTTCACGGAAAATACGATTTTCTCTCCTATTCCTCCCTCTGAAGTTTACCATTGCAATTTTGACAGTCAATAGCGCGCATTTTAAAATACTGCAAAAAATATGAAATCCTGCTTACTTCTCAAGTGAGTTTCCCAGCTGGACAGAGAAGTCGTCCCTGCTTGCTTAAGACGAGGTTCCCTCGATGGCTCTGCTGCACGAGACAGCGGCTGGAGTTAGTCCAGAGAGAACTCGTCGAGATCCCGAGGATTGGAGGTGAGGAGTGTCTCTCTCCTGGCTACACGGGCACAAGACACAGAAACATGGCCACGGAGTTCACCGAGGTGACCCGGCAGCACAAAGTCCACACACTTGATGCATGTGGACCTTAGTTCGGAGTGGAACTCAAAGGGGTGTGCAGGCATGGCTAAACATCGCACCACCCTCCTTTAATTCCTTCGTTATCGGAAGGGCAGGAACCCTGCTCGTCTTGTATTCAGCAGTGTGACAACATTAATCCCTACACTTGACTTTCTTTAATGAAATCATTCATCGTGCCCGCGACAAGAAATCACAAAAAACAGCACGCACGTACAAGAAATTGGCAGCATAATTCGGAGAACATCACCTCACAACATCACCTCACAAAGCAAAAGCTTTAATAATCCAAGTACAACTGTCACTGGAAACATGTTTGACTTTCCAGATAACGGCAAAGACTTCGATATGCAAATACGGAGAAAATACGGAGAAAACACCGAATGTATATGCTAGCCACACAGACCTTACCTGCTCTTCCTTGCCTATGTATGCGAGTGTGATATGCTGTTACTGCCTCCTCAGTGGAGCAAAATATTTGCAACATGTAGTCATAAACACCCCTTACTGGAGCTGGTAAGAGTTCTAGAAATTGTATGTGTGTCTAATTGGCAACTCCGATTGCCCTTATCAGGCCACGCACATAAGGGCCACTGTACATTTAAGATCAGAATAGCGCCGGTTGATTTTTATCGGGCTTTTCGATTAGGTGGTCAAGCGACGGTCTACTTACATTACAGAAAGGTGTTGTCGTTGTGTTCATAGCATTATGAACCGAGGTGCCAGTGGTTGGTCCTGAGGCATGATCCGAGAGCTCCATGCCAAAGGACGGGTAATAAAAATATACTTCAGAAAACGTAATTGTCTGCAGGTAAATGAAAACCAAGATGCAGTGCGGTGAGTAGACAGTCATACTCGGAAGGGAGAGGGGGGCTAGGGTGGTAGAGCAAAATCATTTGTCAAATGCTGGTCATGCATAGTTTTGCCACTCTCAACGTTTTTACGTTAACACGCGTAGGCTCTTTAACATTAATATTCAGAAGACAATGTTATTGGACTTGTTCTTATCCAGCAATAATCTACTTATTTGAGGAGACATTCAGCACCGACTGACTTCCTACCTCCATATGCAATACAGGTGCTTGGTGCAGTTTTATATATCACTAAAAGAAAGCGCAGTCACTATAACGTATTAACTATGAAGACAGGAAGAAAATAGACTGCACAATTTAGTACTCAGTGATAAAATTGTATTCTATTTATTGAACATCTTTTCTATAGTAATCAAAGTTATAAATAAAACAAAATCACCTGGAGGCACTGCTCGCTTTTGAGTGAGCTACATTAATATTTAGTAGAAGACTATTGTTGGGGTACAACATTACACAAACTCCATATTGGCAGCAGCTCAAAGGGCAAGTGTAGACTTCCACTTCAAACGTTCACAGCTGGCGACAGATGCAATACCAAGGAAAGCCTCAGCAAGCTATAAGCATCACTAGGACCCCTACTGAGGCTGGTGTCTGAGGTGAGCACCCTGTCCGCAGCAAGACTGTCCGGCCACCCAGCCCCTCAATACAATTACGGACAAAGCAGGTCTCGTCGGTGATGCCCTATTGAGGTAGCATAAGGGGCGTGAAGAGGTGAGAAAAGGCAACACGTTTGCTGAATTTCTACTGCCCTTGATCATTTTCTAATAGACAGAAACATCAATAATTATAAAATGAATTTGCAAGCTTTGGGTACTTTTGGTTTGTCCTGTGGCAAGCAGGGTCAATGGGGGTCAAAGTGCTATAAACAGAACATTTCACCACTGGGGCTTTACCTTATTTTGGAGTCTTAAATAGAGCACCAAGTGGAATACTTCAGAGTTTGACCCTTAGAGTAGCGAAGTAGAACAGTTCAAAGCTTACTCAGGGAGGTAGTACGAGTTAAGACACTTAGAAGAACATAGTCAAACGAATAACCTCAGTCAGTAAATCGGTGCCCAGAAAGATTTTTTTTTAAAGAAAAAGGAAAAGTAGCAGGCAGCTCAATACGGTCCCTAAAAGTTCAGCGGAACATAAGAATACACACAGTCATGGCTGGAGAGTAATCACTGTGTTGGAGATACCGTCAGTTTGTCCTCAGCAGTCCGTCTGGGCACTAGACAGTTCATGCATGGTAAGTTGACCTTAGGGACTGGGTAGCTAAGAAGGCTCTCTACGTTCTCAGGTGGTCCTTCCTTCTCTTTTTAGGTTTTGCCTGAGGCAGCTCACATGCACGGTCTCTTTGAAATCTAATGTACCTTAAAAAAACTAAAAAGGGCTCATAGCCCATCCATTATTTACCTTTGGTTGAACTCTTTCTCACTCTCACTTCTTTTGTCTATATTGGTCAACGGCCGCTAGGCTGGTTTCATTTTACCGACCTGTCTTGCTCCAGATAGCTTTGGGTTTCACTTAGTAAGACTACACAGAAAGACAGACGCACACCAGCCCCCCGAACTTCTTCAGGATTCTGATTTTATACTTTTAGATTTTACATAATCTATCTATCTATCTATCTATCTATCTATCTATCTATCTATCTCTCTCTCACACTCACCCATTCATCCATCCATCCATCCATCCATCCATCCAGCCAGCCAGCCAGCTTTGAGCCCGCACATATCACATGAATCACTCCACTTCACACAATGCCACTTTCCCCCATTCTACGGCACTCTATGCCACTACACTCTACACCACTCCATGCCACTTTACTCCACTCTAAGACACCCCACTCTACGATAATGTACTCTACACTACTCCACAACACTCCTCAACACTCTAGTCTACGCCACTTTACTCCACGCTGCACCACTACACTCCATACCACTCAACTCTAGGATACTGTACTCCACAACACTACTCCAGGCCACTATACTCCACTCTACGACACGCTACTCTATACCAGTCTACCACACTCTTCTCCATTCCAGTCTATAACACACTGCGCAATTCCACGCCACTTTATGCCACTCTACCCTACCACAATCCACAACACTCTACACCACTCCACTCTTCGCCACTCCACTTCACTCTCATCTAAGCCACTAACGTTTAGCAAAGCTGAAGAGCAGCCACACTGGCAGGGGCGTAGTTTCATGGGAGGTGTTTGGGGTGTTACACCCCCTAAAGAATGGTTGCGTACAGGTGCTTTCAGCAGAGTATGGTGAGGTGTTGGTCGGATTTCACCTGGAATATGCACATATGCACACAAACAGAAGTACACATACACGTCTGTTTTGAAGATCTTGAAAAGTGTTGGTTATTTTAAAAATAATGCATTTTAAGTACCCCTAACAATCCCTACTCCTCTCCCTTTCCACGGCCCCTTAAACCCCCCTCATGCCATGCTTCTCATATAATTTATTTTAACATGATGTGCCAACGTGACCTGTTGCAAAATCTGAAGATACACCCACCCCCCCCCCCTCTCACTGACCAAGCTATAGCCCTGCACACTGGTGTACAACATGGCTAAAGCACATCGTCAAAACAAATAGCTCTCAGCGACACCGATTGGCTTTGTCAATGCTTGGTTGGGTAGATGTCATGCCATGTCCCAAAGTATTGGGTGTTCAGGTAGTCTCTTCCTTGTTCTTCCCCATGTTCACAATTTGTTTTTAAGGATCTGTGGCCTGGACCTATCTCACAGGCAAAGGCTGGGGATTCACTGCTCCTTCCCGCCTGTATCAGCTGCCGGGAGAAGTCATAGTGACGTTACCACAGCCCAGCTGACGTTGCTTCCATCTTTTGACTCTATTCGAAATCATGCATGTGTGTGCTTCCCCAGACGGGAGTGGTGGGGTGCCCGTCTTGGATAAAAAGTGCCCCGCTTCGCTCCTGATGATCTGAGAAGGTGGGTCTTCCCTCAAGGGTATTTCCTCATTCCCAGTCTCAAACCTTCTACCCAAACAATGCAGAAAGACCACCCCAGGTTGCAGTGGTGATACAGGCAGAGTTTGAAGGCCCTGTTAGAGGCACTAGTTAATCTTCATAATGGGTGCCAACTGCAGTCACAAGCCTTTTTTCGAACCCAGTTGGCGAGATGCTTTGGATGTGTCTAAATGCAACACTGATTGTAGTAGCAAAACATGTCGGTGCCAAGTCATCCAGACACCTTGAGAATGTCTTGATAAATCCAGCAACTGCGGTTGTTTCTCTTTATCGTGCCACGTTGTCACAGGAGCTCAACTTTCTTGAGAAGTACAATATTCCACTCCAAACATGCTGTTGAGGAATCCGTGAAACAATGCTCACCACAAGGTATGGAGACACCAATTTTTCTCTGGATCACAATAAGCAATCTCATGTACTTCCTTCCCAGCACCTTAAAGCTCAAGGACCCCTCTGCTTAGTAGCCTTCCTTTCATGAAGGGGGCATCTCCAGCACCCTCACCAGCAGTCAGCATGCTCCTTCCCTCAAGATGGTTGCAGCTTTGTTTTTTTATCAAGATGCAGCCTTTCCCAGGTTTCTCATTCTGAATCTGGCAAGGGAAGTTGGCAGTCGGTGACCTCAGCCATAGTGCTCAAAGGTCCTTCTTGTTCTCCACTGGCACCCCTGAACTTGTCAGATAACAAATCCTAGTGAAATGACTGGGAATTTTAGCCCAATCTTAATACCCAGCTCAGAGACAGCATTTGTGGATTCCAGTGGTCCTGGTGTAGCTCTAGTACCAGTTACAGGCAGATACTGGTTTCTGAGTGTTCCTCACAGGCTGGTCCAGCTACAGTCTTTGTTTGACAGTGCCAACAGAAAGCAGGGGTGGCCAGAGAGTTCCTTGTCAGACAAACCAAAGACACAATAGAGGCTTTTCCACACAACTACCACTCAACTTGTTGGGGTAACACCTTTAAGAGTAGAATGGAGCAGGAAAAGGCAAACGGCTGGCCATGCACTGCAACAAGACTGTCTTCTATTCTCCACACCCTAGTGTATAGTCCATTTCAAAGGACTACAGGAAAGCTTTGGAAGAACCCTGCAATCTATATTGCTGTCTGGCAGGCTCTCCCTAATCTCCCCCTTTACATGCAGCCGCCGCAGGGGCAGCAAACACAGGGGTCTAGCTATGCCACTGATTCCAGGTTGTATCACACACAAGAGGGTCTAGAGTAGGACAATGCTACAGGATAAACTTCTTATCCTATACCACTACTGTCTAATTATAACTCACACTTTGGGTAGCAAGGACTGATGAATAGAAAACAAGAAAACTTAGGGCACAACCAAGTTGTGGACGAAAACTCTCACTCACCCGAGGGTGACATGCTTCATCATTGGGTTTCTCAAACACATGGGGACCGCAAGGTACCCCATGTGGGCTACGACTTAACCCCAGGGGGAAGGAGCAGGAGTGCAAAGCACGTGTTGGATCTACCAACTCAGAATGGTAAGGAGGGGCAGAGTGCAATAGTGAAAAGTGAATAAAAACTACCTACATCGGGGCAACAGCTTTATTCTTCCTTCCATCAGTGATCGTGATTAAAAAGCAAGTGAATAAAGGGTTAAATATATATACCCTAACTATTATTCGGTCAACATGTTTCTGCCATAGTGACAATTAAGTTCTGGGCATTCGTCAGGACCTGTAGACATCAGTCACTCTGCTAGCGAAGGTGCAAAAAATATTAAGTGAAATATTTAGGGTACTTAGGCCTCTATACTTGACCACAGGTTGCCACAGGCACTCCATGCTTACTCTGCCACATCTGAATGTGACAAACAAGCATGCACTATTCATATCCCATACGAATGTAGCAAAGGACTTGGCGGCCAGGGACAGACAGAGCAGTTTGAACAGGAGAGGCCAATAGGCCAGACTCTCCATGCAGGTGACAGGTAAAAAAGGCCTGTTATGCTACTTACATCAATATGCTGCCAGCACTGTCAGTCCTCCTCAGCTGTGTTCTGATAACAGTCATACTCCGTAACAGCGGGTGAACATGGTGCCTCCCTACAGACCACCAGAGCCCAGGTCTCACTCCATGACACAATGTGTATATGCACAAATCTCATGTGTGCTGAGGCCTAAAAATCAAAAACCTGTCCAGAACTTGCTATCGGGAAATAGGGCAAGCAATCCTGTTAGAAAATGCCATACAGGTATATACATCCATACCCGACAACTCACCGGCATTTGGTGGGTGTCTTCTGATTTTTTTCACGTTTATTGCCCATTCACCTTAATGGGATTACCCTATTAAACACCTGACTTCACCTGCATTTTTACATCAAGCGTGACAGCACAGCTGTCACCTGACCTTATGTGATCAATCTAAAAAAGAACTTTCAGGAGTATTACAGAGAGGAGCTTTGGCTTCGCCCACATGATGGCGCACATGAATACATGGTTTTGATTGAAAGCTGTGTGCTGTCACAGAAAAATAGCTTCCCCTCCATGCAGCTGTGATTATTTTGTTTATTTAGCTAACACAAATTAAATATCAAGCTTACAATGGGATAGAGCTTGAACTTTCAGGGGCATGTACATGACCCTGGTAACGAGTCTTGGAAAAGTAGATAATTTATAGCGTTTGTTTTGTTTTTGTAAGGTAGCAGCACAGATCATCTTCTATTTCCATAATTAACATTAGACTTTAGAGAGCAGTTGTGTGTTCAAGAGCATTTGGGCTTGCCCTGGGCTACTGTAAGTCACATTAATTTTTAGGTCGTTCTTGACGGTGCAGCGGTCACTAAACCATATGAGCAACAAAAAACAGCTGTGAAAGTAAAACGGAGGGTGGGGCCTAGGCTTCCCCACATGTTCGATTCACCAAGTCAGTGGTTCCCAAACTTTTGACTCGTGAGGACCCCCAATGAGTCACCACTGGAAGCCGGGGACCCCCAAGCAATTTATATGATTTAAATTTCAAACATTAAAACAGTAATTGCCAACAAATAAACACACATGTGCACACTTTTTGCGACGTTACCGTGGCGATAGAGGCTTCGCCTTATTTACAAGGCAGTGTTAAGCCACATAATATGGCTTAATGCTGCCTTTTAAATAAGGCCCCCTGTCACGTAATGCTTAGCGTGAAAGGGGTGAGCAGTGGGTGTTGCAGTGGACGTTCCACCGTAACATCCATTGATTTTGACACTGCCCCCTATTTACAAGGGCAGCATAAATAGGAGACAGTGACAAAATTAAGACCAGGCAGGGGCGTGGCCGGGCAAGATGGCCGATCGGACGTAGACCGCCTCGGCTCCCGGTCCACGCGCTGCTCCGGCACAGCTCTAGGCGGCTGTTAAGCTTCCCCAGCGTGGTCCATGCTCTTTTCCTGCAGCAGAGGGTGTGAAGCATTTGTGGAGCAGCCCTGATTGACTCTGGTGCCGTGGGAGCAGCTGGAATTCCCGGTCTGCGTGGCGAAGCTGCGCAGCTCAAAATGGCGGTCGACACCACACCGAGCTTCCCTCCCGGAGGTACGTTTGATGCCGGTGATTAGCAGTTCTGCGGAGGCGGCCCCCACCGCAGTATTCTCTCCCGCGCCTGCCTGACTTTAAGATGGCGCCCGTCGGCGACATGCGGGGAGTGATCGATCCTTCCCCTGGATCTCCTTAGGCCAACTACACCTGCCTCTGGCCAGCGGTCTGCCCTGGACTCCTCCGCCTCTTTTACTTTCTCAGCCAACGTCCAGGGGCTTCTGCCAACGCGGATTGGATCCGAGTCAACGTGGCCCAGGCCTGGTTTCCCCGGGCCTGCCCGACTGGGGAGATACTTGACACGCAGTGGAGATTGCGCCTTGGGGAGGCACTAGCTTCAGCCCGCTGCACTCATAGCGGGCGCCACTGCCCAAACGCCTGGACAAGGCTTGCACCGCGGACAGTGGGTGCCCTCCCTCCCCCCTCCATTTTGGCCGGACGGGCGGCAGACTCTTCTGCTCCCCATCGCTGCTGTCCTTCTGCTTACACTTCCACATGGCGATGCGGGCACCGCCTGGGCGCGGAGTGTCTCCAACAATGCACCCTTAGCTCGCCCTTTTTTTTGCGACGCCAGGGACCCGACAGCCTCTGCCCACCTTCATCACCCCGCAAGACCGCCTGCACCCTGGGGCGCGGACTGCATCGCTTTCTTTGCTAGCTTCTCAGGGGCCAGCCTGGTCCTCGCCATATGCCGCCAAAGAAGACACAGAGCAAGCAGACTAGTAAGGTCTCCGACTTCTTCGTCCCCCCATACAAGAGTCCGACGTTGCGAGGCGACGCGGGGGTCGCAGACATGGCGATCACGAAAGCAGATTTGGCGGCTATGTTCAAGGATTTTAAAGCTGAACTTCGCAATGACCTGAGCCAGGACATTAAATCCTCTATAGACCAACTAGGGGCAGACCTCACAGAACGCTTGACCTCCCTTCAGCAGGACATAGATTCCGTGGGCACTAGAATCCTGGACTTGGAGACGCACTCCCAGGAACACGAGCGCCTATCTGCGGAACTGCGAGATGATGTCCGCCTCCTACAGGAACAGCTGCATCAGTCTCTACTCAAGACAGAGGACCTTGAAAATCGGTCACAGAGGGAGAACATACGCATTCGAGACCTGGAGGAAGGTGCCCCTTGGGCCCGACCTGGCGGCCTTCGTGGAGGGACTGTTTGCAGAAGTTCTGGCTCCACAAACCCTTAAAATTAAGCTGGAAAGGGTACACCACGTGGGCAGCTTGCAACCTGGGGAGAAGAGGAAGCCGCGCAATATTCTGGCGAAGTTCCATTCTTTCAAGGTGAAGGAGGCAGTGCTGCAGGCGGCCAGGGCAAAGAGCTCCATTTCCTTCCAAAACCACTCATGCTCCATCTACCAAGACATAGCGCCGGCCACTCTAGTGCGGAGACAGCAGTTTAGAGACATTACTTCCAGACTGCGAGAGGACAATATTCGATATAGGTGGACATATCCCTTCAGCCTTAGCTTTGATTTCAAGAACAAACGACGTCACATCACCGATCTGAAGAAGGGTTTGGAGCTCTTGGGCATCTCGACAGACGACTTGAACCCAACACACGTCACTACTGGTGAACAATCTCTAGGCACTCCAGCGACCTCTGACTGGTCAGTAGGTAGCTGCAGGGGCCGCCGCTAATCTGCTGAGGCCCGCTCTCGCAACAATGGATCCTCTACTTTCTGCATCTGCGGGGTCCCCCAGAACTCCCGGGCGGCTGGGGCAGAGCACTAAGTTTGCTGTTGCTCTCCAACACCTGGCCGGATTTATCATCAGCAGGATATGCCTGGGCCTGGACTCTTGGGGCCCCGGGACCACGGGGAGGGACGGGAATGTCTGTGAACTGCCTTCTCTCCAAAAGTAAGAACAGTGCCTCTATCTTGTTTTTTCTTCACCAGCACCTCATAGTACGCCGGCCCGTCAGTGTCCGCAGACTCTTTGTATGCACTAGGCCATGTATTGTCGGGGTCTACATCATGCCATAACTTGCCTTATCCCTCTGTGCAAACGAACTGTAGGTACCTCTAGTTTGGGTGGGACCTGTGTTTGTACTTGTAATTTAGTCGCATCTAGAAACTGTCAAGCTTTATTATTCACAGTTTATTGCCGGGATGGGCGTGGACGGGGACCTCGGACCCGTGGTCCCCCTTAGTAGCCGTGGGGGCTTTGCGCTCCCAGCGGAGCTTTGTTCCCAAGTTTTGGAATCACATTTTTAGTTATGTTTTTTCTTTTTCTGTTTTGGATTTGGGGTGGGATGGGGGAGGGGGGGAACGTGGTGGCGGCTTTTTATCATGTAGCTTTAGCAAGCTTTCTGTAATTTCTGCACATACAGATGAAGCGGAGGGGCAACCCAGTCTCCCTACGGGAGTAGTGGACACGCGGTCTACACCTAGAATAGGGGGGCTTCTAAAGAGTGGTCACGTCTCCCACTGACATTATGACGCTTACCATTGGCACATGGAATGTCAAGGGTCTTAATTCCCCTCAAAAACGACAAAAGGTGTGGAAGTATATTATTGACCACCATCTGGAAGTAGTGGCGCTCCAGGAGAAACACCTAGCCAGGGCTGAAGACGCAAGGGTCAAACACAAACAATACCCCTTAATCTATAGATCTTCGGCTCTTACGAAGCACCGAGAAGTGGCTCTTCTATTCCGCTCTACCGTACAATTCCAATTCTTGGGTGTCCTTTGCGACAAGGAGGGTCGCTGGGTCATGGTTAAGGGCCGTTTGAGAGGGAAGCTTTGCACCTTTGTAGCATTATACGCACCCAATTCTGGGCAGACACCGTTTTTACATACACTACTGGGGAAATTGCTGGATTTTGTGGAGGGACAGGTAATTTTCATGGGTGACTTTAATCTGACTTGGCACAGGGACCTGGACAGCACACACGCCCAGCGCTCAGACTTACGCGCTAGAGAAAGGGGGAAACTAGAGCAGGAGCTGACCTCTGTTGAAAATTCCCACAAATTGAATCCCACTCGGCAAACCCTTCGCAATCTGACAGCACTTTGCGGCAAGCTTCGTGCCATTTAAAATAATAGAGCTGAGTTCACCCTTCTTAAGCTCTGCCATTTATCTAACTCTCAAGGCAATAAAATTGGTAAACACCTAGCCAGGCAGCTTCGGGATAAACGAGAGAGAGTACATAGGTGGCATTATGGGTCCCAATGGGGAAGTTACTCACAGGGATGAAGACAAAGCCGATCTCTTTGGCTCATTTTATTTACTTTGGTGATGACTTGGATTGGGACGCCCAACAGGAATATCTCCGGGTCCTGCCCCTACCTCAGGTTTCTAATGAATGGAATGAGTTACTCTCCGCTCCCATTACACATGAAGAAGTCACTCTTGCAATTAAAGCTCTTAAGCCCCATAAAGCCCCTGGTCCGGATGGCTATACCGCCCTTTTCTACAAAACCTTTGCTTCTGACATCTGCCCCTACCTCACGCGGCTCTACAACAAGATGGCTGAGGAAGGGGATTCCACTACTTCCATGACTAAGGCCGTGATTGCAGTGACCCCGAAATCCGGGAAAGATCCCCAACACTGTGCCTCCTATCGGCCTATCGCCCTTCTAAATTTAGACGTGAAATTGTACTCCTCCATCATCGCTAAACGATTAAATGACCTCATGCCCGACCTCATACAGCCTGATCAGTCAGGATTCATTAAAGGACGCCAAACTCACGATAACACCCGTCGAATTATTCATCTCATTGAGAAGGCCAACAGACGTCAGATACCTGCTGTCTTAGTGGGTCTCGATGCTGAGAAAGCCTTTGATCGGGTTAACTGGGCATTTTTATTCCACACCCTTAAGGCATTCGGCTTTTCGTCCAAATTTCTAACCATGATTCGTGCTAATTATCGGCAACCTTGCTCTAGGGTGGTGGTCAACGGGGTACACTCAGCCTCCTTCTTCCACTCTAGAGGCACCAGTCAGGGCTGTCCCCTCTCACCCTTACTTTTCGCTCTCAGCATTGAACCCCTGGCAATAGCAATCTGGGATAATTCCAGTATTCGGGGCATACCATTTACTGGAGAATCCCATAAAATCTCCCTATTTGCGGACGAAGTACTCTTGTCGCTTTCTGAACCGGCCACATCTCTTCCAGCCCTACACACAGAGCTTGAACGCTACGAATTAGTTGCAGGCTTTAAAATTAATTTTAGTAAATCTTATATCCTCAACCTCACATTGCCCCTACAGGAGGTCCACAGGCTCCAACCTCTTACCCCCCCTCGCATGGGCTTCCTCCTGCATACAATACCTTGGGGTCCGCCCGACACCGAAGATAGACAGGCCCTATGCGGCTAATTTTCCCCCCATTCTCACTAGCATCTAAGCTGAACTTACAAAGTGGAAACCCCTCTTCTTGTCTTGGCTAGGCCGGATATATGCAGTAAAAATGACACTCCTTCCTAAGCTTCTTTATTTATTCCAGGCCCTGCCCATAGAATTAGAGAGAGACTTCTTCCGTCAGGTTAAATCGATGATCCTTCATTTCATCTGGCAGGGGGGACGTGCCCGTTTTTCTTTTTCCCTTTTGCATCTCACCTGCACGGGGTGGGGGGCCTCCCAGACATCCAGTTATATTACAAAGCAGCTCAGTTACGGGTTCTGGTTGAGTGGTCGAAAGGGGAATCTGACAAACATTGGCTACACAAGAACCTTAGTGTGACTGAAAGAACTATCTGGGACTTGGTCTGGCGCCCTAAAAAGGACAGTCCCCAGAATACTTACATAGCTACACCTACGCGTACCACACTGAAGGTTTTGGACACGGTGGCGGGAGACGAGTGCTGGACCTCCTTCCCCTCACCATTTACACCACTCCACTTTAATCCAGAGTTTCCACCGGGCATTCATGAGGGTCCATTTGATGCTTGGAGAGCTGGAGGATGCCTTGCTCTGACTCACCTTTTCCATAACTCCGAACCCCTAACCTTCGACAATTGCCAGCGAGACTATGGCTTAGGGGTGACAGAGCGATACCATTACACCCAATTGATGCACTGGGCCCTTACACTGCACGTACGTACAGCAGCTACCCGTCCTCTCACGCGGTTTGAATCCTTCCTCACTAAGACCACAACTATGAAAGGGGCTAATTCATTTATATACAAATTTCTTATCACCACTACACTTTCCCCGAGACCACGTTATATGTCCATGTGGGAAGACATTTTACACCGTGATATTTCAGATGTTGAATGGGGACATCTCTGGACGAACATCACACGATTCAATCACTCCTGTGAACTACGGGAAGCCCACCTCAAGACTATGATGGACTGGTATCTCCACCCCTCTAGACTCAAGCAAATCTTCCCTAACGCTTCTGACAGATGCTGGAGAGGGTGCAGGCGACTGGGAGACTTACAACATATTTGGTGGGATTGCCCAACTATTCGCCCTTTTTGGGAGGAAATACTTGCGTACATTAAGGATATACTAGGGTACCCTGTCCCCACCACCATGGCAGGGGTCCTTTTGGGACTCCGTGACCCTGCACTAGAACACCAGACTCGAGCAGACAAAACGATCATGTGGCTCTGTATAGGCGCAGCGAAAGTTACCCTGGCAGCAGCCTGGAAAAGAAAGGAGGCACCGGCGATCTCCCTATGGCATTCTAGATTATGGAAACTACTCAGTCTGGAGCGAATGTCAGATGTGGAGGGGGAGAGGGGTTACTGGATAGCATTGTTGTAAGATGTGCCTTGAAAAAACCAATAAAAATATGTTTGACAAAATTAAGACCAGGGAAAACCAGGTCTTAACTTGGCAAAACGAGGAGAAATCCTTTATTTCTCCTTGTTTTTGCTTTTTCCATGTGGCTTGCGTTGTACAGCACACGTGGAAAAAAGCAAAACGCCTTGGATTGTTTAGGAACAAGAAGGCGACTCTTCCTGCACATAAACAATCTTTTAAAAAAATGCAATTTTGTAACTTCTCTGTGACAAAACAGCATTTCAAGATTGTTTATGTGCAGGAAGGGGGACCTTCCTGTACATAAAGAATCTTCCCCTGCATGCACACACCCTTGCCATTGTGCAAGGGTGCCTGCATTGGAGCTACACTGCTAAGTGTAGCGCCAGCACTTGGTGAAACGCAGGGCTGCACCATATTCTTGTAAATATGGTGCAGCCCTGCGTTTCTGAAGTAGTGGAGCCGATCGTTAAGCCAAGGAGGCTAACAACACGCTCCACCACTTCTGTTGTAAATATCCCCCTTAGTATTTTATATTCAAAGAATTTGCACACAAAAAAAATTTAATGGGAAGGTTGGTACTGCAACTCCGTGACTAACTTTAAATTGGTTGGTATTATTTCGCAGTACGAGGCTCCTGCTCCTGCCAGGGCCAGACTGGAAACCCAAAGCAGCCCTGGCAAATGTTTTCAAACCAGTTGCCATACGGTGCACACCAAGTGCAGTGAGCGAGCCTGACCACTACAAAGGGGGCTTTGGGAGGCTCTCCCCCCAAGATATTTAGGAAACAGTGGTGCATTCTAAAACACATTTATCATTATATATTAAATTGTATTCGCTTTTAACGAATAGTAAATGAAGACCTTACTATGCACTAGGATACGACAATCTTTGTTGGGGTTCTTCAATGATTCCCTTATTATCACCCTTCAACAGTGCCTCTCATCTCTCCATAGCCTTTCCGTCACATGTATTTCATTTGTTTTAAGTAGAGTAGGTAAATGGGCCCATGTTGAATGCTTCCACTAAAAAGAGTGCTTGTATTGCATTTTTTGACTTGTGGCAAAGCTTAAACTCTGCACAGCAGGACTGAGTCGTTTATGGTGGCATGCCAAAAACATGGCTAGAGCCCTGATATGTTTATTATGAAATGTTACAAAAAACGTAGTAGGATTGTTATTACCTGAAAATAGGTATTTTGTCACATGTATTCTTGCTAAGAGTAGGCAAGGTTTTTGGTGGTGGTTACCCTCTTTAACAAACCGTGGCTATAAAAGTGTTGGGTTTTGAGAATCATTTTGAAGCCTGTTAAGGAGAGAGAATATTTGCTTTGCCAACTGAATTTTAGTGTACAATTATATTTTTACGACTGTATGCCCGATGTCTGCCTTGCGGAAAAGCTTGCGTTCAGTGCAGGAGGCCTGAATTGGTTATGGTGACAAGCCATGATAACCCCTAGAGGCCTGAGTGGTGTGCAGGGAAAAATTGTGTGTTATAGGTCTGGCCTGTTTATTTAGAAACGTTGTGAGAAAGGCAACAGGCCTGGCTTATTTCTTGGAAACAGCATTTGCTTAAGCACTAGGCCTATTAGAGTGGATTGTTATCACACTATGTTACAGGGGAAACAGCCTTTACAACGTGGTTTTTACCACGATGTACCTTTACCAAGCATGTATTTAGAACGAATGTGCTTTTATAACATATGCGTTTACCACGGGTCGCCAGTAGGTAGTTATAGTTAGGACCACGTTTCCATAGGAAATCCGCAACATTCTATTTTGAATAACTTTGGCGCCGGTCGACGAATCCTCGCGAATTTTTCAAAATAGGTGGGGCGCTACGCTCCGCTCCTACCCTGAAAGTCTCGGGGGGATTCGTCAAGCGGGGGCTGAGATAAAAGGGGGGTCCCAAAACGCGTTTTTCCCATGCATTTTTCCATAGGACCTTTAGACAGGGCTACAGCCCGAACGGCTGAACAGAATTTAATGAAATTTGGCAGAGAGGTAGTCCCCAGGTCAAGGAAGTGCCTTTTGTAGGTTTGGTGTAAATCTGTTCAGTAGATTCTGAGAAAATAGCCTTTAAATCAATATATATATCTGAGCCAGCTTACAGTGCGCTTACGGTGCGCTTACCGTACGCGTACGGTGACGTGCGCGAGCGCGATTCTGATTGGTCGTTAGATCTTAGTAAACATTCGAATCGGTCGAAACCAGGAAGCGGCGGCCGCCATTTTCTCTCTCGCACTCTGAGGGTGGGAGGATAAACAAAGTGTAAAAAGATGTAAAGGGGCTCTTTAGACAGCTCCCAAGCACCTAGCCATGTTGGGGGTGTCCCCAACGATCCCCCAAGTGAAAAAAGGCAATTTTTATTTTTTTGAAAATTTCGCCGATTACGCTTACCGTACGCGTACGGTAGCAAATAATATATAAAAAAAAAAATCCAAATTCTCCCCACCCCGTGTGCAAATGGTGGCCGCAGGGCACCATTTGCGCATGGCTTATTATTAATCAAACAAAACATATATTTTTCCATTCACAACAATGCTCATCATATGTTTCCTCCATGTGCGCACGGTGCGCGAAGCGCATCGTGCGTTCATGGCCCATCTAGCGTAACGTGGACACGCGGTGCGCGAAGCGCACCGCGTGCTCACTGTGCGCGCACGGTGCGCGAAGCGCACCGTGCGCGCACGGAACGAACTGCGTTAAGTGGGCGCGCACGCCACAAATGGCGTAAAGTAACTTAGCATTTAAAAAAACGTACAAATTCACTGAAAAAACCATAGGTTTCACACACGTTATAGTTAGGAATTAGCATTTAAAAAACCTTGCAAATTCACTGAAAAAACCATAGGTTTCACACATGTTATAGTTAGCTGGACATTTTACTGATAAAAAACCAATGAAATTCCCCCGTTATAGTTACTGTAGGCAACTATAACTCACGCGACCGTAATCCTCTGCTGATGACATATGTGTCTTTATGAAAAAAAAATATTTGTAATATATGTATAGCTAAAATTTAATGGAAGAAGACATGGGCAAATAAGTGTCTAAATACAGTATTAGCATCAGCAGAGGATTGCGGTCGCGTGAGTTATAGTTGCCTACAGTAACTATAACGGGGGAATTTCATTGGTTTTTTATCAGTAAAATGTCCAGCTAACTATAACATGTGTGAAACCTATGGTTTTTTCAGTGAATATATATATATATATATATATATATATATATATATATATATATATATATATATATATATATATATATATATATATAAATATATAAACAATGCGTGGTAAAGGCATACGTTGTAAGAGCATATACGATCTAAAAAAATGCGGGGTATAAAATGCGTGGTAAAGGAATGCTGAATATTTCACACTGTTGCTCCGTCATACAACCATGTTACAGACTGTAGAAGGTATTTGGTTAAATGTAATATTACAGATGATCATAGTAGGCTAGTGTTTTGGTATTGGTCACCCACAGACAAAGACTGGAAGTAAAAGATTTTCACTATGATGATTCTTGATAGGCCCTATTGAGAGAGGTAATGTATTGTTTCGCCAACTGTATTACTGTACATATTTGTGATTTTAGAATGGTATGCATGATGGTTGCCAGATTGCCTATTCTGGCTACTGTGTCAAACCACAGGTAAAGGCTATTGGTCTTACCGGTCCACTGGGAAGTGATGTCAGATTCCTCAGGATTAATCTATAATGAAAAGTCACAACAAAGCAAGCAGGAATGACAATTTTTGGGAAAAGCGGGAGTTAGGCAATAGAGTTTTAAGGGTGGGTCATTACACAGTACTAAAGCCTGTAGGCAGGTATTTTGTAGTGTTGTGTGAAATTCATGTAATTTGAATTCAAGTAGTTATACAAATTTTGGGAAATTTTTGCAAATTGCAAATCAGGTCTCAAAAAAAAATCAAAAAATGTTACTAGACAGGCAGGTCTAGTGACTTAAATAATCAACACAACCTAATTGAAATGCTCTTGACCCACAAAATTGTTTCACATGATGTGATCCTGGGTGAACATTTTAATTCACTGACACGCCATTTTCTACATTATCACATATGAGAGCACCTTTAAATTTGCAAGTTCCAGATGTCTGCTGTACAAAAAACACCTTTGTTTGTCTTAACAGACTAAACCTTTGCTCTATACAAATCTAGCCATATATAGTACACACATGACTATCAATTGCCTCCTAGTTCATTAACAGCATTGTCATCAGGGAGGGGAAGGCAAGTTTCTCAAATCATGTTAAAAACCTTTCACTTTTAGTAAATACATAACTAAAGCATGAAGTGGTAAGCACACTCATTTGCAATCAGCAGATTTTACATGGAAATGGCCCCAAAATTTCCCACGGACATGCGGTTTTACTAAAAAAAAAAAACTATATAGTGTACAAACAATGTTTGGAAATCGAGTTTCTGTAAATATTTGTCATTTGCACATCACCAAGTAAAGTGTTCAGATTCGTTTTACTCCTGTTTAAATCTTAGTTTGCATCACACTTCTCAATTTTTGAAGAAAGCTTGCTTTTGTAATTCCCAATATATTTTGAAATATTTGTACTATCTGTTTACAAGCAATTTGAATGGTATGTGTAATAAAAAAAACTGACATCTTACAGCCTTTTATTTCACAATGCTTGTCGGACAGCTCACTTGACAAAATAGAAACAAGATTCAAAGCCATCTTTATTGCTCATTCACTTTCCGAATGAACAGAACACATGTTCCTTTCCAGAACAGACCAGTAGGAGCTAAAAATAGCTCAATCTGATCTGGTCAAATCTGACTTGCCATTGCGAGTGGGCGTGTAGATTTTTTGAGGCCTCGCATACTTTATCCATTATATAATGGACGACTTGTGAAGCACTTAGTCGCAGATTATAAAGAAATAAGTTATTGCAGTTAAGTTCTGATGTCACAATGCCTGCTGCCAGCAGCCATGGAGAAAGGCAAGTCAGATCACAGAGTATAACTGGAGCAGCTGTTTAAAGCATGAAAACAAAACATTGCTCTTCTTTCTTTCCTCTGCTCTATGTTTCTGCTTACAGTGAAAAGCAGAAATAACATTGTTTTGCACTCCTTAGATAATTATAGAAAAGTTAGAATCATTCTGCATGTTTATACGCATTCGGAACTACTGCAGCTTTTTTTTTTTTTTAAACTGACTTTTATTGATCTGTTTCTAATATCTTTTTGCAACAAATATCTAACTGGGTTCATTTTGCACTAGAGGTTCCATATTTACTCTTTGTGTTTGCAAACAAGCTCTCTTTTATAAGAAAGAGCTATGCACCAAGGATTTAAGTGGTTTGTGGGAAAGGTGATGGTGTGACCATGTATTATATGGGATAAAGTATCCCCTGTCATACATGATAATGACATAGCAAGTCACCTTTGAATTCCATAACCTTATGAAGGAACTACTCTGTGACTTGCAGCAATAGCTTTATAATGTATGGCGGGGGTACTTTACCCCTTATATAATGTGCTATACTGAGCTTCATCGCTACAAAAAACTAGCTTACCTATAAGTTTGCTACAGTTTTCATGCCCGCTCATTATCTTCTACCCTTTGCTCAGGAACACAAGGTGCATGTGATGCTAGATGTACGATCATAAAGTGGACCACCAGTGAACCAGTGACCATTCCCATAGCCCTGGCCATGCATTTGTTTCCCTTGGGGGGGGGGGGGGGGGGGGGGGGGGGGGTGTAGGGGACGACTGCAAGAGTACCACTTCTCACAAGCGCGAAATGCTCTGTACAATTTACCAGAAGACCAAACCTTTGCAAATTTATTTTTGTCATTTCCCGCTATTCCCTTGGAGGGGTGTCCTCCGAAATCAGTAGGAATACAAATAGCATCACATATCTTTTTTCTTAAGCATGGTTTAGGACTTAAGGTAATATGACTTTAATATACTGATTCCCTCATGGAGGGTTTTAGTCAGGGAATTTAGGAATATGTCATCATATAAATCTTTATTCAGTTTTAAATATAACCATAAAAAGAGCATAAAATCATAATACATGCATTTAATAAAACTGTAAAAATAAACACATTGTGATAAAATCATAAAAGCGATAAAAAGAAGGAAAAACAGTATTGATAATTCATTACTTTAAAAATTCCCCATGAGCAACAACAAGATTAGTCAGGTTGGATCTCAAAGCTGTACGAAGAAAGCACGAGACAGCAAATAAAACATGTTCATTTGGTAGAAGCTGTAATTACATAAGCGCCAGACAAACTCGAGTGAAATTCAGGGATTTCAGTAATGGGAAATTAAACAACTTCCTGGGCATACAACAATATTTACAACTCCATCCACTGGAGGATTCCAAAAGATGATGCAACAGATTAAACCTGAATTTAGCCAAAACAAATCTGTCCCTCTCTTTAGTTAGAATGGATAAATAGGGCTCCATACCATCAGCAGTTTTTACAAGTGCCCCCGTAGCATGGGCTTCATAAGTTCTGTGAGTTATCGCCTTAAAAGTACACGTTCTAAAAATGGTTGCCTCACGCTTTTGAGCTCCAGCGGACACAGGGAGTGATGGTGATAAAATATGTCCTCCCTGCCCATGCTGGCGAAAGCAGCCTTCACATAGGAAATTCAAGATATTTTATGCACATTGTCAATGGACAATCACAGAGGATCTGTCTGTTAACTGGACTCCCGCCCCAGTCCAGATCTTAATCCAACAAAGCAAAGGCCTGAGAACAACAATGTCTCCTATATATTTTACACCAAGCTCATCATGAAAAGAGAAGGCCAGGGTACTTTTCAGTACTTGCAGAATGTGTCTTATAAACATTTTCTGCTAACTGGATCTTATCAATCATATTGTATCCCCATACTTCACAGCCATATAGAACCTTTGTGACGCACTTGGCCTGATAAGGCTTGACTAAGGTGCTCGGAGACCAAGAGACCAAACCTCTGGGCAAAACTAGCAACTGCCTCTGTGGCCTTAACAAGCTTGCATCTCCTTCCCTCAATCAAGGGCTTCCAATTCTTATTCACATCAAATAGCACACCGAGGTAAGAAAAAGCGGAAACTTTGGCTAATGTGTGATTTCCCACCTTGAAAATTTTAGAACTGGTGGACTGGGGATGTGACATATGACTTCATAAGGTTTACCGCAGGTTCCAACCTGCCCATAAAATAAACTAATCTGTCCAGTTATGACTGCAATCCCACTGCAGTACACGCCATTAGGACCGCACCATCAGCGCACAATAAAACTGGGAGCAATCTAGCTCCCGCCCTTGGGAAATCAGCACGCATTGAGAGAAGAGCCTGTTGAAGCCCTTTGATACAAAGGGTAAACAGAAGGGGGCGAGTATGCATCCCTGACGGACCTCCCCACTGGTACTGAAATGCTCGGTGTGATTCACCCTCCTGTGAACACCTCACCAAAGCCGAGGTGTTGGCATGCAAGTTCGATAAAAAGAGCACTATATCCAGGTCCACCCCCATTGCAAGAAGCAGGTCCCATAGCAGTGATTGACCCTGTCTAAGGCAGACTTGAGAGTCATAAATGTCATAAATGCCAGATATAGTGATCCTAGCCAGGCAACGGTATACTTGTTTATGATTAAACATAGATTTAAACATTGATCTGTTGTCAACTTGCCTGGCCTAAAGCCATACTGGACCACAGAGAACATACCATTAGGGCCTGTAAGTACAAAGTTGTAAACCCCTTTAAAATGATCCACCGATTGCTGCTCTTAAATATGATGGCATAAAGCCGGTCCAGTTGCATCTGCAAAGCAAGGCTCATTTATCACCCTTCAAAATAGGGAACTGTCTCTAGTTTCGCTAGCCTGGGCTAAATCTTCTCATGAGCTCTTGCATTAGATACATTTGTGGCTTGCCAATGCCTTCTTGTATTCTTTCTGATAGGAGGCAACATCCTCCCTATCACTGGGGACCTGCTTGAAGGCAACCTTCAAGAAATGAAGGGTCTTAGAGTAGTTTCGATTAAACTATTTAGGGTCCTGCGAGCTAGTATTTGTCACAAGGACCTTCATTAATGCCGACACCTTTTTAGCAATGCATGCAAATTGCAGACAAGATAGCCCTCTCCCCGAAGACTTAAAGGTAAAGCAAGTGGATAGCACCCAGTAAAGAGTGACACTTTAAATTCCTGTAGCCATACCGGACACCATCCACGTCTCCTACCTTGGACAGAAAGAGTGGGCCGCCTGTGTATCTCTGCCATTGGCCTAATACTATCCCTTACTTCACCAATGGCTAGAGAAAGGATTGTGGTCACTGAAAGGGCGGTGAACTATATGGGCTGTGAACTATGTTAAAATGAGAAATAAGCAAAAACAATGGAGTTGAGACAAAAAAGAAAGTCTATAATGGATGCGCATCCCCTCCCTTTAAACGTGGGGAAAATGTGTGGCTTAAATGAGTTTATTAACTTCTCTAGAGTGATGTTGAGATTGTGAGCCATAGGGAGCCCTTCAACCAACATAAAAATGGGCTTGGTGTTATCCAGATCTAAAGGGCAGACACACAAATGGCAATTCAAGTCACCCACTAGTATAAGCTTATCCCAACCAGAACCATGCCATGCCAAAGATTCAAAAGTGGAGCATAAGTTGGAGAGATTGGATACCACGGCCAGCCCTGCTTTCGCATTATAAAAATGTATCAATACTAGCATAGGAATACATGTATTAGGGTTCTTAACTGGCATTGTATGTATTAGAGTGAAGAACCAGAAGTGACACATTTATTAAAGCTTTTGGTTATCTCACAAATAAGTTTGAGGAAACATTTTGTAAACGCATATCAATTGGAGTTGGAAATGGCCCGTTTTAGAGTGCTTTCCCTCATTTTTTGCTTTTAGCCCTCCAGGTTTTCTGCTGATCTATGTGCTAGCCTTAGGACTTTGAACGCTTTTAACAAAGCCATTCAGTGCCAAAGCTTTGTGCTCGTCATATACACAAAGGTGAGATATACATGATTGGCTGATTTGAGTTAGCTGTAAGTCCATGTTTAGGGGTAAGACATATACCTAGGGCATGTAACTCAAATGCTCCTCTGTAGGCCTGCAGCACTGGTTGTGCCACCCAGGTGTGTGCAGGTTACTGTTACTCGGCTTGGCATTTAAAATGGTACTTGCCAAGGTTTTGCATGACTCTCACTACATCTCAGTACTCCCTGGGGAAAGAGTGTGGTGTTGGGAAGAGGCAGGGCACGTGCTCTAAATGCACAGATAGTGAATGGAACCAGATGGTGTTTGGTGTAGCGGGGCCTGCTTCTTGCATTGATTAACATGGGGGATCAGTGGAAAGGCTATTGAGCAGTACTTCCTACGTGCAGAAGAGTAGCAGTATAGTGTTGGAAATCAGAGTTAGTAATGCCAAATTCTCTCCAGTAGTTGGAGTGGATTCAACATTCCGAAAGGGCGGAATTGGCACCTGCATTCCAAGGAGCAGGGTCCTGGCTCCACTAAAAAGATTGATTAAGCCTTCCATGGTAGGATTGTAGACAGGAAAACATTTGTAGAAGGCCTGTGCACTTCAAAGGTGGGCTTTTAAACTGATCTCATCTTCAAAATCCATTGTGGGTATAACTGCCGGGGCTCTGCCATCAGGAGTTAGAGACGCTTTTAGGATTTAAAACGGACTATGCTAGTTCGACGCTGAGACATCGAAAAGAGGAACCATTGGGGCAGGAAGGACTGCAACTGGATTATCCACAGACCTGTGGCGGCCTGGGGCGTGTCGTGCTCCAGGAAGGGGACTATCCCTTGGTGGATTTTCACCTGGATGTTGCTGGCCTGTAGCTTATTGCCAACTGTTATGGCCCGGATCCCTAAGCACTTTCCAAGCGCTAGTTGGCTGGCCTCCTGTCCGCGAGATCCCGGGGACATAAAAGATCTCCTTGTTTCCACAAGATCGTTAGGACCCCACAGGGTGCAGCGGAAACGAGTGGAAGTGATCGTCGGTTGGGACAACAGGGATATGGAATTCCTATAGCCCGACGCCCGGGACATATTGTTTGGGGTCAAGGGCAACAAGGTTCCATTTGTATTTTGTCCTTGGAACAAGTAGGCCCAACCCCCTACATCACAAACCCTTTGACTGCCAGTTTATAGTCCCACATGATGGATCAGGGAAAGCATTGCATGCAGTTAAGGTAATATTTGTTTTCATGTTTTAACGCTGTTCAAACTTGTATTTATGGTTCACAAATGCAAAACCTTTATTATTAGGGTGAGTGATCCAAGTACATGTTGTAAGCTCAGACTACTACTGACAGTGGTTAAAGTATAAAAATGGGTGCACACGCTTTCATTGTTTAGCACTATGAGGCTATGCATACTGCTCCCAGAATGCTCTCTGATTAGATGCAAATATATGGAGATGCTTGAAAGCAAGATTGATTATTCTTAGCTTTCAAGATAAAATGTTCACAAAAGAAGCAAAAACATTTAGCTAAACTACTGTAACATTTTAGGTAGCGTTTTTCTGCAGCATCATTTAGGAAAATGTGTTGATGCATGCTAGTATTTCCCAAAAATATTCATAATGGAAAATCACTGTAACCAGTTTTAATAAGATTATGGGAAACATAAAAATAAACAAGCATTGGTAAAGCCAATTAGTCTGAAATTGTTGGTCATTCTTTTGGGTTTATCAATGCGTGACTTGTTTTGACATGTTTTTTGTAAAACCTTATTGGTGTGGGTGCTGCTGGGCCCTCATCATTATAACAAACATTGGCAAAAGCAAAAATTGTTTTGGTCTCAAAAACCACACACTGTCACAGTCGTTCCTGGCACTGAACAAAACGACTGTGTGTCAATTTTGCTCCTTGTGAAAGAACAGAATGCTGTCATTCACAGTGAAGCTAGCCAACTGACAGAGAGAGACATTTTAATAAACACAACATGTCAGGGTTAACGACAGACCCAATTAGGGGGCCAATTATTAAGTAAAGTCTCAAAAGTGCACTTATGTCCTTGCATTAAGTGCAGATATACGACTCTCCTGAATTCACAAGACTTTACAGAAGTAGGCCAAGAAATAGTACTCCTAGAAAATATTTGTGAACTGCATTTTAGCATAAGCAAATATGCATGTGTAGATTTGCTCATGCGAAAATCCGAGCGTTTGCAAGATTACTTCCCCTCCAACCACTTTTTTCCCCAACCCAGGAAGAAGTTTTATGTCTGCCATTGTCAGGAGTAAATATCCAACCTTTCTCAGTATGGGAAAAGATTAGAGAAGAGTTGGTGAAAACCCTTATAACATGCAAATTAGTAGGTTTGCACAGACTCAAAAGGGCATTCCAACCCTGAAACTGTTGCTTAACTTCAGCGCCAGTATGTAGATCTGCGGAAACGTGGCAACATAAATGTAAATGTAAATTTGATGCTTGTATAGCGCACTACTCACCCGCAAGGGTCTCAAGGCGCTTGTACGAATACCGCTGTGGAACCCATCGTGGCTTTCCCTGTGAGGCGTCCACTCCTGGGCACCCCCAAGGTGGAGGCCAGGCATCCTTAGCGTTGTGGGGGCCGTTGTGGAGATTAAGCCAGCTATTGCCCAGAGTTGCAGAGTGGGACTCCATGATTGGAATAGGCACCGAGGCGAGAATTATCAGGTCCGTGGAATTTTTGAGCCCAAGACCCGCCGAGGCGGGGAATTGAACCCTGGTCCCGGGCTAGACCTCTGCATCAGGGTCTGCCACTCTACTCATTGAGCCACACTTCTCCAGTAAAGGGAATTGCTAGTATTCATACCCTGTTATGGAAGGAGCCCTGGCATATTCAGAGAGGCTATTTCAGAGCTCTGATATAAGGGTATTGCTGCCATAATTTGTCACCGCATTACATGGCACAAAAGGGACAAGTGGATTTTGTTACAGGACAGGTAGATTTATGAAGTAACCTGCCCCATGGACAAGTAGATATTTTATTAAATTCCACACCCCTGGACAAGGACCGTCCTGACGTACGCGGTAATCACACTGTGCAGAAGAGTGTGCTTGTAAAGGTCAGCGGCCTACCTGGGATGCCGTAATGTGACAAGTTCAAGGAGTGCTGGGGAAGTTTGCCAAGTCCAAGGTACCCCTGCTTCCAACTGGAAACCTGTGCTAGCTCGCACTCCGTACGTGTGGTGCCCAAGGACTGTTTGGAGAGGTGTGCAGAGTCTGCGGGACCCGAGCTGGAAGCCTAGACTGTCTCAGACCTCCAGATCGGAGGATGACAGTGCCCGTCATCGTGGCCTACATCCAAGGTTGCCCGCTCCTTCTCTCCGGACCCACGCCACAAAGTAATCCGTCGCTGAGAATATCATGACTGGACCTGAGGGGTCTCGTTGAGCCTTGTGGGCACCCACAGCTGGCTGCCTGGAGCAACTGCAGCACACACCTCCACCTTAGGGGAAACATTTCTCCAATTTGGAAGCACGCCAGCTTCCAGTGTCACACTCTTTTGCCTACGAGGAGGAGGGGGGGGATAGTGAAGGCTGCTGTGGGTGCCTGAAGGCCTAATCTGGACAGACATCACCAAGCAACTGTTTCCTTCTGCTTTAGGTGGTCCTGACAGTCTAATCAAAGTATCGCCAGAGGGTGCAACGTGTATTGTGAATGGCACAGTTTGAGTGGCTGGGTCACGGGGCGCAGTCAAAACTTGTACTCAGCATACTGCGAGGATGGTGTTGTGCCAATACTTCACACATGGACTCTGAAGATAAGCCAGACTGCTCTGTTCCAAGCTACCCAAGGGTGAGCACAGGTTATCGGACAAGTGTATCTTACTCATTCCATCTAGGACGGTGGATTCTGTCTGGCTTCGATGCGTCCCAGCCAGCTAGAAACCGCTGGTTCTAACATTTACCCTATAATTTATCACCTCTCAGTGAAAGCCCAAAAAAACTAGCAGCAACTCAGTAAATATTTTTTTAAATCTCAGAAACAACACATAGGTGCCCATGATACAAGCTCAGCACAAATTATCTGGCACACTACTCAATTTTTAGCGTCTGACAGCATGAGCAATCCCCCCAATTTCAGAATGTCAGTATTACTTTTCCACCCGTTATGGCGAAAGCAAAGTATCCTAGTAGGAATTTCTCAGAATCTGACATTCTGTTCCTTAGAAAAAAGCCTACAAAATGGCATATCATACGCATCACCTTGCAATTTGGTTTTCAGGGTTGTATCTTATCAACCTGACAGTTCAGAAAGCTTGCTAACCACCATTTAGGCAATTTTAAAGGACATAAAACTAGATTCCCTTTCAGCTAGCTAGGTAGTACACATTACATAGTCCTTGATAGTTCCACATCTGTCAATTTAAAAAAACATGCTTCCGCCACAGTAAAATGTAAATAGAAATTCTTAAAGGTTCTAGATACCTGGAGCACCTACTTCTTTTGTGCCACTGCTTGAACTGTTATAGACCACAGAAGAGGACACTTAGTTTGCTGTGACCTACTCAGTTCATGTTGAGAAATGGTCGAAGTTGATTAAAAAGGAAACAGGCAAGTCTTATAAACACATACTTATGTTTGATACAAATACTAGCTACACCTATTAAAGATTTTCTATAAAATTAACACACAAGTCAACATGCCGGATATTAAAACTTCTTAATGTGTGCCCCGTCTACTTTCACTGCTCAGTTTAGTTATAACCTCTGCCTCCAGAATTAGTCTCTACTAGGCTATAGGACAGTGAGGGGGGAGATGAGAGGGTGTAGAGGTGCCACTAAAGAACTATCAAAGGGCTTTAGTTTCCATTTTAGGATTTATGCCAGAATCATAAAAATACAACAATAAACCTGGAAGTTAACCTAAGCCTGGGAGACAACAAGAAATACATTGTTATAGCCTTACCTTGTCTTCTCAAGCGGGTTTGGTGCTCTGTTCTGGCAGGCAGACTTCAATACGGCTTCTTCGTTTGCAGCCTAAGTAGAGAATATCCCGTTAGCAGATTAACATATATTTAAATACTTTTAATCTCGTCATACTCTACCTGTCACAGTGGGTTTAAGTGAAGAGATTTGGAAAATATGACACACAAATTGAGCATCCATAAGATTAGACGCGACTCGCCTTTAAAACAGCGACATGATGAAAAGAACAACCAGACCATTTAGAAACTTTATTACCTGACAAAATGTACGACACTTCTCACTTTATCTACCTTTGCAACCAAAGCGATATAGGTGGGTGGATGCCACCTGTTATCAGATCCTGCAATTTTTATTGAGCTGGATACTAGATCTAGAATGGGGCCAGCGAATCTTAGAGTGCTTGTAGGAAACTGGGTTTTTGTTGTAGTACCCCTCCTCTCACCCCCTACTTTTTTGCCTGGTATTTGATGCACCTTTGAATGAAGAGCACTGGGTTCCTACTAACCAGGTCACCAGTGCAAGTGTTCTTTCGCAAAACTGTACAATTGTCCCCCCAATTGTCCATACGTTTAGCAACTTCTATACATCCCTGATTCCAGTGGTGGATTTGTGAATACATGCACATGGAGGGCACCTTAGAGGTCCCCCTTTTAACCTACCAGCCTCTGGTGTGTTGGCCGACTTTGTCTCTACCAGCCTGCCACCAGAGACAGATTTCTGACCTCCCAGAGTGAGGGCCTAATCAGAAACAAAGCCTGCACGAGAAGAGGGTGTTCACACCCCTTCCCTCAGGATGGCCTACTGATTAGCACTCCTAGGTTGGCAAGCTTCAAAGAAACTCCCACCTTTGAAATGTGAATCTGGCTCCCCTCACAGTAGAGGAGGCAGCCCCCCCCCCTTGTCTGGAACCCTCCGGCACCTGGACAGGCGGAAAATTAGATAGGCAGGTAGGCGTGCCCACCCCCAAGCTACTACCACCCCTAAGGTGGCCTAACCTGATGTGGGTACAACTTTTCAGACGTTGCCATCTTTGTGTTGGCACACTTAGGAGCTCTGGTACAGGGTTATGCTACTTCCCACAGAAAGTGGTCATATGGGGACGTACTGACTCCTAGGGTCAGTAGCCCCCTGGCTACCACCCTATACTCACCTAACGCCCCTGAATTGAGTATTCAGAGAGCCCCTGGCACCAGGAAATCAGATCCTGCTGAGCTGAGAGACGAAAAAGGATTTCACATCCTGCAAGAACTGAAGACCCAGCAACTGACCTAGCGCCATCCCTGCTGGCCTGCCTGTTGACTTAGGCAAATATACTAAAAGTTGACTTGTCCTGCAGCTGCTGAGTCACCAAAGCCCGAGAGACATGCCAGTATTTCACCCAGGAACCAAGACCTTCCGCGAAGTGGCAGGTCTGCTTCCACGCAACTTGCCTGTGAGGACTTCTTGACCAAAGAAATCCAAGTTGAAGTGGGCCAACGGTCTCATCGTGGTCCCCATGACCCCCAGAGACCAAGTCCACCATGGTTTCGCCCCCAGTGAACTCAGACGTTGCCCCCAGCCTCTGCACGCAGGCCCCCTTTACCACAACTGCTCCCAGTAAGGAAAACTCAACACCTTAAGACACTTCTGCACACGTCGTCCCTGGGCCGTGGCGAAGAGGACCAAAGGCGTCGCTATGTCCCCCAGCATCATGAGGCCTGAGCCCCCTGTTGGTTCAGGACAACTGGCCTCCCAGTCCGAGCCTGCAGCCTCTTTACGTGAAGACCGATGCCCATAGAGTAACATTGGGCACCAGACACGGTTTAGCACCTCGGCACCGGACCGCTCGAGTGCGGTGTCCTGCTGGTGCTATATCAAAAAAAGAAGGGACAAAAGGCGCTTATAGGTCCAGCATCCACGCCCCAGGGAGATCAGTATATCAACCTAAGTATGCAGTTCCTTTAGAGAAAATAGAGGTAGAGGCCTGGTCGGTACATCAGAATATCCCAAGAGTGGAGATGGGGTGTCTCCCACTTTGGTAGTTAGGGCCCTTACACACCCGGCTGGGTGTCATGCTTCATCATAGGGCATGGTCCTCGTCAGGCCTGCACTGCAATGCCTGACGGGCTCCCGATGAGGGGCTCTTTATCAAAGATCTTTTATTCCCAAGCCGTAAGGTGCGGAGTGAGTATGGGCCTCATAGTGTAGATGTGTTGGAAATGTGAGAGAACTGTGAAGGGGAATATAAAATGAGGCGCAGTGGTGCTCCACATTAATGTTAATCGGAGAGTCCACTGGTCACAGTTAAAAATGAAAGGTGTGTTACCACTGAGATAATGTACAGTGGAGGCTACAATGCATAGATCAACATGTTTCTTGTCTAGGGTGTCAGAATGATCATGTGGCAATTCTTCAGGACCAAAAGTTAGAAATGACTATCTACACAGTGGTTGGTTCCATTGTTAGTATACAGTGTAAACCAAGCACCCAAGCACCCTAACATTGAGGTCCCTTGTTATCAGACAGACTTAACCCCTTCAGTGCCCATGACGAGATGGTCTCGTCATGGAGCGCGGTTGCGCTGTGCCCATGACGAGACTATCTCGTCATGAACCCCGCCCGCTAATGCAACGCCCGGCACAGGGCGGGGAAAGGGCGGGGCACTGAAGAGGTTAAAACAAAAAATAATATTGACATATATCATTAGAAACAACATTAAAAACAGCCTCTGGAGAGATATCATGCAAGAGATTACACGATCAAGATGTTTAGTACTAAACAGATGTGACAGGCATAGTGTAAAGAAAAAAAATATATGCAGGCATGTGGCACATCTAAGCAAGGTGGCTCAACACCCATCATGATTTGTGTGGCAATTACAACTCACCCATCTTGGGTGGCTCACCAGCTCCTTCGAATCACTGCTGGAGGGGACGTTAAGAAAATGTAACATCCTCAATTGACAAAAATTGCAAAAAGAGAATTTTAAAAACCAAGTAATGCTGGCGTCAGCATTGGAACAGGCATCCCACCAGCATTGAAGGGGCAAGAGTGCCAAGTGGCGTCCCCGTAAAAAGTGCACTATTGGGTTACTACTTACAGTTAAGCAGCGGCTCGATCGCCGGACGACCTACCCTCTCTCCACCAGCTCGGCAGAGTGCAGAGAGAGTAGAGCGGCCGTGTTAAGTACTCGTCTCCGCCTGCAAACTTCGAGTGGCCGCAGGTGTAGAAAACGCTGGCCACGCTGGGGGAGGGTGGGGCCACGGACTGAGGAAGCAAAAAACAATGCCTCAGGAAAGGAACCAAGTAGAATGGCCAAAAGTGGGTGCCATATTGGAACTGAAGCGGGACCGGACATGGAAGGTTAATTTAGTAATAAAACGAGTGCGGGTGGTACCCGAAGTGGAGTATAAATCTTGGAACGTCGCAGTGGGATAACGAATTGACTTGTAAGAAGCGGGTACTCGAGTTTGCAACAAAAAATGGGCGCCATAGAGAGTTCTGCTGGTGCTGCCATGACCTTGCCCACCACTCACTTAACTCCTGGAGATTGGTCCCGTAAGTCTCTGTACTGTACCTGAATGCCACATTGACTTTTCCTCCCATAGGATAACATTGCAGCTTCTGAAAATTGCACTATGTAAACTTTTTGAACTTAAAAGAATTTACCTAAATAAATTGCTTCTGGTGCCTAAACATATATAAAGATACGTGTTATTTTTGTAAATTGGTGTTGATTTTCTTATTGAGTCGTGTGTCTCATTTATTGACCGGTGTGTGTCTTTAACTCCTCTGTGATAAGCCTACAGCTGCCTGACCAAATTACCCCCTAGAAGAGCACCTTGGGATTCCCATAGCAAGCCCCTGTCCATTTATAAGAGAACCCCTGGACTCTTTGCATTATGTATCTCATTTTGATAGATCATATAAAGAACCAGCTTCATATAGTGCTCTGAATCTTTCTATACACCGGTGTAGTCTGTGATCACTGGACCACATGCTGAGGTGCCTGCAGAGGTAGAAGAAAACCTCTGCAACTTTCCTTTAGTGTTGGGCCAGGAGTGCTTCAAGGAGCACCTAACAGCTCCCTTTGTCGGGCAGGCTAGGAGCAGATGAATGTCAAAGGATCATAGATGGAAACAGCACCCTTATGACAAACTCAGACACCCCCATCAGAGTAAAACAAAGACATGAGCCAGTCACTTCACAACTTGGTAAGAGACAAACCAAGATTTGGAAGCATTTTTGTCACTTTCAAACTCTGTGCATAAAGAAGTGTAAAAGGCATCCTTCTGTGTTAATATTTTAAGAATAGTCTATTAAGTGCTTAGAATTTATAACTACTCAAATTAAATCATTTTAACAACCTCAGTTAACGACAAATTGAGACAGGTTTTAGCATATCTCATGCAGATTACAGGCAGCTGTTTGATGCAGATGCATAGTTTGTTGAGCAATAATAAAAGAGAGTATACGTATGGTCTGTAGGTAACACAAGGATCTCTGCAACAAAAGCATTTAATCACTGAGCTCTCATCACTTTACTTTCCTGCTCACTTGCATCCTTAGGGTCAAACACATAAGAGTGGCTACTCATAATGGATAATGGCCATGTCTGGTAATAAACAAGCATTCTTTGGATTACTGAACGTTTTTTAAAAGATAATGGTATGGGGGGCGTGGTCTCGCCGCGGACGATGTGAGACGCACATCGCCGAGGCTCCGGGCCGCCGCCGCTGAAAACTGCATCTAAAGCAGGGTAGCGGCTGTGGCGACGACCTAGCTGGGGGGGGGGATCAGCTGGCCACAGAGTGCGGGCAGCTGCCTGGCAACTTGAAGACCCCGGGGCTGCACAGCTACGAGGCGACCCGGCGGCCGCGGAGAGACACCGGCGGGAGAGAGCGCAGCCGCCATCTTGGACGCCCTGACCCGCTGCGCTGCGGTGGGGCTGAACCTCACTGCCCCGGGACGAGGGACGCCGGAGAGACGGCGCGGACAGCTTGCGGAGTGGTGACGGCGCCGTGGCATGCCAACCCCTTGACCCCACGGGCTCGACAGCACTAGCGACCAGGCTTTGTGGGTGGAGACGGCCGTGGCCGCCATCTTGTGTTCCGCGTCTGGCCCTGGATCGGGGCTCCGGCTGCGCGCTGCGGGACCGGCGGAGCCGAAGCGGAGGTTGGCGATACTGGGGCACCAGACTTGGGGCGGATCGCCGGTGCTGGTTTAAGAGTGCTCTGCAACACACACTGCACCTCGCTGCCCACGTGGAGCTGCTGTCGCGCAGAGCCGCTGCCTGCCCTGCTGCTTGTGCCCCGTGTACCTGGTGAGCCTGGTTTGGACCTGCCAGGCCTGTGCCGGGGGGTCATGCCTTCAGCTGGCGGAGAGACTGTGCCTGGGAGTGCCAAGCAGCCACGAAGTGCGGAGGCAAAGAGACACCGAGAGGCCGTGAGTGGCGCAGCGGACGCCTCCTGCAACGCCCAGACCTGGTAGGCCGGGACCTCCCGGGAGAGCTGTGTGACTGTTGGGGACCGGATCAGTGGCAGGGCCTGAGGGTGTCAGCGGACGGCGCGGGGTGTGTGGGACGGCCCGGTGAGGAGGATCCTAAGCGGTGGCCTGGCGGGTGCGATCAGCGCCGGGGGCTGAGAGACGCCGGCCGCCACCCTGAGAGACTGCGTGGGAGAGGCCTGGTCCACGCGGTGACTAGGCGAGGGAGGCGCTTGAGGGAGACTTATGTTCGAGGTGCGCCTGGACTTCAGCGAACTATTGCCTGTGTCCCCCTACCGGCATCCCCAGATCAAGAGGTGGTAGGCTGGGTCTGATCTGAGTGGGGTCTGTTCCCGCGCCTCGGCCTGGGACCTTGCTGGGGGCCTGCGCTATGAGCGAGGCAGCCATTTCCCGAGCTGTGAGTCGCCTCTGGAGTAGATTTGCGGCCCTCGACACGCAGCGGGGGGCCTAGACGGCGTGGGAGCTCGGACCTGGAGTTGGCGGTGGATCCCTCGGAGGAGGGCGGGTTAACGGCCGCATTTGGCGGACTTGGGCCTGGGCCCGGTCGATCCTCTAGTGGACGGTCGAGTGCGGAGTTGTTCTGCACTGGGACTTGACTCGCAGGGGGGGGGAGCCTCGAACTACCTCGCTGGGTGCGGCCTACGTTGCCCGCTGCCGCTGGCTTCCCTGCACTGTGGCGTCTCTCCTGATCTCCCATCTGCAGCGCTTTGCCTAGAGAGACTTGTGGACTGCGGCACCCTGGGCCGCGGACTCGTCGACTGTGTTCCCCCCTGCGCCCCCCAGTCTTTGGGACGGGAGGATCCGGGCTGTCCGCCCGACGTACGCCTGCGGGGCTCGGGGTTGCTCAGTGTTGTTGCTCCCCCACGCTGAGGGGCGGACCCCAGGCGCTGTTACACCATGACCCGCACGAAGCCGGGGAAGGAGACGCCGGCGACCCCCAAAGACGCCTCTGTCAAAGACTTGTGGAGTAAGCCTAACAATGCATCACTGGACGCCGGGACATCGGGAGCGGGCGCCTCGGCGGAACCCGTCACGCAATCCTTCATGACGGCGTTCATGTAGGAACTCAAGTCAGAAATTGGGTCCATCCGCACGGAAGTCCAGGCGTGTGTAAAGGAGCTTCGGAGGGATGTGGGGGAACTGGGAGGCCGAGTAGATGACTTAGAAAAGACCCTGGATGCGCGTACAGAAGACCAAGAGCATCTATGGCAGAGGCTGGCAACCTTGGAAGAGCAGCATGTTGAACTCCAGATCAAACAGGAGGACTTGGAAAATAGGGGGCGCCGGAACAACATACGCATCCGGGGGGTGCCACCTGGGGCAGAAGGGGCAGATATGTCCTTTGTGGCGGACCTACTCCATGACATCCGAGGGGATGATGATACTTCGCCCCCCACCCTGGACCGCGCACATAGGGTCTCGGGGCCGATGGGGCGGCCGGGACTTGTCCCTGACATCTTGACTCGGGTCCATTTCTTTGTTGAGAAGGAAGCCATTATGAAGGCGGCTAGAGGCAAATCCGAAATCCTCTGCGGGGGAAAGCCCATTCAACTGTTTCAGGACTTGGCCCCCACAACTCTCCGGCGACGGAGGGACTTCAGACCCATTACGGACGAACTGCGAGAGCTCAACATCCGCTACCAATGGGCCCATCCCTTCGCCCTCATGTTTCAGTGGGAATCCAAGCGGCGGGTGTTGAGATCATACCGGGAGGCGGCTCAACTACTGCAGATCCCCGATACTCCACCGGCCAGCCCTTCGCGGCGCCCTGCCAACCTCAGAGTCCCGTTGAAGCCGCAGTGGTCCACGGTGCGACGCCCTCGACGCCCATCGTCACCGGATGGCAGCGGAGCCTCCCGAGACAAGCAAGACATTATTGAACATATAAAATCCCTGGAGAGTGCCTCCTCGCCAGCCGGCTCGCAGGCGTCTGCCCTTAAATAAGCTCTAACATTGCGGATCATTCACTCTGTTTTTTGGCTTTACAACTGAGACGACTGGTGGTGCGGCCGGTCCTGGGCTGCGTTGATCCCCCATGGCTAGACGTCTTGGACGCCCCCCTTGGAGGCGCACTCTGGGCTCTTCTACGGTGCGTTGCCTCCCCGGCTTGGGCGGCGGCCCGGGACGGGCCCTCGACGCCATAGCTTCAGTGGTTCAGCGATGACACACCCCCACTTCTATTTCTGGGAGAGTGACATCTCCGGGACAGCCTGTGCCGTGGCGCCTGGCTACTCCCTTGACTGGAATAGACTCTACGGGCCCTGTTGGCCGATTGAATGTTTTCATGGTTTTACTTGTCCCTATTCATCCCCCTCCGTGCCCATTCTTCTACTCTCCTCTTGGCGGGGGGGACCAGCGTATGGGTGGGATGGCCACACGGGGGGCACCCTACTAGAGATCTTATGACAATGAATACCACATCTTCTTGGAAGATTCTCTCCCTCAATGTGAAAGGGCTCAATTCTCCCAACAAAAGACGCCTAATATGGCGCTACCTGCTCCTACAAAATCCCGATATAATCCTCCTCCAAGAGACCCACCTCCTTAAGTCTGATGTGGGACGGATGGCGCACCCACGCTTCCCCCTTCAGTTCTGGTCCTCGGCTCCCTCTAAGACGGCGGGAGTGGCGATTCTGTGCAGGGCAGGGATATCCCGGGGGGACGCCAAAGTTCATAGGGATGCTGAGGGGCGGTTTCTACGGGTGGAGATCCGGCGGAGAAACCGCGCTCTGACGCGGTGTAATTTATATGCCCCCAATCAGGGTCAGGATGCCTTCTTGCGTAGGATAATCAGGGAACACCTTGAGCCAGTGAACACCGACCTCATAGTCGAAGGGGACTTTAATTGGGTGTGGGACGCGGAACTCGATCGCTGTGGGGGCGCTTTTCACGGGGTGGGAGCCATGTCCGCGGTGGTGAAACGCTCCCTAACCGCCTTAAACTTAGTAGATGCCTGGAGGTATCACTCCCCGGGGCTGCGAGACTACACCTTTTACTCCCATGTCCACCGCTCCTACTCCCGCATCGACCTCCTCCTCATATCACACTCTTTGCTCAAGGACTCCATCTCGGTGTCTCACTCCACCATTTCGGTCTCCGATCACGCCCACGTTGAGCTGCTTTTACGGGAGGGTCCTATCCACCCACCGCGGGCGAGCCGCTGGAGATTCCCGGATCACGTTCTTCGGCATCCAGTGGACAGGGAGGAAATCCAGGCAGCCATCCTGGCATATTTCAAAGACAATGACTTGCCGGGGACCTCCTTACCCCTTCTCTGGGATGCCTTCAAAGCCACTATCCGGGGTACTCTCACAGCCTTGGCTGTCGCTAGAGCGCGAGAGGCCCAGCTTTATGAGACAAAACTTACGCGGGAACTGCAGATGCTTGAGCAGATGGACAAGGAGCGACCGCTGGCGACGCATAAGCGCCGCTTGGCCGTTCTTAGGGGGCAGCTCCGCGCGCACAGGGTTAACAAGGCTGAGCGCGCTCTGCTTGGGCTCAAGCAGCGCTACTACGAGGGGGGCGACAAGGTTGGCACTGTCCTGGCGCGACGCTTGCGGACGCGGGCGGCTAATACGCATATAGCGAAACTACGGGTCCTGGGCCGTTGCGGAACCGGCAAAACTCCAAGCGTTCCGCGACTACTATGCGGCTCTCTACACTAGCGACCCACCTGCGGCGGAGCTGATCTCTGAGGCCTTGGACTCTTGCCACTGGGACCCGTTGAGCGAGCATCAATCTGAGCTCTTGGAGGACTCTATCACTCCTACCTTCCGCTTGGCAAAACACCTGGCCCGGACGGGCTCCCGGTATCGTTTTATCGCGCCTTTCTGCCGCAATTACAGCCGTATCTCCTGCGCCTCTTTAATTCCTTCGCGGAGTCGGTTGGGCCCTCGGCATACATGGCAATGGCTGACATAACCCTTATTCCGAAACCCGGGAAAGACCATACGCTGTGCTCCTCTTACCGGCCCATCGCCCTGCTGAATACGGATTTAAAAATATACACTAAAATCCTGGCTAAACGACTCAGCCCCCACCTACCCAATCTCATTGAACCCGATCAGGTGGGGTTCATTCATCAACGGCAGGGCGCAGATAATGTGCGTCGTATCGCGCATATCATTGGGAAAGCTAAGCACTGGAGGATTCCGGCCTGCCTACTATCGCTTGACGCTGAAAAAGCGTTCGACCGGGTGGACTGGAATTTCCTCCGGGCGGTTCTGCGGAAAGTGGGCTTGGGCCCTAGGATGGTGGCGCGCATTATGGCCCCATATATATCACCGGTAGCCAGGGTAAGAGTTAACGGCCAGCTCACGCAACCTTTCCCCATATGTAGAGGCACCCGGCAGGGGTGCCCCCTGTCGCCCCTGCTGTTCGCCCTTGTAGTGGAACCCCTGGCCATTATGATCCGGCGGTCCCCCGATATCTGCGGTTTATCCCTTCGCGGAGTACAGCATAAGATCGCTCTCTTTGCAGACGACCTTCTCCTCACCCTTTCTGAGCCTCTACGCTCGTTGCCGGCGGTGCACTCGCTACTCCGAACCTATGAACGCGCCTCCGGACTTCAAATTAACCATGCAAAGTCCTGGGCCCTGAATATTTCGATCCCGGACGGGGAGCTTCCGGCGATCCAAGCCTCGGCCCCGTACCAGTGGGCTGACGCGTCAGTGCGATACCTGGGTCTTAATTTGACTCCGGACCTGGCCACCTGGACGCAGGCCAACTGGCAGGAATACAAACACTCTGTCCTAGCCGACCTACGGGCGTGGAAGGCCTTGCCACTCTCCTGGCTTGGCTGACTCAACACAGTGAAAATGTCGATTTTGCCAAAGGTCCTTTATCTTTTTCAAGCACTGCCGACTCCAATTCCGGAGCATCAAATCCAGGGGCTCCAACGCGAGCTCACCGCATTTGTATGGGGGGGGGGGAAGAAACCACGTTTCTCGAATAAAATCTTGAACCTCCCCCGGGATAGGGGTGGCCTGGCCTGCCCTAATCTGCTCGATTACTACTGGGCGTCGCATCTCCGCTGTGTCCTGGAGTGGGGGGCGTGGGAGAGTGAGAAGGTGTGGTTCCACATGGATAGGGCAGTCACCTGTCGCCTGCCCCGGGAGACACGTCATCTTAGCGCTTACATGGCCGTCCCTACCAAAACGGTCCTGGAGATCTGGGATAAAGTGGCAGTGAGTAGGGGCCTGACCACCTTTCCATCCCCACACACCCCGATTGCTCGAAATCCACAATTCCCGCTGGCATGTCGCCCACCCCACTTCGCAAACTGGACGGAGTCCGGATGCAGGACGATACGGGACCTGTTTCTCTGTGACTCGCTCAAATCCTTTGCTCAGTGCAAGCAGGAGTTCGGGCTCCTAGAAGGTGACAAGTTCCAGTATATACAACTGCGTCACTGGATACAGGGCTCATCTCTGACGCAGGCGGCCACGCGACCTTATACGCAGTTCGAACAGCTAGCACGTGACTTTGGCAACTATAAAGGGCTGATATCTCGCATATATAAGGTGCTTCAACACTCGCGACGGCCGGACCCCCACCCGTATCAATCGAGATGGCAAACTACCACTGGCTCAGGTGTTACCCCTGCCCAATGGGCCAGGCTCTGGGGCGACATCCCCAAAATCCTGCGCAGCATTCCCCAGCAGGAGTCGGCTTACAAAGTGATGACTCAATGGTACTACACCCCCGATAGGCTTCACAAAATGTTTCCCAACTCATCCCCCCTATGCTGGCGCTGCGCCCAGGCGCGGGGAGACTTCATACATATTTGGTGGACCTGCCCCCTTCTGAAAATCTTTTGGAAGGAGGTCCTCAGCCATATAAAAAAGGTGCTTGGGTACCCCCTTCCGGAGGATCCCCTGGTAGTTCTTTTGGGCATTAGGCCAGCAACCCTGAGAGCCATGACGGGCCGTGATCGACACCTTAGTCTCCACATGCTGGGCGCTGCAAAACAAACAGTAGCCCTATTTTGGAAGAAATCAGAGTCGCCTTCCGTAAATGTGTGGTTTACCCGTCTGTGGCATGTGGTGGCGGTGGAGTCCCTCACGGCACGTCTGCAGTTCCGAGATGCCAAATTTAGGAAGCTCTGGAAGCCTCTGGTTGATTACCTGGGGCGGCTGGAACATGCTCGTCTGCAGCCGCCACGGCTTCGAGCCTTGAAGCTTTTTGATGATGTGATAGATCCCACAGACCCGGGGGGGCTCTGGTAACCTGTGGAGAGTGTATAACGTATGTCCCTAGCGACCGCACTCCTGGAAGAGAGGGGACCCCGCTCTTAGTGGACTAAACCCCGTAGCCTCCACCTGACGACGACAGTAAAGCACACATCCCTTCTTCCCCGCCAAGCCTGTTGCATTTTGTATTGTTTAACCCCCTCCCCTTTCCCTTGTTCTACTCCCCTGGTTGGTTGGTCGCCGCTTTGGCAATCCTTGATACAGGGGCTGGGGCGGCCTATACGCCCTGGCAGGGCCGCAGGGTATTGAGGGTGGAACGCTCGGTCCCTTGTTGCTCTCTTACGGTGGAGGGCCTGCTGGTGGCCGAATTACATAGCACCCTGTATGTCATCGATGAAAGTTGCTGGGCCTACACAGCGCCTACCCTGGGCGATATCAGCCTTATTAAGCTATGACTGTTGCATTGCACGATTGGGGCGCCATTGAGGACTTATCTATGCGATGCCCGTCCGGCTGGCCCGTGAAAACTGTGATACACTGTAAACCATGATTTTCCTGTCCTCCATGCTGGATAAAGTAGATGCCTGAGATGTTTATTATGAGGGGACAGGGACCCGTGAGGGTGCGGCGGGTACAGTCCGTACCACTCCGGCTAATTGAACAATACTACAACTGTATAAGCAGGTTGGCCGGGCGGGACGCCTACTGAGGACACGACGTCGCTAAGGCGGGAGACTCTGCTGGTAAATTTCTCCATGGGGACCGGTGTATGGGTTACAAGTAGTTGTACTCTTATTCCTCTAGGTGCCATTGCTCCTGGCAATGAGTAGTCATCTGCTGTCGGCCTTTATGGTTGTAGGCGAATAAGCTGTGTATGGACTCTTGCACGACCCTTAAAATCAATAAAAGTTGGTTTAATAAAAAGATAATGGTATGCGATTGTAAAACATGATGGAGAGACGATACTCTGCGCCTATTGGATATCTCTCGTTCTGTGACTGTCAAACATCTTTGTGAAATGTTAATGGTGCATGTTTAATAATCGCCAACCAATATGTCTCAAAGTCGTATTGCTGTCAAAGTCAAATTGCTCAGAACTATAACTCATTTAGAAAGAAAAAGAAACACTATAGCGAGATGTTACCTCATCATCCTGTGCACAACACGGACCCTGAAACATATTGTGGTAAACAGATACCCCCTACCACCACAAGCCAACACGGCTCGCTGAACAAATGTGGGATGAGAGAAAAAACAATGCCCTACTCCTCACGCATTCAGGCACAAAACACACTGCAAAGACTCCATGCAAACTCAGACATATTAGGGCAACAAAGGGGCCACCCAATCAATCAAAAAGAAAAATCTCTAAATACAGAGAAAAGACACAATGTTTCAGTGCCGTTATTCTGATAAGTGAAAAGCCCAGATTCCATGTCAGGAAACGGAGGCTAATGATTATGCTTCTCTTTCTTTACTGAAGCCAAACCAGCAGCAAATAAACCTTCAACTACATAACCCATGATGCCAAATATGACATCACAACACCAATCACAGGGTATATAACATCATAATACCAAAGTCCGTCCTCGTTCTTTGCTGCTGCTGCAGCAGCGAGTTAAGTAGCATATGAGTGTTATGATAATGCTTCTTGTATTATAGATTGTGGGATATTGTCGCACTTCAGCGATCACATAGCAGCATCTGTTAATTGTGAAAATCGTTATTTCTGTGTGGTGTGGGAGCGGGACAGTGCACTCGAGAAGGCAGTCCTGTTTTCACTGCCAGTAACCAAGCGCATGCGCGAGAAGCCGGATCAGAGTCAATCACTTAAGGATAAAAAATTAGCTAGCATTCGCGCCAAGAATTTTCAATTCTATTAAGGACACGGAGGCGAGGTTATGCTTCTCTTTCTATTTATTGCTACTCACAGCAGCCAATGAAAACTTTTTATGCAAAACAAACTACATTTCCCATGATGCATACAGCACATCACTTCCTGCAGAGCCCCATAAGAGCCAGTAACACCGGAACCAGTCCTCTTTCTTTGCTCCGAACAAAAAGTCCAATAAGTATAATAAAGTTCAACAACAGCTTCCAACGTGGAAGAAAACCAGACCAGCTGGGAAGAACGTAAAACTGCAAACAGGATTAGTCCATCTTCTGTTCGGATCCTGAAAAAACAGAGATAAACAACCCGTAATTTCTGTATAATCAGAATATATAAACAAACGGGCGGGCAGAAAATTACAATACTGTAATTTTACCGGGTGGGATAATCCTCACCTCTGTGTCCTTAATAGAATTGAAAATTCTTGGCGCGAATGCTAGCTAATTTTTTATTCTATTACAGGACCGGAGGCTTCGTATTATGCTAGTTTAACGCTGATTAAAAACAACAGAGATATATCACCCACCGGTTTATAATAAAACTTTTTAAACGTTGATTCAGACGACCAGTCTGCAGAATGCATAATATCTTGCACAGTAGAACCCAACATGAAAGTCTTAGAGGCCATAGCGCCTCGAACAGAATGCGCACCAAAGACCTGAGTATCTACACCTGCTTCCTGCATAACATCTTTAAGCCACCTGGCTATGGTAGCCGCAGACACAGGTTTGTATGGTTTCTGCAGAGCAATCAACAATTGTGCCACCCCATCAGGCTTGGTAGACCTGGTACATTCCTCATAAGCCTTGAGGCATTGAACCACACAAAGTTTAGCATTATCAGGAAAAGCATGATAATCCACACTGCATGACATTGTTTTAGTTCTATCCGTAATAGAAAACAAAACTCCCTCTGGAGTAAATACTCTACCTGTGATATCCAGAGCTTTGACATCCGAAGAACGTCTACAAGCCGCTAGGCAAAGCAACATGGCCAACTTGGCCGACAACTGTTTCCTAGACAACCTAATGTTGTCGGGCAATCTATTAAAGAGTGAAAGAACCAGCGAGACATCCCACAAAGAAGAGTACTTTGCTTTGGGTGGATTCGCTACTCTGATACCTTTTAGGAGTTTGCAAACTAAAGGGTGCATTCCGACTGGTTTGCCCTCGACCTGGGAATGGCCTGCCGATATGGCGGAATGGAAATTATTAACAGCTCTATACGCCAAACCATCCGACGCTTTTTCTGACAGAAAATTCACAATATAGGGTAATCCTGCCCCCACGGGATCCACATGCTGTCCCATGCACCAACGAACCAAGCATCCCCAGGCTGAAGAATACCGCTTCCTGGTAGAGGGGGCCCACGCTTGATTGATAAAGCTCGAAGCTTGTTCCGAAAATCCTGGCATTTGCCAACGCTGCCTGAAAGTCTCCAGGCCATCAGGGACAGATGCCCCGACAGAACCATCGGGTGCGTCTCCCCCTGAGGGCCCTGGAGCATCGTCGAGGACCATGGGATCCTCCTGGGAAAATCGCAACTCGCCTCCAATAACAACGGGAACCATGGTTGCGACTTCCACAAGGGAGTCACTAGTATCACCTCTGCTTTCTGGCGCATCACCTGAGTGAACACTCGAGGAATGAGAATGAATGGCGGAAACGCGTAGTTCAACTCCTGAGTCCACTCCTGCGCAAAGGCATCCGTCGCCAGCGCCAGAGGGTCCGGTCTCCAGCTGAAAAACTTCGTCATTTGACGGTTCAGCCTGGAGGCAAAACAGGTCGATCTCGCAGAACCCCCAAATCTCCTGCAACCACCGGACCACCCGTGGTAGAAGTTGCCAGTCGCCGTAGTCCCTGAGGTGGCGTGAGTTCCAATCCGCCACCACATTGGATTGCCCCGGAATGTATTCCGCTATGACTGAGATCTGATGACTCAGACAGTAGTGCCAAAAGGCCTTCGCTATTTCCACCAGCATGAAGGACCTCGTGCCCCCCAGCTTGTTCATATATCGTACCGCCGATATGTTGTCCATCCGAAGAAGGATGCAACATGAGATCTGTCTGGGAGCTAGTGTCCGAATCGCAAACGATCCCGCGAGGAGCTCGAGACAATTTATGTGAAGATTTAACTCTTCTAGGGACCAACGTCCCCCTGTGGAAATATTTCCGCAGCGCGCACCCCAGCCCCAGCGGCTGGCGTCGGATTCTATGACTACCTCCGCTCCGCCAGAGACCCAACCACCATTGCATCTCGTCCCTCACCTCCGGGGAAAGAGGGACTACGTCCGTGTAAGAAAGACCCTTCTGTAGGTGCTGGATTTTGAGTCGTTGAAGGGCCCTGTAGTGTAGGGGTCCCGGAAATATCGTCTGAATAGACGACGCAAGAAGACCCACTGAGCGAGACCATCTGTTTGGTCAGGAACGAGCGAAGTTCCTTTTTGATATCTCGAAGCTTGGCATTTGGAAGGCTGAGTTGGGCCGTCTGAGAATTTATGACGAACCCCAGAAAATCTATCGTCTGCGTGGGACACAGGACCGATTTTGGCTCGTTGATCACGAACCCAAGGTTCTGCAAAATACGGATGGTCATGCGCAAGTGATGAACCGCTAACTCCTGAGATTGTGCCATGATGAGCATGTCGTCCAGATAGACAATCAAGCGAACCCCTTGTTCCCTGAGGTAGGCTACGACCGGCTTCAGAACCTTGGTGAAGCACCATGGTGCTGAGGAAAGTCCAAAAGGAAGGACCAAATATTCGTACCACCGGTTCCGCCATTGAAATTGAAGGAACCTGCGATGGGGACGATATATGGGGACGGTCCAGACGGACCAACCAGTCCCCCTGTTTCAGTAAGTCTGCTAGCAGATGGATGCCCTCCATCTTGAAGTGTTTGTAAGTCAGAAAGTGATTGAAATCCTTCAAATTGAGTACCAACCTGTAACCACCGCCTTTCTTCTGCACCAGAAAAATATTGCTGCAGAAACCGCGAGGGCCCTCGCTGCAAGGAGCTATCGCGTGTTTCTGCAGCAATCCTTCTATTTCTGAATCTATGAAATCGCACTCTAGTCGGGAAAAAACAAGTTGTCTGGGTCGGCGAACCTGATAGGGTGTTTGGAAGAACTCCAGATGGAACCCCTGAACTGTCTGTAAAACCCAGGCGTCCTGAGAGACTTGAACCCAATTGTGATAAAACTGCTGAATACGTCCCCCCAATGGAAGCAGAAATAAATCTGGAGCGCTCACCTGAAGATTCGGTGGCCTGGAATCCTCCCCGATAGGATCCTTTGTTAAAGCGCCTTTTGTTGAAGCGCTGCCTTGTGGGGTAGAAGGTGCCACCGCGGGTGGAGTCCCAGTCTCCTCTGCCGCGTCCTAAATCTCCTCTTTGAGGACCTTGAGAGTATTGACGGCCAAACGAGCGTCCCCGCCCTCGTCCGGCCCTGTTGAAAACCCCTGCGTGGAATACCCTTTTTATTCCAGCCTGCGCCTTGTCTAGGGTTGTGAAGGTGCCCACATATTTCACCACGTCTTTAACGAATCGGTCTCCGAAGAGGTTGCCATCCGCCAATGGCCCCGGCTCAGCCGCCGCCAACTCCGTAAGATTGGAGTCCATGCGCATCAGAATACACTTCCGGCGCTCTGTAGAGATTGCGCAATTGGCATTCCTCAATAGACAGATGGCCCGCTGGGTCCAGCCTGCCCAAACATCAGAGTCAATAGTGGTACCTGATTCCTGCGCCTCTAGAGCTATCTCCAGTATTTTTGCGAGTGGGCCGACCACGTCAAGCAGTTTATCCTGGCACCCTCGCCATGCGCGGTCTATACCCTTCTTAGGGTCCTTGGCAAACTTCTTGTGGAAAGTTAGTAAACTGGGATCGATCTCGGGCGTGTCCGCCACCTTATCCGCGAGATCCGGTCGGGGACATTCAGACCGCAGTCTGTTGTGCACCTCCTTGTCGAAGCTCTTGCGCAAGTTCTCATGTAAATACGCTGCCACTTCCGGAGCAGGCAGCCAATCCGAAGAGCTGGGGTGAACGATCTCGGAGGGGTTGAACGTGAAAGGTGTGGGGGTCGGCTGAGGAGTCTCCACATGCTTTACCTTCCGAGACCTCTTCTTGGGAGGGGAGTCATCAGGGGTGTCTGATGAGGTGGAACTGGTGTCCAAGTAGGTATCTTGCGCCCTCTCCCTCTCTTTTGCCGGGCGCGGAAGCGACTCATAGGAATCAGAGTGGGGCCAGGACCTAGTCCGTGGGTCTCCTGTCGACTCCTCAGTTGGGGTAGTGAAGCCATGACCCTTCGCAAATTTTTCCAGTTGCCTAGTAATAGGCTTCAGAGCAGTCGCCAATGCCTGCTGCATAGTTCCCGGAACTGCCTTCTCCAGGGCCTTGTTGACCGACTCCTGCACGGAAGCGTCCAGGGCCTCAATAATATTATCCTCTAAGGCAGGTGTCCTCACCTCTTCCTCATACAGGGTATCATCCTCTTCGTAATGCACTCAATTGTCCATGGTGGAACCAAACTTATACACGTATTTGCTCATAAGGCAATAGTACAGGAGGAGTAATAAAGGGGGAGCCAACCCACAGCACAACAGCACCGGTACCTAGCTCCTCAGCAACAGCTGTGATCAAATTATTGCAGCCCACCAGGCGTAGCGGAGCCAAAAGAGCAAGATAAGGTTCAAGGAGGTGTGCACCCTCCAGGCCCAGGTCGTTTTTGCAGCCAGCCAGGCGTCAGAAGTGCTCTCCTCATTAACACGCAGCCTGAATGGCAAAAACGAAAGGAAAAACACCTAAAATCGGGCAGTAACGACGTGCGTAGCCCAAATCCTACCAAAATAGCCCAATTGGGCTACGCACGTGGAAACACGACCTAAAAACGAAAGCGACAGGCTCCCGGCGTCACAGGCAGATCAGGGAAGCCTTCGCGCCAATCTCACACTTAATGTGCACCCGCCGAAGTAGGGGCGGTACCGGGTGCTGCACACATCCTCGAAGCGTCAAAACGCTGGAGGGACAATCGCTAAAGCGGCCGAACGCCGCGTTTGTCAGCAAGCTACCGCGCTATGCAGCGGTGCCTCGCCCGTGGCCAAATCCGCCTTAAAGACTTCACCGCTACCAGCGGGACCCCCGTAGCGCCACAGCGCGTCTCATGAACCTGCCACACCACGCGGTGCAGTAGCATGCGATCGCAGCCTTGAGCTAATAGCGCACAGTAAACAAAAGCGTCGCGTGCACAAGCACAGCCTCAAAATGTCAAATATCAACACATTAACCATTAAAAGTAATCAAAAAGCGGAGCTCTCAACTTAACTGTCTGCGTGAGCAGCAAAGAAAGAGGACTGGTTCCGGTGTTACTGGCTCTTATGGGACTCTGCAGGAAGTGATGTGCTGTATGCATCATGGGAAATGTAGTTTGTTTTGCATAAGAAAAGTTTTCATTGGCTGCTGTGAGTAGCAATAAATAGAAAGGGAAGCATAATACGAAGCCTCCGGTCCTGTAATAGAATTGGCTCCTCGCGGCAGCGCTGGTGGTTTGCCTCTCTCCTCGGTCCCTGGAACGCCCGATGGGGGGCAAAAACGTTGTCGGGCTCTGCCCTAGGAGAGCTGAAAGGGGTGGCTGCCTCCACTTAAATCTGCATTTAAATCAGGCAAAATGTTAACTTTGCATCCCCTGTTGAAATTAAGCCTGAGGACTTGAGGCTTTAGGCCAGTGAGAGTCTGTCTTAATTATTAAAGTTACTTCACCTCTAGGTTGCTCTCCCCCTGAACCTCCTCCACACCTCCTTTAGCAAAGATGGCGTACTACGCCGAGGAGGTTGATGAATATGCGGACTATAATGATTACGCGGAGTTCGAGGAGGTGCCTTATGAGCACCAAATGGAGGAGCAGTTAGTAGAGACCCTGGATTGACACGTGTGGAATTCAATGAACAGGGCTTTGAATAGGGCACTACATCCCTTCACTAAACCCCTAAAAAATGATGGGAAAAGAGCTCTGAGTGCTTCGTTGGGCGAACCTTAATTTACCTCCTCAGCAGAGGTATTCTCCCAAGTGGCGTCGTCAGTCCTTAAGGACCTTGGGTATGACAGTCCCTTCCTATCTGGGCCATCAGGTAATTCTTCCCTCTCTAACCCGGGGGGGGGGTGGGGCACGGAGGAGTCCTCTTCCACCGCACAAGGCACATCAGACTCTTGACAGGACACCGAAATAAATCACAAATCAGTGACATGCAAACGTAAAACTCACCATGTGAGTTCAAAGGCCTCAAATAAAAACCTCTTATTTGACCCAGAGAATATTAACCACCCGAGGTCAACGGAATGGGTGCCTTGCGTAGATGCACGTGGCGCATTATGTCCAAGATAATATCAGACAGAGCTTTGAGCGCGAAGTGTGCACTACTCTTAAATCTGAATGCCCTAGACCCTCCCTATTAGGCAAGGTAACATACAACCCAGAACTGGCCCCCAACATGTTAACCTTCCTTAAGAAGTTCACCAAAGATCCCAAGAAGCGGTTGGATAGGGCATGGAGGGGATGCCAGGACAAATTATTGGATGTTTCGGGACCCCTCACTAAAATCCTCGACTTAGCGGTCAGAGCTAAAGATTCTAATTCAACTCTTGACCCAACTGAATCTTAGAGTGGGCGCAGAGAGCCTTATGCTTTTTAGGGGACCCAAATTGCGCTCACTCCACCAAGCGCAGAATATCCTTTCTAATGAGAATTGACCCGCAACTGGCAGACATGTCCACTACAGAGACAGGCACACTAGCTAACAGACTGCTGTTCGGCGACAAATTTGTTAAGGAGCTCGGAAAATACGTAGCTACCTTTTCAGCCCTTGACAAGGCCCAATCTTCGATAAAAAGTTTTACACAGTGGCCTTTTTACCAGGGCTGGACACTTCAGAGGTCGAGCGACCAACCGAGGATATAACCAGACCTCCAGAGGTTTCGAGAATCAAGGTTGTGGCGGTACCAACCGTCCAAATTTCTACCCCACCTGTAACAGAGGTGGCAGAGGCAAACAAAATCGAGGTGGTTACAGAGGACAAAACAATTCAGGCGACACCAGGTAAACCTTATTAAGATTGGGGAGTTGGTGGGAGGCCGAAAGGGGTTGTTCCTTAACATGTGGGAGAGACTAACGCTGGACACTTGGGTACTTCAGACAGTACAGGGTTTTCAAATAGAGTTCTATTCCTTACTACAGCAGAATCGCAGACCCCAACCTCTACATTTTTCCCTAACAGAGAGGTCTTTCATAGAAGAGGAAGTGTAATGAAAAAGGGGCAGTCGTAGAGACGGTACCAAAGAAAGATCAGGGATTCCGACTAGTTTTGAACCTCAAGGAATTCAATTCCTGGGTGGTGTATCACCACTTCAAAATAGAAGGCATACACTTGCTGAGAGACCTTTTAGAAAAGGATTGGATGGTGTGTCTCGATCTGAAAGATGCTTATTTGGTGGTGCCGATATTTCCTCAACAACGGAGATTCCTGCAATTCCAACGGGGACACCGATGGTTCAAATTTACCGCCATGCCCTTTGGGCTATCATCCACCCCTTGATGTTCACCAAACTGCTCGAAACAGTGGTGCAGTATCTGAGGGAGAGAGCGGTGAGGCTTATCATTTATCTGGATAGAGTCCTCATTATGGCTCAGAGTGTGGAAACAGTCTTACTACATTTAACTTGGACAATCCAACTCGTCATCAATTCGGATAAGTCCATACTGATCACTGCCCAATCGATGGAATTTCTGGGGTTTCAGGTAGATTCGGTACTGTCTCAGTTGTTGCTCCCTCTAAAAAGAAAAAAAAGAGGTTTTTGATCAAGAAAGAGTTGAGGAGATTGCTTGCCTCTCTGACTATATCCTTGAGGATTCTTGTGCGATTGGTGAGCCTGTTGGCTTCCTCTGTTCAGGCGATATTCCCAGGTCCTCTCCACTACCGGGCACTTCAACGACTGAAGATCATGCATTTGTGCAAGGGTCTGAGTAATGCGGAGCACATTCTACTATCCACGGAAGCCAGGACAGAGATATCCTGGTGGTTGGAACACTTGGATTCGTGGAATGGCAAGGCCGTTTTTGCGTCAGTCCTGGAGGTGGTAATAGAGTCAGATGCCAGCTGATGGGGCTGGGGAGCCTGCGCAGTTCAGTGGAGACGGAGGCCAGGTGGTCCCCAGAGGAGTTGGGATTAGACATAAATTGTCTAGAGCCATTAGCGGGGTCCTTTGCTATCCGGACCCTTTCTCCACAAAAAGCGAGTGGTTATATCCTTCTGCGGCTGGACAATGTCTCAGGAGTGAGATACATCAACCACTTAGGTGGCACGAGGTCTCGACTATTGGTGGAAATAGCCAAAGACTTCTGGCATTCTTGCCTGCAACACCACATCTCAGTGACAGCAGAGTATTTTTCAGGCAGCTCCAATGTGGTGGCAGACTGGAACTCGTGATTCCTCCAGGATTCCAGCGATTGGAGACTGCAACCAAGAGTGTTCCAGCAATTGGACCGGAAGTGGGTTCCATGCACGATAGCTCTCTACATCCAGGCTGAACACTCAGCTTCCCAGTTTCACAGTTGGCGACTGAACCCTCAGGCGCTCAACTGGGACGCAATCCTTCAGACATGGACAACAGACATGCATTATGCCTTTCCCCCGTTCGTCATGATCCAGAGAATATTAGCACAGGTCCACAGACAAAGTGCGGGGTTAATAATGATTTCCCCTTGCTGGAAAGCACAGGCATGGTTTCCAGTGGTGTTCTTTTTAACATGTGCTCCTCCAGAGCGGCTGCTCTTGTTCCAAGAGATACTTCTGGACCCGATGAGCCAACCTCATCCATTGGTAATGCAGGGTCAATTATCCCTCATGCATGGAGACTTTCAGGAGACGCTGGCAAATGCCAGGAGTTTCGCAGGAGGCAATGTTTTTCCTGTCGCAGTCTTGAGCCCCCTTTACGCACAGGCGTTACGAGTCAGCTTGGCGTAGATGGGTTAGTTGGTGTTCTGAACGACAGGGGGATCCCATGGGATCCGGAATACATAGGATTGCTAAATTCCTATCTGAAATGGCTAATCATGGAATGGCTTACCGGACGGTTAATAATTTCCATTCCGCAATTTCGGCTGATCATCCCCATGTGGATGGTAAACCAGTGGGGGAACACCCCTTAATATGCAAAGTAGTGAGAAGCATTAGTTTGGTGAAACCACCTAAACCCATATATTCCACTCTGTGGGAGTGGATGTGGTGCTTCGCTTTAATAAGAATTGGCCAGCGAATGAGGGTCTTTCCCACAAACAACCATCAGCGAAACTTACTCTATTATTAGGTCTACTCTCCTGTAGGCGAGTCAAAGATGTACGAGCACTGAATTGGCAGGTAGAGTATTTACTCCTTCGGGGTCTCATTTACAATTTCAAAAAGAACAAAGACTAATTCCAGATGTGTGACATTTCCTGCTTTTCCACACCACTGCAAATTATGTGTGGTTCAATGTTTGAAGTGTTATGAGGATTGTACTCTTGAGTTTTAGAAATTATGTAGCAGGACAATTGTTAATCTCATTGCAGAAAATGTTCCGCCCAGTCTCTTCAGCGACTTTAGCCAGATGGGTTACATGGTTGTTAAGTCAAGCTGGTGTTGATACATCTGTCTTTAGAGCTCACTCTGTAAGGGGAGTTATTGCTGCTAAAGCCCTTTTAACAGGTTTTCGTTTGGAGGACATCATGACTGCGGCGGATTGGTCTTCTGATTCAACATTTGTGTTATTTGAATTTATAGCGCGCACGGCTACTCCAAGGAGTGTCCCGGCGCGAGCATTTAAAACGTTTTATCATAAACCAATTGTTGATGTAGCATCTCAGGTAATTGCACAACTTTAAACTAGCATAATCAGAAGCCTCTGTTTCCTGACATAGAGTAAATAAAATTCTATTCAATAATTTTTGATTCTATTAAGGACACGGAGGCAAGGATTATCCCACCCAGAGACAATTCACATATTAAATGTTAACAATCATTGTTGGGGGGGTGTGGCCAGGCATCCGCAAAGATGGACGCGAACTAGAACAGCTTGGCTAGTCCCCAATGCCCATCGTTAATTAATCCGCCTACTGACTCCGACTTTGCCAGCAGCAATCGCAGCCCAAGACAGACTACTGCCATCCCGGAGTGCGAGCCATATCGAGCGCAGATGGCAGAGGCGCCACACACCACTAACTACAGCCCTCGGACATGGTGAGGAGGTCTGATAGAAAGGGGCGTAGCATCAGGGAGACGGTTGGTGCAGACCGTGTCCGGGGATTAGTGCAGTGTGGGCCCTCTTCCTGATCGCTCCTTACTTAATCCCTGACCCAGTACTGTGGATACAACCTACACTCCGAGGAGAATAGCAGCGTGAAGCAGGAGGACGCCGTATGGTCGAGGCGAGGTGGGACGATGCAACAGGACAGCAACGGGGGAGTAACCCAGAGCTACAAGAGCCATTCGAACGCCAACAAGACTGTCTTGCGCCCTTCTAAGCCTTCATTGCGGAGAGCCGCGAAGTGACCCGTGGGGGCCCAAAGAGATCTATACTGCAGCAAGTGGAGGGCAACAAATAGGAAACTGACCCTGCTCTGATCTGCTTCTCCTGGCTTGGAACTATAAGCAGAAACGATACACGGTGCATACTTACTGAGGGGAGGAACCAACCCCATTACAGTTGCGGATACAATCCTGAGGATGTACAGCGGCCCGAAAGACCCCCCCAGCACACAAACTGATCCTCCCCTCTCGGTGGAATAGCACAGGGTCTGCTTGACATAACCTCCTGTGCACAGTCATCGGAGAATGAACACAAACACACGCAGTCTTGCAATGAAAGTGAGCACTGGGTGACCCCCAAAGGCCGCGTGGGGCACGTGTTGATTGCGCTCCAGAGACGGGCAGCAAGCAGTAGCCTAGGGGTCCGAGGCACCACGTGGGAAGACCAGGTCCTCCTCTCTCACCCCTTTTCTCCGGGGTTGCATCAAACAATGTCCGGAAATAGAGGCATCAAAAATACTCACCAAACTATGCTCGATTGTTACACTATGTCCAAAAACTCGTACCTTGAGGGACCACCTGGAGCGGAAGCAAAGACGGGACCGCAACAAGAGACAGAAGACCCCTCATTGAAAGACATTATGGAAGCCATTACCGGAGTGCGCACATCACTTGAGAACAGAATGGACACAATAACAACCAAAGTCACGCTCATCCAAGCAGATCTCCATAAAATGAATGACCGGGTCAAAACAATTGCAAAAACAACAATTGATGGACAGAATGCAGAACAATGTCTTACATTCTCCCCAGTACAGAGATCTGGGCCTAAATCCATCGTTTTTTTGCTCACCATGCCATTCCAGTTTGAACCCAGCCATATGCAAATCAGTCTTGACCCTGTGCATCATGGGAACAGTCCAGCCCGAACTGCCAAGCCAGGTCCTCCCTGGACTGGAAACAAGCATCCTAGGACCGGTTTCTGGCATTTCAGCCGTCTTCAGCCAGGCTTGCTTGATTTCCAGTGGCATGGAGAGCAAGGGACCCACGTTTGTACGCTTTGTTCGCCATAAGTTGGCAGGGTATGCTCAGACGTGAGTCCCTTGCTCACTTTGCCACTGGATTCAAGCAAGCCTGGCTGAAGACGGCTGAAATGCCAGAAACCGGTCCTAGGAAGCTGGTTTCCAGTCCAGGGAAGGCATGGCTTGGCAGTTCGGGCTGGACTGTTCCCAAGAGGCACAGGGTCAGACTGATTTGCATATGGCCATGTCTGAACTGGGGTGGCAGAGTGGGCTAAAGAATGGTGATGGATCAAACCCAGATCTGTTGACTGGGTGTGAGTGTTTGATTGGTTCTGATGCTCCGTCCATCACCACCCCCTTTTGTACGCTTTGTTCGCCATAAGTTGGCAGGGTATGCTCAGACGTGAGTCCCTTGCTCACTTTGCCACTGGATTCAAGCAAGCCTGGCTGAAGACGGCTGAAATGCCAGAAACCGGTCCTAGGAAGCTTGTTTCCAGTCCAGGGAAGGCATGGCTTGGCAGTTCGGGCTGGACTGTTCCCAAGAGGCACAGGGTCAGACTGATTTGCATATGGCCATGTCTGAACTGGGGTGGCAGAGTGGGCTAAAGAATGGTGATGGATCAAACCCAGATCTGTTGACTGGGTGTGAGTGTTTGATTGGTTCTGATGCTCCGTCCATCACCACCCCCTTTTGTACGCTTTGTTCGCCATAAGTTGGCAGGGTATGCTCAGACGTGAGTCCCTTGCTCACTTTGCCACTGGATTCAAGCAAGCCTGGCTGAAGACGGCTGAAATGCCAGAAACCAGTCCTAGGAAGCTTGTTTCCAGTCCAGGGAAGGCATGGCTTGGCAGTTCGGGCTGGACTGTTTCCAAGAGGCACAGGGTCAGACTGATTTGCATATGGCCATGTCTGAACTGGGGTGGCAGAGTGGGCTAAAGAATGGTGATGGATCAAACCCAGATCTGTTGACTGGGTGTGAGTGTTTGATTGGTTCTGATGCTCCGTCCATCACCACCCCCTTTTGTACGCTTTGTTCGCCATAAGTTGGCAGGGTATGCTCAGACGTGAGTCCCTTGCTCACTTTGTCACTGGATTCAAGCAAGCCTGGCTGAAGACGGCTGAAATGCCAGAAACCGGTCCTAGGAAGCTTGTTTCCAGTCCAGGGAAGGCATGGCTTGGCAGTTCGGGCTGGACTGTTCCCAAGAGGCACAGGGTCAGACTGATTTGCATATGGCCATGTCTGAACTGGGGTGGCAGAGTGGGCTAAAGAATGGTGATGGATCAAACCCAGATCTGTTGACTGGGTGTGAGTGTTTGATTGGTTCTGATGCTCCGTCCATCACCACCCCCTTTTGTACGCTCGGGTCAAAACAATGGAAGCCGCTACAACTACCCTCAGCTGAGACTCCAAAACAATGCAACAACAGATCAAACAACTGCAGGAAGTAAGCAAATCGATGGAAAGTTAACTTGACAACTATGAAGGCAGTTCGGAGGGACTCACCCCAGACCTTTTTGTTGAGGACCAAATCACCAAATATCTCCAGCCCAAAAATCTTTCCAGCTTCTTTTCGGTGAAGAGGGCTCACAGAGTCTCGCCGACAGTTGTTGGCGAGACTCTTCAACTTAGAGATTGAGATATAGTCCTACAAACTGCCCGTACAGCTCCACCGGCCAAATTCGAAAATAGCGTTGTGGCCTTCTTCCCAGACTACACCGTGAATGTGTGGTGGTTAAGACGCTTGTTCCAAAGCGCAACACACCCCGACTTAGAGAAAAGGGCCTGAAATATTCAATGTTGTTTCCAGCCAGGCTCCGGGTGGAGGCAGAAGGCAAAATATGGTTCTTCGAAACCCCAGAGTCAGCACAAGACTGGATAGATGGGTGGAGACCCGTAAACAGAAAGGGTACTCAATGAAGGTGGGAGAAATCCCCCAGACGGCGCACAGGATTACACGGACCACATAGAAGACCAACTGACGACAAGGATTCGGAGGGAGAGTAACTCCGAGTGAACAACAGCGAATCACCGACTGTGCATACAGGGCTAAAGAACTTGATCAGACGCAGTGAATGGCGATGTCTCCAGAACATCCTAACTATGGACTAAGTTACTTTCAGTTTTGACCAATAATCATTGCATGAAAATGTTATTTACTACGGCACAGAAGCGGTGGGCATGGGTGCAAAGCAGGCCAAACCCCCCGTCCTTGTCACTCTTAACGTAGTTTTCAATGTGGCAACAGTCGCTCTGCACAGTTGGGGAAAGGGGCAGTTTCGAGCCCAGAATGCAGGGAAGCAGGGAGGAGTATAGGGGAAGTTTGTTTTGTTTTAAAAATAGTACAGATGACAACAACTCAGAGCAATGGGTGCTTCGTATTCACACACCGCTGCGCAAGGCCTGGCGCATGTCTCCCCCTCCAGTGGGTTTATGCATACGGAAGCAGACATGTGCCATCTTTATCCGACTGAATAGATCACCAAGATCTATAGACACAGATGGTAATGAGCATGTTTAACGAAAAGGGAATCAAACTGCTGTTCTAGAATCTAAATGGCTTAGGTGACAAGCTCCAAAGTTTGATAGTACTCAAGTATATAAAAAAACACGCTCCAGACGTAGTCGTCCTGCAAGAGACACTCTTAGTAGGAAACACATGTAGGGCCTTGACAAGCTAGGGATATAAACTAGTAGCACACTCAGCGTTTACTAGTGGCTCCGGGGGAGATGGACTAATTCTAAGGAAGAATTTCCTGATGACCGTAGATCAGATCTGGACTGACAAACAAGGCAGATATGTTGAAGTTACAGGGAACTGGGAACTGGGAGGGTAAAACACTCACACTGGCGTCAATATATATTCTGCCGGGCCTTCACGCCTTAGCCTTCAAAGACTTGGGGGATCTCCTTCTCGACTTTCCAGAGGAGAAGACTTTAATTCGATAGTCTCGGGACAACTAGACCGTCCCCCTCCCCTCCCCCCCCCTGAGGGAGGTACTCCCCTCACAAACACAAATTCATGGTTTTCTGGGTGCCATGGGCCTGGCTGATGCCTGGCGCACACAGAACCCTGCTGAGAGAACGTTTACTGTCCCCTCCGGAGCCCATAACTCACTCTCGAGAATTGATTACATCATAGTGCCGGCAGGTCAGATGGGACAAGAGAAAGAAGTGTCCCACCTGGCAAGGGGCATCCCGGCCCATTCCCCAATCTGGGCCCTAATTGAGGTAGGCGAAACACAGGCAGGAAGAATTGCTCTAATACCTTAGTATCTGAAAAACCCTGCAATTAGGACTAAAATGACACTAGAAATTGAACAGTACTTTAAAAAAAATGACGGCTCTGTGGACTCCGCATTGACACTCTGGCAGGCATTTAAAATGGTAGCCAGGGCACATCTCTCTGATCGCAGTGACCCGGAAAGAGAAAAACACACAACTAACCAGGTTGGAAACTGACACCCTAGAGCTGGAAAGAAGGTCTGGAAACGAAAGCTCGGAAGACGACGAGTACTAATTAAAAATAAAAAGGAAAGAATATAAAGACCTATCCACGGACGCGGCACAGGCCCAACACAGAGCTACGCTCTGTAGAATCTATGAAGCCAGGGATAAAGCAGGGAAATTACTAGCTTGGTTGGATTGTAGAGAACAAACTAACAGGCTGGTTGTCAAACTAACAGATGAATCCGATAGACAGATCAGAGACCCTCAGGGAATCGCAGATGAGTTTGCGAGCCGCTTTAAGCGAATTTATAAGTCCCATGTGGCCTCCACGGAGGAAGAGTAGAAGTCCCTGTTATTAGATATGCCAATACCATCCTTATCACCTGACGATCTTGAGACACTAGACACTGAACTTACCACCACGGAGGATGAGAGGGCCATTAGAGACCTACAAGCCGGAACGGCGATGGACCCCAATGGCTTGCCCATTGAACTGTACAAACTTGCCCCCTAGTAAAATAGCGCCCCACCTCACGAAGATGTTTCTAGAAAGTCGTGAACAGGGAAGGCTCCCCGCAGACCAGAGACTAGCTACCATTGTGGTCATCCACAAGAGCAGCATGCCGAAAAATAAACGTTCCTTTTATAGACCAATATTGCTACTTAACACCAAGGTCAAGATATTGGCAAAACTACTGACCACCCTACTGCTCCAAGTTATAACCAAGCTCGTGCACCCAGATCAATCGGGCTTTATGCCTGCAAGAAATACCTCACTTAACATCCGACGTCTGCATGGAGTTCTCTACGAGAAGATGCGGTGGTGGTGTCCTTAGACGCCACCATGGCGTTTGATACTATCGAAGGACCTTATATGTTTGCAATCCTCAAAAGAATGGAATTTGGCCCCGAATTTTTAAGCTGGTTCCAACTTTTATATACAGAACCGCTTGCGGAAGTGATGGTAAATAACCGGAAATCACCAACATTCACCCTCGAGAAGGAAACTCGGCAGGGCTGTCCCCGGTCACCTCTGATGCTCGAGCCGATGGCGTGGTGGATACGAAAAGATCCCATCATTAGGGGCTACAATGGTCAGAGGGCTGGGAAGATCGCATCTCATTATATGCCGACGACATACTGCTGTACTTGGCCTCACCTAGACCCTCACTAAATAGAGCACTTCATGTTTTACCAATTTTGGGAAATATTCCGGCTATACCATAAATTAGGGTAAATCGGTCATATATGTGCTGAGAGGGAGTCCACCCCACTCCAAAATTACTTTATAGAGGAGGCACAGTAGGGTTTCAAATATCTGGGAATATATGTCACTAAAGACCCAGAGCAATATTACTAACGTAACCTTTTGCCCCCGCTGCAGCGACTAAGAAGCGATGTCAAACTTTGGAAATCTCTCCCTCTGTCCTTACTGGGCCGAGCTGCATTATTTAAAATTATGTCCCTGCTGCATTTTCTATATATTTTGCAAAACTCTCAGAACTTGATTTACTCCGATTATTTTAAGGCCATTGAGGGGGAACAAAGAGATCTCCTGTGGGAAGGAAAACCGCCCCGTATAGTGACACACAAGTTAATAAAGGAAAGGTACAACGGTGTCATAGGATTACGGATGTGCGCATATACTATTTGGCAGCACACCTAGCAGCAATAAATCAAGGCATGTACCGACCCCACGATGACCCTGGATAGAACATGGATCGATGGCTTCTCCCTGATGGTAGTTATGTGAGAGCACTATATTCAACAAAACTGCAATTGACGGACCCCACCAATCACGCGGTCCGTATATGGCATACCGCAAACAAAAGCTTGGGAAGGACAGGGACAATCACACAGATGACCCCGCTGTGGGATTCAGACAGATTCGGCACTTTGAGAAACACTAAGGGCTTTGACAAATGGGATATGATCGGAATCTCAAGGGTGGGAGACCTGTGGAAAAAGGGTAAAGTTGTCCCCTTTGCGCAGCTGCAGAAAGAATTTGAACTTGCAGACACAGATTATTTCAGATACTTACAAATACGACACGCCCTACAAGCGGTCAGCCCAAGGGGGGAATCTCTCGCAGAATCCACCCTGTTGGAAGATAGAATCCTTGACGGAAACTTGCCCCAAAAAGCCATTTCGTTCAGAAGTTAATTAACAATATGACTGATCCCCTCCTGCGGCTGCATGAACACTGGGAAATTGACGTAGAGGGCATAGAAGACGAGGACTGTCAGAAGGCCTTAGCATCCTCCTGGGAAGTGCCGATCTCATCCAGACTTAGACTTGTGCAACTCAAGGTTCTGCATAGAGTATATTTATCGGGTCCAGCGCTTGTAAAAAATGGGCTATAGAGAGGACCCTGGCTGTGTAAGAAAATGCGGCCGGGAGGGTAAATTCATTCATATAATTTGTGAATGTGTGCACATTCAACGCTATTGGTCCGCGGTGACTTGATGTATGGGAGAAGTTCTGGGAACCCAAATTAAGAATAAGACAGGGCTGTGCCTCCTAAATATTTGGGAACCCACTGACCTAGGTAGTAAAGCACAGAGCTGGGTGACATTGGGAATGACAGTAGTGAAATGTAACATTACCAGGCTATGGGGCGCACAAGAGGCATCAACACTCACAGCATGGAAGAAAGACCTAGGTTGGTGTATGTTGATTGAAAAAAAAACAGTATATGAGTCGTGGGGCTGTCGAAAGAAGTGGTCACGAATATGGGGCAAATGGAATGAATACAGAGGAAACATCTGTGAACCACCACAAACGACTCATCATCTGACCCCTGACGCAGAATGCGCAGAACACCATAGAAACTTTACGCCTGAAACGGGATAGAAAGAAATAGGTGGGAAATAAGATATATACCCTAATTAATGCAATGCTCGGTTTAAAGATATATGACTTTCTTTGTATTATGTCAGTATTGTCATCAATAAAAAGATTTATAAAAAAATAAAAATAAAAACAAACATTGTTGATTTATTATTGTACAGTAAGATACCCACTCATTGTTGGAAATGTCTGATTAGACACAAGGTATTATGGCCTGTGTTTCTTTCCAGGTGCGGAGAACAAAACAACCTGAAGGATTCTAAGGAACAAGATGTTGGATGGAGTATGAATGGGAAGTTATTCACTGTTGGAAGTTCCGGTGACAAGGAACGGTTGAGAAGAACAGAAGTTATGGAGTTCTTGTTGTGGTGATGAACTGTTTGCAAAGAAAGAGGACTGACGTTGGCGTTATGATGCGTTATATACCCTGTGGGGGGTTCTGTGATTGGTGCAGTGATGTCATACTTGGCATCATGGGTTATGTAATTTATTATGTAGTTTAAAGTTTATTTGTTGCTGATTTGGCTTCAGTAAAGAAAGAGAAGCACAATCCTCGCCTCCATGTCCTTAATAGAATGGAAGATTCTTGATAAATCAGATAGAATTTTTTTTATCTACTTGGAAAGACACCAGGCGTGCAACGCCCATTGGGCTAAACGGGCTTTAGCCCCCTCACCCCCCCCCCCCCCCACTACTATACCGAAAGTATTTAAACTGTTCATCCCCAGTTTAATTTTTTATTAAGGCTGCACATCGGTGGCGCTTTTATTATCGGATGCTTTAGCATCTGATAATTTGATTTTAATTACCTCTTCTGAGAGGCCCAGAATCAGTCTGAGCCAGCCAACTTCTACAAAATTTCAGCAATCCTCCCTGGCCCCCACTTTGTTTTCTTTAAGACGGGCCGCCAATTAAGGTGATATCCTTGCCCCTGAAGGCAGGGATTTCACCCAACCACTTTTGATGTGGTGTGCAGCATGGGGGGGAGTGGGAAGATGTGCACAGCACGGAGATGTGATCCCAGCAGGAATTCCGTCACAAAAGAAGAGTCACCTGCACTGGCCATCCCTTTCCCCCTACTTTGCACATCTTCCCACTCCCTGCACCAAGAGTCCTGTAGTGGGAGCTTGAGTTTCGTGACTGACCTCTCAAGTGAGGCCCTGCCTGCCCTGGGCATTTTGGACACAGCTTTTCAAGGAACACCTCAATCGAATGTACTTGGATCCAGTCTGCACTTTGGAGCGTCCTTAGATATAGTGCTCCTCATTTTGTTGTTGGGAGGACAAAAGAATGAGTGGCTGCACCGGGAATCAAGCTTGTGATGTGGAGGATACACACAAGATCGATGCAGCACGCTCTCATCCTGCAGAGCTGCACGAGGGGAGGAGACACATTGCGATGGTTCTTTGTAAGAGGTTAGAGGGCTGTGTCAAGAGCCCCGCACGCGTGGCCTGTGGGTACTGTATAGAAATTCTTTGTGTGACCTGCCCCTATGCGTCCTGACTGAACACAGTAAGTGGGGGTGCAGGAATGAGTGCTGCTCATTGCGTCCTATGGCCCCTTCATTGATTGGAAGTGGTTGTTGGGGTAGAGAGGGGCTATGAATGTGCATAAGCGGATATAGCGTCTAGTGGGTTTTGGCATTGGTGACAGTGCTCGTGCTGGCTATGAAAGTGGCACATTGAGGTAGAGAGCATGGAAGCACCTAAAGTTGGTGCCTAGAGTGGCGCTGTCACTAGAAGCAGGCAAAAGTGGCCGAACTTCTAATAGGAAGGTGCTAGCAGCTGTGCGTAAAGCAGCTCTTTAATTTAATGCCTGACAAGTCATTTCTATGATAAATCCGTTTTTATCATTTATAACAAATCTTGGCACTGTAGAGCCATACTTGGTTGGAAATAACACGTTGGGCTCTGGTACTCCACGATGCTTGCGCATCGATGGATGTAGGTGTTTGGATTCTGTTTCTGCACTCCTGGGCTGTAGGGTCACATGGTGAAGTGAGAGCAGAGATCCTGCGTTGAGGATGATGGCTGTGAAGTTGTGCCACACTTTGCGTGTCCTGACCTTACACCACAAGCGTGATGGAGCTGATGATCAGGGGCATGTGCTAGGCCCCAGTTCAGCTGAGTGGGCTTGGGGCAGTGATGCCATGAGTACCTGCCCCCATGTCTGCTGAGTGGGCCGGACAGTGGTGCCATGGATGGGTGGTACTTGCAAGTGATGCTGTCACAAAGAAGATCATTGCCTTCTTTCCAGCAAGTGGCCTTGAGGCAGTGGTACCCCTGGCACGTCCTTGCAAGAGATGCTGATGTGAATCAGCACAAGCCCCCCTTATCTGCTGAGTGGCCCTGGCCAGTGGTGCCACGGTTGGGGGTGGGTCCCTGCCTGTGATCTCGATTGAAACATATGGGGCCCATTTCTAATACATCCAGTCAAGGGGTAGGTTGGTCTTTCTAAAGTAGTCTGCAAAACTGTAACAACAGATGATGGTCGAATATGTCTACCACATCCTAAGTTTGGATCGTTAGTATGTGTATTGAAGACAGGTTCCAAAGTTTATTTGTGGATTTTTAGTTTATTTACATGGTTTTCTTCGATTCATCATCAATCTCAATAGAGACCGATAAAACCTGCCAATCTTAAACATTCACTGTGCTATAATTCATTTGTTACACCATCATAATACACATTTTAAGATGCCTCTTGCAAGTAACCGACCGTTCTTTGTAAGAATTTCCTCCATCTGAAGCCAGGCCCCCAATGCATTAAGCTGATTTATAACACCAGGCCTGTTCCCAGGCCATGGGACTAGCTTATGATAACTACTTTTTCTTAGATTCATTTCAATATTTGTTTACTATGCAAATTGGCTTATGTGTGGTCTAATTTTTGTTATTTCCGTCATTCTTTAGTATTATTTGGCCATTTGTTAAACATGGATGTTTACTCGCTAGGAGCCTCTTGGCGTTATAGATATGAAACGGATAACAAATTCAGCTTGGTGGAGGGAATTAGTGTGAAAATACAGGTTTTTTGCTTTTTCCGTTATTTCAGGTGGGATCGTGGTCTGCAATCTGCAATGGTAAGGAATGATCTAACACCCAATACAAAAGTATAAAAACACTTGAAAGTCTGAGTTTACTAAATGCAACTTTATTCTACCTATATTACATTCCTTATGCATATATATACACCTTTTAATGTACTTATGTATCTTTATATTTATTACTTTGCTTCTAAGTCAGCATATACAATGCACTACCCTAGAGCTCACCCTATATCTCTCTCAATATATACTCTACCTCCACTCAGGCTCATCTTAAACCTCACTCTACTACTCTCTCCAATGCACTACCCTTTTTTTGTTTATTGGTCATTATCAACAGAACAGTCTCCGTTGTACACAACATGCTGTCTACAACCCACACTGGGCCAGACACATTTGTATGCAAGAGACGCCACATACAGTATATACTCAGCAAGTGGCCTACAACCTCTTCGGGCTGGCCAAGTTTGTTCACAAGCGTTAGATAGAAAGAGCAACAGGCAGTGATGCATTCTCATAGTGAGAGAGTGCTGGAGGTCTGTTTCGAGGGGCATAAAGCGCGTTGCATACACAGCAGGGCAAAGGGCAGATCATGGATCACCGTAGGATACAGGGTTAAGTTTGACCGCTGCTATGCTAACTGTCCCCTTGTTAATCACCTGCCCACGGCCCCACCGTTGATGTGTATGTTTATGTGGTTAGGTGAGCCATCGTGCTCTGATGCCTAGGTTCGTGATAGCACTGTCGTATAGTAAAGCATAACATTTAACTAACAGCAAGTACTACACAGGCCCCAATATGTTTCAAGTGTGGGTGGGGGGACATGCGTGGGGGCCAGCCCAGGTCTTCACAGAGGGAAGTGAGGGATGATCGGCAGAGGCATGGAGCAATCTCTGCATTAGCGGCTGAGGTTTGTGTAACCCACCTCAGTCAAAGAGCTGTAGTGCCCTAAGTTTCGGGGGACTATAGCATGTACGTTTTATAAGCATGAGGTAAGTGTATCAGTGGCTTCCAAATATGCTGACATTTCTTCTCAGAGTTGACCAAGCTGTGGGACAATCGCTCCATTGCTAAGAGGCGCCACACTTGTGTGAACCCTTAGCCCACAGAGGGGGGCTATGCTTGTTTCCAGGCACAGGCTATAAGTTGTTGTGCGGCTAAGAGCAAGTGGCTTATAAGAGCCCAGTTAGCCTGGGTCATTACAGTTATATCAGGGGGACGAATACCCAGAATTATTGTGTGATACAATTGCGGGAGTGGGAAGCCTATGATGCCCTTTATGTGCCCCAGGACCTCCTTCCAGTATGTGGCAATCACTTTGCAGGGCCACCATATATGACGGAAGGTCCCCTCGTCTTTGCCACAGCGCCAGCATCTGCGAGGGACGTATGCGGTAGATGGGAGGCCAACAGAGCACGCGTATAGTATCATTGATTTATACGCAGTCTCGCGCAGAGAGAGGCTGCGGTAGGTTTTAGGTGCGTCTCCCCAAAGGGTTTCCCACAGCTTAGTAGTGAGTGTTGCACAACCTGATATGTTCTAGATCAGTGTTTCCCAAACTGTGGTCAGCGGACACCCTGGGGTCCGTGACACATTCCCAGGGGGTCCGCAGGAGGCAGTTTTAAAAGCACTGCAAGGTTCCTGGTCGAATTAGCAGTTTTCGAGCAACAATAAGAGTGTCAAAATAAAGCCAGTGATTAATGCACCTGCTGGAGAGATGAGAGTTTTGTCCAGTGGCAGCTTTGAGTTTTCTAATGTAGCACAGAGGGTTAATATGCCTACTGCAAAGAACGTGTACCACGCATTTTAAAAAACGGTATTTTATGTGCATAGGTGAGTGTGTTTTTTTTTTGTTTGGTTTTTTTTAAACTTATTTTTATTGCCATTTTTACATTAGACACATTGTACATCATATAGATCTTTCAGATAGTTATAACAGATTGTACATTCAATAGTGGTACACATCAACTGCATATATCAGTGATACGTCATCGGAGAACTTAACCCACGTACAGACTTGATATGAGGTGTATACCCCGTTGTCTCAGGTTCCAGATATGGGTGCATAGGGGAGTGTGTTACTGCTTTTGTCACAGAGATTCTTTTGTTACTGTGCAGTTCATAAGTGACAGCCGAAATCTAGCACAGTGACCTATAAACTGTCATCAAAGAGCTGCTTGCAAACTGCATGGTACAAGCTAGTAACTTATGTTTTTCCCTGTCTTTCATTATCCTGATGCTGCTAAAAAGGTTTATTTGGGTGGAAATACATTTTTATTGTTAAAGTCAATGCTAACCACTGGGTGATGTTCTGAATCCCATCTAGCAATTTAAACCACCGACACTCACAGACTGCATCATTTCCCTAATGCGAGCAGAAGAAGGCAGAATGCCGAAACGCGTCCTCGCTGATTTGAAGTTGAGGGAACCCCGTGAGTGCAGTGAGTCTCGGAAACGGGACGCAGGAGCGCTGATGTTTTGAATGGATCCACCTCCATTCTATGTGCACCCGTCAGCAAGAGTGCAGAGCACGCAAAGGTGGAGAGGGAAGCATGGATATTTTCAACGTGTTGCACCGCCTCTGGGCATCTGAGGCACCAGCGTCGACTCAGTCGCCAGGCATACAGGCTGGTAGGGATTGGATATATACCGACCCTTGCGCAGAGTGCAGCAGAGCCCAAGGTTTGACAAGGGGCCCCTCAACCAGGGTCAACATCATCACGAGTGCGGTACCTTTTAATTGAGCAGTGGTGAAGGGACTAGTCCATACTTGGGAGTGCCATTTGGCTTAATATGCAAGACTATCATTTTCCATTGGGACTGAGACAACTTTTAATAAACACTCCCGTAGTATGGATGTTGCGGTAACAGCAGGAAATATAAAAGACATTGGCTAACGAACAGCCAATCCCTTCCCTCCTTTCACCCACTGCGCCCAATGATAAGCCATCTAGCAATTTAAAGCACCGACACTCACAGACTGCATCATTTCCCTAATGCGAGCAGAAGAAGGCAGAACGCCGAAACGCGTCCTCGCTGATTTGAAGTTGAGGGAACCCCGTGAGTGCAGTGAGTCTCGGAAACGGGACGCAGGGGCGCTGATATATATATATATATATATATATATATATATAGAAATAGTCCAATCCGCTTTTCTCACGGCGGAGATGTAGGCACGGACCTCTCGCCTCCAATCCCAAAATTAGTCAGTCCACAATCAGAAGTGGGTGAAGCAAAAATTTAATACCCAAAGTTAGAAAGCAAAAATATATTCGGACCAGTGTCCTCCATGACGCGTTTCGCTCCACACAGGGAGCTTGATCACAATATATTACCTACTGGCGGTCGCCAGTAGGTAGTTATAGTTAGGACCACGTTTCCATAGGAAAACCTCAACATTCTATTTTGAATAACTTTGGCGCCGGTCGACGAATCCTCGCGAATTTCTCAAAATAGGTGGGGCGCTACGCTCCGCTCCTACCCTGAAAGTCTCGGGGGGATTCGTCAAGCGGGGGCTGAGATAAAAGGGGGGTCCCAAAACGCGTTTTTCCCATGCATTTTTCCATAGGACCTTTAGAACGAGCTACAGCCCGAACGGCTGAACAGAATTACTAGAAATTTGGCAGAGAGGTAGTCCCTAGGTCAAGGAAGTGCCTTTTGTAGGTTTGGTGTAAATCTGTTCAGTAGATTCTGAGAAAATAGCCTTTAAATCAATATATATATCTGAGCCCGCTTACGGTACGCTTACCGTACGCTTACCGTACGCTTACCGTAAGCTTACGGTGGCGTGCGCGAGCGCGATTCTGATTGGCTCTTAGATCTTAGTAAACATTCGAATCGGCCGAAACCAGGAAGCGGCGTCCGCCATTTTGTCTCTCGCACTGAGTGTTGTTTATCAAACATGATGGCCAAAAACATGTTACGGGGCTGTTTTGACAACTCCCTCCAACATAGTCATGTTGAGGGAGTCCCCAAACATCCCCCAAGAGCAAAAACGCTTTTATTTTTTTTTCGGCAATTTCGCGGGGTACGCTTACCGTACGCTTACCGTAAGCTTACCGTACGCTTACGGTAAAAAAATAAAAATAAAAAAAACACTATCCACACTTACCCCACCCCCTGTGCTTTTGGTGGCCGCAGGCCACCAAATGTGCAGGGCTTATTAATAGAGAAAAAAAACGTAATTTTGGCAACATGAAATTATAAAATCGAAATAAAAAAAACACTATCCACATTGACCTCACCCCCTGTGCTTTTGGTGGCCGAAGGCCACCAAATGTACAGGGCTTATTAAAGTTGATAAAAACCGTGCACGGAACGAACTGCGTTAAGTGGGCGCGCACGCCACAAATGGCGTAAAGTAACTTAGCATTTAAAAAACCGTACAAATTCACTGAAAAAACCATAGGTTTCACACACGTTATAGTTAGGAAATAGCATTTAAAAAACCTTGCTAATTCACTGAAAAAACCATAGGTTTCACACATGTTATAGTTAGCTGGACATTTTACTGATAAAAAACCAATGAAATTCCCCCGTTATAGTTACTGTAGGCAACTATAACTCACGCGACCGCAATCCTCTGCTGATGCTAATACTGTATTTAGACACTTATTTGCCCATATCTTCTTCCATTAAATTTTAGCTATACATATATTACAAATATTTTTTTTTCATAAAGACACATATGTCATCAGCAGAGGATTACGGTCGCGTGAGTTATAGTTGCCTACAGTAACTATAACGGGGGAATTTCATTGGTTTTTTATCAGTAAAATGTCCAGCTAACTATAACATGTGTGAAACCTATGGTTTTTTCAGTGAATATATATATATATATTCACTTAAAAAACCATAGGTTTCACACATGTTATAGTTAGCTGTACATTTCACTCGTAAAAAACCAATGAAATTCCACGTTATAGTTAGATCAGGTAACTATAACTTGCGCGCCCACAATAAACTGCTGATGACGTCACATAGTACATCACTCATGACATGGTCAGTGACATCACTCATGACATCTGAAATTACACATTGTGGATTGCGGTCGCGCAAGTTATAGTTACCTGATCTAACTATAACGTGGAATTTCATTGGTTTTTTACGAGTGAAATGTACAGCTAACTATAACGTGTGAAACCTATGGTTTTTTTAAGTGAATTTGCAAGGTTTTGTAAATGATAATTCCTAACTATAACGTGTGTGAAACCTATGGTTTTTTCAGTGAATTTGTACGGTTTTTTAAATGCTAAGTTATGTATTTATTATTTTTTTTTTTTTCTGGTTTTTCACTATGCGCACACCCTGCGCGCACGGTGCGCTTCGCACACCGTGCGCGTGCTGTGGACGCTCGGTGCGCTTCGCGCACCGAGCGTCCACGTTGCGCAGTCCATGCCGTGCGCCCCTCGCCTTTTTTTACGCAGTAACATTTGTTTTTTTCTCCCTTGTGGGTCCTTTAATTTATTTAATAAATGTGATTGTTACTTCTTTATTTTTTATTTTTTTTTGCCGTGCGCGTACGGTAAGCTTACTGTACGCGTACCCCGCAATTTTTTTTTTAAATTATTAAATTTATTTTTCGTACTTTTGGGTCCTTCTTGGACCCCCTGGCAAACACTAGGGGGTCTGCAACTCTCTTCGTTGCCCCCGTTTCACGTTCCCCACCTTTGTTTCTCAGTGCCAGAGACAGAAAATGGCGGCCGACACTTCCTGATTTCGACCGATTCGAATGTTTACAGTCATGTAACCACCAATCAGAATTGAGCTCGCGGACGGCACCGTACGCGTACGGTAAGCTTACGGTAAGCGCACGGAGCGCGCTTACAGATATATATATTGATTTAAATGCTATTTTCTCAGGACCTACTGAACAGATTTACACCAGACCTACAAAAGGCACATCCTTGACCTGTGGACTACCTCTCTGCCAAATTTCAAGTAATTCTGTTCAGCCGTTCGGGCTGTAGCTGTGTCTAAAGGTCCAATGGAAAAATGCATGGGGAAAACGCGTTTTGGGACCCCCCTTTTTTCTCAGCCCCCGCTTGACGAATCCCCCCCGAGACTTTCAGGGTAGGAGCGGTGCGTAGCGCCCCATTAGTTTTGAAAATTTCGCGAGGATTCGTCGACCGGCGCCAAAGTTATTCCAAATAGAATGTTGCGGATTTCCTATGGAAACACGGTCCTAACTATAACTATCTACTGGCGACCGCCAGTAGATTATATATATATATATATATATATATATATAGCGCTCTTTTCCGACTATATATCAGAACATGGAATTCTATTGCTTTACAGAATCCACAGGACGCAAGGAGTGCTTGCCCCACTAACCCTGACTCACCTCCCCATTAATTGGAAACCTACATACTTGGGAGAGGATTCAGGGTTCTGGACCCTACGATAGGGGTTGAAGTAAGAACCCTTGAATAGTAGTTCCTGACACATTCGTCACTCTAATTTCTATATAATGTTGGTGATTGAGACCAGTTTTCTTTCATTTATGTTTCAGAAACCAGTGCTTTAAAAGGGCTGGTACTGTCCGGTGCTGAGTACCAGCACTTTTTTATTTTGAGAGGTAGAGTGCCTGCACTTCTCAAGAAAAACGTAATACTTTTAATTGGAGAGTACCAGCACTGCTCAAAAACAAGCAGGTACTCTGGTACAGAGTACCTGCACTTTTATTTCTCCATTTCAAGCACAGTCAGAAACAGTCTGCAACACAGACTGTTAAGTTATAACTCCTTTCCTGGAGGCACCGAGATGTTCCTAGCTTGGCCATTATGTCAGCTCCACTAAATATAGTCACCATTTATACCGGTTGTTAGAACTAGGGGTCTCTATTTGGCTGAGGCAGTTACCTTAGTCCAAATACAGACCCTTGCTTCTAGTCAGGGAAAGGAGGGACACCCTCTTTGATAACCCCTGCTCACCTCCTGGTAGCTTGGCACGAGCAGCCAGGCTCATCTTCAAGGCAATGTGTAAAGTATTTGCTACCATGCTCCCAGTGACACAGTGATAACACCACAAATGGACACCACAATGATGTATGAAAATAGCGGTATCTTTATCAAGAAGAAAAATACAGTAAGACCAAACTATAAAAATCCAACATATGCGTATTCGTAATATTTCACTTTGCCGGTTATTAGGCCAACAAACACTTGTAGGTTCTTGCGGTATTAATGAGCAGTTCACGATGTTCAAATGCAGTCCTAATGCAATGCTATGCAGTTCGTAATGCAGTTCATATTGTCAGACTAATGCAGTTCGTAACGCAATGCAATCCTCAATGCACGTAATCAGGCAGTTCGTAATGCAAGAATAATGTAATCCTCGATGCACGTAATCAGGCAGTTCGTAATGCACGTATAACGCACTCCTTAATGCAAGCAATAAGGCCGTTTGTAACGCAAGAATAATGCAATCCTCAATGCACGTAATCAGGCAGTTCGTAATGCAAGAATAATGCAATCCTCGATGCACGTAATCAGGCAGTTTGTAATGCACGTAGAACGCACTCCTTAATCTAAGTAATAAGGCAGTTCGTAATGCGACAATAATTCAATCCTCAATGCACGTAATCAGGCAGTTTGTAATACAGGAATAATACAATCCCTAATGCAAGTAATAAGGCAATTGGTAATGCAAGTATAACGCACTCCTTAATGCAAGTAATAAGGCAGTTCGTAATGCGAGAATAATACAATCCCTAATGCAAGTAATAAGGCAGTTCGTAATGCAGGAATAATACCAGGCCAATCGATGCGATTAGCGCTGGCACCACTAGGCCCCAACCACAGACAACAGTGCTGAACTTCCGAGGGCAGCCCCGGTACTGCCGGGCACGTCCGGACTCAGCACGTCTAACGCGATGCAGCAGGAGAGAGATGGGAGCACTCCTGTACTCCTGCTGCATGCCTCCCCAGGCCACAAACGCTTGCGGCTCCCGACCGGAGTCCAAGCCTTACCTGGGGGATGCGCTGCCTCGCTCTCTCTCTCCCCGCTCGCCCTACGAGGCGCTCCCGATGACGACGCAGCTCCGATGCAAGGCGACGCTGTAGCCGGACAGGTTACGGCGCAGCCTTCTCCGTTTATGACGATCTTGGGTAGTTTCCTCTTGCGAACAACGATAAGGATTACCTCACGACTTCCTTAGCTTTACTAAATACTTCAGCAAGTTGCGGCTCGGGCCGGCGGCGACGATCTTGATCTGCATCCTCAGTTACGATGAGGGCTCGGGCCACAAACAGCAGTGTGGACGATGAGTCACGCTGCGGGGGCACTGCAGTCATGGGGCACTTTCCAACCAGCACCACGGACCCCAAGGCAGTCTCGGGCTGCACACGCACAAAGCGTCGCTGTGACTCGGTTGCGCTTCGGGCCACACAGTCCCAGGGCAATGCTTATGAAGGTCTCAGGGTGCAAAAAGCACACACACACAGCGCCACTGAGACACACCTGGAAACTTTGATATTCCTGAGTTTCCACAACAGGGAGCCAGCTCTCCTCGGGCCCTTGGAGTCAAGTTACTTCGAGACACAGCAAAGTCCCTTAGCCTCCCAGTTAAATCAGCAAACTGCAGGCCAGCCCCAGAACACACAGCAAGGGTCAGTCCTTCTCTTCAGTCTCTTCAGCTGTTCTTTCTTGGCAGAGGTTCCTCTGGATCACAAAGTAGTTTCAATCCTTTTCAGTCTTGATCAGTCCAACGTTCAGGGGTTTCAGCTCTCATAGTTATACCCCTAAATGTCTTTGAAGTCTTTGTGTTCAGGGGGCACTGACCCCAGTCCGAACCAGTTCTAGGTGTCCTCCTGCCAGTGGCACCTTCTTCCTTTGATGATGGAGGTCTGGTTCCTCAGACACTCAGCAGGAGGTGGAGCCATTCTTTTATGGCATCAGCCCAGGCCTCTTCACATCCAGGGGGCTACTCCTCCCCCCTACACTCCAGATGCAGGTCAGCCTGTTGCTGTCTCACTGACTCCTCCCCTAGGTCAAGACACTTCCCAGATCCTATCACATTCAAATCCGGACAGTCAATCCACAACCAGGCAGACACACAGAATTGTTAGAACAAAAAAAACAGCCACTTCTAAAAGCGTGGTTTCTAAACACACAAAGCAAAAACTACCTTCACAAAAAGATGGGTTAATAAATTGTGAGTTCAGGCACACTAAACTTCACCTCTCCATCTTAAGTCTATGGGAAGATAAGCTGGAAACATATTACACAGCCTTCCCCATTCTGTCCTACGGGCAAGATGGCCTTGCAACAGTGAAAAACAAAATGGAGAGTATTTCACTGTCAGGACATGGTACACACCTGAGTACAAGTCCTACCTTTCACAGACACTGCACCCTGCCCATGGGGGTACCCTGGGCTTACAATAGAGGTGTCTGATTTTTTTTTTTTAATAAAATGTTTTATTATTCGCAACGCCTTCATACCGTCATCCTTTCCACAATAGGTGCATACAATACATAGTAATATATTGCTCTCTTGAGTTCACATACAATATTATCAGGCAACATATCCATAAGATTGTACGGTATTATCCAAGTTCCTATTTCCCGTCTCTCATTGGCTGTTAACAGCCTCCCCACTCTGGTAACTATTACCCTCAACTTTCCCCCCCAACAAAATTACTACCCCTTCCCTCTATAGGGGTGTCTGATGTGCATGGAAAGGGAAGGGTATGGCCTGGCAAGTGAATGCACTTGGCAGGACAACATGGCAGTTAGCAAACTGCACAAAGGCACTGCAGTGGCAGGCCTGAGTTCTCTTTTGAGGGCTACTTATTTGGGTGGCCCACTTAGTGCTGCAGGCCCACGAGTAGCATTTGTATTACTAGCCGTGGCACACAAAGTGCACTTCACTAGGTACTTTACTAGTCAAACAAATATACCAATCATGAAATCACTAATTCATACTACTTTATACAGGGAGCACTTGCACTTTGACGCTAATCAGCAGTGGCAAAGTGCCCAAAGCACCTAAGCCAGTAAAACGAAATCCATCACAGCATCAAAAATAGAGGACGTAGAGGCAAAAAAATCAGGGGTAACCACGCCAAGAAATGCCAGGTCTAACACCTGTTATATGGGATATGGTAGGCTTTGATACAGCCTGATTCATATAGCGATTAATACAAATCAATATACTGCATAACAATGGTCCTCACGTTATTCTTGCATCACAGAGCATTTAAGTCAGGTGACTCAGTCCTGATAAGACTCAGACACTAATATTTGGATCGAAACACTGACACACATCCCTTGTTGTAAAGGGACTGAGTTTCCATGGGGGGGGGTGGCTAGCCAGCCAAGATGGCGGACGCAGCTAAGTAAAGCTCCATCCCAACGACTTTGTTTATTCTAAATTGACAGCATGAATCCCCGCACCAAAACCCTAAAACATGGCATAGCTGTATGAAGCACCAATGAATATATCTGTAGGATCAGAGCAGCAGCAGCATGTTGAAACACAGAGTCATAACAGCTCGTGGGGCCTGAGACGAGAGGAGCGCCGACGATGCGGCTGCGATGAGATCCCAGGCTACAGCAAAGAAACGCCCAAAGGGCCCCTGCGTCCTGACAGGAAGCGGTGAGTGCCGCAGAGAAAGGGCCGCATCGGAAGCACAGGGGCTCAGCCTTTAGTGAGCAGAGGTAGAGTGATAAACTGCGCCGCTGAAGCCCGGCTCACACCGCGAGCCCCAGATGAGAGTACAGGCTGAGCAGTCTGAGATCGAGGAAACGCCCATAGAAGCACGAAATGACTGCGGACGTCGACGCACATCGCGGGGGCAAGAAAAAAACAGTAGGCGCCCACCATAAACGTACAGAAGGACGGAAACCAGAGCAGGAGACCATACCGTAAGCTGGGAAACTGCACCGAGGTGAGATGACAATGCTTGCAGAGTGAACCCCCATCCCCCTCAGCGGTAAAGTGCAAGACCCAGGGAAAACGCTGAAGGAGCAGGAGTGACCTGGCCAGATCACATGGCAGGGCATGGCAGTTTAGAGACCCCCTGTGACCCCCTCGCAAGCTGGGATTCGAACATACAAACAGGCAGGGAGACCGCAGCCATAGAAGGGGGAGGTCGGAAAACCCACGAATAGAAAAGGAAAGTCGACCATCACAGGCCCAAGATAGCAAACCGGCCCACACCGGGACGACTAGGCAGCAGACGGTGCTCCCAGCAGCAGGGACCAAAAATAAAACAAAACACATCAGTTGAGGACTGAGCGGATGACCAAGCCGGTAATCTCGGGGCACATCAGGCCCATGAGGTGACCCCCAAGAAGGGGATTGCAACCTAGAACCTACCCACTAGATGCGCACAGGAAGTAAAGCGACAACTTGCGCGGCTAAACCACGACACAGGCCGATACCGAGCAACATTTAGGCCTACCTCGCCGGGTCAGAACCCATATTATTAAATGCCCTACATAGAGAAAGCGGAGCCTCCTACCTTACACGGCACGCATCTGACTGGCGAAATATCGCCACTCAAGACTTGACACCGGAAGAGGCACCTGGCTAAGACATAAGACCCAATAAAAACCATTCACGTTACTTGGGCGTACCCAGAGAGAAATTGGCTCCAAGCCCATAGCCACCGTCTCCTGACTGTAGATAAATTCAGAGACCCCTCGGGGGCCAAACCCCTGCAACAGGCACTGGACGCCTAAAGACAAACTCTTCCTCCTACCCTGAGGCGAACAGTGTTACTCATGAGCAGCTGGCACAGAAGGCAGTAGCCTTCAACATAGAATTGCGGTGCAATACCCCGTGGGCGGCCAACCGTGAGCACCAGATACAAAGCCAACAACCAAGCTGGTAAAGACTGCGCCTAGCGGGAAGACACCCAATGGAGTACCTGTATGCTCTTAGCACAAATGTTAGCCATGGGCCGCCTAAGATACACAGCAATCTTCCACACACCCAGAAACGCAAGGAGTACAAACACACGGGAGAGGAGAGAACTGGAGAGGTCCCAAACTTAGCACTTTCAACCAAACTTGACTCAGTCCTAGCAGCAGTGGAAAAGATAGGAGCTGCCCTGGACCATACCCGAACTATAATAGAATCAAAAATAGACAAAATCTTGTCTGACTTCACTCTGCTCAGAACGGATCACCGAAAACTGCCGGATAAAGTCCAGATAAACGAACAGGCCCTGCTGGAATTGAAGCCCACCACCCACAGCTACGCAGCAGCACTGAAAGATATCATGAACGCGTCAACATGCTCGAAGACCGGCTAATAGATGCGGAAGGCCGCTCACGTCGCAACAACATACGTGTGTTCGGCCCTCCAGAAGGAGAGGAAGGACAAGACCCGATTGCATACATTGAAGGCTGGATACGGGAACTCCTCCAAGAAGACTCACGGTCACCAAAATTTGTAGTGGCGAGAGCACACTGTGTACCGGCCCACCAACCACCTCCGGGAGCCAAACCAAGACCACTGCTTTTCAAGCTACTTATCTACAGAGAGACAGTGCTCTCAGAAACACGCAAGCTTGCAGAAATCAAGATACAAAACCAACAGGTCATGCTGTTCCCGCATTACACGATGTAAGTACAGAGACGCCGATGATTATTCACAAAAATCAAACAACAACTTCGGACATTAGACATTCGCTATTCCCAGATGTTCTTAGCCAGACAAAGAGTAGTCACAAAATGTCCAGCACGATTTCTCGACACACCCTCCGAAGTCTGGGACTGGCTAGAGGAATCAAGACAGCTAATGGGGCCCAGTCCACACGCAGAATTACAAACACCACGCCGAAACAAGAGGAGTCGCCATCGTGGCGGAGTAGGGAGCCCCAGGCAGGCAAGAACACCGGCAGCAACACCCGGCATAGAGCAAAGAATGATGGAGCGTCAAGAAGGTCTCCATGTAGCCGCAGCGATCATATCCACCTCGCAACCTTCGGTGCCACACACACACTCAGCTCGCTCCCGGAGCTCCACAGACCCCTCACTGGCGCGGTCCGAAGATCAAGACTCCATACAGTTGCCAGACATCACACCAATGACTGTGTACCCAACACAAGAGAAAAATTACCAAAATACAATTTAGAAAAGGCTAGCACAAGCGCCCAGCGTTCCTAATAGTCATTGCTAGATTAATGCACTCCATATTATAACATGCTTTCCTCACAAAATTAGCTACACTCTCGGCGTAAACCTAAGAGATACAGGGATTCATTAACTAATCCTACTCAGAATCGAGGTGAACCCCAATGCACACAAGCTCATAGCATGCTACCCTGAATCCAGTCATCCCTAGCATGACAGTTGGCACTGTTTGGCCCCACAGTTTAGACGAGCATCAACTGTGATTTTGCCCTTATAGAGTTACGCACAAATCAGTTACACCCCCAATTTCTGTTATGACTACCTCGCTACTGGAAACCCCACTAGGCAACCTGGCCACTGATAGCACCCTCAGCTTCCCCTGCACAGGGAGAACCTGAAAGGCCACTGTTTAGGGGCCACCTGGGATATTCGGAAACAACTGAACTAAGGACTCAGTTGAATAGAATGACAGCTGCTGGGGCAAGAGACAATTCAGTCAGCGGGTGATAAAAACACAAGAAAGTTAGATGCATTAAAAGCTGAGCAAAAAGACCTGTAAGAATGGCTTCGCTGCCATATCTATGCAGCACACTCAGCACGCACTCACGCCACTGCCAACTGCGCAGGTAAAATGCTGGCATGGCTGTTGCATCAAGAACAGACGCTCCACCCCATAGGAGCCCTACGTACTGAGACAAGACAACTAGCATACATGCAACACGAAATACACAACACAATGACACGACACTATACCAAGCTGTACCGATCTGCGACACCACAAGACGAGAGGTCGCTCTCAACGTTCTTAGAGTCGGTACACTTACCAGAAACAACAATAGAGCAAAGAGAACTATGGGATGCCCAAATGACACCTGAAGAAATTAGAAGTACAGTCATGGCTCTGGCCAATGGGAAAACACCTGGTCCAAACGGATTCCCAGATGAACTTTACAAAGCATATGCCACAACACTTGTTCCCCACTTACACACGCTAAAAACAGAGGCATTAAAGACACAGAGACTCCTTCCATCCATGAGGGAAGCAAAACTGGTGTCCTTTCCCGAATTGGACAAAGACCCTACAGACTTGGGATTATACAGACCACTGGCACTCCTCAACGTCGACTATAAAATATTAGCGAAGCTACTGGCTGACAGGCTCACACAGGTGGTACCCTCTCAGGTACACGCAGACCAGAACGGATTTGTGCCTTCCAGGAGCACCTCATTGAATCTGAGGCGCTTCTTTAGAATCGCCACTTACTCGCAAACCCACTGGCCACACGCTGGATGTCTGATATTAGGCCTGGAGAAAGCTTTTGATTCGCTAGAATGGGGGTTCCTCTTTGCGGCACTAGAGAAATATAAACTGGGGGACTACTTCCTGAACATGGCCAGACTGCTTTATGACGCACTAACGATACGAGTAAAAACAGGCCCTTATATATCAGACCCGATAAACGTGCGCAGAGGGACCAGACAGGGATGCCCTCTCTCCCGCTGCTCCTCACACTAGCTATCAAGACACTAGCAGAGGTACCAAAATCTGAAATGGGTGGGGGCATCACATTAGGAGATGGCGCGCACACCATACCATAACACGCAGATGATCTCCTGTTCTATATAAAAGACGTCCACCACACTGCCCAACAATTGGCACACACGCTAGATAGATTTACCATCATATTAGGGCTGAAGATAAACATCTGTAAGTCTGGCCTGTACTCAAATCAAAACTGCTTTATTCGGTGACAACAAGGCAAGCACCATAAAAGCATACAAACACACACACATATATATATATATATATATATATATATATATATATATATATATAAAAAAAAGAAAAATACATTCTGATTAATATTCGTGTACAATAATTAATTCTTATAAAAAAATATGTACAGACTTGGACTTCGTGGCGCGAATATACGGTAAAATAACTAGTCAATTTTTCAGAGTTCTATAAAAAGGCAATCAATCACAATTTCATACGATAAAGTGCAAATGCAAACAATGCAAGAATATACAGTTGGGGAGAAATGTTAATCATCTTCTTTTTCATACAGCAAAGCATCCAAAAGTGCATAGTCTTTTCTTTTTCTAATTGATTGTTGTGTGAAGCGGATTACAGAGCTAATAATTTTCATTGTATCCAAGCTACATATAAAGTTAAACGCATCCTTATAGTTAAAAAGCATATTTTTTTAAAAGAGCGGTTTCAATACAGTTTTTCGAATATTCATATAAAAAGGGCAAAAGAGAATAAAATGCAAGGTGGACTGTCAAGTTTTACCATCACACGGGCAGGGTGGCAAAATTCTCTGCCATTTCTCTGTTGCTTGAGAAGGCAATTAAATAGTGTAGGGTGTTCATCCTTAACCTTGTCAAATAAAATCTATGCTGTACATTCTGCACCAAAATAAGGTATAGCTGGGTATCTCATGTATGGACGTTCACAGTATGCTGCCACTGACTGTTTTTTCATAGCCATCCTATCCCTATCATATTCTATGGCAGTGATATACAGGGGTGTGGAATTTATTAAAATATCTACTTGTCCATGGGGCAGGTTGCTTCATAAATCTACTTGTCCTGTAACAAAATCCACTTGTCCCTTTAGTGCCATGTTGTGCGGCGACAAATTATGGCAGCAATCTCTGATTATGCCAGGGCTCATACCATAGTAGTGTTTAAATACTAGCAACCCCTTTATGTTGCTACGTTTCTGCAGATCTACATACTGGGACTGAAGGTAGTGGTAAACAATAGTTCCAGGGTTGGAGTGTCCTTCTGAGTCTGTGCAAACCTACTAACTTGCATGTTTTAAAGGTTTTCAACAACTCTTCTCTAATCTTTTCCAATACTGAGAAATGTTGGAAATTTACTCCTGACAATGGCAGAAGTAATCTTTCTTCCAGAGTTGGGAAAAAAATGGTTGGAGGGAAAATAAACTTGCAAACACTCAGGTTTTTGCATGAGCAAATCTACACATGCATATTTGCGCATGCTAAAACGCAGTTCACAAATATTTTCTAGGAGTACTATCTCTTGCCCTACTGCTGTAAATTTGTGTGAATTCACGAAAGCCATATTGCTGCCCTTAATGCAAGGACATCAGTGGCAGCTGGTGTTAAGGGGCGAAAGGGGCTTTGCCCCACTAGCTTCGGGACTAGGATCCGATGGGGAGGAGATAAGAGAATGTGTACACAATGTAGCAGCTCCCTTCCTAGAAAAAAAATGGAATTTGTATTCAACACGATGCAGTGAGCACTTCATTTGATTCAAATGAAGTGCTCACTGCTTCGTGTGAATACAAATTACGTTTTTTTTTTTTTAGGAAGGGAAGAGGTCACGTCAGAGACCTCCTGCGCATGTACTGGGCGAGGACTATTGCTCGCCCTCAATGCACAATCTAGAAGTGATGTCCGCATGAAGGGAGTGCCCAGAAAAAGCAGAAAATGGTTGGTTTTCAATAGGGCGCATATACTGTCGCCCAGGCGATATTAGTGAATGGTAAGGGGCAGGGCTAGTGTGTGAGTGAGAGAGTAGTGGGTGGCAACAATTGGAGCACCCATTGCCTTCGCGGTACTTTTAGGCCTCCTGGTTGGATAATAGAAGCTGGGGGCGTGGGCTGTGGAAGAGTTGGCTGCGCAGCTCTGATTCCGGCATAATCGGCATGCAGGCATCAGGTGTGCTGTATTCCTGTTGGCTGTGTTTGATCAGGACGGACTTGCTGTGAACCCGACTGGCGATCCGGTAAGTATAATATTTGAGATAAAATCATGTTATGAAGATCGTTATATATATGACGGATAGGGCCTTATTTGCATGCATACGCATATAGAAACAAAACCCTGTAAATGTGGTGTGGTGTACAGTTTGTGTCTCCTAAACATAAACTGTGTGATGGCTGTAACGCAAGGTAAGCTTTTATGCTCCAAGCCTCCCCTTTAAAAAAAAAAATCACATTGCTACCTCTGTTGAGTTAAACATGGTCTGAAAGAATTATGAACTTGCTTTTAACTAGGGCTTCCTATTACATATTTTAAAGTTCTCGAGGGCACAGCAGCTGCGAGATTTCTGCGGATAAGTCATACAATTCTGATAGCGTTAAAAGTCCGGCAGTATGTGTGAAGGGCATTGGTGCACATGCATGGCCTCTTGGCGCTGTGTAATATATCTCGGGCTACTTCATTTTCTGTGCTGAATTCAAATTCGGGACGAGAACAATCCGTGCATAGTGTGTATATTGCTCAGATTTTCAGCAGGAAAAGATAGGTAAACGGCCACAGGTACGAGGTCGGGAGGTAAACTGCCACAGGTACGAGGTCGGGACTGGTGCAAGGTACAGCAGAGAGGTACTGAGCAGCAACAAGTACAAAGAGAAAGCGGCAGGGACAGTGAGACATACGGAAAAAGAGAGACGCAAGGCTGGATGAGACAGGCGTACAAGCAAGGGCACTAGTTCTGTTCTTGCTACTTTGCATCCCTTCACTTCCCTGCATGAGATCCATATCTCCTATTTTCCTGCATGCCCGCCCTCCCACTCACAAACCTCACCAGCCGCCCCTGAAGGACATATACCAAGGATGCACTTTTGAGACTTTCTTTAATAATTGGACCCCTAATTTGGTCTGGCGTTAACATGACCGTTTGTGTTTATTAAAATTCTCTCTCTCGCTCCCTGTATCGGCTGGCTTTACGGTGGGGGACAGCATTCTGCTCTTTCACAAGGAGCATATCTGCACACAAATTAGTTTTATTCAGTGCCAGTAACTAATGTGGCAGTGTGTGCTTTTTTGAGACCAAAAACAATTTTTGCTTTAGCCAATGTTTGTTATAATGGTGAGGGTCCACCAGCTCACACATCAATAAGGTTTTACAAAAACCCTACCAAAACAAGTCACGCATTGCCAAAACTAAAAAGCTGACCACCAATTCAGACCTATTGGCTTTGCCAATGCTTGTTTGTTTTTATGTTTTCCAAAATCTTATTGAAACTGGTTACACTGATTTTCTAATATGAATATTTTGGGGAAATACAAGCATGCATCAACACATTTTACTAAATGATGCTGCAAAGAAATGGTACTTGAAATTTTACTGTAGTTTATCAAAACAAAATGTTTCCTGCTTTTATTTTTTAGTAACGTTTTGTATTGAAAGCAAAGAATCATTAATCTTGCTTTCAAGCTTCTGCAAATATTTGCATCTAATCAGAGCGCATTCTGGGAGCATTATGCATAGCCTTATATTGCTAAACTTTGAAACCATTTGTACACATTTTTATACTGGAACCACTGTCAGTAGTGCAGTCAGAACTTACATTTACTGAGAGCGCTCACCTTAATAATAAAAGGCTTTCAATTAATGAACCATAAATACAAGTTTGAACAGCATTAACATATGCACACAAATATTAACTTAACTGCAGGCAGTGCCCTTCCCTGATCCTTAATGGGGTACTGCAAACTGGCAGCCGAAGGGTTTGTGCTGCTGGGGGTTGGGCCTGCTTGTCCCAAGGACAAAATGCACATTAAAACTTGTTGCCCTTGACCCCAAACAATATGTCCTGGGCGTCAGGCTATAGGAATTCCACATACCTGGATATATTTTAGTTTCAAGTCGCTTTTGCTATGTTCCTGTACACTAAAGGGGTTATTTGTATTTACTTCACATTTTGTTAAAAGTTTAAAAATTTGACAAAGCCATGGTATTTTCATATCATGGTCTAAGGCTAGGCAGTCTGTGATTAGATCTCTGGAAAATTGTGTTTCTTCTTTGGTCCATATACAGTGCCAGAAGGTGAAAGCAGCTATATTCAGGGAATCACTTAAATATGGCACACATAGTTCTTTTTGTACAATCATATTTGCTGTTGCGCTAGGGACTGCCAATAATCTTTTTAGAAACTTATTTTCATTAGCTTGGAGGGTTATCATATTTGCTCTCCTCCATATTGTGGCTCCTCCATATTGTGACTCCGTAGTTAACAGCTGGGACTCACTTAATCCTATATAAATTTAAAATTTCACGTAAAGGTTTGTTCCCATGTTTTGCCGCAAATCTAAAAATTCCCTCAGTTGTCTTTGAAAATTTCATTTTACATAATTCAAAGTGTGGATTCCAAGAGCCTTTGTTACAGAATAACAACCCCAAATATAAAAAAGTCGGAACTCTATTTATAAAAACTCCTCCCACATGATGCGGTCTACACTTTTGTCTCTTGCCTCCACATGACATTACAAATGTTTTTTTTAAATTCAGCTGTAAATCTATGTTGGTCATATATTGGGCAAAGTTTTCTATTAGACATTGTAAGCCATTTGCAGTTCTGGACATTAGGACAGCATCGTCCGCATATAATAAAACAGGGGTGGGACGTATTCCAACTTTTGGGGCATCTACTACCAGTTTTTGTAAAAACGAGTCCACGTTGTTTATGTACAGGGAAAATAATAAGGGATCCAGTACGCATCCCTATCTGATACTTCACTTTACCGCGAAGTTAGGCGTGCATTCTCCTAATTTTCCATATCGTACCCTTGACATTAAATAAGCATAAATTTGTGATAAAAATAAAATTATTTCTATAGGCGCACCAAGCACTCTCAGAGTTTGCCATACTTTTTGGTGATTAACTAAATCGAAGGCACTGGTCAGGTCTACGAAACATGAGTGTGCCCTCCTTAGCTAGTGTATACTTCCCAATTAACAGGTCTAAATTTAAACATTGCTCTACCGTCCCAATACCCCTTCTGAAACCATACTGTGCCTCTGTTAGTATGTTTTCGTTGGCCCAGGCTTCAAGCCTTTCTGGCGTGATTCGGCCCACAATCTTTGACGAAGAGTCCAGAAGGGATATTGGGCGGTAGCAGTTTGCCTATTCCCTGTTCCCTTTCTTAAAGATCGGTACAGTAATACTTTCGACCCATGTAACTGGTAAGGCTCCTCCCAAAACAGCATTAAAAACTGTCACTAATATTGGTGTCCAAAAATCCAAATTGTGCTTAAAAACATCTATCGGCACCCCATCTGGACCAGCAGCTTTCCCGCTTGCACTTTTTTGAAGTGCAAGTTTAACTTCCTCTGGGGTGATTGATGTTGTTTTAACTGACTTTGTCTTTATACATTTTCCAATCTATGGGGTTTATGTCTTCTGGGTTAAAAATGCTCTTAAAATGTGTCACCCAATCATCAGGTGGTACTACGGTATCAATCCCTACTGCATTTTTATCTTTAAAATATGGATGATTGATTGTCTTCCAGAAGAGGACTTGGTCTTTCAACTCTGCCACCTGATTTCATTTCTCCAAGACCTCTTCGCGGATCTCCCTTTTTCTTGCTTCCAGTGTCTTTTTATAGTCTTTCCTGGCGGCGCTAATATTTTTGGGGTCTCTAGGTATTTGAGCACAAGTTTCAATTCTCCATTTATCCTTGTACATTCATGGTTAAACCATCTATATTTTGGGCTGTTCAATTTTTTCCTTCTTTTGGATATTAAATCGACCGGAAATTGTTTTGGTAATATTAGAAAAGGCTGTTATAACAGCTGTTTGAGTAGAGGAACCATCCAGACAGATATTGAAATCTGTTTGCGTTTTCCCTTTAAGGGTTTCCATAAATAGGGATGGATTGACACCTGTCCATTTTATTGAGTCACTGTTATTACCTTGGGTGTCAATGTCCACATCTGCGTTCTTGCCCCAATGTTTTGTTGGTAAGTTCACCTTCAGTGTCAAACTTAGGGAGTGATGGTCACTAAAAATACTAATATTTATAAAGACTTCCTTGACCAAGTCATTACCGTTTGTTGATATTATTACATGGTCAATATTTGATGATGACCTGGTCCCCACAAAAGGTATGCATATTATTTTCACCATCTGAAGTTATTGGTTCTAAAATTATTAAATCATGTTTGTGTATTACATTATTGATGGCTTCCCCATATCCGTCATGATTAAAATGTGGGATCTTGTCGCCAAAAAGGTCACAGTACCCACATGGTTCACCAGCTTCCAAATCGCATGTAACACAATTAAAATCCCCTGCCCAAATTAAAACATAGGACCCCACAATTCCCTTCATAAAACGGTCCAAATCCTTCTCTAGTAAATCGATTACAGTGCTCCTTGAGTTATCAAAAACATTATTATAAAAGTTTATTATAACTAAGATCTGATTTTCCTTAAGGTGTAGTTGTAAAAACTGGTAATGTGGTGATCCCGTAAAGGTTTTCCTAACAGTCAGGGGAGAGGCAACGGGAATTAATGTAGCCAGACCTTCCTTCGCCCTTCCCTTTCTAGATGGTGTTGCACCTGTGCAAATGCTTTGGTACCCATTTATACAAAAGGATTTAGGGCACCAAGTTTCTTGTAATAATACAACCCCATAACCCTCCAATGTGTTTTGCCAGTTGGCGTCATTGATCTTATTTTTGATGCCGGCTATGTTCCATGTCATAATTTTTAAGGTGTTACAAAATCAGCTATCAACGGGTTATCGGGGTTGTCGCTATGATCATGTTCCAGTGCAACCTCTATCTCGGTGTCACGGTATTCAGTTAAAATAGCCTTTATTGCGTTTATTCTAGGATTACCATTTCTCATATTTATACTTATGGTACCATGGTAATCAATTCCCTCAACAGTAAGGGGATTACACAAATTCAACTCAGTCTCTTTGGCCTCCCCTAAAAATAACTGATGCAGGGAGGGAGTTACGCGGTCCTGATTTTCCTGTATGTTTGGCTGATATTTGTCCCACTGTGTTGGCTCGATTCCCAATGTATTCCTAGGGTCTACTTTAAATCCCACAATTTGAGACCCCTGTAATCTGTCAGGTGTCGGTGACCTGTTACTTATAGTAGTGGCAAAAAAGGATAGGGACCCTCTATTAAATTTAATGGTACTACCTGTACATTGTCGCTGGTGGAAGAGACTGTTGGGGATTTGCTCGCACATTTGTTGGGGTAATTCAGTTGTACCGGCTGTAGTCAATCGCATGCTTCTAAATCAGAAAGAGGGGTAAATCTATTTTCACAATTTAGATTATAGATTAGGGGTGAACCTCTTGGAACCACCCAGGTATTGTCTCCCCGGAATCAGACCTGATTGGATAGTCCCTGGTAATTTTAGGGGGGGTGGCCTATAAAAGAAACCCAGTGGTAGACCTATGATGTTATTAGGGTTTTTATCAGGGTCGATGTTCAAAATATCCAATAAGAATTTTACAATTTGACCATTATTAAAATTTGAGACCACACAGTCTCCCTCCTTTTCCTTTCTTGTGGGCCCTATCCAGGTAACTCTCCTGGCCATAATCAGGTGACTTTTTATTGCTCCGTCCCAAACTCCCGCCCCCCTCAGCTTTTTGTCCACCCAGTGCATAGCTTTAGTAATTAATTGGACTGTAGATTCAGCCTGGCCCTCCCTCAATAATGGCACATTACCCAGTACCACCACCAAGGGGGCAGCTGCCGGTAGAAGGTGCAGGGTCAGGGTCTGGATGCCAGTCCTTTTTTTACTTCGGTCGGATCTTTCAATCTTCCTGCTGGCTCCAAAACTTCCTAGTCTTGGCGGCATTGTGCCCTGTCCAATTTGTACATTGGCAGTATTGGTCGCTGAGGTATTATTTAAATCATCCATATTACTTGGGCTGTTAGCAACAATTGGGCTCGGTGTATCTTGGGCAAATTCACCAGATGTATCGGCCAGGATGTTGGGATCTTCCATATTCTTAGCTGGGTTGGAATCAGAAGGGGGTGCCAGGCTTTGGAGTGCAGGCTTCGTTCTTTTAGATACTATTGGATTTACTTTGGGCGTCCGTTCACTCATCTCTTGGTTAAATCATTCAGGGATCTAGGCATTGTCATTAACATTTGACTGGAATAGAGACCTATTTTTGATTAGTAGCGCCTCTGTAGTGCGAAAATGTGTTTTGGTTTGCGATACGAGGCCGTTTAACTTATCTTCTATGTGAGCCAGTCTCAAGATGATTGGCTTTAACATAGTGAACAGCAAGGTTTCCAACCTCTGCCATGACGCTTCATCTTGGGGTAGATAGGCTGCTTGGTGGGTATCGGTGTTTGATATATCCGTAGCATTTAGGGCTCTTTTGGTTGTAACATCCCCCCCTTTTTTAGACTGTTTAGCAAGTTTTACAGGTTTGGGTCTTGTGGACTCTCGCCCCTCTTCCTCTTTACGACAGGCTCAGAAATAATTTCTGGGCTTCTGGTTTTGGGCAGTCTTAGAACCCTGGTGGATGATCTTTGAGTAGTGCCAATTGGCTCTGGCTCTATTGCAGGTTCACAGGGTATCGGGCCATGAGCTATATCGGGAGCTATTTCGGCAACTACATCCAGAGAAGTTTCACTTATTAGGTCAATGCTGGGACCACAATCCTAAGGGATTAGGGCGGTCATGCCCCCTAGTGAAGGTCTTTTATAAACTAAAGGTTCCAAGGATAGTCGTCGCTCCGCCCTCACAATTTCATGTTCAAGTGGACCTAATCAAAAATTGGTCAAGAGTCCCCACGATAGGGAGGAGGAGCCTAGCGCGCAACCAAGATGGCCGCGTAGGTGCGAGGCTCCCGAGGACCCTCGCGACCTCCTGAATTAATCCTGGCGATATCCTGTCCTTGTTGAGGGGACTGTGTCGGTGAACCCGAGCTGAGGCGCCGCCCGTTCTTTGGGCTCGAATCGGACCACGAATACCGGTGGGAGCATCGATTGAAGGTTGCGGCCTTCTCCTCGCCGGCCCCCCGGATTGGAGTAGTGGGGCGATCCGGGGACGAAGTGAATAACAACGGCGAGCGGGGCTGAGCGACTCGCATACCCCGCACTTTCACTTTCGCTTTTGCGCCCTCCTTGCCTCAGGCGGGGTCGGGCTGCGGAGCGGGGTGCGGTGGTGTTGCCTTGTCCAGGTGCCCGGCTGACCCGCCGGCGGTGGGGTGACCCGCTGCCCGGTGGTCGCACCCGTCCCCCCCCCTGACACCCGTGATTTGGTGTGGCGGCCCGTTTTGGAGATCTTGGCACGACGGTGTAAGGGCCAGCATGGCCACCAAACAAGATGGCGACCGGGCGAAGATGAAGACAACCCGCCGTGGCACGGCGCACCAGGCCAATAGTATGGATCGCTATACGCTCCAAAAGGGTTCTCCGGAGACAGCGCGGTCGTCCCTGGTGGGCCCGACGGAGGCACCTGCCCAACCGGTAGATCTGACCCTCCGGGACGTCATGGGCGCCATCGCAGAGATGAAGGCCTCGGTGGACCAGCGTTTCGATACCTTGGCGCAAAAAATTGACTCTGTCCTGGTGGATGTGGGCCTTGTGAGGGCAGACTTGTCAAAAACGAACGACCGAGTTGACTCCCTGGCCCACACCACAACGAGCCTCACGACGGACGTGGTGGCCCTCCAGAAGGAGGTGCGCCGGCTTGGCCAGGCGAGCGCCCTGATGGACCGGCGACTGGAGGACTCCGAGGGTCGGGCCCGGAGGAACAATGTTCGCATTATTGGTGTGCCGGAGGGCCGAGAGGCGGAGGCGGCGGATCTCTTTGTGGAAGAATTGATCCTGACTCATCTCCAGCCCCGGGGGCTGAGTAAGCTGTTTGCGGTGGAGCGTGCCCACCGGGTCCCTGGGGGCCGCCCTAAGACCGGTGCCCCGCCGCGGCCTATTATTGCCCGAATTTTTAATTTCCGGGACAGAGACGCCATCCTTCAGACCTCCAGGCAACAGGGACCGGTCAGGCTGGACAACATGGATGTACACTTCTACCCAGACTTTACTCCGACGGTCCAGAAGCAGCGACAGAGCTTTCTCGGTATCAAGCGTCGCCTAAGGGACTTAAACCTCAAGTACTCAATGCTCTTTCCGGCTAAGCTGAGGGTGGAGGTGGATGGCCATACGCACTTCTTCGACCGGCCCGAGGCGGCTGGGGACTGGTTAGATACTTTGCCTGGAGATCGGGGTGGGGGGGGCGCGGCTGGCGGGGAGGGCCCGCCGGATCAGAATTGAGGGGTGACTGTATAGGCCTTGCTCGGGATATTACTCCTTTACCATATATTGCTTTCGTATGTTCCCCTCCCATGGAGGTCGGGTGGGGTCTGCTGGGGGCTTCCCTCCTCCTCTGGGGGACTAGTTAGTACTTAGCTACGGGGCGACAGGCACACTGCACTTTGGGGGGGCTGTCTGGGCTCATGCAGGGGTGCAGGGAGGGGGGAGTTCTGTTGGGACCGGGGGGTGGGGGGGTGTGTTGTTTGTTAACACCGCGAGGCAAACCCGCAACTGTTTTGTTGTTTTTTAAGATGCTCGGTGGGGGGCGACCGATTGTTTTGACGTATCATGGGGGGTAGGGATTTGATTGTGTTGTCATGGAATGTCAACGGCCTGGGGGATAGGATTAAACGTGGTGTGGTCCTGCAGTATTTAAAACGTATTTCACCAGATGTTGTCTTCTTGCAGGAGACACACCTTATTGGTAACACCTTCAATGCAATGAATCGGCGGGGATATCGTTTAGCGGCCCACTCCGGCTTCACTTCGGGCTCGCGGGGGGTGGGTATTATGGTCAAGAACTCGCTCCCGTTGGAGATTGACGAGGTGCGCCATGATGAGAGGGGACGCTACACTGTTCTGGTGGGACGAATGGAGGGTAGAGTGTTCATCTTCATATCAGTGTACGTCCCGCCTGGGTTACAAGCCACTACATTTGCGGACCTGGGGCGCCTCCTTCTGGACCTTCCGGGTGGCCTGTTGGTGGTTGGAGGGGACTTTAACGCGGTTGCCTCTGGGTCTATGGATCGCCATCCCCCTAGGGACCTCCCCCGGGCACAGGCGTGGCTGCCCGGCCTTTTAGACACGCTGGGCCTGGTGGATTGCTGGCGCTTAAAGCATCCCGTATTGCAACAGTACACCTTCCACTCGGGGGCCCATGGTAGCCTCTCGCGGCTTGATTACATCCTTGTCCCGGCGGCCCATGCAGGGAGGGTGGGGGAGGTGCGCCATTTGGCACGGGGTATCTCAGACCACTCCCCATTGTTGTTGCATTTCGATGTCTTCCCGAGGGGGGATGGCAGAGTGGCCCCGATCAATGCATGGTATTTGCGCGACCCCACCATTCGTGCCGACTTGATCAAATCCTTACAGCGCTATTTCGATGAGAATGTGGGGTCGGTCCCGTCTGCCATCTCCCTGTGGGAGGCTTTCAAGGTGGTTCTTAGAGGGGAGGCCCTCTCCTTTATTTCCAATGCCCGGCGGCGCGAGCGGGAGGAGGTGACCCGGGTTGAGGCCGAGATTGCAGAACTGGAGGGTGACCTGGGGAGCGGGGTAACAGACGCCAAGTTGCATGTTTTGCATTTAAAGCAGGCGGCCTATCGGGCCCTCGTCACGGAGGCGGCCAGGGGCCTCAGTAGAGAGCAGCAGGGGCGATTGTATGATGTGGGGGACAAGGCTGGCAAATTGATTGCGTGGTTAGACAAGAGGGAGAGAGCGAGCCGCGTGGTGCCTTTGATTGAGAGCGTGGATGGTGTGTGCGTCACTGAGCCGGACGCCATTGTCTCCTGCTTCGCGGATTATTTCCGCGAGGTCTACTCCCCGGTTTCTCCCTGCTCGGAGGAAGATTCCCAGGCCTTGCTTCGGGACATCGCACTGCCCTCCCTTACGGTGGAGGACAGGGATTCGCTGGACGCCCCTCCCACCTCGGACGAAATTGCCTCGGCTATTCGCTCGGTTGCATCCGGCAAGGCCATGGGCCCCAATGGTATTCCCATTGAGCTATACAAGTTGCGCCCGGATGTGTTGGCGCCCCACCTGCGCGCGATGTTCCTTGCGGCCCACTCGCGGGGCTCCCTCCCGCCGGACCAGCGTCTGGCTACAATTGTGGTGATCCCCAAGGAGGGGAGGCCCCGTGAACGGGTCACATCCTACCGGCCGATTTCGCTTTTGAACGCGGAGCCCAAAATCCTCGCCAAGGTGTTGGCCAACCGGTTGGTTGGCGTGGTGGGCGACTTGGTCCACCAAGACCAATCGGGCTTTATACCACACCGCAACACGGCGCTTAATCTGCGGCGCTTGCACGGGGTGCTCGCGCGTGTCCCATTTGTGCGGGAGCCGGCCATCTTGGCGTCCTTGGACGCCACCATGGCGTTTGATACGCTCGAATGGCCATATATTTGGGCGATGCTGGCGAAGTTTGGGTTCGGCCCGGGTTTCGTCAGCTGGGTCAAATTGCTCTATTCGGGCCCGCTGGCGCAGGTGGTGGTGAATGGGCGAGTATCTGCCCCATTCGCGCTGGGGCGGGGCACGCGACAGGGTTGTCCCCTGTCGCCTCTCCTGTTCGCCCTGGCCATGGAGCCCCTGGCGGAATGGCTGCGGTGGCATCCTTCTATCCGTGGTCTCCGCTGGACCCCCGAGCATGAGGACCGCGTGTCTCTCTATGCTGACGATATCCTCTTGTATCTTGCCTCCCCGCGCAAGTCACTGATCGTCCTGGTTGATGTTTTGCGTTCCTTCGGTCGCAACTCAGGCCTGGTCATCAACTGGGCGAAATCCTGTGTCTATGTGCTCTCCGGGGAGGCCCCGGTCCTGCCACGGGACTGTCCGATCCAGATTGCCTCCCAGGGGTTCCGGTACCTGGGTATATATATCACTCTCGACCCGGAGGCCCGCTATGAGCGGAACTTGCTGCCCCCCCTCCAGCGTCTGAGGGAGGACGTGGTGCGCTGGCGGCGTCTGCCGCTCTCGCCGCTCGGCCGAGCGGCCTTATTTAAAATGATGTCCCTGCCGCGCCTCCTCTACGCCCTCCAGAATACCATGGACTTGGTCCCAGCACGCTACTTTCGCGAGGTGGAGGGCCTCCAGCGGCGCCTGTTCTGGGATGGGAGGCCGCGTATTGCTCTGGCTAAATTGACGCTCCCGTGGTATGACGGAGGAGTCGCCCTCCCGGACATCAAACGGTATTACTGGGCCTCCCAACTAGCTGCAATTAATCATGGCCTTTACGGGCCCGCCTTGAACCCGGCATTCGAGATGGACCGGACGCTTCTGCCCGGTGGCGATTATAATCGAGCGCTCTACTCTGGCACGCCCGACTCCCGTTTGACGGGACCGACGCGTGTCATGGTGCGTGTCTGGCACGCGGCTAATGCAGCTATGGGGTGGAAGGACCGTTTGACCCGAGCGTCTCCGCTGTATGCATCTGAGAGGTTGGGCTCCCTGTGGACGTCGAAGGGCTTCGAGAAGTGGGACACGATCGGAATCAGCACGGTAGGAGATCTCTGGACGAGGGGGGGATTCAAAACTTTTGAGACGCTGCAGGCGGAGTTTCAGCTGCAGGGCGGTGAGTACTTTCGGTACCTACAGGTCCGCCATGCGCTGGGCTCCGTCTTCACGGATGTTGCATCTATCCCGGAGTCTTCCCCCCTGGAGGACAGAGTGCTAGATGGCCATGTCCCGGACAGCACGATCTCCCTCATATATAAAAAACTGATTAACGATAGATCGTGTCTGCTGACTAGTCTCCGCGAGGCCTGGGTTGCCGACGGGCTGGAGCTGGACGACGAGGATTGGATTTCCGCGGTGGCCTCTCCGAAAGAGGTGGCCATCCCGGCTCGCCTTCGTTTCGTCCAGCTCAAGATCCTTCACCGGGTCTACGTGACGGGGCCAAGGCTTTTACGTATGGGTTTTGCCGGTGATGGAATGTGTAAGCGTGGCTGTGGTGCGTTGGCAACTTTCATGCATATATTGTGGGAGTGCCCGAAGGTGGAGCGATTCTGGCGTGGTGTGCATGAGGTTCTACGAATGGTTACGCGGGTCACGCTGCTGCCTGAAGCGAGGAGATGCTTGCTGAATGTCTGGGAACCAAATGACTACTCGGTACCGCAGACGCGGTGGGTGACTCTGGGATACATGATAGCCAAGCGTGATATTGCCCAATTGTGGGGATCCCAGAGGCCCCCTGCGGTGTCGGCCTGGAAGGAGCATATGGATTGGTGTATGTTTCGTGAAAAGGTGGTGTATGTGGCGAGGGGTAAACCTGGGGCGTGGATGAAACTTTGGGGCCCCTGGAACGCCTACCGCGGGGGTATTTGTGAGCCGCCGCTGCTACCGGCGGTCTCGCCGGCTCCGTCTCCCTAGATGGCGCCCCTCCCTTGGCCGCGGGCGCGCGGTCCCCCAGTCCCTGATCTACTCCCGTCCCCCTCCTCGGAATTTTGCTGCTGGTGTGGATCCCCCACTTATGGAGCACGTGTTGTCACTTTGGATCGAGGGTTGCCTTGCGGTTGTGGTTTGTTTATGTTGTTTTGTATTGAGAAAATGGAACCGTACTGTGGGCATGGAGCTTGGAGACCTGCACCATTGATCACTCCTGTTTTCCTACTGTGCACCGCTGAGAAAATTTTTTTTCTTTTTGCTGTATGTATGTAATATGTTTTTGATGCTCTAGCGGCCGGCCGGGTGGTTGTAGGCCCATACCTGTAACTTCTATAAACTGCAATAAACGGTTTCAAAAAAAAAAAAAAAAAAAAAAAAAAAGAGTCCCCACGATACTCCCAGCTGACTGCATGCCTTTCCCCTTCCCCTCACGCTTGCTCATCTTGATATTTTATAATTGAGCAAACGCAATATTAAACGAGGACTCTCAGTCGTTGGTACAATGGATCATGAGGTAGAGAGAATAGTATAATAAAGCAGCCGTCCACAGTACCTTCTTTTGATGTGCCTCTCAAGGGGGGGGCCACAGCCCAGCCCAGTCTCCTCCGGCCTTTGACGGGCCCGCCCTTGGCCCGGGCTTGTCCCGCGCTGCGGGAGCCCGCAGCCGCTTAAATGCGCCGGCTGGCGCGCGGAAAGCGTGCAAGGGCCTCCAGGCGCAGGGGCTGCTGGGGTTTGTAGTCCGGTCCCCCGGTGGCAGCAAAAAAAGTGCGCTGTGCTTTTTTTGGGGGGGGGGGGGAGGGGGGAGGTAACGACCCCCGTAGGGCTCCTGATCCTGCCATATAAAGTGCTCAGTGGAAAAGGGTCTCGCAGGTAAGGGCTACCTCACGGGGCTCACAAGGGGCGCTTCACTGTTCCTCCGCTGCTAGGTGGCTTGGAGTGCTACGGGTCTGCAGGCGTGGAGGTACACCACTCCCACGATCTCCAGCGGCGTCAAAGGGGCCGGGGGGGTCCAACAGTCCAAACCGCTCCCCCACTGCACGTGTGGCCCCGCTACTGCAGCTGTGGTCAAGGCCGAGGAACGAGGTTTTTTTTTTTTTTGGTCTCAGCAACGCAGGGAAATTCTCTTCTGCACACTGCCTCTGCTGGTCACTCAATATATTCTGCAGATGAAAGGCTGAGGAACGAGGTTCTTTTTTTTTTATTGGTCTCAGCAACGCAGGGAAATTCTCTTCTGCACACTGCCTCTGCTGGTCACTCAATATATTCTGCAGATGAAAGGCTGCGGAACAAGGTTCTTTTTGTTTTGTTTTTGGTCTCAGCAACGCAGGAAAATTCTCTTCTGCACACTGCCTCTGCTGGTAACTCAATATATTCTGCAGATGAAAGGCTGAGGAACGAGGTTCTTTTTTTTTTTGGTCTCAGCAACGCATGGAAACATTCTTCTGCACACTGCCTCTGCTGGTCATTCAATATATTCACTAAAATGCCCGTGAATCCAACTGCCACACCTGTGTTCACCTTGATTAGTATGGCTCACAGGTCTGTACTCCTTTAGCAAACATGATGTGGACCAGGGTTACGCACTAAACGGAGAACAGGTCAAATGGTGTGCAGACACATTCCGCTATCTCAGGATACGCATATACCGTAACCCGACAGACCTACTAGATGGAAACCTAGGCAAAGTTCTAACCGCAGTTAGATCCCAGATAGCTTTTTGGAAGACTCTACCGCTGTCAGTAGTGGGAAGGGTGGCTCTGACAAAGAAGGTAATCCTTCTCCGATTCCTATATTTCACGAACCTCCCACTATACGTCCCCCCTGCCTATTTCCGCCCCTTAGAGAATCTGATCAAAGATTTTATATGGGGAAACTCTAGACGTCATGTAGCAATTAAAAAGCTTTATCTGCAGGTGGACCAAGGAGGCCTAGCGGCCCCGAATCTGCAGCAAAACTATCTGGCTGCTCACCTGCAGTGGGTGGCCAGGTGGATGGCAGACAGACACAGAAACGACACAGCAACCAAACAACCACCCTTAAAGCTTTCAGACCTGAGGAGGCTCTTCCACCCCTGTGCTAAAACCAAACCTCCAGACTCATTACTACATACATATATGCCCAGCAGGCCAGCCCAGCACTTACTGCTGCTTACTGAGCTTAACCTGTTAATTGCCACAAGTGGCATGATACATTTTGTCTGTGCTTTACTAAAGCTTGCGAAGACATTTTCCACGATAGTACCTGCCCCCCCCCCCCCCCCCCCAAAAAAAAAACCCAGATAATCTGCTTTTTCTGTTGCGGGGTGAGGTTTGTAGCCCACACACCATAGTAAGGAATTTCCTAGAACTAAACTACGTTTTAATAGAAATGCACCTATTTTGTGGTATAAGTATTCACCTGGTGAGCAATGAATTTAATCACATAAATTGAAGAAAATGTATTTCATATTCCACGTTTCTTTAGGACACCTTTATGCTTTATAATATGAGTTATTGGTTTTAAGCACTCACTGCTCAGAGAATCCGTGATCTGCAATCCATAGGTTCATATCCCAACATGGCCATCTCTGCCTTCCATCCTTCCAGAGTCAATAGCATGCGTATCAAGTTGTCAAATATCTGAATGTAGACAGGCGAAGAGGCAGCAGAGACAGGAAGCAGTAAGTAGAAAAGGAATTGACGATTAACTCATGACTCAGTTACGGCCCGGGTGGCCCAGCAAAGGATGTTGGGAAACAGTGTCCGTGTCTACTCACCACACGGATTAAGCCTCCTTTGCATGAATCACAAAGGTCTCTAACTGGCTTCTGCCCTGCGTGATAATATCTTTTCATATGCTTCAGGAATACTCAAATCTGTTCGTCACACGAGAAATCCTTAAATTAATCCCAAGCAATGGCCAACGGTGCACTTTACGGATGTTCAAAATCAGGGAACTGACTGACTAGATAGAGGCTTCGAATCCAATCCTAAACCTCTATACATGTTTCGGAGGCCAACAGCCGACACCTCCAGCCAATGGGCATGCCAACAGCATTCTTAACCAATCGCAGGGCACCTCGGTTTTTCCACGGCGAATAGAATATGGTTACTGGATTAGTAGTGACACAAGAACACCCGCTTTGAGATAATGTAATTGGCGTATTTACGCGTGCATGAAAAAGTGCCCGTAAATAAAGTTACCTGATTTTGGTCTCAAATAATAGACAGTCCCGGTAAGTTTACTAAAAACGCAAATATTTTTTTCGAATAGTTTTAGGAGTTTATTTTCTTCGGCTAATAAATCAATTCTCATGGAAAGATATATAACTTGCCTAATTTGAGAAAGAGTAAATATAGGTATAATGAACTACAGTACACTACTTTTTTTATTGTTTTTTTCTGTTTGGGGCTGGCGTCGATTCGGAACTTGAGAATCCCACCGCAGCGCGCGCATAGATAGAAGAAGGGCGCTGGAGCGAATCAAACACTATGGCGTCGACCGTCGCCTGGCAACGGCTCTCGAACTGTCAGGGGCGCGCAGAGTCTCGCAGCAGTCCTGAGTACCAGCCGCCAGGACTGGCTGAGCCGGCACACCTGGCCAATCGCATCGGGGTTTACTGTAAGTTGTATGCAGAGGAGAGACCAGAGTGAACAGAGTTGGTCAAAAAAATCACCATGTCTGGCAAAAGAAACATCGGAGACCCAGAGGTGAGACAAGACGGAGAGATAGAAACAGCACGAGTAGGGCCCTGCTGGGAACTACGGGGGACGTCTAGAATGTGGTCAGAAGGCGAGGTGTGGGGGAAGTTTCAGGTTCAGAGGCGAGATCGGGATGAATTTGGCAATGGCAGATAGTCGTGTACAGGTTTGAGTTGCAGCAGAAAAGGAATATAAACTAACGGGTGTTCAGTTCAATGTTCTAGTAGTAGAGTGGAAAAGGGGTGTATTTCTTCGGGTAATAGTAGCAGAGGAGAAAGGATAGAGGGCCGTTTGAAAGATCTGCTACCGCCGTTTCAAATTATGTGTTTCATTTTTAGCCAGTTCTGTTTTCATAGCAACAGCACTTTGACTAATGAGATTTTCAGCTTTTGCTTACAATGCTTACATTGAAATAACAAGGTGCAGAATGCAACGTGCCTTTGGCTAAAACCCCAGGACTAAATAAAGGTTGCAAACGCCACTTGACAGCCAGTACCACCTTGTCCTTCTTCCTGGATACAGTCCTTACGCATGATACTTCTCCCTTCTGGCAGAACCAATTCCTTAGCTGAAAGCTCAAAAAAGTTCCCAGAAGATGGCCCCCGTTAGCCTAGAGCCACCACAAAAGAGAGGAACAAACTAATCGCTTCCTGTAATATACCACGCCAAATAGCACAAGAAAAACAGGAAATAGTCAACCACAATGCCCAGGTAGGAGGGTAGTATTCAGTACTGCATCCAGGAAGACCAGGGCTAGGAGTAATGAAGATTACCGGTAAGTAACCAGGGCATGAGTTATCCCACCGTCCAGGGGGAGAATGGCGTTAGAAAAGGATAGTTAAGTCGTAGGGCCAAAAAGTTACTTGCGTTGAAGGGGCTTGGGACAGCAAAGGGAATGTGAGAGAAGGTGACTTAGATTGTGGGAGGCCATAGGGAATATAAGGTGGCGTTGCTGTGTATATATCTATGTGGGATGCTCCACCTAGGTATGTCGAAGCATTCATCGTCCTTAACATTCAAGTTCCCTCCACATTCTAAATCTTATGAGGATAGACCTGAATGTGGGGGGTTGGATGCCGGCGGTCTGGTGCACTGTGGCCCAGATCATTACCTTGTTATGAATAAAACTAAAAGCGAATGTCATGTGGGCGCTTAGCACTAATGTAGAGAGCTGATCAGGACCATGCGAGTCCCATAGGATGTGGACCATTGTGGAAATAAAGAAAACCTCTGTTGGAAAAGATTCAAAATCAATACCATAAAGCTTTATTCAAAGGTATCATTACAGAAGGCAAACAAGTAGTTGGTCAGATTCAAATTGGCAACAATAATGCATCAAAATTGCAAGAGGTCATAATATAAGGAAATTAGCCAGAACCAAAATATAGTACAGCAAACAAGTAGCATAAATCTACTCAACTTGTATGTCGAGGGAAAGCCTAAGTATAAATCAGAGAACAGTCTGGACATAGAAACTGCTTGGTGTGATAGAAAGGGAAAAGCTAATGATAAATTCAGATAAGTGTCACATAGGGACTGCTCAGTTGCAAGTCAAAGAAAACTCTGACACACTTCCCTGAAAGGGCACATTTTATAGTTTCAAAAAGTGAAAAAGCACATACTCGACATGGTGTTAAGTGGGATCATATGGCTGTACTAACAAAGATATGTGACATGAAGCAATCAACATTGTATACATTGTGCTCTATTAAATGAGATACTTTAGAAAACACCTACATCATGAGTACATTTTGGACACCCTTTACACTACCAAGAAATGGAAATACTTTGCACTATTGAAGCCAACCAAACAAGCCATTTAGAAATGGAACGAGTACAGTTGTGGCCTGGGAAGCAGCAGTCCTTGAAAAACTTCTAATTTCATGGCACATCTCCCGGTAGGTAGCTTCCTTCTAGAGGAGCAGAAATTGACACATATAATATATTACAAGAAAGCAACTCAATAAAATGAATCAAATTTCGTTTATGTTATGAAAAGGCAAAACACAGAAGAGAAACATGCACATAGTACACTTAATCATGCAGTTTTAAAAGCCACATTTTCTTCTGCAACTTTAGAATTGATGTTAGTACAAGCAGGCTGAGGCACAGTAATTGGAATTTGTGGCCTAGTTTTTCTAACTTAAACACATTTAATAAACATTTTTGATAAAAACACTTTCACAGCTGTCTTATGTATTTCCTTTTGAATTGTTTACTGGAATATGGAGAGCTACACTTCAAAGTTGTAGCATAAAGGGTGTTATTTGACCAGCTGTTTGACTGATGAAAGACAGGTATTTTTTTAAAGCATGATGGGTGAGGGTGCGTTGAGGTATCGCAGGTGCAGCTTGGTTAAGAACTTTGTTTTAGAGAGTAAGAGACCCTATTGGCTTGACAGCAGATGGACATAAGGGGTTGAGGGTTGGAGACATTTGTTGAGTTGAGGCGTTTAAGACCGTTGTGTGTGCCCAAGTTGGGTGATTGGAAGTTGGAAGTTGACCTATATTTGATTTTAGAGGTGGGCCAGGGTTGATTTGAAAGTTGATTATCCTGACATGCAAGATTGGCTTGCTAGGCATGAGAGCTGGGTTTTGGTTGACCGGTGAGGAACCTAAGTTTAGGGAGTCGGGTGGTACGCCTATTTTAGTTTGAGCAGTAGGGTAACTAGATTAAGTTGAAAGCATCCAAATTGGATTGTGCAGCGGTTGTTCAGATGAAAGGTGGTAGACCCAGCTTGGGTTGAGGAGTGGGAGACCTTGGATGGCCATCTCACTACATCATCCTGAACACGATTTACATTCTAGGGCTTGTATGTGATAACCTAATACTTTCTGTGTGTTGTTATCTTGGTTCTCTTCTATTTAGCTAAACAGACCTGTGCACCTGATAGCAATTTTTTGTGTGGTTATTAGCTCAGAAATAAAAACAGTGGCCCCGATAACTGGAGTGAGGTGGACACACTAGCGTAGTGCAAAAACAAAAGTTGATGGACAGAATGCAGAACAATGTCATACATTCACCCCAGTACAGAGATCTGGGCCTAAATCCTTAGTTTTTTTTACTCATTATGCCTTTCCAGTTTGAGCCCAGCCATATTCAAATCAGTCTTGACCCGGTGCCTCATGGGAACAGTCCAGCCTGAATTGCCAAGCCAGGTCCTCCCTGGACTGGAAGCAAGCATCCTAGGACCGGTTTCAGGGTTTCACCCTTCTTCATCCAGGATAGCTTGATTCCAGTGGCATGGAGAGCACGGGAACCACATCTGGTCATACCCGTCCCACTCGGGGTGACAAATGCAAAAACAACAGTTGATGGACAGAATGCAGAACAATGTCATACATTCACCCCAGTACAGAGATCTGGGCCTAAATCCATCGTTTTTTTGCTCATCATGCCATTCCAGTTGGAACCCAGCCATATGCAAATCAGTCTTGACCCTGTGCCTCATGGGAACAGTCCAGCCCGAACTGCCAAGCCAGGTCCTCCCTGGATTGGAAACAAGCATCCTAGGACCGGTTTCGGGGTTTCACCCCTCTTCATCCAGGATAGCTTGATTCCAGTGGCTTTGAGAGCACGGGAACCACGTCTGGTCATACCCGTCCCACTCAGGGTGACAAATGCAAAAACAACAGTTGATGGACAGAATGCAGAACAATGTCATACATTCACCCCAGTACAGAGATCTGAGCCTAAATCCATCTCTGTAGTCCCACAGTAAATTCAAGCCTGGTTAGGTTTTTAGGTGATGGCCTAGATTACGTTTATGGACTTTAGCTCCACCTGTTCCTGTTTGAAAATCAGTACTCTATATGTACCACCATTCAGTTGTTGTGTTTTCTTTACCCCATCTCATATGTTAATTATGGAGGAGGCCTTGATTGGGTAGACTGATTGTTCTAATCAGAGGTGACTACAGGGTTGTTGAGCTGCCTTTTGCTGTCTACTGTCTTGATTCACTTCCTGCGATGTGAAATCAATGATGAGGCACTTCGTGACCACCTTGCCTTTTGCCACTAGGCTGTCACCTTTCAAACACAAGGACAGATGTCTGAGGATGATGGAAACAATATTAGAATGTTAGGAGCTCCGCTGAAAACAATGTAGTGGCTCAGGGCTAATAATGGCTGTTATTAGTCTTATGCTCCAACATTCAAATGTTTACCCTCAGTGGGTCAGATGTTCTGGTACCCTTATAGCTCATGTGGCTCAGGCTTTACCTGTTTCTCCCTGTTTAATTTATAACATTGTACCCCGAGTAAGTCAAATATTCTAAGCGCAGTCCTACCTGTGACTAGACCAGTCATAATGGCCCTCTCTCTCTCTCAATATAGACCATGCCTGTGGCTCAGACTTAAGTCAGCTAGAGGGTCTTTTAGATAGGGTATGGTCGGCAGACTATAAAAGTTACCTGTAAGGTAAAGGACGTGCACCCCTGCCCTGGGTTCTCCAGCTGCAGCGATATCTGGATTCTTGGTACCAATTTTTTTCCATCATGGGTAAACACAGATCAGAGAGCTGGGTGAGATGCACACTGGGGGAAGCGAGAGCAAGGTTCTCTTGTGCTCCTCAAAAGGCTTCTTTAATTCTGAAAAGGTCACCGGTCTGGGGGTCTGGGCACATCTCAGGAAGGAGAAGGGGCTGATAAGGGAATCATAAAGAACAGGGCTGGGGCCTTGGTATTCATTGTATAGGCATGTATCGGTGAGGCTCGCACCCAGGTGTGATCCTCTAGTTACTATCATGGCCTGTGTGTGGAGCAATCAAGTTTGGAGTCACTTCTGCTTTGACCGACTGCTTCCTGGACCGATAACTGTTCAGAGCAGTGGGCACTTGAGAGGAGGCAACCCTCTAATCATGAACGTCACATTCTCACATACTAAATCACGTGTGTCTGGAATTGGATTGTGAAAAGGGGAGCTTGTGCCTCCCAAAATCGTCAAACTGGAGCTGTACATTAGGGTGGAGAAGCTCATCGCTGACTTTTGTGATTCGGATCGGTGACTGAGATCTGCCAGTTTCCAAGCTGGGTGAGGGACATCGCCCATGAGAATCAAAATCTCTCTCCCTAGAGCCTAGAGAACCAGCATCTGCCTGCCTGCTTAGACCACAGGACCCTGTGAGGAGGAGGAGGATGGGAGTGACAGGAGGGAGCAAGGCCCAATGGGGATCCTGTTGAGTGGATCTCTGAAGCAGGGTTTGATATTCTGGATCCATGTTGCGGATTGCTGCACTGATCGGGCCATCTGATTTAGTGCTGCCATTCACGGCCCCCTTTGCCTAGTCGGTCCAATGATGAAGATAAGGGCCGTTGTCCTTGTACAGCGCTGTGACAAGGAAGAGGGTCGTCACCCCATATGTAGTGTTGTGACCCGAGTGAGCAGTAGAATGAAAGGTTTTGTTCATGACCCCTGTTGCCAAGAGTGGGGTAGTGTGTGCTAGAGCACCGTGGTGGTTGTGACCCGCAGGAGAAGAGTACAGATTCCATCAATAAAATCCAGAGGCACCTAAGACCAGCCGCCGAACTCAGGAAGACTTACCGCATGAGTGGAGGAGCACCATGGATGCCTTCCACCTTGCCGCAGCATCAAGACTTCTGTTTACTAGTGGGCCTCTGACACAGCTCCATATAAAAGTAAGATTGGTTTTTGGCACATCGAGCCCTGGGGAACTTGCTCTGACAACAAGCACTACTGCGCTGGGACACACTTACCTTTTAAAGAAATCATTGTGAAACGTCTAAGACTTATATTTTCTGGTGCGGTCTAACATGAATCGTCATTTCATGTGAATGGGAAAAAACACACCATCTTTGGATAAGGGAGGGACACTGAGGGACATACCCAGACAATGCTTGAGTGCCAGCCTTTTGGAGACTGTTCCTCAGGTCAGGACTTATAGTAGGTTGGACCCTGGGATATGAGGAATAAAAAGTCACAACCCCCCATTGTTGGCCCTAGAAGCTCATGCTTGCTCTGTGACCCTCTGAATGAGGTTCTGACATACAGTATTAAATCAATCTTGTTTGTGCATAGACATAATACTGAAGTTCATCGTGATTTCCTTTCTTGCATCCAGGCAATTTCTCAAGGTATCCACTTGATATGCTATAATTATTCCATACCACTTTCTAAATTACACATCACATCCTCCTAACTCCTAGAGATGGAAAGCTGCTAAATGCACTCGCTGGAAGAACTCATGTTTAACTTTTTCCACACATTCATTTTAAATAAATCCAAAGTTTCTCACCTTAAAGAATTTCAAAGACGGCCAAGTGGCCCTGTATCACATATGATACCTTGGGCTACTGATGCCTTTTTATCCGTTCGGCAGTTTGCATTCTAGGTGTTTTAGTGAAGTTTTACTAGACTTTTAACTCCCACCAAACAAAGTGATTGGGTGAAAGACTTGGACAGCGATTGAACTATGCACTATCAGGATTGATTTTTCTACAGACACATTCAATGATCAGATCCTCCCAAAGCAGAGAACCAATTTTTTAAAACATTGTCTACTGGTATTTCATGTTGGTGCGGATACATGCATGGGACAAGCATTAGAATGATAGTTGCTGGAATGTGTTGGGCGGAGGGTACTTTGATACACCTGTTATGTCAATTGTCAAAGCCATGGCACTTTTGGGAGGATACACGTACCATGATAGTAAAGATGTATGGTGTCACTCTGCACTGGACCCCGCAAGCAGTATTGCTGGCAATTCCTATTACAAATACACTCCCTTTGCATTCTATGTCCACTACGCTCTTAGCCCTAGCCCTACTTGCAGTAAAACTCACTATTGCTGAGCACTAGGGTAGAGACTTACTACCCTCGCCCACAGAGTGGCTACCCAGGATATGGGACGTTATATCAGTGGAGAAACTGACGCACCTTAAAAAAAAAAATCTAAAGCCTCCGAAACAGTTTGATGTCTCGCTCTGCAATTTTTAGCTAATGAGTTCTGAGAGCCACTTGCCCTGATAACCTGAGAGTGATTAGAGTTGTCCCATCCTACCAGTTTCCAACCACTGTTCACACTCATCAAGTAATGAATCGTAGTGAGTCCATGAGTCCATCCTAAGTGGACTTCATATTCGTAATGTGTCTTGGCTTTGGACATGGCGTTGGACGTGGAGGGGGGGTTGTTCAATTAAGTTTGGGAGAGCCATTTGCACGAATGATCTTTGATTCATACTCTTGTATGCTTTCAAGACATTGTGTCTATCTTAGTACCCACATTTAAGGCTGCTCGATGTTCTTGCTGCTTTGTGGCCTTTAGGTATTTCAACTCCATTCAAAGCTTCAGTTTACGTTCATCAGATGACAGCAGTTTTTGCTAAAACATTAGCTATTTCAGTTTTTGTTAGTTTTCAATTTTAGTTTTCAGACAACTTAAATTTCTTAGTTGGGAAAATATACTAACATATCATATCTAAACTTAAGAAGATAGATATTGAATCTGGATGCCTTGATAGCACTACACAAATATAGTTTTGGGGTATGACTACCAGATATTACCTGTGTGTAGGCAAAAGGCTCTTGTGGGCCATACCAAAAACTTAGAGTGTGCATAAAGTCTGTCCGTTACTTAACATTGGTTGGCTTTATTGTCACTCTCATTAGCTTGCTTCTGATTTGATGACTTATCTCTCTCTTCTTGTGTTTGTTGATTCCCTTGAGCATAGCCTCTTTACTATCCTTTTGATTAGCTGAGACTTTTTCCATCCACAGCTCACATTTAGAGAACATTTTTTTTTCTTATTTATTTTGCACTCCATGAGTGTATATGTGTTTTCTTGCTCTCTTCCTCGTCTGATGCTTTCTCGCCCCTACCAACAAATATCTGCCCTCACGTTCTGTTTTGGTCCCCACCTCTTTCATCTTGTCTGTAAAAGCACACCAACTGGTATATTTCTTCCACGGTATGACTGGAGAGCAGACTTTAAGGATTACTTTTGTTTTATCTTATGTATTCCGCATACTGCACAAATGCTGAGGCCTTAGCACAAGAAGACTTTTACGATGCTGGGGAGGGTCTGGCAGCGGCACTCACTCAGCTGTATTGTGGGGCAGAATGTGCAATAAGCATGACTGCAAAGGAGATTGTCCCTTCTCCTGGAAGCCCATATATCCTCGGGTTACAGCAGAGGAACAAATGGCTGGAGCATGTTTAAGTTACGAGTCCAATGAAGGAAAAAAAATTAATTGGCAAACGTTTTCCTTTAAACGTCCTTATTCTTTTTTTTAAAAAATTTCTTCCGAGTTTCCTGAGTCGAAATTATTTGAAAAATGAACCATGCGATTTATAATGTTTGAAAATATTCAATTCATTATGCAGTTCTCAGGTACCTTAAGCTATATGTTTTTGAGTTCCTACAGTATTTCAAAATGTTTTTTCGATTAATTTTTTTACAATAAGGTTTTACAAACTAGTCATTCGCTCATTACAAAAGCAAGACCGATTGGCTTTGCCATTGCTTTTTAAGTTGTGCGAAGTATACTCTGTCATTCCCCTACCATTCTTCCTTTTTGGACTCCTTCCCTGGCTGTCTTGTTTGTAGTAAAGGATCCTTATTTGTGGTTTGTCTAGCCACACCTCTTTTCTTAAGGTGAAAAGTATTACAACTGATAGCATTCAGATTATTTGTGACATTATGACATGAAACCTTGAGTTGCTACTTATTCTATGTTCTTTCGTCAGACTCCTTAGTTGTATGCTATGTATGCATAAACAATGCGTTGCCTGCATTTTGTAACTTGCAGATACCTAAATAATTATATAAGAAAATCGTCATGTTACCGTTGTTACTCTATTTGGTCTTGTGGATTTGCAGAAGAATGACCAACCATTGGATAGAATGAGTTCTGGGTAGTACTCTGGATCGGCAACCTCTCTGGCAGTATTTCATAATATTAAAGAATGCTATGGTTTTAACAATGTACTGCACATAGAAACCTAGCTTCAAAGCGCTCCTTTGTGATTGTAAAGAAACGGATTCTGAGGGCGTGGAAAGCTTCAAGTCTGATGAGCGAGGATTACATTTGAAAAATATTAAACACTTGCCAAATATGAAAGATGTTGTATAATAACTGATTTTTAAAATGTGATAGTTCATTGTCCGTGTTTTTTTTTTAACCATTTACTTAAACATGTATGTGTGCAAAGTGTTTACTGTTTGGTTGTACTATCTTCTCTCTAGTCATTAAGACAAGTTTATACCTTTTATGTAGTTTAACTGTGTTTCAGTTATACGTAGATTCCAGATCGTTGGTTTACAGATTATGGGACTTCTGTTAGTGGTAATACCGTCATTTGAATGAGATGCTTTATCGCCTCATGTTTAATCAACATTTAAAGAAAGAAAAACAAATTTTCCCTAATGAGATGATTTTTCAGGGACTATTTACCCTGATGGCTTTCAAAGCTCCACCACCCTAAATGTCCTTAAGTTGTAGATAAAGTACCACAAACTGCTGTTTCACTCACATTCTGATTAAACCCCCTCCTCTTCTTTATTGCCCTTCTTGCCCGAGATCTGTCTGTACTTCTGCGTTCCTGACTTCCCCATTCACTGTGAAGTTGTGTATGTCCTGCATGTCCTCCGCCCCTGGTAAGAAAAAAAAAGGGGGGGGGTCTGTGCTTTTCAGGCCAATCCATGATCAGGACGAACTCTATGTCAGATCTCCTTTTCTGCTGCTGGGTATGGAGCATGATGATGTCTTCTCATTTGTGAATGGCGTGAGCATCTGGTGGTAGCTTCTAAATCCTTATTTCTTGTTTGTTTTTCTGGCACCATTACATGCTTGTTTTTGTTCTATTTATTTATTTGTATAGCGCAGCTAATATCCTAGGGCGTCTAGGCGCTTGTCGTCCAACATCCTGCCAGCAATGAGATAAGAGAAGGGCTGGAGTCTAAGTATAACAGAGTTTATGCAGTAAATAGCCAAGTCTTCAAACCTTTCCTAAAAGAAAGCAGGTCAGCGAATTTTTGAGTTTGTAAGGCAGAAGATTTCACAATCCGGCTGTGATATTTAAAAAACTTTTTCCACTCCAGTTTGAAAGTAGTGATTTGGGGACCTCCACCAAGATGTGTGAAGAGCCCTGCAGCATTCTGCTATACCAGCGGAAACGGTCAATCAGATATGCAGGGCCCTGATTATTCAGTGCCTAAAGACAATGCAGAGTGCCTGAAAATCCGTTTTTCCACTGGAAACAGAGGTTAAGCTTTTAATCCAATATGTTCTAATAAAACTACATGACAATCTATAGCAGTGGAAAGAACCTGAGCAGTCAGTCTGGAGAATCCCTGCAGTTGACAGCGCACTTTTAACTTGAAAAGTTTCGTAATCTAAGGATGCAATGTTTCAGAGGGTATTGAGGAGTTTCAGTTTAAGGCACTGTCATCATACTGTGATGTCATCAAGCATTGTGAATGCTGTCCTCCCAACGATCAAGGCTGGCAGAAAGGGTTAGTGCAGCTGAAGTACATCTTGTGGGCTAAGGGTGCTGCATGGAAGTCCCAAGGCACCACAAAACGTTTTTCCTTGCTGGAGTTCTACAACAATCCAAGGTTTAAATCTGGTGAGACTTTGTTTGTGATCAATTATTTAATTACCCTTGTATTTCTGAGGTGCAGTGGAAAGCTTGAGTACAGTTTCAGGCCAACTGACCTTTAAAATTGCTAAATGGAAAATCGTGAAAGCAGCTTGATGGCAGTGATACCGTACCTAGGAGTGCTTTGGAATACAGATCCCAAGTGCTTCAAAATGGTGCAGTTTAAATTTCCTTGTATCGCACCAAGGTGCACGCTTTTGGAGGTGATGGCTCCAATATAGATAAGCACCATCTTGGAAAGTGGACTGTAGCCTTATTTTAAGTTTGTTTTGTGTTTTCCCACTGTTCATCTAGTTAATTTTTTAAAAGGAAGCCTTTGGGAACAAATTGGAGTTGCTGGACTCCAGTTCTGATTTTAAGTTTGTTCCCTTTTGTTTTGTGCTGACGTCACGCGTCCTAGTTTTAGCCACACAGCCCAATTCATACCGGCCTTTATCAAGGAAGCCGGAGCTCGTCCGTGCAGCAGACGTGCACAGGGGGTGTGCTGCTGACACTACAAAGGCACACCAAACACAAGGCTGTCTGCACCTGCATGTGGATGGACTGTGCTGTATGCCAGAGCCCCTGGCCTTTTTGGGCCTGAAGGGGGTTGATATATTTCATATCCCCTTGCACAACTCTGGGGCTTGAAGGCTAAAGGTAAGCTTCGGGGGTGTTTCTTATTAAATGTCAGCAGTGTATGTCAAGAGGGAGGGCTGACATGTACCGTATGTGGTTTCAAGGCAAAGGCTCCTCCCTCCAGGAAGGGGCGGGCTATGGAGGCCGCTATTGCTCAAGGCACGGAGGTAGAGAGGGGTGGTAAATTGACAGAAGAGAAAATCAGGGGATATTTGATTAATGCTCATTCCTCAATTAAGAATAGGTTTGAGCTTGCTCAATATATTTTCCAAAACCCTGATTGTATTCTTATAACTGACAAATGGCATCAGGAATTCTCTGGCCCTGACTTGATAGATACAATTCCCCCTGAATACTCTATCCTCAGGCAAGATAGTGAAGTGAGGCTAGGAGGTGGTTTTGCCATTGTTTATAGAAGTTCTTCTCACCGTTCAATAGAAGCTGTTAAGTGTACTGTTCATTGTGTCAGTACTGTTTAGCCTTAAAATTCATCATACAATGTCTTTCTCTGGAATTCTGGTCTATCATCCTCTTGGACCTAGGTCTATTTTCACCCTCGAAATAGGACAATGGATTGAACCCTTTTTAGAGAAGCAAAGTTTTACAATTTTAGGGTATTTTAACTCTTATCTGGAGGACTTAACATGTAAAGACTCAAACTCTCTTGCAGGACACACATTGGATGGAATTTTTTCTAATAAATCACTGTTGAGGTTTTAGGAGGCACTTTGTTAAGTTGATCAGATCATTTTGCAGTCTGGTTTTCACCGACTTGGACGTCCTCTCACAGGGCTTGTAGAAAACTGATCAAGAAATTTGTAAGCCTTGATTGGAAGGGTACGACAAAGGCCTCACTCTTAAGCACCCTCAACATTAGAAATGTAAGCAACCATGATTATGTCAAGATAGCCACCAAAGAATTTTCAGGTGGGCTTAGCTCGGCTGTGGACTTGGTTGCCCATTTAAGGTCAAACATTGCAATAGGGAAAGGCCCTCTGCTCCTTCGTTCTCAGAGCGACTTAAATCTCGGAGGCAAATCGGCCATAGGCAAGTATGACTTTGGCAGAGGGTATAGGGTTCTCTGGAAACCTTAAAATATAGAGTCTTAATCAGGGACTATAAGTGTGCCAAGGCAAGATCGTAATTTTGCAGAAAGAATATTGTTAATGCCCTACATTTCTCTAGAGAGTGGTTTAAGATCATACATTCAATATCCTCTCCAAAGCATTCAAACAATTCACATGTTACCCAGGAGTTTTGGGATAACCTGGCACTTTTTTCCAGTCTAAAATCCTGACTATTCATTCTCAATTTGTGGAAACTAGTGGTCAGGAGGAAACATATAACTCCATGGGATAAGTGCCTCAGAAGATCGTAGATACCAAAGCTAAAGAAGAGGAGCTTGTAAATGCACCTATATTTTCTACTTTTCAGGCCATCGCGGTGGAACAAAAAAAAAGTATCTTTTAAGTATAAGGTCAGGCTCTCCTTTTAAAATGTGCCCGCCAAAAATTATCTGTTTGGCTGTTCAAACAATTGCAGTGCCTCTGACCTTTATTATACACATAAACATCTTTACTGGATGCTTTCCTAAGTCATGGAAAGAAGCAGCATATAGACCTTTCTTGAAAAAAAATTGCATTCGATCCAAAGGATTTTGAAAAACTATCGGTCTGTATCCCTACTTCTGATTCATTCACAAATTCTGGAGAAACATTTGAATGGGCAGCTTATGACATCAATGCAGCACAATGAATTATTGGACCCCTCACAATTTGGCTTTCATAGTGCCCATAGTACTGAAACCACCCTGGTTTCAGAGGTAGATAGCGTCAGATCATTAGTTGATGCGGGGCAGGCGGCAGTATTTATCCTGTGAGATCTGTCGGCAGCCTTCGATTCGGTCTCCCAGGTGTTTCTTACTTCCTGCTTAGCCTAGTTGGAATTTAAAGACAATGCATTGAATCTTCTAAGGTCATTTTTAACAGACAGAACACAGTTACTTGTTGTGTGCTTAAACTTTGACCTTTCTCCCATGTAGGGTTCCTCACTTGGGGGGTCATTAGGATGGCGGAAGGCCCACCACTGCCAGCGGTGCGGTGGAGGGCCCTCCGCCATCTGATCGCCCATTTCCCCATGCCACATTACGATGGCGGGGGGAATCGTTCCGCAAGCATGGCGGGCACAAAGACTACCTGCCACGCTTCCGCCACAGGCAATCGGCCTGTCGGAGTGGACAGGACCGGGGAAATGGTGGCGGTGCCGCCAGATTACAATGCTAGCATCAGCCAGCCTTTCCATGGCGGTAAAACCGCCATGGAAAGGCTGGCGGGGATTGGGGCCCCGTTGCGGGCCCCCTCTGTGTGGGGGGAGGGTGGTTGTGCACTGGGGGGTTACCTATGGTACCCCCATGCATTTACCTGCACAAAGTGGCAGGCACCGTGTGGTGCCTGCCATGTAGTGCAGGGAAATGCACTACGTGGCATTGCGAACGGTGCTGCAGCCATGTTCAGGGCCTTAGATGAGCCCGCCATAGTGGCGGGCACATCGTAATGCGCTTAGCGGGACCACCGCCTTACCGGCGGCTGGTCCACAGCAGCGCAACGATGGCGGGCGGACTGATGTCCGACCGCCATCGTTATGAGCTCCTGAGTCTTCTCTGTATCCACCTCAGCTAAGCCGATTCGATCCCTTGGTTTTTAGGCTTTCTGTTACCCTGATGATACACAGATCATTGTATCTATTTTAGATGCACTTAAAAAGCATTTTAACACCTGCATGAAGGCAATTTCATTCTGGATGAGCAATAACTGCCTTCATTTAAATGCATATAAAACTGAGGTAATTATTTTTGGAGGTCCGCCCTCGTTCTACAACAATAACTGGTGGACAGATGCATTGGAAATCATACCTTCTCTGGTGAATTGGGTACATCCATTTTCCTTTGATCTTCAGGGGAGCCTGACAGTATCTGCATGTTTTAATACTGTTAAAATATTGCAGAAAGTGTTCCCTGCATCCCACAAACAGCTAATTAAACAGTAGTTCTGGCATTGATCTCCTCGAGGATTGATTACTGTAATGCCCTTTATTTAAATATTAACAAATATTCTCTTTAAAAAAACACCAGACTATTCAGAATGCAAGTGCAGGGCTTATCCTAGAGACAGTCCTAAGTACCAATCAGTCTCAGCCGAGCTAGTTAATCTGGGGAGCAGTAGAATCCTGTTTAATGAACACATCACCTCACATTTAAAACATTCCTATTTGCTTTAATGGGGTATTGCTTTCATTAATGTATTTTAGTAGCACACTGCTGTACTTGAAAGCTCGTTCATTGTCAAGAGCAAAAAGCTGGTACAAATTCTTCACCAATAAATACTGACAGAACCACTGTTTCTGCTAGATAGTGTCCTTTTATAATAACCCCCAATTTACAAAGAATCACCAAGCTCCATGGTAAGTTGAATAATCAATTTTAGATCAGGCCTTGGATAAGTCATGTGTACAAGGAATGTGGTTTAATCACTTTTACATCTATTATTCTTTGGACAACATTATGAAATAAAAAATGTGAATGATTGTTTGGGCTCGGCTGCTGCCAAAATGAATAGAGATTTCATTCGTTGATTAGATACATTCACAACAGTAAAGTGATATTGGATCTAATTTTCAGTTTCATGTAGCTTTACGTCATTTTTTCTAAACTTTTTTTATAATGAATTGCACTCAATTGTCTGGCAGCAAGGTACATATTTTAGAGGCTTATGTCATCTGTGCGTATGGCTTTTTGCTTCTTCATTTAGTTGGTATGGGTGAGTCTCAAATTAATACAAAAAAATTAAAGTAGAAAATGATAGCTCCGCTAACTGGAGTCACCGCAGGCCTTGAAGTCATGGTTCGGCCTCAGGCACCAGAGGCTCACCTGATGGGGGTCCCCTTACAGTGCTCAAAACATTTTGTTTTCGGGGGTGACATCTCTTGCACACTGGAAAATGTGTTTGAGGTAACATCTCAGAGAGAGACACAAAGAGAGCTCCATATCCAAAATAACTGTAGTCGGCGCACGGGAGTGATGCCTGTTTGTGCCCCCCACATCTGATATCTGGATTGGAACAAATGTCAGACTTGAGAGATACGACACTTTGAAGAACTTTGACATATTTGCTACCTGTAACTGAATGCTTAAACTGGCAGATCCACAAGTGCCACTCAGCATCTGATTGCTGAGTCTCTTCCTGCCCATTCTCAGCATGTAGTTATTAGGTCTTGCGACCTGCGTTGCACTGCGCAGCAGTGCTCGCGCAGGCGAGAGTCCTTTTGTCCGGGGTCCAGAAATCGACCCTGGAATCGAACACGCTTGTGCGTGTGCGATTCCTTTAGTGGTGTGCGATTGGCCTTTGCATGCGTCTTTTTATAATAGACTGCACGCAATTGGCCAGAGATGGGCGCGTTGCTCCGCCATGGCCTATTGGTGTCTATTACGCGCTTGGTGCGCATAATAGACACCAATAGGCCATGGCTCCCAGTGGCGCGCACGCGTGCACCACTCGCGGGCTTGTTTTCCTTGTGCATCCATTTCGGTTCTCAAACGAGGTCTGATTGTTTTTATTATCCATTAAGCACGCCACTAGTTTTTTTAACTTTGAGGCAAGCTCATTTCAGTTTCATGTTTTGCGCGGGGCAATTTCTTCCCGTTCCTCTTCTCCCCCCTCCCCAGTCCGATGCCTTCTTGCTCGCCTGCCGCCTCCCCCCCTTACCGTTTGTGCACTCAAATGCTTGTTAGAATAAATGATGTGTAAGGAGGCGAGGTATTTGAGGGTGTGGGGGTCTTCTTTCAAGAACTTCCTAAGAAGCACGTCTGCTCCCTCCACCCACCACCCCGGCCTTCAAAACAAACAAAAAAAGCCTTGCTGTAGCTTGTGCCGATGCCCCAGGTTTTTTTACAGCCTTTACGAATACCAAGCCGTTGTTGGAGTGGGGAGGCGGATAGTCACAGGAAAGTTAGCAGTAAGCACGGGGTCAATGACTTGGGTGGTGTTTCCAGAGAAAACCGACGCCTAGCATCGGTTCCGAGAAACTGTATGAGAGGGCTGAAGCGCGCTAGGAACCGATCGGATCCCGGGATGTGATATTTGGAGCAAGGCCAGGCCAGCTGCAAGAAAAGGTAAGTACGCGAGAAAAACCTCTCCGGTCAAAACGTTGGACGTTGTCTGTGACCTTTAAGATTAAAGTAACCTGAGGGATAGTTCTGCAGTCTGTCTGTGTCATCCGCCTTACATGGAAAATAAACCTGCTCTGTCCGTTCCCAGTAGCACTGCCTATATTGTGTCAAGGATGGTCTGTTGGGAGGCCCCGAGCCCCCATGAGCTGTGTAAATTGAGGGGTAGCTCAGCTTTGATTCTTTCAGCTGTATGGTAAATTTATCCGCGTGGATGACACTGTCGTTTGAATCCTCAGCCTTTATGATGTGGATAACCGGGGGGATATCTCTGCTGTTAAAAGCCTGAGTTTGTAAGGTTTGTTTTTCTGAGAGAATTCTAAGCTGCCAGGGAATTAAAACTGTGTAAGGAAGAAAACATCTGAGCCGTGCCATGTACTGTCTGTCTAACGCGAGGGAAAGCTTGGCTGCCCGAGGGCTCGATTTATGAACTTTGGAAAACCCAACGCGAGTTTAAGATGTGTGCCTCTACATCATGGGAACTTTGAAATATGTTCTATCCGGAATTTTTGTCGTAAAATGGTGTCATTGGTTTTCAGAACAACCCCTGCAGCCTCCTCCCCGCCGCACATGTTTCTCTAATTGCTAAGCACATCGGTCTCGCTGGGTGAAGCCTTCCACAATGTTGCAGTGTGGCATCCAAACCACTGCGCAGTCTCATTCCCGGCTGAACTACAGAGTGGCACCCTCCGTTTCATTGCTAGCACATCTGCCATTCTCCCACTGATGACCTACAATATTCCTGAGTCTCACTCATGGATTCAAAAGTAGTACCCCCCCCCGTGCCTCACTGACTCACTGCAATAACTCATGGCATGGCTCATGGGTGCACCTCTCTTGCAGTCTCGCACACACCTGCACCACAGCTCTCCTGGGCCACACACACTCGTGCACTCCAATGCTCTTGAGTCCCTGTCACTGTCTCGTTGCAGTACCCCACTGAGCCGTTTCTGGGTCTCGCTCACCAACCTACTGCAACAGGCCTGGGTCTGGGTCTCACTGCATGACTCGTGGGCAGGTGGCACACACTGCAGCACACTGAGCCCCTCTCACTGCTGCGCTTCTGAGTGTCACTTCAACTCCACTTAGTCGCTCACTTCCAGGACTGTGCCAAGTTGTGCAGAAGCGGCTGTCTGGGAGCCGTGGCTTCTTCGGTGCCTATATTTGCTCCCCACAGTCCCCAGGGATGCCCTGTGCCAGCCCAGGAGCCGAGAGGCTGTCCTTGTTAGCAGGGGCCTTCGGCGGAAGCGCGTGCCCACCCTGCCTGGTCCATCACATTGGCCTCTTTGTTCTCAGGCGCACTGCGCTCAGAGCTTGTGGTGGGACAATCCGTCGTACGTGTAGCCACGGGAATGATAACATAACATTCTTCAGCACAGGTCACCTTGTCCACGGGTTCTGTGGCCTTATTCGTGCACGTGCCACGTCATCCAGCCAAATGCTCATTTGTTTCCCATGAACATGATTTGAAAATCTATGAAAGCAGCTCTGCCTTGCAGACCTTTCCTCCCCATGTACACTTTTTTGGTATCTCCTAATGCTCCTGGAAAGGTATGGAATTTCCTTGCTGGAGCTCCCGTAAAAAGCTCAGTCATCTTATTACATTTCTGTAGCGTGTTGTTACGAATTGTGTGGCCCTAAAGCGCTTTAACCTGTAGTGGATTCTCAAGGGTGGCGGTCCCTAATGCAGCAAGGAACTTCCACCACCATGAAATGTTTTGATAATAAAAACAACTGAGCAGGAAATGGCTGTACAGGCCTCTCGGACCGGATGCCGCTTGACTTTCTGCGCCCCTTCACCAGTGGAGCTATGTAGGTGCATTCATGTGTGCAACAGACAGAGGTCGAAGTGGGTGAGATCAGAGAGACACAACGTGCCCATTCTTTTTTAGATCGAGCCTGGGCAGTGCATGCGCTGCGAAGCATGCTGTATTCAGGTATGGACTTGAAGCTCCGCCCATTTCCACACCCGTCTTTTCAATTGGCTCCTGATACTGTCCTTTCTAAATTGTAGCTTTTGATTCATAAATAGGCTTAGTAGTCACTCTTTGGTACCGCCTTGTCAGCATTTGTAACCTCCCATAAGGACTGGACTTTTTACTTGTGATGTTGCATGGTCTGCTTTATCTAGTCTGTGAGCACTCTTTTCTTTGAATGATTTTTCTCCTATTCCACCCACAATGTGCTTTCCTACAAAGCTTCTTTATTTATATAATTTGCCAGTGTGGTCAGCTTTAACTATAGCAGCCGTGCTTCTTTATGTATTTAATTTGCCATCGCAGTACGCATTAACTATAGCGGCCGTGCTTCTTTATTTATTTTATTTATCTGCATGTTCAGCTTTAGCTTTAGCAGCCGCGCTACGGAATCTGTTATTTTTTTATTTTATGGTGAGAGCGGCCCATACCGAGCTTTCACTTTAATGGTGCCCACGCCCCTTTCTTTAGATGCTGCTCGCCGGATTCAGGTTACAGCAAGCTGTGTCTAAAGAAAGGGGTGCAACCGCCATTAAAGTGAAAGCATGGCATGGGGCGCTTTTACAAAAAAACATGTTTGGGGGGGGGGGGGGAAGAGCCCCATACCGTGGCTTCAGTTTAATAGTGGCCGCGCCCCTTTCTTTAGATGCGGCTCGCAGTAACCTGAATACGGCCAGCAGCATCTAAAGAAAGGGGCGCAGCCGTCATTTAAGTGGTCTCGCATTTGCGAGAGTCCAGTATTGGCATTCTATATGACAATGCCTTTATATGTGTGTTGCTTTTCAAAACACATAAATAAAAGGCATCGTCATTTACAATGCCAATAGCTTAAACTCTCGCAAATGGGAGACCTATTGCATTGCAAATGCTTGTTTTTATTTGTTATGACCCACCATGTTTAGGCAGCAGCATGTGTTCTCTATCTACTTTTATATTACATTTGCATATGTTGTTGAATTAATGTATATTCATTGTGGTTATGTAAGTGGATGACTAAGAATGAGTCAGTGGGTGGATGAATAGATACTTGAGTACAAGGATGAGTGACAGAGAGTACGTGCAATTACTTATTGAGTGCCTAAACCTATCAAAGACTGGAAGAGCACATTCCATTATTAGCCAGAATTATTACTAATGCTTATCTTTCATGTGTCCACTTACCAATGCCAGCCACGAGGGGAACCACATCGGATTCCACCAAGCCGCACAGCCTCCTTACTGAATGAATCAAATGAATTAAATTCCGGTAAATTGTCGTCTTTTTAGTCCATATTTTTTCAATACTTTTCATCTATCTTTTCCAGCTACTCGTTCAATTCATTTTATTCTTTTCACTGATATGTGAAGATGTCAACACAAGCACAGGAGCAAGAATCAGTTCCACATGTCAAAATTTATTTAAAAATAACCCTATGCATTTCTGGATAAAAACCCTTCGTCAGGGGCATCTACAATAAAAAAACATATGTTTTAATTAATATCAGCATAGTTGTTACAATCGCACGTACTATCTCAGAAGAAAATAAGCGAACCGAGGCGAACATTGCAATTTGCATACTATATGGTAAGTATGCTGCTTGAAAAGGAGTTGGTAATATGGAAACTGGTGCCGTTTAATAAACAAAGGTTATTCACCACATGTTAGGGTAAGTGTAAATAATTTCTTCAGCTAGTGTCGTTATATATATTTTTTTGTTTATACAAAGGGTTGGATTGTAGAAATGCTAGCTGGTTATGTAGAAATAGGCGAGAACAACATGGATGTTCGTGATCGGAGTGGGGGCAACAATGTTTAATTAACTAGTGTATTTTAACATGGAACTGGTCCGATAAATGTGTATGGATTCAGGTTTTTTGTAAAAACGTTATTTTCTTCTGAGATAGTACGTACGATTGTAACAACTATGCTGATTATAATTAAAACATATGTTCTTTATTGTAGATGCCCCTGACGAAGGGTTTTTATCCCGAAATGCATAGGGCTATATTTAAATAAATTTGCGGCTTGGTGGAATGCGATGTGGTTCCCCTCGTGGCTGGTATCATTGAGGCGAAGCGCAGCAAGCACGCACGCCGGCAAAGTTCTGAATTGGTTGAAATTTGGATAAATATTGGATTATAAGGTGTGCATCTCACCACCTCAATGTACACTTACCAATGCCTCCAGATCCCAAAATGATGTGTTTTAACACTTCCATTCTCATTTCCACCAAAGTACAACTTGAAATAGAATAACACACCTACAGTCGCCTGGCATTCCATGTTTTCCTTCTCTTCTTACCTAGTTCCTCAATTTCCTAAAGTAGTGTACTTAAACCCATTAGTAATGTCAGCATACATATGTATTTGATGAACTTGAAGCAATGGGCCTTGAGATCCTAGTGTGAGTTTCCTAACAGGTACCCGAGCCTCTTTTCTCTTGGGATAATTTTATCTCCCTCAATCGTCAACTCTGTCACTAGAGTCGTAATGAAAGACATACCTTGCATCCTGTTTAAGCGGAGTGTGTCATTTGCATCAATGAGTTCTCAGGTTCCCACTTTATTCATCTGCATTTTGAAGCACCATTTTCTCTTTCTTCATCTGACTTAGAGCAGCACCACGACTTCTGTTATCCATTTCACCAGCCAAGCTAGGTTCTCTTAGCCCCATGAGCCTTACTTTACAGAATCCAATTTCCTTCATTTTATTACTTACTCAATATCTCAAATATTTACTTGCACAGGATAACCCCTATTTTGGTCCTCTCAAAATATGTTTGTGAGATGAGTTCTGTGCATATTTTGTATTCTATCCGTGGAGAGTCATGCAGCCAGTACCAGCACCACAGACTGACTAGCCGTTTCAGATCCCAAAAGAAATGACCAGATATAACGGAGAACAAAACATTACGTCATTGGCCTCCTGGGCCAAATAGTGTACTCTTTAGATCTGGTAAGCCATCATGTGTCAAAGACCAAAAGGAAGTACAGCCTAAGGTAACTATAGATGGGTGTGTGTTATCAGGTGTACACTGTAAGGCGCAAACTCGGTTTATTAACATTGCCAATATGCCTATCAGACAGCCCTGAGGGCCACTCAGTGCCTAGACTTTGAGCATGCAGTATGTGTGGCTCTCTCACATCTCAAATGGGTTGACTCCTCCAGTCTGCGCCTGGGTGTCACCTTCCACATGACTAAATGCATGTATGTCTTCTGCCACAATACTGGATTGCTCATATCAACTGTACATACCATCCCGATGTAGAAAGCCGCATCTCATTGCCTCTGTGTCATTCGCCAGAGGACAGGCTGGGACTTAAAATGCTGTGGCTCCTGATTGATGGGCACGGTCCACCAACCTCTGCCCAGTGCTTCCACAGATCCTGGGGCCATCATGACAATTCTCAATGCACCTATCCCACAATGTGCAATATTGGGATTGTCTGAGTGGCCTATTCGGAGGAAGGGAGTAAACCAGAAGCAAAAGCAAGGGAGTACTTACTGCCACAACATGGACATGGAAAAAAATGAGTTACTCACTGGTTGGGAGTTTATCGGTAATCATGTAGAAATATCCATATATATTTTAGTCATGTTGCAGGTTATATGGCAGTACTTTACAGACTGAGTCAGAATCAACGTTCGCAAGTGCCGAAAACCGGAAGTTGGTCAGTATATAATAGACGTAGTGGAAGGCGAATTGCTTGCCATCAGAACTCTCTGGTTCCTGCTGAGGTGGTACAACACCTATACGTCCTCCTGCCCAGTTAAGTCTGGTTCAGGCTAGCCTTATTTTGCTGCATTTCGGAAGAAGACAAATTTGACTGAGCTGTTTCAAATCAAAACAGGACTTATGAAGCACAGCTGATCACCCGTGAGGGTATCCTGCTGCTAAGCTGTTTAGAGTTCTTTCTTAAGAAGTCAACGAAAGGTTTCATTTTCTGAATGGGTATTGAACCTGTACTATTATTTACGAGTTGCACAAGAAGAAAAATACAATTTAGACTATTCTCCAGCTACATCATTAATACATTTAGATGAGTGAGAGAAGTGGAAAATGAATTTGAATATTTTTGTAAACTAAGAGCAAACATTGGACCGTTGATTGTGTTATGTTTTCATTTGAAGATAGGCGCATAACTGCACGTATTTTTGTTGAAAGGATCAATGCATGTACCCGGTTGTTGAGGTATGAAGGGAATACACTTGATCAGAATTGAGTCTCAAAAGCTATAGTAACTCTAACCTGAAGTCTTCTCTATTCTTAAATAGGTCAATGCCAGAGAAAAGCTGCTAAATCCACATTCATCATTTAATATATTCCGGAAATTTCCTAGTAACTGTACTAAAATAAGTTGAGCAGGGCCAAAGGGACTATGAACCCATATGGAAGTTCCACTGACTAGTGTGTTTCTTTCTCTTCCACTCTGCTTCTTCCATAGGATGTGTTTAGAGCTTCCCAGTATATTTTTTAGGAAGTTCAGGTAGATCAAGGTGGGCAGAAGGAACGCTCAGTGTTTTGGGATCATTGTTACTCCTTCAGGACAGGTACAAGCCACAGGTTGGTACCTAAAAGGAATATACCTGCCACTTGCCTTGGACAGAAAGACAATTTTCCTTCTCTTTAAAAGTATAACCTACACTTGCAGCTCCATACTCTCCGGAATCTCATTCATTTGAGTTCTGTGATATCTTGAGTTTTACACCCCCCTCTCCCCCCCGCAAAAAATCCTCTAGTAATGCCTTATGTAAAAATCAGTGGTTGGAATAGCTTCTTTTAACATTGTGCGTAAGGCCCTCGAGGATTTCAGTGTATCTTGTGATCTTGAATGATCTTTCTGAGTCCTTGTTTTAATACAGTCTGCATTCAGCTTTCCTGTAATGTATACTCAGAAACTACAGCTCGAAACCTTTTTTATTCCAGTAAACATTTCAAGGGATACACCAGAACTGATTACAATGAAAAGATTCTCAGTTCATAACAACCAATATTGCCTCAACCTTAGTTTCACTAGCTCCTATGAGATATCCTCACTGAAAGAGTAGTCAGTCAGTTTGATGTCTTCCAACTCAGTCAGTTTGATGTCTTCCAACTCACAAAATAAGTGTGTACCCTTGACAACAACACTATGACCAGTTCCTTTTAATCGTTATACGAGAAATTTACCATTACATTTTTATCTTTTTGATCCCAAGTCAATACAGAGACTATAAATCCTAGCTAATCCCTCTTGTAATACACAAAATCCTTATTATATTGTGTGGATTTGTTCCTTCCCCCTCGAACTTTACATAAAATAACCTGTTGACCTAAAGGCCATGTTTGCATCAATAATTTGCCAAGTGGGGGTGCAGTCTCTCTCTCTCTCTCTCTCTCTCTCTTTCTCTTTCTCTCCCCCCCTCCTTCCACCACCACTCTGGGTTTGCCAGACAAATGCTTCAGATATCTTTTCATCATGAAATTATGGAGGAAGTCTTCAGAAACTCAGCCTTTGAGCTGTACAGAATCATGTGACTGAACTGTGCAACAATTTAGAAGACTGAGGTAAGACCTGAGCAGTAACTACATGTTCTTTACAAGGTATCTGAGCTTCCTTTGCAGTGCCTGAAGCAAGCCATCTGTCCTGCAACCGATTTTACAGTCTCTAGGCAGAAGGTATTAAGTCTCCCCTAAGACCATGGCCACCATTTGGCATGGATTTTAATAGTCCTTTCATCTTCCTCCTTACACAGTGGTGAGTCACAGTCATGGTCATTTTGAATCCAGAAGTGTGATGTAAACGTTGGTGGGGCCAGAAATTGGGGAATGTGATGTCTTTTTGAAAAGATCTTACTTTTTCGCCTTCTAAATAAGTAGACTGGTTTCTTATAAATGATCTAGGCAAAGTAGTTATGGCTAGTGGCTATGTGTGGTTAGTCTAAAGAAGGCGGGCAAGCTTGTACTAAAAAGAGATAGGAATGTGATTTACATTATTGTCAGAGAACTGTAACTAAACCAGATCAGAGATATGGAGGCTAGGCAGTAGGAAGTGCTACATTTTCTAAGGAATTAGTGCCGGTGCCCAGAAGCCCGTGGCCAGCACTATTAGATGTTGGCGTGTCAAATAGTAAGGCTGGTGCCTTCAGTTTACCCTAGAGTCTTTAATCCACTACCTGCCCCTTTATCTCCCTCTTGTGGATTTCCTCTTTCTTCCTCTGGGATGGTTTTAACGTCTTTCTCTTCCTCATTCTTTCCACTTTATGTGTTTTTCCCTTTCTTGCTCTTGGGAAATGTCTGATGAGGAAAAATAAATGCCGGTCCCCAAAATTGAGCACTGGTGGACCTCATTGACAACCATAGGCTCAAATTAAGAACTGACAGCAAGTGTAGTAATTGGAAGTCCAGCGAGATTTGTTTTCCCTCAGCGATGCCAGGGAATGAAGGACAAGACACTGTCATAATCGAGAACGCCTGAGCTTTCAAGAAAGACCAGATTAAATAGAGCTTCCACTATAGCACAACCACAGAGTGTTTGGACCCATGTGCTGCAGACAGCAGCTTTCATTAGCCTTTTGTTGAACATGTGGAGATTTGCCGGTCTTCAAATAATTAGACACCACTGTAATTTCATTGAAAAAGTTATCTTAAACTACCATATCTCGCCAGTAAATTTACAAACTGTGCATGATATGTAATGTTATTAGAAGAATCAAGACTAAGCTGGCTCTGCCATGAAATTAAAAAACAATGTTTCATCAGAATCTTATTTTGCTCCTTGCTTGTGACTGATATGTGCCAGTTAGTGCTGTTTCTAGTGAATAAGAGCTTCGGGTGGAGCATTGTGCGGTATACCAAGTGATAGCTGGACTTTGCCAGCAGGTATATATTTGTTACAATGCATCTGTAAAAGACTTGGGTGGCAGTAGGTTTGATAACAGGACCCAATGGCGACACCTATTGGCTATGCCAATGCTTGTTTTTGTGAGCCCGGGCCGATTTTTGATCCCAATCCAACCCTGCTCAATAGATAATGTGAGTAGGAGCATCGCAAGCATAATGGGCCAAAGCACTCGTCATAAAGCGAAAATAGAAGAAAATAAAAATTGTGGCTGCCCTAAGCCAAATATATGGTAATAGTAGAAATATTGAGAGATAATGAGAAGTTGGTTTACCTTTCCAAAAACCTCACTAAGGAACGGGATGAGGAAGAAGATAAGGACTCAGGAGCTAATATGTGTGTATACCGGCATCTAGTTGTAAAAGAACAGCATAAAGCCTCAAAAGATAGCGGCATCATATAAAATATTCAAGAACATACACGAATACAGGGAAACCGAGCTACTTCCACTGCTGCACATGGTCACACCAAAGCAAAGCTGTTGTTTTGCAATGTCATGAAATAAGCTTGCGGAATGCCTACTAACGGCTATATTTTGATAAAAACAGATGCGTGGGTGTGGGTGGAACTAAAACAGGCCCACGGTTCTGACCTGACAGAACAGCTTGTCTAGCGCTGTCAAATTGCCCTATTGTGCCCTGGGGTGGAATAAAATTGGTGGAATAAAATTCGCATGTATTTATTTTTATATATTTAGGTAAACACCAGTGTGGCAAAGTCGCAAGGGAGGTAAGGGGGCTGAGATCAAAAGAAATTACAAAAAAGAGTAAAGCAAGAAACTGGAATCTTTAAAGCAAACATGTATGTATGTATATATAAATATATGTGAGTGTATGTGTATACATATGTGTGTGTGTGTATGTGTGTATATATATATATATATATATATCATCAAACAAATTGCCCTCAGCTTTGCTAAGGCACTCGACATTGCTCTGACCATCCAGTCATATTTTCATGCATGTCTCCCTGCTCCAACTTTTCCTTTAGTTTGCCTGACGCGTTTCAGTGTCGGAACCCCGTCTTCAGAGGCTGCAAAATCGGGAATTGTTTTATTTTGCATTTCCGGCTCATTTTATTAACAAGTCCCCCAGTGGGTGTCTGCTGAGTGCAACGTCACTCTGGTGATTGCTGGGACTTGAAGTCCTTAAAACGATAATGTTTCTTTCTTTAAGTAAGTCCAAGTAATCATTTTTTACATCGTGCTTGTCATGAAAATTACCTTAATAGGTTGAATCACAATCGGGCATGCTTCATTAATTAGAGAGCGCCGTGCCAAAGAGCCCCAACTCGTTTGAAACTCAGGCCTCGCACTGCTGGTTAATGTTGCTCCTCCAGCATGCGATGGTGCCTTAGCCACGGCCAGGCCACCGTGCAGAAAATCATCAAACAAATTGCCCTCAGCTTTGCTAAGGCACTCGACATTGCTCTGACCATCCAGTCATATTTTCATGCATGTCTCCCTGCTCCAACTTTTCCTTTAGTTTGCCTGACGCGTTTCAGGGTCGGAACCCCGTCTTCAGAGGCTGCAAAATGACACTCAGGAATCGTTTTATTTTGCATTTCCGGCTCATATTATTAACAAGTCCCCCAGTGGGCGTCTGCTGAGTGCAACGTCACTCTAGTTATTGCTGGGACTTGAAGTCCGTAAAACGATAATGTTATTAAAATGAGCCAGAAATGCAAAATAAAACGATTCCTGAGTGTCATTTGCAGCCTCTGAAGACGGGGTTCCGACCCTGAAACGCGTCAGGCAAACTAAAGGAAAAGTTGGAGCAGGGAGACATGCATGAAAATATGACTGGATGGTCAGAGCAATGTCGAGTGCCTTAGCAAAGCTGAGGGCAATTTGTTTTTTATATATATATATATATATATATATATATATATATATATATATATATATATATATATATATATATATATATATATATATATATATATATATATATATATATATATCCTACTGGCGGTCGCCAGTAGGTAGTTATAGTTAGGACCCTGTTTCCATAGGAAAACCGCAACATTCTATTTTGAATAACTTTGGCGGCGGTCGACGAATCCGCGCGAAATTTTCAAAACTAATGGGGCACTACGCTACGCTCCTACCCTGAAAGTCTCGGGGGGATTCGTCAAGCGGGGGCTGAGATAAAAGGGGGGTCCCAAAACGCGTTTTTCCCATGCATTTTTCCATAGGACCTTTAGACACCGCTACAGCCCGAACGGCTGAACAGAGCTCCTTGAAATTTGGCAGAGAGGTAGTCTACAGGTCAAGGAAGTGCCTTTTGTAGGTTTGGTATAAATCTGTTCAGTAGATTCTGAGAAAATAGCCTTTAAATCAATATATATATCTGAGCCAGCTTACGGTGCGCTTACGGTGCGCGTACGGTGACGTGCGCGAGCGCGATTCTGATTGGCTGTTAGATCTTAGTAAACATTCGAATCGGTCGAAACCAGGAAGCGGCGGCCGCCATTTTCTCTCTCGCACTCTTAAGGGGTGATGAAAAACAAAGGCCAAAAACATGTAATGGGACTGTTTAGACAGCTCCTTACCACCTAGCCTTGATTATTGGGTCCCCACAGTTCCCCCATGGGCAAAAACCCATTTTTATTTTTTTTACGAAAAATCGCTTACCGTACGCGTACGGTAAACAAAAAAAAAAAATTTTAAAAAAACAACCCACACTTTCCCCACCCCGTAGAGAAGTTGAAAATGAAAAAGCTTACCTTTCACAGCGAAGCGCATAAGATGTCCTCCATGTGCGCACGGTGCGCGAAGCGCATCGTGCGTACATGGCCCATCCAGCGTAACGTGGGCACGCGGTGCGCGTAGCGCACCGCGTGCCCACCCTGCGTGCACGGCACTAACTGCGTAAAGTGGGCGCGCGGTGCGCGAAGCGCACTGCGTGCTCACTGTGCGCGCACGGTGCGCGAAGCGCACCGTGCGCGCACGGAACGAACTGCGTTAAGTGGGCGCGCACGCCACGAATGGCGTAAAGTAACTTAGCATTTAAAAAACCGTACAAATTCACTGAAAAAACCATAGGTTTCACACACGTTATAGTTAGGAATTAGCATTTAAAAAACCTTGCAAATTCACTGAAAAAACCATAGGTTTCACACATGTTATAGTTAGCTGGACATTTTACTGATAAAAAACCAATGAAATTCCCCCGTTATAGTTGATGCAGGCAACTATAACTCACCCAACCGCAATCCTCTGCTGATGACATATGTGTCTTTATGAAAAAAAAATATTTGCAATATATGTATAGCTAAAATTTAATGGAAGAAGACATGGGCAAATAAGTGTCTAAATACAGTATTAGCATCAGCAGAGGATTGCGGTTGCGTGAGTTATAGTTGCCTGCATTAACTATAACGGGGGAATTTCATTGGTTTTTTATCAGTAAAATGTCCAGCTAACTATAACATGTGTGAAACCTATGGTTTTTTCAGTGAATATATATATATATATATATCTCCAGGCAGCCGCTGGCAGAGGGTAGGTGCTGACTGAGCCGGCCCCCGACGCAACCCAAATAGGGCGCTGGCAGCCTCGGCAAAACCTAGGAAGCCCCGTTCAGATACACGAGGGTTACACTAGCTTGGTACGCTCTTTCGGTCTTTGCTGACTAGGTCACTGTGCCCCGCAGCCCCGTACCACTCTTAACCTCCTTCAGACGTGGGTTACCCTTCCAATCTCTGGCACCCCCGTCTTCACCGTGCACAACCTTTCACTCTTATTTGGTCCTGATGAAACGCCACTGACCCGTTCGGGCATTTAAGGCGTGAAACATGTCGACCTTTTATTAAAGTCACATTAGCACCTTGCGCTTATTAGTGACCCTGCGACCTTTTGGTCTTTTTACTTTGCCAGAGGCTCCATAATATTAAAATTCCCTTTTTGGACACCCCTAGGCATTTTTATTTCACACACCTTGCACGCACGCAATCACTTACCTCTCGGATCCACCTTACTGTTTTTTGGCCCACATACCCGCATTCACCTTACGGTTTTTCTCTTTAAAAGACCTCCGATAAAGAGACCCTTCGGGGGACCGTCGGGCATTGCAGCGCCTGCCCGACGAGGAGCAACAACAAGCCCAATGATGAAGCAAGACATCCCTCGGGGTGTGTGAGGGCTAACTAGAGGCTACATAGAGTCCTCCCCTTCGGGATTGGATCCTTGAGACTGGGGAAATTTCTCTCTGCCTCTTTTCATCTCCCCTCTACACCCCTCTCCTCCCCCCCTCTACACTCTTTCTTCTATTTCTACTTGTGTTGAGCAGGTGATCGTTATTTTTGTTTCACCGCCAACAGGGAACAATGTCCTCATTGATTTAACTGTCATGAGTGGAGCACGGACATTGGACCATAACTAGCTCCTGGTCCCCCTCTTCTTTTTTTGATTAAATATATATATATATATATATATATATATATACACACATTACACCTTATTGATGTTTCCACCAGATCATACTGATTTTTGATAGGATTATGCCTCGCCTTTACCATGCGTTGCTTACATTTTTGTTTGTTGTGATCAATGCTGCGTGTGGCGGGCAGTTGTCCGATTGTAACAAATATTGAGGTTCAATAAAGGTATTAGAAATTTTAAAAAAGGAACATGTAACGACTCATTCGTACATTTGTAGCTTACCTCTCAACACCATAGGGCGCTCCTTGCTGAGCCCCTTATCCGTGTGGGCAATAGTTTAAAAGCCGGCTGAAGTGTCAGATTTGAGGGACGGAATTTAGAAGGTGAGGGTTCTGGTGACGGTATATGTTTTAATCCTGACCAGAAAATCCATGAATAAAAGTTATAGGAGATATTCCTGAGCCAGTTTTAAACACATTAAATTTAGTTTCTGCACATTAATGAGCCTTAAGACTTTTATGTTTGTTTTGTCTTCCCCACCCCCGTCCATAGCAGTGCAGGCAAGCAACGTGTGACAGTTGTCACTCACACCCTATTTGGACTTTAGCTATGGACTTGCCATTGGCCTTTGTTTTTTATGGACTTTACATTTGATTTTTCAAATTGCTGAATAAAGCATTTGTTGTTATCCTTGTGAATTTGATTTAGCTGTATATTATGTTGATAATGTTTACCATGCCCTTGCTGTTATAATGCTGGGTTTTCAATGTTGAATGCTGAGGTGTTGATGTGATGTACTCCATGTGGTCCATGAGATATGTATCCTATTCTGGTCGGTATCCATGTCATCCTTTGCAGCAAACTGGGTGTGTCATGATTAACAATTTTTGCACACTGTAAACATTTCATTTGCATGGTCACATCTGTAGCTTGCACCCATGCACATATGATGTGCTTTCCATTGTCCAATTTGTCTATTTCCCTGACTGTGGGCCCATCTCCTCTGGACATGCAGGAGTGGGCATCATTGGTGTAGGAGTAACTGTGTCCTATGTGCAACTTGCTAGACATACGTATTGAGTATGTGCAGATGACTTAAGGGACACTCCCGTACCCAGGCTGATGTGACCAGAGCCTTCATTGGGTGGTAACTGATGGCTGACTGACCAAGTGTTCCTCTGACATGACTGAGACCTGCTGGAACTATGTTTGGGACAGCTGAGCTTCCACAGGAGTTGAGTACCCTCAAGTAAGTGTGTTGTTCCATGACATTGCCTGGGCCCATGGTGTGTGTTGTGTGAACATGTGTATGTGTGTGTCCCCATCCCTTTTTCTACACAGGCTGTGTTCCCTTAATATGTTCCTGTTGGTGATGATTGCTGAGTTGTCCTGTGTTCATCCCACATCTTTGTCCTGGGCTATCAGAAATGGGGGTGCATGACACACTATTGTTCATTGGTGTGTCATCATTGGGATTTGTCAGTTCTGAGTGGTGATGATGTGGTCAGACGCAGATGGGACACAGTCACGGGTCCCCATGGCACTTGTTTGTTCGCAATATCATGTAGTTGTCCCTAGGTGGTACCTTCCTGTGATTGATACATGTGTATGTGTGTGTGACTGCTCCCACTCGTCAGGTTCAGAGGTGCAATGTTGGCAGGTGTCAGCATGTGTGCCTTGTGGTTCTCCTTGGCTTCTGCATTGTCCTGGGACTGTGGCAGGGATTCCAAAGGTTATGGGAGCTTTGACGTCATGGCCATGTACCGCATACTGTGCAGTATGTCTGTCATTCACCAGGGTTGTAGACTGTCCTTGTGTGATGAGTCTGTGCACCTTAGATCCTCCCAACATTACTGTGTTTGTCATGGGTGCATGTGCAATGTCACCAGCATAACACTCCCTTCCTCCTCCCTACTCCAGATATCCCGTGGACTTTTTAAAACCAACCGGTGAGTGCACTTTATTTTCATTTTTATTCGGTTTAAGTTATCTTTTCATTGGTGTTTGCCTCAGTTCGGAAGTCTCTGCTGGAAGAAATGAATGTGGCTTTGCTAACTTTTTTCTGTACATTTGTTTTACTTTAAAGGGTCTTGCTCATACTTAGCTGCGGTTTTGTGGCGATTGATGCCCCTTCGATGACACTAATGCATGCGGTGGTCGTTTATGTTTTAGCTCTCTTTAGCAGTATATTGTGGCCATCTGTTGCATTAATTAAGCGTTTTTTGGTGGGGTGCCGAATTTACTCTCAGCCTGTGTGCTGTCTCGCCTATTTAGGTCCCTGACATATTGTCTTAGTACATTAAGCGCCAGAATAAACATTTTAGGTCGGCATGTTCTGTATAGCACACGCTCATCTGACTTGGCCATAAAGAGCCTCTCAAGTTCAGACAGCACCCATTCTCTTGTAAGGAGCGCTCCCATTCAGTCCTAATTTGATTTTCCCTTTGCATTCTGGGACTTGTAGTTTTAATTTCGCATTATTGATTGTATGCCAACGATCAAAGTGTACGTTATGCACGCCTGCTATGAAACAACTTGAGAAGTATCTGCAAATTGCCCCAACCCCTCCCCCCCCACACCCCCCCCCCCCCCAAAAAAATACTCCAGGTGTTGGCTTTGTAAACGTGTGACATTTATTTCATACATCAATGTGTTTTGTTCCTGGGAAGTACCTCTAGGCCAGTTGAAAGTCCCAGGCAGTCACTCTGATCAGATCTATATGAATGGACGAGACAAGAATGCTATTTACATTGTGTAAATTAGACGAAGGCCCGGCTCTGCTTTCTGCCTCCCTAAAGTCACTGTAAAGTTCTGACCCGGGATTCGGCACTCTCCCTGTGCAATGTCGCCCCCTCCCTCCCGGCTTGTTATTGCTTGGAGGGCTGCCAGGACAGGAGCCCATGGGCAGCTGGCACCAGCCCTGCTGCAGTTGTCTGTGTATATAAAAACCTGGTCAGCCGCCAGCGTGCCCCCTGTCGGGCAGGGTAGCAGTGGCCCAGCTCAGCAGGCTGTGAGTTGCTCCATATCCCTGTCCGAAGACGAATTGATCGGGGTATCGATCGTGCCAGAGGTCTCTTCTGTGATTGAGTTTTAACGCCAGTCAGCCAGTCATTTAACCAAATCTATGGCCAGGAAATATGAAATAAAAGGCTGGTTGCTTAAAATGGTTCCCTTCGTTGTTAAAAAAAATTAAAATAAATAAAAGTCATGCACGTTCAGATGGGGTTCACACCTACAGCTGAGGCAGTTTTACATCCCACCCTCCCCAGAGAGTGCTGTATGAATACAAGCATTTTCTTCCTGTCCAACCTTTTCCCTGGAGCCGAGAAATGCCTGCTGTAGATAAGGATGCACAGCCGGCGGCTACCGCCGCTCTTCAAACACACCGGCCCCTGCCCCTGGCTGCCACTTTCTGCAAAGTGAACCAGGGCGCTTCGTGCCAGGAAGCGGCTGGAGCTTCTGACCGATGGAGTCAACACAGGGCATGCGTATGAAAATGTTCCATGCCAAAGTTTTGTTCTTTTACTTAACCAGTTACAAGTTAACGCGAATTTTAGATTCAGAGAAAACTACTGTTTCCCAAGCAAAAGGCGAACTTCACACTGGCGTTTGGTATTTGAATGAAAGCTATTTCCCAACGCAAGGGTTACTAATTTTGTCCGCACTGGGACGGCGAAGGGACGAGTCATTGTTCTGCATATGTCGCTGCAACAGTGCCTTGAACCCACTGAGCTACCTCGCCACAATATCCATGAGTCTGGATTGGCCGCCTCCGAAGATCAAGGGTGTAAGACCTGAAGTCTCCAGGCCCTATGGGGCGGTAACGTGACACAAGCGGTCGGGCCACCAAAGGTCTGTGTGTAAAGCAACCATACAACACGCACCTCACATGCGACGAGGAACACACACAATAAGTGACGCCACACTGTAGGAGTTATGTAAATACGCAAGTTTATCCAAGTAGATCACGTTAGATGCAGTTCATGAGGTAGCAGTACATTTCATATGCTGATAATACATTAGCTAGCGTTGCACACATCCGTCAGGAGCTATAAAGGCTGTTCATACCATATATGCATTTCATGAGATAACAGTACTGCCTGGGGCACAACTACCAAACACGTAGCTGTAGACGTGCTCTTCACCTTCCTGTCGCGTTGTGCGCGCTAACCGGTGACGACCTCAGAACGGGGCATCTAGCATGGAGAGCTACTCGACACTAAGGACATTTAGCACTTCAAGGTAGAACAGGAGCAGCAGAGCGCTACTCGTAACTTCTGGCACCTAGTACTGCAGTAGGAAACATGAATAACAGAGCGCTACTCGTAATCAATAGCGCGTAACATTTCAGTAGGGCATAGGAATCATAGAGCGCTACTCGGAATCAATAGCACGTAACATTTCAGGATGGGATAAGAATAACAGAGCGCTACTCGGAATCAATAGCACGTAACACTTCAATATGGCATATGAATCACAGAGCGCTACTCAGAATCAATAGCACCTAACACTTCAATATGGTATATGCATCACAGGGCGCTACTCGGAATCAATAGCACCTAACACTTCAATATGGCATTTGAATCACAGAGCGCTACTCGGAATCAATAGCACGTAACACTTCAATATGGCATATGAATCACAGAGCGCTACTCGGAATCAATAGCACCTAACACTTCAATATGGCATTTGAATCACAGAGCGCTACTCGTGCTCGGGTGCAGTCAGTGTCTAACAGGGGGCTGTCCGCAGGGAGTACACGGGACTTGCGGAGCGGGTCTCTTGCTCCGGTGCAGTTCGTAGGCACCGCGCTTCAGGGCAGACACGGGGGGTACCAGGAAGGGATCCCTCGGCGGGGTCTCTCCGTCGCGATGACAGGGGGAACTCCCACGGAGAGGGAACCCGGGCCCAGGGTGTGGTGTGGCTCCCAACCAGCAGGGGGCGCACTGGGGGCGGTCCCAGCCTTCGGGCTTACCTCGATCTCCGCGCTGGAAGGCGTCCGTTACCGCGATGATGGGGGCACTCGTTCTCGGCCTCGCGCACTTCTCCTCACAGCTGCGACGGCAGCGACGGGGCCCTGGGCTTCTCCACGGGCCTCACGACACGGCAGGGTACTTCTTCCGGCCTCAGGGTCGCGGCGGTGAGTGCGCTGGCTTGCACAACACGGGGGGTGCTAAAGTTAAGGATGGGGGCTCTGTGTTCAGTGGAGCCCGCTGCCGGGGGTCCCAGACCAGGGCAGGGAGCGCACGGGTCACAGCGCTAATACCTGGTCGATCCCCGGTGGTTCTCCAATCAGCTTCACATCAGAGTTCAGGGGTCAGTCTGGACACGCAGTCTCAGTGCTTTGGCTTGTAAGTTTAAAGTTCAGTCTGGACACGCAGTCTCAGTGCTTGGCTTGTAAGGTTAAAGTTCAGTCTGGACACGCAGTCTCAGTGCTTGGCTTGTAAGGTTAAAGTTCTTAGATGTCAGATAAGGTCTTGTTGGCGCAGATGTATCTGGCGCCCTTAAGGGGTTCTGTTGCAGGGGGGTAGGGATGGAGAAGGCGACTAGGTCCTTCCTAGTCAGGCTGGGCAGAGGGTCTCTGGGTCCTCCTACTGCTGGGCAAGATCAGTGGGTTTCACAGGGTCCCTCACTCACTTAAGAGGCAGCACCTAGATCCTGTCACTCTCAGAGGCATAAGTCCCTGGCTAGGCCCTACCGCCTACACTCCTGGTGGATTCTTCCAGCTCTGCTTCACCCCAATGGCCAACTCACCACAAAAAGTTCCCTCCCTCACTTAAGTAGCCCTAGGTCAGGTGACCTCTATCCAAGGCGGCAAAAGAAAAACCACACCTCCCTTCTAGAAGGTTCCAGCACATTCCAGGAGCTTCCCCACTCTACCTATGGGACAAAAAAGCGGGCTGGAGTCGCAACATTGTTGCGGGGTTCCAGCCAGCTCCTGGCAGCTAGGGTGCTACTATGAAAGACCACTCCGCAGTAGCAGGGGCCTGTGGCAGCCATCTTGGGAGAAGGGAGCACCTGCACCTTAACACTGATTGGCAATGAAAAGGCGCCCGGAGACCTAGTCCAACACAAAAATGAGGGTGGAAAAAATGAGGCACGATACAAAAATGGAAGGGGAGACCACTCTAGGGCTGACAGGTCCAACATGCGTCCCCCCCAGCCGAAAGAGGGGAGAGCTACCCAACCTCTAGGGAGTTCTCATCACTAAGGCGGAAAAACCTGGAGAGACCGTCAGCATTGGTGTGGTCAACTCCGGGCCGATGTTCCACTCGAAAGTCCATCCCCTGTAGGGAAATGGACCACCTTAACAACTTGGGGTTTTCGCCTCTCATCTGCATGAGCCAGCGAAGGGGACGGTGGTCGGTCTGGATAAGGAAGTGAGTGCCAAAGAGATATGGCCTCAACTTCTTCAGAGCCCAGACCACCGTGAAGGCTTCTCTCTCAATGGTGCTCCATCGAGGTTTGCGAGGTTGCTTCTTTGAGGTCAATTCCGTCAAGGGGGCTACGATGGTGCCATATCCCTTGACGAACCGGCGGTAATACCCAGTGAGGCCGAGGAAAGCTTGGACCTCTGTTTGGGTCTCGGGGGGCTCCCAAGCCAAGATGGTTTCGATTTTGGCCTGGAGGGGTTGCACCTTACCTCCGCCCACCAGGTGTCCCAGGTACACGACAGATCCCTGTCCAATCTGGCACTTGCTGGCTTTAATGGTTAAGCCAGCGCGTTGCAGCGCCTGCAATACCTCCTGGAGGTGTTGCAGATGGTCCTCCCAGGTGCCACTGAAGACAGCTATGTCATCCAGGTAGGCCGCTGAGAAGGACTCCAGGCCAGATAGTACCTGATTCACTAACCGCTGGAATGTGGCCGGAGCATTTTTGAGCCCAAAGGGCATCACTCGAAACTGGTAGTGGCCCTCGGGGGTGGAGAATGCTGTCTTCTCCCTTGCTCCATCGGCCATGGCAATCTGCCAATATCCGGATGTCAGATCAATGGTGCTGAGGTACCGGGCTGCTCCCAACCAGCAGGGGGCGCACCGGGGGCGGTCCCAGCCTTCGGGCTTACCTCGATCTCCGCGCTGGAAGGCGTCCGTTCCCGCGATGATGGGGGCACTCGTTCTCGGCCTCGCGCACTTCTCCTCACAGCTGCGACGGCAGCGACGGGGCCCTGGGCTTCTCCACGGGCCTCACGACACGGCAGGGTACTTCTTCCGGCCTCAGGGTCGCAGCGGTGAGTGCGCTGGCTTGCACAACACGGGGGTGCTAAAGTTAAGGATGGGGGTTCTGTGTCCAGCGGAGCCCGCTGCCGGGGGTCCCAGACCAGGGCAGGGAGCGCTTGGGTCACAGCGCTAATACCTGGTCGATCCCCGGTGGTTCTCCAATCAGCTTCACATCAGAGTTCAGGGGTCAGTCTGGACACGCAGTCTCAGTGCTTTGGCTTGTAGGTTTAAAGTTCAGTCTGGACACGCAGTCTCAGTGCTTGGCTTGTAAGGTTAAAGTTCAGTCTGGACACGCAGTCTCAGTGCTTGGCTTGTAAGGTTAAAGTTCTTAGATGTCAGATAAGGTCTTGTTGGCGCAGATGTATCTGGCGCCCTTAAGGGGTTCTGTTGCAGGGGGGTAGTGATAGAGAAGGCGACGAGGTCCTTCCTAGTCAGGCTGGGCAGAGGGTCTCTGGGTCCTCCTACTGCTGGGCAAGATCAGTGGGTTTCACAGGGTCCCTCACTCACTTAAGAGGCAGCACCTAGATCCTGTCACTCTCAGAGGCAGAAGTCCCTGGCTAGGCCCTACAGCCTACACTCCTAGTGGATTCTTCCAGCTCTGCTTCACCCCAATGGCCAACTCACCACAAAAAGTTCCCTCCCTCACTTAAGTAGCCCTAGGTCAGGTGACCTCTGGCCAAGGCGGCAAAAGAAAAACCACACCTCCCTTCTAGAAGGTTCCAGCACATTCCAGGAGCTTCCCCACTCTACCTATGGGACAAAAAGGCAGGCTGGAGTCGCAACATTGTTGTGGGGTTCCAGCCAGCTCCTGGCAGCTAGGGTGCTACTATGAAAGACCACTCCGCAGTAGCAGGGGCCTGTGGCAGCCATCTTGGGAGAAGGGAGCACCTGCACCTTAACACTGATTGGCAATGAAAAGGCGCCCGGAGACCTAGTCCAACACAAAAATGAGGGTGGATAAAATGAGGCACGATACAAAAATGGAAGGGGAGACCACCCTAGGGCTGACAGGTCCAGCAAAGGGATACATTTATTCATGAGCCGGTGTTGACCGAAGGTGGCGAAAATGTGTGTCAGCAAGGAAGCCACAAAACATGATAGCGATTTTGAACATTTTCAACAGATGACCCAAATTGTTAGTGATTCGTGTGTAGAGAAAGGTCGAAGCACATTTAGAGACAAGCCCGGAAGTGGTGCGCGCGAGCGTGCTTGTGCCTGCCGCTGCAGGAGAAGACCCCCATCTGTTTCCAATTAACAGGCACGATAATTGGAAACAGATGGCGCTGCTGCTCGCTCCCGAGGACCCTAGGCCAAGGACCAGAGAACATGCACAGCCTTGGGCCAATTGCATGCTGTCTTTCTTAGAACGACGCATGCAAAGGCCAATAGGGGGAGATAAAAAAAAAAAAAAGCACACGCGCGTGTGTTCAGCGTTTTAAAGCCCTTACTAAAGCCTCGCTGAGCAGCGCGTGCGCGCTGGCTCAGGCGAGACCTAAAAAGAAAGGCTTCATAGACTGGACTCCAAGAGAACAGTCAGCTTCTACAATGACATAGCCAAGTAGTTCTGAGTTGATGATCAGCTGTTCATCGGCTGTGTAAGCAAGATTGAGGGTTTAAGGCCATCCACAAGAGGACACTTTTGAAGTGGATCATCATATGTATTTATGATATGCTGAACCTTTTCTCACATGGGGACCCCGGAAGGTATCTGGGCCCACTCCACCACGCTAGGGTGAAATTTTCTACCTTGACCCAGGCAAGGGGAGTCCCAGTTTTACTGCTTGCACACAGTGGTTTGGAGGGAAGGTCACTTTGCATGCTCTTTCCTTCAGGGCAGTTTAGTTTAACCAGCCATTCACCCTCCTCCTGGTTGGGTACTACTTGGGGAATCTTTTCAAAAGGTGAGGAATATGCAGGTAGAAATATCCATTAGAAGAAAAAGTTACTTGCAGTCGGTAAGGATCTACCTTCGACCCGCCCTCCTCCCAATTTTCATTATTGGGTTAGTAAGTCGAACATTTGAATAAGGTCACAATCCTAGAAATAGTACTGCACCTTACTCCGCGTATGTCGTTCTCATCTCGTTCGCCTCGAAGGCTCGTAAAACTTTAATGGGAAACTGAAGTCAGCGTACCAGTGGCGGTGCTTTATGACTCCAGTGACATCACAATGGCATTGCTTCTGATGCCAAAATGGAGCCAGCAGAACTACCTGTCTGGAGAGCTATTGAAATATTTCTGGATTCAGTCTGAGATCTGAGACATTCAGGTGAGGAATCTGCAGTTAGAAAGCGTATCCACTAGAAAGATCATTACCAAAGGTAAGCACCGTTTTCATCTTAGCTTCGAGTGGATTACGTTTCAGACCAGTTACCAACATTTTAAGTCGTTCCATACATATGATGTTTTTGGATTGTAAGAAAATATATCTTATATTTAGTGACTTTTCTTTTTAAATGATGTTTTTCAGAATAATCCAATATTCAAATATTTTCAAATCGTCCTTCTCCAGTATTTATATGGAACTGTTAATCCAATTCATTTAGATGTGGAAAAGAAAGCAGATGTTCTTGAACATATTTGAACGACAAAGAGTGCAGTTGAACTAATAACAATTTACCTTTGATTTGAAGTAAGTGTTGGCCAAGGTAACACTTAATGCAGTATTGGGGAAAAGTCAGTTCTTTCCAAAGAAGCTTGCCCTTTTGCGGCGGTTCATCACGGTGGGCAGTAGCAATTAATTTACTGCCCAGAAGTAACACATTTAGATTGGATTCAGAGGCAGGCAGGACGGTAAGGAAACCTTGAAACAGGCCATTTTAGCATATGTGATTGACTTATACAGTCAGCAGGTGTTACAGTGGCATCCCATCTCAGGAAATCTCCTGATTTCTTGTAGAATCAGGACCTGCAGTCTTGCTCAAATGATTTATGAATTCTATTCTGAAAGATTGCTTTATACTGATTAGTCTGTGTTTCTTTTTCCACAGTATTTGAAGAAGAGGATTCCAAACAACCCAAAGTATCAGCACATCAGGACAAGGCTTGACACAGGTAACCAACCACATGTCGATTATGGCTCAGCAGCCTTCCCCAGCCAAGTTATTAGTTTATTATAATGTTTCCTGATTATGATTAAATTGTCCAATTGGAGATCTTGTTTTCTATAGTTAGTGTCAAGTTCCCTGTGATGCAAGAAATCGTGCAGGTGCAGAGTTGCAGAATAAGTGTGTGCTTCGTACTTTGGAGGCAAATGCTTATATGAAAATGTTGGCAACTGTGTTTGTACTTATTGAACACCACATCCTGCATACTGATGGCATCAGGGTCTTATGGAGCAGAACATTAAAAAATCATAAAAAGAATAACCTAAATACACAAAGGCACAGTTCACATGTTGGTGCTAGAAGTCCAAGTACGTTTAACGGGATGGTTGAGAAGAAGGTACTGCTGTCTTTTTAAAGCAAAGGCATTTGTGAGATGGGTCTACCATCTCACATCATGCCTGCAAATCCGCCTAGGATCTCTTTAAAAATGTCCAAGGTTTACTGAGGACTTCTTCATAAGTTACAAATAACTTGGCAGTAAATACAACCCTTTATGCCCTCTTCCATCCTTAGCAATGATAGCTTAGATGGATGATAGACCTCCCGTAAACCTCAGAATAGGGAAGGCTAGGTGGAGAGGATGTGCTCTATAGTGTAGTGCTTGCTATCCCTGCTAACACTCAATGAAAGAGGCAGAAGTTTCCTGATAGGGGCGCAAACAAATCTTTCAGAGGGCAATGATAATACACTGTGTTGAAGATAGAAATGAAGAATTACAATTTCAGCTGTTAGCAGGGTCGGAGATCAAACTAGTATGATTTGCTGGTAAACATCAACAGTATCTATCCAAATGGGTTTAATTCGTTTATGATTAAAAACCTGTTGGTTGTTAGCACAACAGTCTTCGAGAAGTGGATATCTCCATGCTGTTTGGGCTGCAAGATTCAGAGACTACGTTAAGCTACCTTATAGGTGTGTTGCTTACATAGCAGCAACCTAGTGATGCAGTATTTCTATGGAAAGCAGATGGTCCTAAAAATATATCTGACTCAGAAACTCAGCTTTTCTTTAGGTGTTAAATTTGTCCCAGAGAGACTTCGGTGGAAGTTAGCATTGGTCATGGTAGCCTTTGTGAGGGTTAAGTGAATGGAGAGAAAGATGACTGGGCAAGGGAGAAGTAGAGAAGGGGAGGGAGAAGTATTTTAGTGGGACGATAGGTTGAAAGAAGCAGAGAAGGTTGTTTGTGGTGGAAGATAATGATCTTGGCAGGGCATGAGCTGAAGTGCAGATGCTGCGGTGCATCTTGGCAAGAGATGATGATGACATAGTCCTTGTGCGGTTAGAACCCTGCAGGGGAGGTTTATTTTGGTGCAAAATGTTAAGATGAATTTTGATGGGAGGGAAATAAAGAATGTGTCTGGAGAAGTGAGGGATGGCGGGAGGAGATGTTGAGGACAAGTGCCTTTGTGAGGAAGATGTTAAAATGGTTTTCTACCCCCAGGTAAAAAAAAACATGCAGTAAAAGATTTGTCATTTTAAATATGGAGGAGATGCTAATTTGTTTCTTGTTTTAATTTGCCTGATTTTATTTTAATTACCGGTGGGGGTCAGGGAGGCAGGGGAGTGTGTGTCACTCCTCAATCTGCAAACCGAAATAGAACTTTATTCTGGGAAGATGTGGAGGGAGGGAGCTCCAAACATGTGCACTCTCATATTATGAGTGAAACTTACAAAACATCAAATGTATATTGTTATGTGGGTTTCATCTGGGCAGTGGAACTCTTGTGGGCATTGACTAGTGATACTTATCTCTCAGCAAGGGCCCCTCAAGTTGGTTTTCAGCGATCACTTTCCCAGTACAGGATAAACAGTGTCATCTCTAAGAACACAGCGGATGGTATAGCAGTCCATAAGAAATAGGGTGGTTTGTGTTCAGTCCATTTTCTGGGTCTTCAGGGATCATCCACAGAACAGAATAAAAGCGTACAGACATGTCTCTGCCCCAAGCTACTTATAACAGTTTCCTCCATTGCCAATGAGATAGTTGCCTTCAGTGACCTTGCATGGTTAATAATATTGCCTTTTCTTTTTAGGCAACAGCATGACCAAGTACATGGAAAAACTTGAGGAGATCAAGAGAAGTAAGTAGTTTGTTTGCTGAAGAGAGTACTGCAGTAGTAAGAGTTATATCCCTGGGTTGGGTGAGCTCTATCTCACAGGGTTTATAGCACACTGTAAAGTGCTAGATCTTTTTAAGCTATTTAATGGAGGGAAATAGCGATTCTTCAAATGAAATGCATAGAGAATCTGAATGTCATTAAAGACACGAAAGCTAACACTATGTATTATTACTTTAATGCCACTCCACGCAGCACTTGAAAGAACGTTACATCAGAAAACAAACCGTCTGGAATAGAACAGTCATAGCATATAATAGGTCCATGTGCAGCACAATATGCTTCTTTGAAATGCAAAACGTGCTCCCTGCATGGATGAACGAAGATAAAGAATCCACTGGAAGCGAAAATCCTTAGAGGGATGAAGCTCCTTATAGGAAGCAAACAATTGGTTATTATCTGAAAGGAAAATTAAACATTAAGACTCCAGTTTCTGCAATCTTGAATAACAAGAAGTCAACAAAACAACGAATAAATACATTTCCATCTATAACTATGACATTTTTCTTTATTAAAAATGTTTTTATATATCTTCTACTATTCTGAAAGAAGGTACATCCAATCATTCTGATGGATACATCTGGCAGTGGATTCCTCACCTTGTGAATATCCCCTGCGCCAGCAACATTCGGAAACTTTTGTAGCAGTCCACGCCGATGGGGTCGAAGACGACGTCACAGAGACACGGCTCTGCTCGCGACTCCGCTGACTTCACCGGCTCCATAAGAAGACCTCGTCGGTGTGATGGCGTCAGTTCCCTTTTTTCCGCGGAATTCGGGAATTGCTGTTGGTAACTTTACTGTTACTTTGTTTTTCTTCTGGGTTTTCTCTGTTTCTCTTCGAAGAAGATGTCGACGAAGAAGTCCGGTTTCAAGCCCTGTCGGGAATGTGGCAAACACATGTTGATTACAGATCCACATGAAGACTGTGTTTGGTGTCTCTCTTCCGACCACGATGTGGATGGTTGCTCTTGCTGTCGCAAGATGAGCTCCAAAGCTCTAAAAGAAAGGGAGGCGAAGCTTTTCATCGCTAAGATGAAAAGAGAGGAAGAAGGAAGTCAAGATCGAGGTCACGATCTAGGTCGGCGTCGAAGTCGACTTCGGGGCATGCTTCGCGAACCAAGAAGCATAAGAAGAAGAGGAGGCATTCTTCTCATCATCATTCTGATAAGAGTTCGGCTCCGAAGTCGAAGTCGCCGGCTCGACGCCGAAAGGAATCCGTGTCTCCTTCACCGGTCCCGGATTCTCCTGGTCCTTCTTCTCCAGTGACTTCGCCGGCTCCGGCGATGCCATCCCCGACGCCGGTTCCATCTCTGGCTCAATCTCCGGCTCTATCTCCGGCTCCGGTTGAGGATCTTCAAGTCCCGGGTGAGCCTGCGATGCCGCTTGTTCCATCGTCGGCGCCAGTTGGCCCTGCATTCCCTGTGCCAGGTCAGGACCCCTCGCAATATCTGAATGCGATGTATGGGGTGTTCGCGAGAGCCATGTACACCACTGGTGCACCTGCGGGTCCGATGGGTCCAATGGCGTTTAATTTGGGGGTGCCGCAGGTCTATCTGCAGGCCCCTTTCATGCCGTTTTTTCCAGTGACGCCGTCTTGGCATCTACCGGCGCCGAGGACGTCGACGCCGCTTCCATCTTCACCGGCGCCGGCTCGACCTCGTTCGACGCCGGCTGCTCCTGCGGATCCACGCTCGACGCCGGTGCCGGCGCCGTCGGATTCGATCACGGCGCCGCCGACGCCGCTTGTGCGGATTCGATCCAGAAGGGAAGCACAGAGTGGTGGATGAAAGGAGGTACCTTTTGGAGGAAGCTGAAGAGGGAGAGCTGGTTGAGTCTGATGAGGTGTATGAGGAGCTTAAGGAGGCTAGTGGACTGGATTTGTCTCCTGAGTGGGAATTCACTCCACCTTCAGATGAACCCTCAAAAGATGTGGCTCCGTATCTATCATGCGGTCATCAGGAAGGCTGCGGAGCTGCTAGATCTTCAGTTGCCAACTACGGAGTTCAGATCGAATATTCTGACTGAGGTGCTGCATTCGCCCACTACAGTTTCGGAGCCTTTGTTGCCCTTTAATGAGGCCATTATTGACCCTGTTCTGGAGGTATGGCGTAAGCCTTTTTCTGCTCCTGCAGTCTCTAAGACGGTCGCAAGAAGGTATAGGGCGGCTCCTGGGGATCCTGAGTTTTTAACGTCGCACCCATCGCCCGAGAGCCTGGTGGTTCAGGCGGCTTGTTCTAGTAAATCTAAGGGTGCTTTCCCTCAGGTTCCGGGGGACAGAGAAGCTAAAAAGGTAGACCAGTCGGCCAAGAAGGTCTTTTCATCGGCCAGCATGGCCCTTAAGTCGACGAATGCGACTTGCCTGTTGGGACGCTATATCCATGCGCTCATGGATTCGGCGAAGAAATTGGCGCCAAAGCTTTCTGAGGAGGATAGAGCCGGCTTCAATGAAGTTTTGACTGATGTCCAGGCGGCAGCACGCCAAGTAATACAAAGTGGGCTGGACACGGCAGACTCAGTTGCAAGAGTCATGGGGTCTTCTGTTGCCACCAGGAGGAGTGCGTGGCTGAAGACTTCTGAGTTCTCCCTGGATGTGCAGTCGACTTTGTTGGACCTGCCATTTGATGGGTCTGGTTTGTTTGGTAAGAAGGCTGATGCTGCTCTTGAACGCTTTAAGGAGAGCAAGGCTGCCGCTAGGTCTTTGGACCTTCAAACCCAGTCAAGGGGGTCTTTTAAAAGATACAGAGGCTTCGGAAGGGCATCCTTTCGTTCATACAGACAGACCCAGCAGCAGCAGCAGCAACAGCAGCAAAGCTCTGTGTCCAAAGGTTACAGACGTAGAATCAGGGGTCGCTCACGTGGCCGTCAACTCTCATCCTCCTCTTCCTCCTCCTCGGCCCCTCCCACCACCGCAAAACAACCCTAGACACGCCATTCTGGATCATGCTGGTCCTGTAGGGGGCCGGCTTACCCATTGTCTGCAAGATTGGGAATCTGTAACTACAGATCTCTGGGTTCCGGATTGGTGGCCGTCAGAATTGGGAAATCAGCCCACTCCAACTCTGAAAGTAAAAAACTTAGGGGTCATTGTGGACAATAGATTGACTTTCAATGATCACATAAGCTCAGTAGTTTCTTCCTGCTTTTTGATTTTGCGAATTCTGAGGGAAATTAAACCCTTTCTTTCTCAAACGGACTTTAGGACAGTTGTTACAGTCCTTGTCATGTCACGCCTAGACTACTGTAATGGCGTTTATCTGAATGCCCAAAATCAACATCTTAATAGGCTTCAGATAGCTCAGAATACAGCCGCCAGGCTTCTGACAGGCATACCGAAATTTGTCTCGGTAAAAGAGTGTTAATTCGGCTACATTGGCTCCCGGTAAAGCAAAGGGTTCGTTTTAAGGCCTTATGCATAGCATTTAAGGCTCTCAACGGTATTGGCCCTGACCATTTGAGGCAAAAATTCCAATGGTATGCTCCGACCAGAACCTTGCGGTCTAAAGGAGCAAAAAATGTCCAGATCCCCATTGTTAGGAAATCCAGCTGGGGAGGCAGGAGCTTTATTACCTGCGCGTCCAAGGCTTGGAACGAGCTTCCGTTTTTTCTGAGACATACCGGAGACCTTTTCTCCTTCAGAAAGGGTCTGAAAACCTGGCTCTTTACTTATTGATCCCCCTTCGACTATCGCTTAAGCAGAACTTAGCGCCAGGACACCCGAGGGTAATCGTGCGCTTATATAAATTTAATTAACATAACAAGAGGAAAACATACTCAGTGGGTGTGTGTGTGTGTATGTGGGGGGGTGTAAATGTGTGTGTGTGTGTGTGTATATATATATATATATATGTGTGTGTGTGTATGTGTGTGTGTGTGTATATGTATATGTGTGTATCTGTATGTGTGTATATATATTATATATATTTGTGTATATGTATGTATATATGTATGTGTGTGTGTATATATATATATATATATATATATTTATTTATTTATTTATTATATTTCTAAGCAAAAAAGTAACAACACTGCACTCCCGGGGCTTCAAAATCACTTAGATTTTAATTTGCATCAGCAACTTCCCCAAAACGCCATCAACTTGTTTAAACCATTACGGTCTTGTTCACGGTAGCTGAGTCTGTTTGCAATTTACGCTGTGTGCTCACATGCCTTATATCCTTATATCCCCCATAGGCATTCTGGTACTCGTAGTCCAATAGTTATTAACGTTTTGATTATTGCTGGATTTGCGCAGTTATTCATATAACAGGGGCCATCCTTTTAATATCTTATCAGTATTTTCACTGAGGGGTGTTCGCATGAGTTCTTAGAGCATAATGCTAATGCAGTCGGCAACGACACCCCACTCAGTTTTAACTTTCCTGAATTCATTTGGACAGTCTGTGTGTGTAATCCAAATCCTTTCACTAGCAACACTTCTTTAAAAAAGATTTCATTTACGTGTCATCAGTCTCTCCAATTAAGCACTCTTAATTGCCAGTCATGCCAACATGGATTCTGTCACCGGACCCCAACCAGTTATTGGGTCTCATCGATCAGAAAGGCAATTAGGCCAAAAACACACACTCACAATATTTCACGAGTATGTCTCGACTTCACAGTGTAATGTAAGGGGCCCAGAAAAATTGCCTGATTAGAAGAAGACAGCAGACCTAAATGCCTGGTCAGGTCCCTCAGAGTTAAAAATTCCTGTTTGAGAACATACCTTATCTGTTTTTTGAATTTTGGTAATCTTTAAGGGCAAAGCAGAACCACATTCACTGTATCTGTAATGTAATCCCAAAAGCTCCAGGAGACCTGAAGGGGGAAATAATGGATTTCTCCCTGTTTACTATGAAGCCCAAACTCTTCAGAAGCGACATGTACAAGTCCTTCAAAACCTGTGTTTGACATTAGGACTTGGTGAGGATATCGCCCGAAAAGATGATCATACGCATGCCTCTTTCTTTGAGCAAAGAAGCTACAGCTCTCATTACCTTGGTAAAGCACCATGGTACCAATGAGAGACCAGAGGAGAGCACACAGAATTGGTAAAGTCGACCCTGCCAGGTGAATTGAAGGTAATGTTGATTCTCCCTGGCAATGGGAATGGTAAAGTAGGAATCTTTCAGCTCAGACTTCTCCAACCAATCTTTCTTTAGCAACATAGCCCTTAAAAGATGGATCCCCTCCATCTTGAAATACCTGTAGACTAAGAATCTGTTCAAATCTCTTAAGTTTATCATGGGCCTTCGCCCCATGTCTGTCTTTGCAGCTAGGAAGAGTGTACTTATGAAACTCTGCGCTCTAAAGGTCCTTCTGCAATGGCGCCTTTCTCCAACATACTTGTTACCTCCTCTTCTACAACTTTCTGCTGAACTGTGGTCAAAATTAGCTCTCTTGGAGGGACAACGTGAAAGGGTTTCCTCAGAAAATCTATTCTGAATCCTTGGACGGTTTCTTAGTCCCAAGGATCCTGCATAATTGTTTCCCAGGCATGGGTAAAAAGTCTTAGTTAGCCTCCCACTCTACCCAGAGAAGAAGAAGGTGAAAACGTTGTACTCACCTTGGTTTTTGTCCGCTTGACTTATTCCCTCTTGCACAATGGAAAAGGCCGCTTTGAGGATAGAAGGTCAGGGTTGCTCCGGCTTGATAGCCTCTGTCAAAGCCTCCTTGCCTGTAGTTCGTGAAGTAGGACCTCTGGGAGCCCCTGCCAGCAGAAAGCCCGTCCAAAAAAAACTGGGCTGATGACTCGGCACATATTAGACTGGGCATTATCAAGGGCAGTAAAGATTGTGATTCACTTGCCCAGGGTCTTTAACATATCTGCGCCGAAGCGAAGGCCCTTCGGGTTTACGGAGGCATTTTTCTCCACTAGATCACCAAGCTTGGGATTTATCTTCATCAGCACCACCTCACGCCTCTCAGCATTTAGCTCAACATTTGCATTTCCAAGTAGAACCATAGCCCTTTGGCTCCATCCCCAGAGGAGGTCTTTATCCAATGGGAGTTCGTTAACATTTGTCTCTTCGGCCATGTCGATAATCCTTGCCAGGGGTGCGACCACATCAAGGAGGCGTTCTGGCATTATTTAGGGGTCCTCTCAAGCCCTTTCCTGGGGTCTCTACCCAACTCAAAGAAGAAGGTGATTAGCTCCGGTTCCAGGTTTGCGGTAAGGCACACCTTATTATGGATAACAGGCCTTGAGCATTCAGCCTTCAGGACATTCTGGGCTTCCTTCTCTAGTGGGTTCCTGATCCATCATTTGATAAACTTGCCCACATGGTCAGGGGGCCACCACTCGGCACTCCTGGGGTGCTTAATGTTGTGTGGCAAAAACATCAGGTCTCCTAAAGGATCTTTGACTCCACCCTTGGAGGTAGTAGGGATCTTATCCTCCGTAAAAAGGTCATCCCCATCAAAGTCCCTGTGATCAAGGTTTAATACATATTCGTCTAAGGCAGAGGTCTTCCAGGGGAGCCGTGGAGTCATGGGAAGGGGGTCGCGCTCTTCATTTAGCAAAAAAACACAGCAGTAGTTAAAATGCTTGGGCTGGAGTGTTATTCAGGGACTCTCCGCTGTGAAATCGACGGCTGGCAGACAGCTAAACAAACCTTTCTACCAGTGTGCTGATGGCCTGAAAGAAATGCAAATGTGCACAAGGAGTTAATCTGAAATCCTTTACTTTTGCAGATTAACTAGTTGTGCACATTTGCATTTCTTTCAGGCTAGCAGCACACTGACAGAAAGGCGTGTTTAGCTGTCTGCCTAGCTTGGATTTCACAGCACAGAAGGGTGCTGTTGCACTTAATTGATCGAATCACTTGAAGCTTTTTAAGTGTTAGTGCATAGATTTAACTGAGCTGTGAAGTGCTTGCTTTTAATTGTTATTGTATTTACATAGCGCTTACTATCCCTGAGAAGGTGTTGAAGGGACAGTTATGTAAACAAAATTGCATTACATAGGGTCTGGGTATTACTTAAATCTATGGGCCTCATTTACAATGAAATGGTGTAGGGCAGCGCCGCAAGCATTTTTGCTGCTCTGCCCTATGCCAATTCGAAAGGGCAGGAATGGACCATATTTATAAGATACGGTGCATTCCTTACGTTTCTGCCGGCGCCTAATTTGGTGCCTAGCGCCAGTGCAGGCACCCTTGCATCATGATGCAAGAGTGTCTGCATTGTTGGCAGGATTGTTTTTGTGCAGGAAGGCATACCTTCCTGCACAAAAACAATCTGTGGAGGCTTTTCCTCTTTCTATTTGTGCTGCATATAGAAAGAGGAAATAATTGAGGAGAAATAATGATATTCCTCCTCGTTATGCACCTCCCTGGGGCTGCGTACAGTTTTGATGCATCCTCAGGTTTACAGATCCTTGTAAATCAGGGAATGTGTAAAAACCCATGGGTGTTGCGTGGGTACTCCCACCACAACGCCCATGGAACGCCCCCTGACCCAGTGTAAGGCAACGCAGCGTCTTGCGCTGCGTTGCCTTACACCATATCTAGGAGGCCATGAAAAGCCATGCAAAGTGACTTTGCGTGGCCTTGTAGAAACCAGAGTGTCAGAAAAGTTATGCACCGTCAGCGCAAGGGGCTTGTAAATAAGCCGCTATATTTTGGAAGCACCATTTTATCGTAAAACATTTAGCGCATTTTGTAGTGGCCGATCTTATACTATGTGTAATGCAAGTATAAAATAAAGACTTACATATTCACAGTGCTTTCTGTCACAGGCTGTGACCACATAGCACTAAAAATACACAAGTCACTATTCTCCACTGCGAAATCCCCATTTAATTCTGTGGCTCTCTGATTTGACACAGACCTTTGCAGTACATTAACTAATAGAGGTTTCATTATGTACTATTGTGCATTTCCCACTGAGTAACAACTTTTATTTATTTATTATTCATTGAAGATGCCCGTTATTTTATATGTAGCTTCCTGACGGTGAAAGACCAAAAACATACAGAATAATTTGTTTTTAGCCACACCATAGACAAAGCCTGTATGTTCAGACTCTCAAGGCCCTCCAACCCTCCAAAACATGACTGAAGTTAACAACAGCAGCTAACTAATATAACCAGGAGTCAGTTTTTGCTAAAATAGAAGCATTTATTTTCATAATGTTAAAAATAAAAACCTTTTTAGAAGAACAGTATAATGCAAGTTTAAGGGACCACTTCCTACCTTGGAATTAAAGCATACTACTTGGGCCTTACAGTTCATCATTAATGATTGTAAATGGTATGTTTTAATTATGATGAATGATGTTGAGCTACATCCAGTTACATGCAGCTTTAAATGCCAAGCCATCAGCATCCCATGAAATATAGTATGGTTTTCCTCTGATGCCATGCAATTAAGTTGCAGCCCATACATTTACAACCATTATTTCAAGGGCCACTGGGATTATGTGATTGTGCGGCCGCAGCAATTTTAGCATAATTATAGATTTGCTGCATTTGACACATAATCCATCATCTGCCGCATAATCTGCCGCTTTAAAAAAAACTAAAAAACATTTTTTACTCAAAATTCAAATGTTACTAAAAATCAGCAACAGGTGCTGCCGCTCAATAGAAGGCCCTTTGTAAAGTTGCACTGGTCACCTTTTTGTTGCTTATTGCTATATTTGGGTGTTAAACTGATACTAATGAGGTGCAACCACAGTTTGACCGGTTCTCTGGAGAACATTTATATTTATCAATGATAAGGAGTACCAGGTTCTAGAAATTTTTGTCAGGAGGGGGTCCTTACGCCTAAAAAAGTTTGACGGAGGTCTCAGCATCAAAAAGGTTTAAGACCATTGGTCTAAGGGTAACTTCATGCCGAGGTTCCTCCTCTCCCAAGTCAGTTTCTTGAATGCTTCTAGGGTCATCTGATTATCTTGTGCTGAATTGGACACCTCTCAATATTGTGCCGCATAGGACACCATTCACCTTTGAGATGCTTGACCTCCCATCTTTTTAGAGATGCTTGGATCTCCCATCCAATTAAAAGGTATCAACCCTTACTCAATGTGTGTAGACTTCCTCCTTCTCTTTCCTCCTTTGTCCCCGTAATCGTAGAGTCTCCCTCCGAGATGGACCAATAGTCATTATCATTATCATACCCTATAGATCTTTTCTTAACCATTACCTGATCATGTGTTTCACTTACGCAGGTACGCATTTCATGTTGTATTAGTCTCTCTTTAATTAATCTTCCACCGTGAAATCTCATGCCTCTCTCTCTCCTGATCTGAAATATCAATATAATCTGGGGAGGAGGGAGGGAATACTGAGAAAAATTTGAATGAGCCATTTATGGATTTGTAGGTTAAAGTGGGACACAAAGCTCTACTTAAGGGTCTCAAATAGCAAAATCACCAAGGAAATGAGCATTGCTCTGTAGGCAACTGCTTTATAAATGGGCAGGTTAGACACTTGCGAGTGATCAGCTGCTCAAGAGACACCTGCGGGCAATCATGTTTTCGAGGACACATTGCAACTGTCAGCGTGATATTGCAGTGTCTCCTGATGACCGCCCAGTCTACATTGTGAAATAATACAGCAAAGGCCAAACAAAGATGGTGAGACCCTACGCATTGGGGCGGCAAGGCTGTTGCCCAATGCTTTCATCTCAAATCTGCCCAACTCGACCTTTCCTCAGGATACGCGTCAGGCGCTAGTGGCCTACGACGAAGTCCCAGTAGGCCGTGGAACATCCAGCAGTCTGCTACAGCAGCCGCTCTGCAGGGGCCTGTTGTAGCAGGAAGCATGCCAAATGCAGGCTGCCTCAGCAGATCGGACCGCCGGCCTTTAAAGCAGCGAGGGAGCAGTGCGGGCTGCGCGCAGCTCCGAGAGGTATGTTGCGATTAGGGCATAATTAGCCGCAAGACTGAGAATACGCTGCATGGTTTACGTAGAATCTAAGCTAATTCTAAAACGATAACGTTAAGGTACGCAGAGAGGGTGAACCCTTGAATTGAAGGAAAGTTGTTTCCATACATTGGAGACAGCATGACAAATACCGTATATACAGCAAAACGACAAAATTAAACAGTGACTGTAAAGATGGAAATAGAAATGTACTTATCTGTAAGGAGCAGCATTTAAAAGAGGCAGATGGTTCTGTCCATGGACTTATTATGTGCTGCGTGAAGTGGCATTAAAGGAATAATGCATTATGGTAGCCTCCGGTCTTGTAATGAAATTGCTGCTTAATTTATGAAGGGTGGTGGTTATCATGGTATGCACGGACCGTTTGTGTTACATTTTCCTAAATCTAACCTACATGATGTTGTTTTTAATTTTATGGAGAATTAGGTACTCCTTTGTATGTTGCTAGTCGATTGTGTGCTGTTGAATTTGGCTTTTATGTTAGAGGTCATACAAGCCAGAGGTCTCAAAGTGCTCTGATGGCAAGATGCAAAGAACTCGAGCGAAGGCTCAGGGTCCCACATAAGGATCTATGGCCTTGAATATGAGTTATGTGGAGTGGCATTTCTGTGTGGAATTCCGCTGTACTGGATCGTGACTAACCCCAGTGGTTCTGCATCTTTTTTTTTTTACGGCTGGAAATTACAGACAGGAAAATTGCTTGAGGCTTAGGTTTCAGTGCAGCCAGGCATCTTGCCCTGGCCCGGACTGAACATTTACCATGAGAAGGGGAGAAACTTGCAGTACTCTCCCCGACAGGGCACATTTCCTCTTTCCCCCACTGCTCACCCTCCCTTCCACCACCCTGCAAACCAGCCTGTCATCATTCAGCACTTGCTCGGAGCCCTCGGAATAGGGAATACTGTGTGATATGTAGAGGCGGAAGGGGAAAAAGTGCAGTGGCAGGGGAAATCATTTCATGCTTCAACCCCTAAACCCCCCGCCCACTGCCACTCCCCATCACCTTTTTTGTCAAAGTGAGAGGTCGGCCTTGCACAGGAGCAGAGCTACAGAATAAAACTTGTATTTATCTTGCAAATTGCATCCCACCCATCAACTGTTGCTAGAATAAATTCACCTCAAAAAGTTGCTCAAATTCACGGGCAATGGAAACCATTCGCATCCTAAAAATCTTACATTCAGAAAAATGTTCCCCACCAAAATCACTTAAAAATTTACAGATTTATTCATTTGTTACTTCCTTTTTTGCTGCTTTTTCCATTCTCTCACCACCCAGTCCCACACCTCACTTTATGGCTCATTTTTCTTCATCCACCCTAAATATCCAACATATCGCATTTCCTCGCATGTGTTTTTTTGTACTGCATCTATACTGACAGATTCAGGCTCACTGTTCAGCTCTCTGTGCCAAATTCTTTGGATTTGAGACCAAAGATGGACTCTCCCTCAACTTTGGGATACAAGAAACATAGGCACTAATAAATAGGTGTTTTTCTTGACTGAAACCTTCTTCGACACAATGTTATCCAGTGTCGCAGTTGGTCACCCTCACTCCCTTTTCGACACCATGGGCAACCTGGTAATGTTTCAGTCCTGAGTGAATGAACTAGGTCTGTGGTTCTGAGAACTATGCTATCTTTTTGTCATTGCTTAATTTGTTTTCATGTCCATCAGAATACATCACCATTTTCATTGTGTTTGCATGGGCTTTATAGTTTTAAAATATGGACAAGGCTATACAGGCTTATGGCAGAAAAACCGTGAATGGGTATACAGGGCACAGCGCAGGACTGGTTTGTCTCCTTCTTCAAAGACTGTTCCAGTCGGTCTGTTTGTCTACATTCGGCTCTCCTAAGGTTCAACACACCTGTGGGGTGCCCCAGGGGACATCCTTGTCCCCTCACCTTTTCAATTGATATATACATCCTCTAGTGTTCACTCTGAGAAAAATGAAGGTTTAAAGCTTTTAATTATGCAGATGCTATGCAATTTCTTTTTGCTATCGACAGTTCATCAGACTCCAAAATACAATTCTATTCATCCGTGACTGGATGAATAGCAATCAACTTAAACTAAAGTCCGATAAGATAGAGATTGTCCTGGCTAGAGGCACACAAAACCTATGGAGTTCCAATTTTTGGGCAACTGAAATGGGTACCCCTCCTCAGCCAAAGAACTCAGTTAAAAGTCTTTGACTCCTTGTTGACAAAAAAACTTTCTACGAATCCTCAAATAGGGGCAGTAGTGTCATCCGGTTTTCTCCAGCTCAGGATGATTAGGAAAATTGGTAGATCCTTGAAGCCCTTCTCCAGGATATCCTCGCTTTCGTTACCTCCTGAAAAGAATATGCTAATTCACTCTACGTTGGTCTCCCGAACTACCTGACTTAGAGATTGCAACTGGTACACAACCAGGCAGCTAGGCTGATCTACTGACAGCCTAGGAGGTGCCACATTACCTCCCTGATGAGGAAACGACGTAGGTTGCCGGTGAAACAGTGCTTGGCCTTTAAGACGGGATGTATCATATTTAAATCCATCCGTGGTAATTGCCCTGAGTTTATTTCTTCCCGAATTCAAAAGTGCACTCCCTCCCGTAACTTGAAGTCATCTCATCTTAATCTCTGGCTATCCTCCCTTTTAAGAAGAAAAGACTAGGAGGTTTTAGATTTTCTGTATTGGCCCCTCGGTTCTGGAATTCTCTTACACCCAACATCAGAATGACTGTTGATCTTCTAAGTCAGACAACTTTTGAAGACATGGCTCTTTACACAAGTATACAAATGACATTTTATGCTGCAGCTCTGCTCCTCCTATACTCAGCGCCAAGAAACCAATTGGTGAACATGCACTATATAAATATTTTTACCATAACAGTGGTCCTTTGTGGTAACAAAGGCATGGAGATCCACAATCCACTCTGTATAAGCCTTTTCTGATGGATACATCTGCCAGTGGATTCCTCACCTTGTGAATATCCCCTGCGCCAGCATTCCACGGAACTTTTCTTCCCCAGCATTCCACGTCGACGTGGGCGACGTCACAATACATCGGCTCCGCACGCGACTCCGTACGACGTCATCGGAGCCATAAGAAGCCCACGTCGGCGTGGTGACGTCAGTTCCCTTTTTTCCGCGCCGTCGACGCGCAACGGTTTTTTCCCAGTGCTCTCTAGATACTTTGTAATCTAGTGGTGTATTCTTGTTAAAATCGGAATGTCTTCGACGAGGAAGTCGGGCTTTAAGCCCTGTAGGGAGTGCGGAGGCCTGATGTCCATGACGGATCCGCATCAGAATTGTTTATGGTGTCTCTCTTCTGATCATGATGTGGATGAGTGCGGGTGCTGTAGGAGCATGAATCCTAAAGCACTGAAGGAGAGGAAGACCAAACTCTTCATGAAGAAGATCGGTGAGGAGAAGAGAGGGAGGAAAAAGGAGAAGTCCAGGCGGGAGTCTTCGACTTCGAGGTCGTCGAAGTCGAAGAAGCACCATAAGAAGAGGAAGCATTCTTCTCGGCGTCGGTCCTCGAAGTCTAAGAGGTCGAGGTCGGCTTCGCCTCGTCGACGTCAAAGCAAGATCTTGTCTCCTTCGCCTTCTCCGGATAAGGCCTAGTAGATCGCACTCACAAAATAGTGAATCTGCCTGAGCTTGAGCCTCATGTCGATTTCTACAAGAATGAAAACACCATCCACTGGTTTCATCTGAGCTATTGTGCTGGTGGAAACATAAGGTGGTTGGCCAGGATCCTGTTAAAACTTCACCTGTGACGATTCACATGATAGGGCCCATGCTACATTGCCATCATATTCTTGCAATTAAAATTCAGAGTTGCTGATCCTCCCCAATGTCATTAAGTCATTACCAAGGATATTCACATGTGTTGGTTGTGATTGCTGACCATTTAGGAAGGTTGAGAGCTTGGGTGTTTCAAAGTCTTAACGGGCTAGAATATTCTGGATGTTGTGTGGCTACATGAGTCCAGGTCCCAGGTGGAGTCAACACACACTACCTTTCACATTGATACGTTGAGATACAACAGTGATATTTTCCCCATGCTAGTGGAAAGAGGGCTCAGACTAAGCACTTGATCTTCATTAGAAGCAAGTTTGATGAACTTGTTTATCAGCAATGTGATGATGTGTGTCGTCACATTGCATGATGCAAATGTGGCAGCCATCTTGAGAGTATAGAAAATATAGAAAACCATGCTTTCAATACTTTGCACTTCCTCGGCTAGTGGACTCTGGTTCTTTACAATTTGGCAGTTGTTAGGGTTTCTGCCGCTACATAGAGCTGACGAAAGGCAGTGCTGACTATAGTGAGAGAGCGCAGAGAAACTACAGGAAGCAGAGCTAGCAGCGGCAGATAGCAGGCAGCGTCAGGTGACGGGAACCGCAAATAGTACTGAGGCACTCAGTGTACCCTCCGGCCCCTTCTGCGACTACCAGGCCTTCTCTGCATGCACCTACAATGCTCCTGCTGCCTCTCGTACCTGTCTCTCATAAGACAATACTTATGGCACCGTTAAGGATGGTTTCCCAAGAGATGGGATAGGGGAGCTACAAGCAGGAAGGCAGTGGACAATCTTATTTAGCGAAACCTAAAAAATCTAGTTATTTACCTTTTTATGGCAGGCTCCATCCAAAATTCAACTTTACCGCTTACTGGAGCTAAGGCGAACTTGACATGTTCATACAGCTTTTAGGGAAAATTGGTTAGTCACTTTTGTGTGATGGACAGCTGTGCTATGATGATCCCCTGCTAGGCCTGGAAATCTTTCTTGTGTTTCAGCCATTCAGATTGGGTTAGAACACCTTCTTTGGTTGTCATTGCTGAAAATGTATGTTATAGTAAGCTCCCGCCCAGGCATGCAACTACTTCCTGACCACCCATCACCTGCCTTGCTGGTGCTCCCCTGAGGATGATTTAAAAAAAATGTTTTTATTCGTTTACAAAAAGAACCAGTTCACATTAAAGTACAAAGCATGATAGACAATTTACATGAGTCAGCAAGCAATCGGAAAGAACTATTGCTACAATACACATTGACAATGGGACACTCTACCAAAGATGGGGTAGTGCACTCTTATACATCCACAATGCAGTTTGTATAATCTGCTAGGCTAAGTACAAGCGACCACCAAATTTTTACTTGCAGCCAACCTAACCAATGCAATTCCGTGCACGTAGGCCTCCTGACTTCCGGGCCATCACAGACCAGCATGTAATCATTCATTGTCCGCATTATTACCCTGTGTTGTCACTAGGTATTGTGCAAACAGACCCCAGAATTTGGGGGGGGGGGGCAGCAACTCATTATATACGTCGGACTGGGTATTACAGTAGATCATATCCTGCTCCCAGTCTGTCACAGTTGGTACGGGACCACACATCCAGCGCATTGCAATTCTACGTTTAGCCAATAGGAAACCCATAGAGACTAACTTTCTGATGTTCTTATTGAGGTGTTTCGTGTTTCCCAAAAGCACTAGAAGGGGATCAGGGGAGAGGAATTGATCCGCTATGGCATTTAATGCTTGAAAAATGTGCTTCCAAAATTCCGCTACTGGAGGGCACAACCAAGATACATGTAAAAAATCTGCCTCTGCCACCCCACATCTTTCGAAGCGATCTGTGTTCCTGAGCCCATAGCGAAATAGTCTCTTCGGCGTGTAGTGCACCCTATTCAGATACTTGAAATGAACCAGTCTGTGCCTGCCATTGAGTGAGATCTTTTGCGCGGCTTCAAAGAAGCAATGCCAGCTATCAATGGTGAGGGCAACACCAATATCATTCTGCCACTCCAGTCTAGCTTTGGAGTATTGCGTATATTGAAAGGCTTGTGATGTGGCATAGAGTTTCAAGACTAATTTAATGGGGGACTCTGAGCGCAGAAGAAAGGAAAAGGCAGGTATTTCCGGAGGTTCTTGTAGTTCATTGCCAAGCAGCGCCCTCAGCGCATGACGGGCTCTAAAAAAGTGAAATTGTGTTAAAGCGGTAGGGTCAGGTATGCCCGCTGCCACCTCCTCCCACATGCGTACTGTTCCCCTCCTTAAAAGATCACCCATCACATGTATCCACAGGGTGTTTAGCGAGCGGAGTGCTCCTCTTTCAGAACTTATAGTGAACCATTGGCACCATTCTACAGGCATAAGTGGAGAGTACAATTGAGCTCCAGCACGCTGTTTTAGTCAAATGTGCCAGGTGTGTACGATAGAGTTAACTGAGTCCAGCACGCTGCAACACCTGATAGGTGCTTGGGTTAGCAAACGCAAGAAGGGGTCAGGACTTGCTACTACCTTCTCTATTTGGAGGTGGGGTAAATTATGTGGATCGTGAATCCAACTGTGAGCATGCAAGCTTTGCCCCACCCTGTAGTACAGTTGTAAATCCGGTGCACCCAGGCCCACCTCAGAGTAGGGCAAAGTTAGGATATCCAGCTTGACACGTAGAGTTTTGCCTGCCCATGCCAGTTTGCCCATCAGGGTCCGTAGCGTTTTAAAAATGTGTTGGGGGACAATCACAGATATATTGACGAAAAGAAAAAGGAAACGGAGGAGTGCAATCGTTTTCATCAAGGACAACCGGCCCACCAATGAGAGAGGAAGCCAAATCCACCTGTCTGTATCTTCTTCCAGTTTGGTAATGGCTCTGCCATAATTTGCCCTAAGTACTTCTTCCGCATCGGAGTGAACCTGGATCCCCAAGTACCTAACCGTATCAGGTGTCCATTGGAGGGGATAGTCTAAGGTCTTCAGCATTGTGGCCGGGGTTAATGGGAATATTATAGATTTGTCCCAGTTGATTTTAAGACCCAAGAGACTGCCAAATCATAACACTTCTCGGATTATTGGGGAGAGATTCGTGTCCGGGTTCCGTATATACAGTAGCATATCATCCGCGTAAGCAGAGACAATGAGATTGTAGTTGGGGAAACGCAGACCTCTATTACCGTGGTATTCACGAAGTGCCCGCAGCAGGGCTTCTGCCGCCACAGCATATAGTAGTGGTGACAAGGGACACCCCTGACTTGTGCCTCTGGATTTCTGAATGGGGGAGGAGACAGCGTCCCCTAAGCGCACTTGAGCTGTGGGAGAATTATAAAGAATCGAAATTAATTGAAGGAAGACTTCCCCCTACACACAGGCACCTCAGGACCACTAGCATGAATTTCCATTCGACAGAATCAAAGGCTTTTTGAGCGTCTAAAAACACTGCTGCTGCCTTAACATCTGGTTTAACGTGTTGCAAGGCACCAAAAACTGCTCTCAGATTGTATGATAGCATGCGGCCAAGCACGAAGCCCGCTTGTTCAGGGCCTACCATGAGGGGCAAAAGAGGGGACAGTCTATTGGCCAATATTTTAGCAAAGATTTTAGTGTTGACGTTTATTAACGACAGTGGTCTGTAAGACAAGCACTCTTAAGAGGCTTTGCCAGGTTTCAATATTGTTACTGTCAGTGCCTCACGCATAGAGGGAGGCATGATGCCAGTCTCCCATTTCTTGGAACAGAGTGCTCAAGTGTGGAATCAGCAGGTCACCAAAAGCCTTGTAAAAGGACACAGTGAGCCCGTCCTGACCTGGGGTGCTCCCATCATGCATGGAATTCAGTCCCATACGGATCTTGACAGCGTCAAGGGGCCTCATGAGGTATTCCTATCACTATCCGTCAGCCATGGCAGCTGTATGTATTCCAAGTAATTCATTATGCTCTCCTCATCTGGGGCAACTTTGGAGCTATACAAATCCTGATAGTATCGGCCGAATTGGTTAACTATGTCCGCCTGCTCTTTTAAAACCGTGCCCTTCTCATCCATCAACTCAGCAATGACTCCAGTCTCAGACCAACGGTGAGCCAGTGCCGCCAATACTGAGCCCGGCCTATCCCCCTCTCCGTAGGTTCTGGCCAATGTGTATTTCCCCATGTGTTTAATTTCACTATCCGCTTCCTCGTGGTACTCATCTAGTGTTTTTTTTCAGTTGTTCTAGAATCTGTGGGTCATTCTTGTTCAACACCTCAGTCTCCAGCACACTCAATCGATCCTCTAACAAAGCAAGTCTAACTCTAATGGAACGGAGCACTCCAGAATGTTTATTGATGGCACCCCTTCGTATGAACACCTTAAATGTCTCCCATACCGTGGCAAAAGAGTCTACTGACCCAAAATTGGTTTAAAAAAATTCAGTAATGGCGGCAGCCAATTCGACCTTAAACACTGCGTCTAGCAGAGAGTATGGCGGAAATCTCCACAGGAAAGGGGGAGGACCCCAAGGGGGAATTTCAACCTATAACAATATAGGAGATTGATCGGAAAAGGAGCGAGCCAAGACTGTTCAATCCTGTACCCTAGATATTAGCGCTTCCGATATTAACCAGTAATCTATTCGAGTGTGTGTATCGTGGCATGCCGAATAATGCGTGAACCCACCCCTCCCAGGAGATTTAGTTCTCCACACGTCGACCAGATGCAATTGTAGCGCTATGTCAGCAATGGCTCTAGCAACAGCAGATGGGCGCCTAGGAGGACCCTTCGATCGATCAAGCGCAGGGTCTAATACACAATTAAAATCTCCGCCCCAGATTAGCGGCAATAAAGAGCAATCTTTAATGAGTGACTATATTGAATGATAGAACTGGGGATCATCGTAATTCGGCCTTTAGGTATTAACAATTTGAAAGTCAGCAACCCTACCGTAACACCTTGAGATTACATATCAACCAGCAGGGTCCGCCCTGCTCTCTCCAAGATGAAGACCTGATTTAGGGTTCACCCAAGTGAGCACGTCTCTAGAATGCGAGGTAAAGCCAGCTGCTTGGAACAGACCTATTAGGCGTCGCATTGTGAGCATAGCGCAATTAGGGGCAAGGTGCGTCTCTTGAAGCAGGGCAATGTCTACTTCCTTTCTTTTCAAATACGCCAGTATTTTGCCCAACTTTCTATGGTCGTTCAGACCCCTCACATTCCAAGTCATGAGCTGCAGGCTCTTTCTATGTCCCCGACCTGTTTCGCAGTGTGTCATTCGCGGCTACCATATGATTGGTTCGTCCCAGCAGCAATGTGAAGTGTGTTACCGTAATCACTCACGACTCTCATGTGCATGTGCAGTGTTCAAAGTAGAAACCCAGCCCCTCCCACGCCATGTCATCCCCAACTAAATAGGTGGCCTTCTGCCCTCCCTACTAGCAATTACTATAGCACATAAAACTGAAAACAACAGTTGTGCAACAAAAGGCACTGAGTAACATACAATAAATAAGCTTGAAATGCATTGGGTCGGATGTTACCTGCCAACACTTCTGTGTGCCACAGTGCCGCACCGCCACCAAGCATCTGCAACGAGACTACCACTGGAGAAAGAGAAAACTCAAGAGGAGCCTCACAAACAGTTCCTGAACCATAGTGTCTCTCACACAAGAAGGTCCCAGTGGACTAGCACCGCAATTCCAGCTTATGCAAATAAGGAACAACAGTTTAGTAGAACTTCACGCAAATTAGCAAAAGGAGCAGTGATTTGTGAACCACAGTAGTGGAGACCCCACTAAAGCTCCCACTTCCAAACCCCTCAGGCCACTTCAGAAATTATTCACGTGAGGGTGGGTCCCCGCTGGAGCCCTAGTGTTGTGTTTTTCTCTTTAGTCGTTGTCATCAAGACCTCCACTCGCACCATCCGCTTGGCCGGCCTCCGTCTGGCCTTTCCTTTGTTTGTTGAGCCTGTCCCAGTCTTTGAGGGCTTTTTGGAGGGACTGAGGATCAGAGAAAATCTTCGCCTTCCCGTTCAAGATCACTCTCACCGCGCCGGGTACAGCATCGCATATTCCACACTTTGCTCCCTCAGCATGCGCTTCAGTGGCGCAAATTGCTTCCTGGCCTCCCGGACCCTGAGGGTGAAGTCCGGGAACAAAGAGAGAGAGGAACCCTCATATTGTAGATTGCCCAGTTCTCTCGCCTTACTCAGCGCCACATCTCTGTCTCTATAGCTCAACAGCTTCGCTATGATAGGCCTTGGAGGGGCACCCGGGTGCACACACTCCACAACAAACATGGAGGAAAAGGTGGCAGCACCCAGCTGAATAGTGAGCAAATTTTCTGTGAAGATCTCCATGTTACCCATTGCAGTGGACTCGAGAAGGCCTATAATGCGCAGGTTACTGCACCTCGATCTAGCCTCCAAATCCTCAGCTCTGTCCTGTAAGGTGACCAGGATCTTCTCCACCTGTTTCTTTGCGCTGTTGGACTTAGTCTTGGCCCCCTCAGTTTCAGTGATCCTTCGTTCGGCCAGATCAAGTCGTTCTGCATTCTTGTCCACCCTCTCGGACATGCGATCCATTCTATAAGACAAGGTGTCTATTTTTGCATTGATCGCTGACAGACCCTTCTGCATGGATGCAAGGATCGTTTTGATGTCGCCAATGGGGTCTTCTGTTAATTCTTCAGACTCTAATGCCGCAGATTCCGCAGCATCTTCTCTGTGTCTGGACTTTCGCTGCTCAAAGCTCAGCTTAGGCTGTGACTTGTCTGGTTTTCCCATACTGACACTGTTCCGTATTGGTGCAGGTAGCGCAGAGTCAACAACTACAGTTGCTTCTCCAACAAGCGTGAGCACCCACCGATGCCGGTCGCGGGCCCCGGAAAGGGAGTCAAAGAGGTCTCCCCAGCTCAAAGCACGCCAATCCACTCTGGGGGCGGTATTCTGACCTGTCTTGTGCCACTATTCGAATGACCCCCCTCGCTTTTCTCATCCAGAGGGGGTCTATGCAGCCACACGTGCAGCTCCTAAATGACCAGGGCCTAAGGCAGGAGCAGAACTGCCCCACGGAGATGAGGCCTCACACACCCAGCAATCCGTGTGGGATCACCAAGTTCGATGTAGGGCCAGACACACCAGCACTCGCTCGCAGTCTTATGAAGGGGGCTCAAAGCAGGCAGCGACTCACCCTCCAGGCCGCGCACCAGGCCCCAGCTGACCAGCCTGCATTCAAGGGTTCCCCGCCGCACCTCAGCAGAGGTTCCTGTAGCATCCCACTCGCTACTGACCTCCGAGTGATATCAATTCTTCAGCGCGCCGGTAGTGGTGTTGAGCACTGTTCAGGATGAGCACCGCCGTGCAGACAGTCGAGTCACCTCCTCCTGCCGGGTGATGGCGTAGTCGCGGCCCAGCAGGAAACACTGCCCTCGTCGGCTGTTTCATCGGCCAACGCGGGGGAGAGTAATGTTCAGAACAATAGTTGTGGACCAGCTGGATCAATCGGCCCCGTTCCTTCCGCAATGAGGGCACTGGCAATAGAGCTGCATTTGCTCAGACCTTCGACCAAGAGTCTTGATAAAGAACAGCCGATACTTGACGGATATTCGTGGCGGCTTGCGGAGCTCGCTTAAGTAGCAGCCATCTTTAGGCCAGGCAAGCTCCACCCCCCCCCCCCCCCCCTCCCCTGGGGATGAATTCTGACACTTTCCCATACGTTTCATGGAAATAGTTCTGCTTCTAGGCCTGGTTTGACTATAATTGTAACAGGGCCTCAGGCAGCACTCTTGTGAATGAATCTCTTCTGAATCAGAAAAATACCAGTGAATTTCCTGGTGGTTTGGAAAATGTATCCCTGATGTTAATTGGCCTGACACAAGCAATTCACATTCTCGTACATTTTAAATATAATGTTACATGATCTATTGCAGCACAGCAAAAATAACCTTTTACTTCTATGTTGTTTATTTTGGCATAAGGCTCTGAAGCGGATTAAGCGCCTTGTTGCAGCTGATCTTGCTTATAAGCGCTTCTAGCTGGACTGGCACTAAGAAATCAAGTTGTTTGCCTACATAATGCTGTCTGTTGCATTTCACCCAACCTCATGGTCCCTGGAAGAGACATGCTCATAGTATGATAAACCAAACAAGCTTGCCAAGTTTCTGTGGCCTTGCTACACACCACAGTGGCCTGCTGAACCAGTTAAAGATGGCTACTTTTATTGTACAGATTTGAAACTTTATAAGTGTGTTTAGCTAGGGCGCCATTAACAGCTACTTTCTCATCCTGAAAATCTCAATTGCCGCTCTGTTGATGCTCTGGATGTGAAGTCTCCGAAGAGCATTACGTTTCCTTTTGTTTTCACACTTCTGTTTGCTGATTTTGCTGAAGCACAGAAGGTCTTTTGTCCTCTGGTTTGGTTGTGAAGGAGCTCCTTGCTGTACCTGTTAGAAGGGGCGCTGTGTATCCTTTGGCAAACCACAGAGCCCTCCTCTTTGATTTCTCCTGGATTGAGGACGTCCCAGGTAACTCCGCACAGGCACTGCTCTGTCTGTCTGTAACCTGAACATCAAATTATGTGTAACATCCGTTGAGCCAATACTGATCTGATAAAACAGGCTGTGATGATGTTTATGCCGAGCGACGGGCGGGATTCTAACCCTGTTCTGTGCGATTCGGTTCACCCCTAACATTGACGGAGCTCAGCACAACACGGAGCAGACAGCTAGCTGATCTTTGGAAAATAAGCATTTTGTAAATTTCATTTTCATTCAAAGTTTGATCCCTTTTTGCTCAACATGTCCCAGAGCCAGGAGGAAGCGAGTTGTCAAGCTGAGCCAGGTATGTTGTAATGTCTGGTGCCAGTTTTTGATGTATGTTCAAATGTTTGATGTTTTTTTTATGTTTCCCTGATTAAAATCGAAATATTTTGCAGCCTTTAAATGAGGTATGAATGTAAACATAGTGGAGGGTCTATAACATAGCACAGTTGACCAAGTGTAGATAGTTTTATCTTTTTGCCTAGAGGCAGCTGCCGCTTGTGCGGTAAGAGAAAGGCCGGGTAATCACTGATATTATTACAAGGGACAGGCTGCACTGGGCCATAATATCACATAAGATGTAAAAAAAGAGGACACTAATGTCCCGAGACAATCAATAAGCAGACACTGATGATGTCACAAGACATTTTAGTTGAGGTACAGAAGTCACAGGCAAGCAAGTAGTGAACAGTAATGTCAGGAAACCAGGCATTGATGTTGCACAACAAGTTGGGGGCGCTCGGATGTTACAAGTTAGGCAATAGGTCGCCACTGATGTCACAAGACCAGCGAGTATTCAGGGCTGGTGTTATGAGGCATGATGGAGGAGCCCTCATGTTACAAGAAAGAGTATTTGGCACAGAGGTATGAGACATGCTCAAGGTGGTACTGTTGTTATGAGAGAGGTTCCAAGTGGTCACTAATGCCACCAGACAAGCAAGTAGCGGGCGTTGATGTCACTAGGCATGCATGAGGAGGCACTGACTCCCTGAGAGAGGAGTTTGTGGCATTTCTTATGACAAAATACCATCTTATCTAAAAAAAGATGCCTTCATTGCATATAAATACCCTGCTTTACAACATCAAAACACACAAGATGATGGACGGAATGTTGCACATTGGCAAAACACTCACCCCCAGTCACAGATCTGGGTTTAATCCATCGTTATTTTGCTCACCACGCCACCCCAGTTCAGACTTGGCCATATGCAAATCAGTCTTGACCCTGTGCCTCATGGGAACAGTCCAGCCCGAACTGCCAAGCCATGTCTTACCTGGACCAGAATCAAGCATCCTAGGACCGGTTTCAGGGTTTCACCCCTCTTCAGCCAGGATAGCTTGGCTCCAGTGGCACGGTGAGCCCAGGACTCACGTCTGAGCATACCTGGCGCACTTAGGGCGAGAAAGCAAAAGACACACAATTGATGGATGGAATGCAGAACAAATCAAAACATTCACCCCCAGTCAAGAGATCTGGGTTAAATCCATCATTCTTTTGCTCACCATGCCACCCCAGTTTAGACCTGGCTTTATGCAAATCAATCTTGACCCTGTGCCTCATGGGAACAGTCCAGCCCGAACTGCCAAGCCAGGTCCTTCCTGGACCGGAAACAAGCATCCTAGGACCGGTTTCGGGGTTTCACCCCTCTTCAGCCAGGATAGTGAGCACGGGACCCACGTCTGGGCATACCCTTCCCACATAGGGCGAACAGCAAAACACACAAGATGATGGACGGAATGTTGCACGAGGACCTGGCTTGGCAGTTCGAGCTGGACTGAAATATGAAATTCCACATGGAAAGTCTTTCGCAGATGTTAAACACCAGGTCTAGAGGGAGGCTTCCTCTGCTCTGGCAGCACCTATTTTCATCCATCAATAAACAGATAGAGCCTGCTCCAAGGGTGGGTTACGACTTGTAGGACTGTGCAAAAATTTCAGAGTTTTCAACTACTAAAGCACAGTGCTTGACTCCAGAGCCCATTGTGTAGGGGTGTAGAATTGTATGTATGCGTCTACGAATTGGCATTTGTGTAGCATGGACAAAGCTTGTTATCTGTGGAAAGTGGTACATCTGCAGGGTTCTTGGAATCGATTTGAGAATGTGTACATCGGGTTTAGTTTTACACCATAACCAGTTTACTGTCATACCGGATGACATTTTCCAAACCTCCTCATTGATATAAATTACTTTATCCTATTCAATTGGATATTTAATATTGTAATGTAATCCTATAACAAAATCTATTCCTTAAGTTTAGTTCTGCAGCTTCTCACTTTTTTCCTATTTTTGTAATAAGTGTCTTCTACAGCATCTTACCGCTGTTTTTATTCATATTAATTGTATGAAATAATCCTGTCACAACATTTGTTTTATGTTTTAGTTAAATAATGTGTTTGTTGTTAAAGCCATGTTTGTCATAAATATAATATTAATGGGTGATCCCTTCCTTTCACTTTATTTCCTAGTTGATGACGTTGATCATAGTTTCTATTTTGCTTTAAAAAAATAAATGTCAAACTGAAAATTGTGGAGTTTTACACACACGCATGAGAAATTGGCACTACAGTTCACAAATGTACATTATTATTTGTTTATGCAGGCTGAAAGATTAGGTAGTGCATAACCACATGAAAAGTTTTATTATTGGCACATTCCACTGTCTGTATTTCTTTGATGTATGTATTCAGGCTTTGTGAGAAATTACTATTAAAGTTTATGAAATAACCATTACAATCTCCTCTAACCAACCCCAGCTGCAACAGAAGTTAAACACGGCTGTTTTGCCCTCTCACACTCTCTGGTAGATTTACCCTTCTGTCCTCAATCAATGTGATCAGAATGGTACATCCCCTGATGATAAATGCTTGGTAACTGCATATAGGTGATGAGGGACATATTTCATGGCACCCCTAGCAGAAGATGATGTGCATCTGGGAATTATTTGTGGAAAGTTGGACTTAATGGTAATGCCAACATGGAACACCAGGGGGTGTTAAGCATTGTTTTAAAGTTGTACTGGTGACGAAGGGACATGTCCTGGCTCCGGATTGGATAGTGTCTGTTACAGTGCCATAGTCTCGTGCAGCCAAGGTTATTGTATTGCCTTTAAAGAAACCCACATACAGGAGAAGCTGGAACCGTCTCACAGGAGAACTGAAAGTTTGTTTCTGGAGGATTGAGATGGACACAGTGCGCTCTAAATGCTGAATTCGCCATTGGTACAAGAAGACATGCAAGAGTTGATTAAATCGAGGTTACAACGTGGTCGCCTATGTATTTTTAATCTATGAGCAATATGACATAAGCCAGATGGGAGGCGAGGAAGGTGACTTTTTTTTAATTCATTCTGGTATTTTTACAAGTTTGAATTTGTAAGGTAAAAGTATGGGCTGGAATAATTTGGTGTGAGTTGCGAATTAAGTCAATGTATTGTTAGATCAATAATTAAAATGTAGCAAACATTTCCATTTCTTTTCAGATTACAGGTACAAAAAGGATGAACTCTTCAAAAGACTTAAAGTTACAACCTTTGCCCAGCTGGTAGGTCTTAACTAATGTGCCATTTGCACAAAATGTTTCATTGTTGCATATGCATTCACCAGGGGTTAAACTTGTGTTGCATCCGTTCTGGCCAAGAGGAAGATCTGCAGCCTTTGTCCAGTACAGTGGGAAATATACTTTATTTATGCTCAGTTTCCTCACAATCCTTATAAGCCAACAGTGTCATAGCAGAGACTGAATGCATGCCTGCTCAGTCTGCCTGATTGCATCTGGCTGTTCCAAGTCTTTTTGAATTCATTGACTGGAGTTTGTTTCATGCATTTAGTTGCCTTTTCATGATAAAATGTTATTCCTTAGACTCCCCTCTTCCCCGGCCTTGTAATCCTCTATACTTCAAGTAGTACACTTCTGGAGGACAATGCAGCACATCTCGAAGCGTGTTCCTTTTAGTTATTGGGTTCTTAATCACAGCACTTACAGAAACAAGTTCCAGCACCACTCCTCTTAGGACTTGTGGTATACCAAGTGCTCCATTTCAGCCATCCACCTCTGAGCTGTCCCTCCTCTGTCTTTACCCTACTGAAGATAGGGTTTTCAGACATGAGCACAGCACTCCTTGCTGATGAGCCCTTCAGAAATTGAAACAGTGTTTCAATTAAGGACTCGCTAACAATATGTGCCTGGTAACGTTATTACCTTTTCTGCTAGTTATATCTCTAGTAAGTGTCAACATCCTTTTTTACGTCTCGCCTAGCGATGCAGCGCAAAGCGCTGCTCGCTATGCGAGGTCTATTGTCGACTTGGGTCGGACGGCGGACAGGAGATGTGCACTTTCCCAGAGCGCCGATGTGCACGCTCACGGCATGTCTGTCAGCTTTGTCCTGGACAGCGCATGGGCACGTGCACGGCATGTCTTTCAGCTTGCGCCTGACAGCCGATGTGCACGCTCGCACGCTCACGGCGTCTCTTGTAGGTTGCGACGCACAGCGTGATCACAGTTCCTGCTTGCTCGCTCACTCTCAAATGCAAATTTGGCCCGCATTCACACATCGCCTTCTGTTTTCATAACATTTCTCCTTCTGTTTTCATAATATGCCCACCCTTCTGCATTCTAATATGCCCATATATATGCCCTTTAATTTTTTTTTTATTGTTGCCTGTATAATTTTGACCACATTACCACACAATAGCGCTTTATCATACCACAACTTCTGCTCCCTTGTTACTCTGCTTGAGAAGCGGGCGCCGCGTGACCAGCTTGAGGAGAGTGTCCTTGGCACGCTCCCACCTCCGAGTGCCGCCTCTGCGACCCCTCACCTAGAGCACCCCAGGAGCGAGGACCCCCGGCAGGACAGATCGCAGCTCAGGGCGGCGGCAGCAGCAGGCGAGCGCGTGCTGCTTGGGCTCAGGCTCCATGCTGGATTGGGATTCTACACATGCGGTGAAGCTAGACTGAGCGATAGTCTTCAGTCGGACCGGTGAGATCAATGCTTCACGTTACTTCTCAGTAAGCGCGACGTGGAATCAACTCATTAGGAGTGACATGATCTGGCCGCTGTCAGTGCGCGCCCGTGGACGCTGCTTCCCGTGCGAAGAGGCAAGAAGAATGCGGGGAGGATATGGGGACAGATGCAGTTGAAACACCTTGGGACAGAGCGGAGGCACAGGTGACACGTGCCCACGGAGGGTGCTGATGCCGGCCCAAGGCGCAGGCTGCGGTGCCAAGAGGCACTTTTGGCATGCTTGTGGTGCATGATGGGAGATGTGTGCGAAGGGGGAGCATTAGAAGGACGGTTGAAGGGGCATATACAATTGTACACCCCATTGTTCTCATGCGTTTCCATAATATAGGTGTTTGTGTTAATACCTCTGCATGTTAGTGCACAACTCTGTGAGAATGTCTGTAGAAACGTCTCTGCATTTGACTTTTTTTTGTACATACTTCTGTGTGTGTGTCATGAGTCTCCTCTTGTCTGTAGATGACAGTGCGTTTGCACGTCCCCTGCATGCGAGTTTGTGTGTATGTCACGCTGTGTGTACAGTGCCCTTATCAGTGTGTCTGCATCACAGCACTTCTGCCTACTTGTCTTTGTAAGTGATTAACTGTGTTTTCTTGGTTGGTTGCCTTTTACAAAAAAAATAAAAACTGAAATTATCCAGCACTCTAGTGGCCCATAGGCACGCTTGTGTGTGTTTGTGGACGCTATGGTGTATGCAATGTAAATTCTGGGGGTGTAGTTGGGTGTTTCTGTCTTGGAGATTTTGGATTGGAGAGAAGCCTTGCTCCCTCTCAGGTCTTAAAGGCGATTGCACCAATGACTCCTGCAGTCAGTAGCTACCTTCTTTAGCAAACCATAACATATTTATAAGACCACCATTCCCCACTGAAATTCAATGGATTTCGGTCTTTGTGAGGACTTTAATTTCTGCAGTCTTCAAAAGGAGATTCGGGTAAATAGATTCAGCACTTCCTCCAGGTGTCCACCAACTCCTAAATTAAGCCATAGGCTACTGGACTGTCAGAGAACTCCGGAGTGTGTATGAGGCACTAATCCGCCTGTTCCTTATTCTCACTGACCAGTAAACTTCTGACATCCTCTTCTCCATCAATGTTTTTTCATCATTAGCTGTAAACCTTTTTAATTTGCCCTCTCCTTCCTCTCCCCTTTTGTTTCCCATCCTTCACTCTGTATACCAACACTTAGCTTGTGAGCTACAGGTAGCTCTCTAGGTTCCAATAAGTAGCTATGCTATGTGCATCCTGGCCAACCAAACTAGAAGATTTTGCTTTGCTGAATATATGTACACCAAAATTGAAAGCATGTATTCAATGTGGAAATGTGTTTATTTTCAGAACTCGTAAACTGATGTTTGGAGAAAAATGACTGAATTTCCCAAATATATTTAAAGCCGATATTTGAGTCATAAATCATGTGGTGTTGGGAAGACCTAATACTAATATAACCTTGATGTTAGGGGCAGTACTACCATGGCTGTTATATATTTCTCACATAGAGACATTCTACATTGACAAACCCTTTATTACGTTACTGCCAGCAACCATGCTTGGAAAACTAAGCCACAATGTGTGCGTCCTCAGGCCACCCAATTATCATTCTGCAAATAACCATGAATGGACCTAATTTATGGTTTGCTCACACTACCTCTCACCTGCAGCAGTCTATTGGTTAGAAGAATCTGCCCAGGTATGTGGGTGCTGCTTTAGCCACAGACACAAAAAAAAGCATTTGCAATGCAATAGGTCTCGCATTTGCGAGAGTTTGAGTTATTGGCCTTGTAAATGGCAATGCCTTTTATTTATGTGTTTTCAAAACCTTCAAACAGTGCGTAAACACCCACTTTGTACTTCTAGTCGTTGCTTATGAGAAGCAAAGTTAACAGTAACTGCGTCTCTTTTACTGCCAGTCTTGCTTCTTGTAAGAAAAGACAATAAGTACAAATTGCGTGTGTACGCACTACTTGCAGGTTTTCAAAATGCATTAATAAAGGGCATTTTCATTTACAATGTCAATAGCTCAAACTCTTGCAAATGCGAGACCTATTGCATTGCAAATGCTTGTGCTCTCCTTGTGGCCTTGTCAAATTGTTTAACCCCTTTGTGTTCACCCAAAATGGTATGTTCAAAAATTCTGTGACTCCTCTCTACAATTTTGTGACTGTTAGAAATAGGGTTTCTGGTTGGCAGAGCATACACCCTTTTTAAGCAGGAACCACAATCCTAGTCAGGGTGAGTCAGATGCATACTTTAAATGAACCTGTGCTCACTCTCTGGTAGCTTGGCACAGAGTATTCAGGCTTAACTTAAGAGGCAATGGGCTAAGTATTTGTGCAATAGATCAACAGTTAAACAATGAAAACACCATAAAAAGACTCCACACAGGTTTAGAAAAATGGATTATGATTTTCTAAATGTAACACGACCAAAATGACAAGTTGAGATATGATTTTTTAAAGATTAAATGGTGTTCTAGCGCTTAGAAACAAAAATGTCACGCTGGACCGGGACAAAGTCAAGAGTTCAGGCCACCCACGATGGAGCACAGGCCGGCTACAGGGCTCACACAGGGCCCTCTGAGCAAAAGAACCTTAATCCTTGATCACATTCATGAGATGCAGAATGCATCGAATGATGCATCGGTGTCAGTCCCGTAGTTGAAGAGGTGCATTGATTGACCTTCAGTGGTGGTGGTGATACAGTGGTTTCTGTGCTGCGTCTGTAGCTGTTGTGCTGGGTTTCTTCACGCTTGTCAAAGGGATGCGTTGATCCTCTTTCAGTGGTGGTCTTGGTGGCGGTGATGCAGTGGTGAATGCAGTGGTTCCAATGACATTGCTCGGGTCTCAAGTGAATGCACTGATTCCGCTCCCGCTTCAACAGCATTGCGTTGATTCTGCTCGTCGCAGCGGAGGATGAGTCAGTTTTACTGGCACAAACACTTGGAGTCACTTCCAATGACCCAGGAACAGGATTAAAGACTTTGCTGTCCCTGAGTCTTTGAAGACCAGGAGGCTGGTCAGATAGCCTTTGGAGACACTCTGGGACAGTCAGAGGGTGGAAGCAGGCAGCAGAGAGCACAGCAAGGCAACAGTCTTCCAGATCAGCAGTCCAGAAAGCAGCAATACTCCGCACAGAAGTCCTATAACTAGTTGGTAGGGTCAGAGGTCCAGAACCTATTCCCAGCTGTGCCTTTGAAGTGGATCTGACTTCAAAGAAGGGTCTTTGAAGTGCACAGAGGTCCCTTCATACTGCCTAGGCTCCATACTCACTGCAGTGGGGTATGCAGATCTTTGTATGTGGTTAGAGCATAGCCTAGTCAGGTGTAAGGGTGAGGCTTTGCCCAGTCCCTCCCCTGCTTCCTCCCAGGAAGACATATGAAGTCACAACCAGCTCTTCCTTTGTGTGGGCCTGTGTAGGGGGAATACACAAAGTGAACTGATACCCAGCACAGCCAGTGATCAGAGACAGGCAGCGATCAGAGACAGGCAGCAGCACCAAAGAGCTAAGACCAGGAAAATGTCCAACCTTCTAAAATTGGCATTTCAGAAGGGTAAGCACAATTCCACTTCTACCTTTTAAAGAACATTTTTCATTACCATTTCAGAGATACTAAACAGGACATCCTTAACTTCTCTTAATTAGGAATTACAGCTTACTAAGTGTAATAATGAATTCCCAATTTTCACCTACGTGAGGGGTAGGCCTCTCAGTAGTGAAAAATGAGTTTGGGAGTTTTTCACTGCCATTACATGCAATACTTAAAAGTACATGTCCTTCCTTTTAGTTACATAGCACCATGCCCTATGGACTACCTAGGGCCTACATTAGGGGTGACTTGTATGTAATGTTTTTGGGACTTTAAGGTCTTGCAAGTGGTTTTAAATGCCAAGTCGAAGTGGTGGTGTAGACTGCACACACAGGCTCTGCAGTGGCAGGTCCGAGACATATTTATGGTGCTACTTGCATGGATGGCACAATCAGTGCTGCAGGCCCACTGGTAACATTTAATTTACTCGCCCTGGGCACATGTAGTGAGTGCACTGTACTAGGGATTTACAGGTAAACTAAATGTGCCAATTGTGAATACATCAAGAACACCATGTTTTACGGGAGAAACACATGCATGTTAGCACTGTTTGTCAGAGGGAAAGTGCTCAGAGTCCTAAGCCCAACCAAAAAAATCCACAAAAAGAAGAGGTAAGCAGGCAAAACGTCTGGGGTAAGACCACCCTAAGGATGCCAGATCTAACCGTGACCTTCAAGGCCTCATCTCCCTTTCTGTTCTGCTCCTAATTATTTGTGTGTCATTGAGAGTCTAGAGTTTGCTTCCACCACCTTTTTTAAATCACACTTCTGTATTTTTTCTTAAGTTGCATCCGGTGTATCAACTTATTAAAAGATCTTTGTTTCATTTGCAACAAAACATTCCTCCACTATTGGCACCTGTATATCACTTACCAATACATAAAAGTACTGTGGACAGAGCACTGTTCCTTGTTTGCCATCACACACGTCACTTTATTACCTCAGAATGTGGTTCATTGACCAGCACTCTCCTAACCGTTACTTGGGCAGATTCTTCAACAAACAGGTCTACCAAACCAAATCTGTTCAACTTGTTTACAATTGGTCTGTGTATTGAGCTTAAAGTAGAAAATACCCTTTCTGCTACCATTATAATCTTCCTGCGTAACCTAGTCAAAAAACGTAATTGAATTTTTCTGCTATTACTCTCTGCTTGCAGAAACATGCTATGGTGAATCTTTTATTCAATATTTTACCGTGATGCTGCTGAAAGTGCTTGCTATGTGAATATCGCATTCTGCTTCTTTTGTTCTGTTGCCTGCACTGGACACCAGTAGCCTTATTACATAAAGTGGCCCAGGGGCGCAACAGGCATTTGCACCCGCTTTGCGCACCCTTGGCACTTTGGTATTGCAGAAGGGGCTGCAGACGCTTGTGCGGCCCCTTCTGTAATACCAATAGCGGTGGCACCCATAAAGCACCTGTGCTATCTTCAAGGGGGCGTTCCCTTATTTGCATTCGGGCGTTCTCCACGCAAACGAGGGAATCCTTTTGCCTCTGCGCCCGTGGCGTATTACCGACGCAGACACAGAGGCAAAGAAGCCCTCAGGAGGTGCACTGAGAGCAGCCTTCTGCAGTGGGCAAAGGGGGGTCCTGTGGACCCCCACAGACATCCCCTTGCCGGCGAGTGCAGTCACTGACTGCTTCCGCCTTCAAGGAGATCTCTATTCCCCTTTAAAGGTGCAGGCGGGTTGGCCGCATGCACAGTGAAACACGGAGCAGCTGTAAAGCAGTCGCTCCATATTTCATGTGAACGCGCTGCACCCAGGGCAGCACGAGTTTGCTGCAGCCCTGGGGGCAGCGCATTTCCCATAATGCAGAGCACTTTCTTTCAATGCGCCTGGCGCACCTTTTTAAAGGTGCTCCCGGCGCAATGAAGGAAAATACACCGCATGTGCAATGCGGCTCCAGCTGTAAGAATTATCTTTACTCAAGTCATTATTTTTTACTCATTTAAGAATGAGTTGACACACAAACTGCACTTTCTTGAGGGGGGAGGTTGGGAGCATGGGCATCGCACACAGGCCCCAGCATCCAGTATGTGCTTATAACAAAGGTGACCATTTTGAGTTTGTGAGATGGTGCTGCAAGTAATCCTAACATTTAAGGGCTAGAGAGCTGCTGGAAGTCTTGTGCTGGACACCCAAGGTAGGGGCTCACAGAAATACCGTTATCTTTGGATTAGGTGTGCACAGAACAATACACATCGCAGTTTCACAATTTGACGCCACCCCTGTAAACTTAGTAAGATGCAGCTTGGAGAGGTGTACATTCAAAGAGAAAATAAGACCGTGATGGGCATAACAGTTTAAAACAGCGAACAGGCACACCATAACTGCATTATTAGACTGTTTTATAGTTTTGCAAAAGATAGCCAACAGTGCAAAGAACCCTCGGGGAACCCCGTTTCCAAACATAAAGGATGAAAGAGGTGGCAGGAGTTCTTATTCGTTCAGGCTCTCACCACCAAGTGAGGCAGGAGATCTCTCCAGAGATGGGCATCCCCACTCGCGCCTTCCATCTCAAAAGAGCACTGTTAAGGATTCAGAGGTGTCTAGGATATGAGCTCTTCCCAAAAGAGTTGACCCTGATATAGATTAAATGTAACACTCAAATCCCACCTAAACATAGGTAATGTAACATCAGTGGCCTCCACTGTCTTTATTCACATAGATGACCTAAGGATTTGATAGCAGCTAATTATGCCACTGAAGAAACAATTATGGTCTTCCTAGCAAAATTAAGTCACATATTATCAAGATCTTTATTTTGGGACTTGAGTAATGCTTACGTTTTGCCGAATTCTAACTTGAAGAAGAAAGGTAGAATAATTGTCAGGGATTTGGAGAGGGTTGTGGTACAGAAAGATGTGTCTGAGGGGCTTTCTTCACTGTTCAACAAGTGAGTAGTAGCCATTTTCTAATGTGGTGTTCCTAACCGGCTTTAAATATGTTATCCTTCAACACAAGTACTTGGATCTTCTCTGAAAATATAAGGACTATATTTTGTTCTATTTAGTATTGATAGATAAAAATGCTTGTGTATTTTTTAATAGGCTCTGCAAGTTGCCTCTGTATCAGATGAACTCCTGCATATGAACAGTGAGGAGCTCCAAAGGATGGAAGGTACGGAGGTGTTTACTGCCAGCTTTTATCTCCTGAAATTTTGCACTGCTCTATTAACCGCATAACTATGAAGGTCGAAGTTGCTGTGCCAGCTGACACCTATCAAACTGATACTACTCTACTTACCTGTATAATGGGGATGTAGTTCTACAGAGAGAGATCAGACTGTATTGCGAAACCTTGTCTCTCTGAGATCCATGTTTCTGTGACGCGAAACCTTGTACCACTGATCCTTGAGTTTGTAGTGTCACACTGTTGTAACCAATGCCAAGAAGGCCACATTGCACCTCCAGCCAGTCTACCATTAAAAATCACATTCTAGGTCGCTTAGAGGGTACACCAGGGGGATATTTGTGCTGGGCCACAAGTTCAAAAAGGACTTCAGGTTTAGAAACATTGTAATTTATCAGCATTTTATTAAGCTGAAATTATGGCGAGGGGTCTTAAAAGTTAAGTGTCCTCAGTGTCTATGGGCCTCTGAGAGAGATGGGTTGCACTGAAATAGCAGCTGTTTCAACTGGAAGGTCATCTGCACAACTGCCCCATGGTATTGTGGAGGTGGCCAGGCATGACTAATTTATGTCACAAAGAATGTTTACTAACTTATTCATGTGGCATCTTCTGGACAACACACAGTGTTGTGGAGTGAGATTCCTTATTGGAAGTTAGTGCAAGGACTTCGAGGAATCAATATGATCAGAATGACTTAATACTAGGGTGGCATATGCTACATAGTTCTGCAGTCTCTGTAATTGGAAAAATCTACTGCAATAGATTATGTTGTGTTAAGTGATAGTTGAGCAAACACAAGGACGAGTGAAATCTGACGGTGTAGTTTCAATGGCAGGGATCCCCAGAGATCAGTCATGACCTAAGCTAGGGCTCATCTTTCCTCCCCTCCCACCCCAAACCCTTTAATAATAAAGGGCAAGTCAACAAGAGGCACAGGAATGCGGCCTGATTATAGATGGACATTTGGTCTTATTCTGATAACCTTATTTTTACCTACAGTTTGCTGCCTGGTGATGTTGCTACCATTTTTGTTTCAGAGATTCTGAGTTCTGTACTCTACTCAGGATTTGTCAGCCTTGTAATATTTGCTTCACATGTGTTTCAGCATATGTTATGGTGTGTTGTAATACTAGCAGCAGTTGCTTAGCAAGCCTTTAAAATTTGTATTTCCATGTAATGTTTTTGAGGACTGGGCACCTATTTCACATGGGATTTTTTGTTAGCTGAGCCAGGGCTTTCTTGCCTTAATGTGTTTGTCAATGAAGAAAAATATATGATTGTTAAATATATTGTTTAGAGATGGTGATATGTGTGCATAGAAGCACATGTTGCAGGACTTTGCTGCTTGGTTTGAGGTTCAGTGGTTCTCTGTGGTGCTAGGTGTAATGAATCAGGCAGAGAGCTGCTTTTTAATGCCTTATGCAATGATGTGGACTGAGAAGTATTAACCCGTTTCCTTACGGGCAATCTTTGCTTTTCCAAGCCCTACTCTTCTCATTATTCATCCCATTTCTTCCTCACATCCTTGGGCTGTGGCATTACCCTACTGAGCCATGAAATTACCTTTTCAGTTGAATCTGTGTTATAAACTTTGTTGGTGGCAGCTCTTACTACAGGTTATGAGTCTAATCTTATTGATGCAAAAGGACAGGAGATGTTGGAGTCCTAAGTTCTTGTTTATAATGCCACAGAGCACTGCAGTTGTCCCAAAAAGCCTTAGTAGGAAGTGTGTAGTATTGTCTGCATGTTAATACACCAGTAAGATAAGTATTGTATCCGCATTGAACTTCAGTTAACTTTGCAAATCCCTCTTGTCCCTTCTCTAGACAGTAATTCCGTTGTGTCTGACAGAGATCCAGAGCTTTTCTCAGTCCGGACTAATGGCAAGGGGAGTCCTGCCGAAGCTCCCTCCAGTCCGATTCAGTTCATTGACAACGGCTTGGGTGCTGGCGAGTCCATCAACACATCAAGATCAACCCTTCAGAGGTGAACTACCAAGCAAGTGTTCTCATACAAATCGTATGAAATGTCTGTGTTCAGTACCTCCATTCATGCATTGTTTTTACATTGTTTTTCTGCATAATTCATGAGCATTGTTCTGTAAGTATTGTAATTTTTTTCTACAACACGTTTAGTCTTCTAGATGATGTTAAGACCTTATGACATCCAGAAAATAGGCATGCTTTTAAGGAACTAGACACATTGATTTGTTTTACAGCGTTGTTCTGTGGTAATCTCCTCACTAGTAAAGCTAATCGGACTGTGTAGATGAGTTACAGAAAAACTAGTCTGTGTTTGAGATTTAGTGTTTTTAGGTAAATCATGAGTCTTATAGAGGCATCTAACCGCAGATTCCTTATCTTAGAATTATCCCCAGGCTCCAGACTGGTTCCGGACATTTTTGTACAGCAGTACCTCTGTGCGTTGGTTGAGGACGTCAAGCATCTCCGTAGCAATGTCCTCCGGATGAGACGTCGAAAGAGTTCATATAAGCCCTCTATGCACTGACATCAGTTTTTTCTTTTCAGCGCTTACAATGCGTATTCTGATCAGCGATTCGTAAGGCCATTTTTTTTGCCCACCTCAACGATTTCATCGAATGAAACATTGTGCCTTTCATATGTCCTAGGGGTTCAAACCTTGTGGGTCCTCTCTGGCGACAAATGTTGGCCACAAACCTTCCCTCTATTTGCATGTGGTGCTTAGGTGAGCACCATGACTCCGAGGAGTGTGACTCATGTCAACGACTTTGACCAAAGGCGATGAAGGATGTCTCAGTCTTCCAAGACGTCCCATCAGTCTTGTCCTATTCGCGCTCCAAGGACCGATGGCGTGTCTGACCCAGGAGCCATTCCTGTGGGCATCACTCTCCTTCAACGTCTAAAGGTAAGTTTAGGCAGGCGGTCGAAGTCACGGCGGCAACATACTTCGCCGCATGAGGCCTGCCACCGGTCTTCGGCTGAAGACTCGGAGCATTAGTCTACCCGCACCTTCCAGCCTACCCTGGAGCCTGGGCGACTATGACCCAGATGAGAGAATATTACAATTCTCTCCATAACTTCTTTAGGTCTTCACCTTCCCCTGAAGTGCCCTTTGGCCCCAAGGAGGTGCATGAAGCCGTGACTGTGTCCACACCGGCGGGTTCGCCCTCGGCGTCAGTCCAGTTGCTGGATTTTAAATATGTTTCAACCTCCGTGCCCAGCCCTTAAGGGTTACCACCTTCGGCATCTGGGAGTGGTCCACCGACTTCGAGAATAGCGACAAGGTCTGGCCTTCTGACATCGATGACGGCACCGTCAGTGCAGCACGACGCTCCACCTTTCCAGTCTGATACTGAGATATCGCCTCCTTGACGCCGGTCGGATTCGGTGTTGATGAAGCCATCTGTTCTGAAGTTCTCCCTCCTGGCTTACATGTTGGGGGTCATGAAAATGGAGTTAATGGGTTTGGAGCTTTTCCATCCCATCTCTTAACCTCCTATAGAGTCTAGCTGGTTGATTGACTTGGGAGAAGCTATTGGCTTGGAGTCTTCCCCAGCCTTTTGCCTCCTATCCCCTCCTGGTTTGGCTACAGAGGCGAGCTCCTCTTTAGTGGATATAATCAGGTGAGTTTTTGCCATTTCGGGAGTGATATTTCCCTCCTTGAAAATGACGACGGGTCCGTTAATTGGCGCTCTGTATTGAGACCAATCCGGGGTAAAGCAGGTGCTTCCTTATAGTGATGATCTTTTTGAAGTTCTTTTGGGGGATTGGGCTAAGCTTGAAACAGGGACTCCTGTGGATCAATCTGTTCTCTTACAGGCACGGCAATCCCCTGGAGATCCAACATGTCTCCTTAGGCATTAAACTCATCATAGTTTTGTCGTTCAGGCTGCCCTGACCCCCAGAAAGAGGCCTGAAAATTAGATACCTCTGGCAGGCATATTTTCGCCTCCACCAGTTTGTCACTAAAATCTCTCGGTACTTCTTGTGTCCTCGGACACTTCTTCCATGCATTATGGAACTAGTTTGAGTGCCTGCTTCCCTACCTTCTGGAATAGACCTGGAACACTATTGTCCCACTAGTACAGGATGGGCAACAAGTGGCTAAGTTGATTATTCGCTGTGATATGGACACTACTAACTCTGAAGGTCAGGCTATTGCCTGATTAATGAGCGCTACATCGGCGTGCCTGGTTGGGCGCCTCAGGTTTTCAGAGGCTGTTCAGGCCACCTTGATTGATATGCCTTTTGATGGCACCTATCTATTTGATGCGCATGCTTTGCAGAGGTTCAGAGAAAGTTGGGGTGGAGCAGATTCTTAGCTATGACTGCTTCTATAGTACTTTTGCTGTAGGTTTGTTCAAGGAAAGCTCCCTTTTTATTGAAATGTGAGACATTCACAGGCTAGTGCCTTTGGCTTTACCTTTCAAACTTTCCTTTTCAGGGTGATACCCGGTGACGTTTCCTGTCACTGACAGGTTGAGTTTCCAGTTATTCTCGGGTGTGTGTTATTTTGCAACATGATGCACACCTTTTCTTTTGCGTTTCTTGCCAGTGTTTCTTCCGGAGTACTAATTCTATTGTGGGTACTTTGCGTTGTGCGGATGCACCTTTACTTGTACCCTGTTCTCGGGGACCATCCTCGGTATGCCTTGTTCACATTTTAAGATCTACTGCTGTTGTTTAATATCCCTTATAGAGACTTCAGTTTACCTGTGTTGATCATGAATTGTTTGTGATTTCTGCAGCAAACCAGTGCAATATTAACCCTGCAGTCATCATGAATATTTTTTATAGCCATGGAGCATGGTTTCCGTTATTGCTATCTTTCTTTCCATTTAGGTGGTAAGGGGGGTGGGGGGGGGCAGGATCTTCGACCTGGGTAGAAATTTAGCTTGGTCCTAAGACCTTTCTTAAGCTATGACTTGGTTGGCATTGGTTATCAAGGCCCACCTAAGGCAATGTTCAGATCTCACCACTGCTGCGAGGTGACTCTGGTCCTGTGCCACTGTCCTTTCTAGTTTTTTCTCTGTTTCATCCTTGATAGAATGTTACTTCTTGTCCTATCTGGAATACTTATTTCCCTTTCTTCCTAGAGGCATTGTTTAGTTGCCAATTTTGGTATTTTTCCGTTTGGTTGTTCTTCAGATGTCGCCATCTTACTCCTCATTTTTGTTGTGGCCAAACTTTTCACTTAAGTGTTCCCTTGTAGAACATGTGTTCCTTGGATGGTATTGTTCTATCTTTTAGAGGATTGGTTTCTGAGGTGGCCCTTACTATCCTTTTTCAGGTGGATTTTTCCCTCATAGGATGTGATGAGGATTCTATCCCTCAAAGGTCCATTATACCATTACTCATTTTTGTGTGAATTACATCTGCTTGGAGAAGTGTTGTCTTCTTTTCTCCCTCTCTTCCTTTGTAGGGTGGGGGTCTGTTTTCCCCATTTTAGTTTTGATTCCATTGTGTCTCCGGTGAGACATTTATTAGTGACCTCAATCCTTATTGAGCTTCTATGCACTGCCATTCATTGTTTTTAGCTTTTTCATTTCGTGGAGTTTGATCCCTTCACGACTGTCATATGCCATCTTTTATCTGAAGCATCAGTTAGGTCCTGCTGCCTGATATCTCTTTCTGTAGGATGGAAATCGTTATCTATTAGGGCCTTATGTGTTTTGGCCTTTATTGCGACTATATCTTGGGTGGACTCCGGGTGTGGTCTTTAGTCCCATCATAGCAGAAGTTTTTTCCTGCTGTTTTCTTTTGATCTCTTGTTACCTGCCTCATGGTAGCCTCATCAGGTTTTAGTGTTGGTTGATGGGCTGATGCCATTATTTTTCTGTGATGGGTGGTGTTCTTCCACTCCCTCTCTCCTCTTACATGGCATTATGTTGCTGATTTTCCTGCTTGGTGATAATATCTGTATATCTATAATGTTCACTCTGTTGCTGTCGCACCTTTGGTCTATTATGAACCGTTTGCATTTATATCTCTCCTTCAATGGATACTTCTATTTTATGGTAGTTCCTTGTTCCTGCACTGGTCATTCTCCCTGCTTGCCAAGGGAGGCCAGGGTTTGCCTCCCCAGTGGGGATGTGTGAAGGATGGGCAGAAAATAAATCTGGGAGGCAGTATGTGCTTCTTAATGTTGGTGTTTGTTTTGAAAGTCAATGCAACAAAAATATAAATCTTGGGTAAAGCATAACGGAATTATTGTTTTGGTTCTGGTATCTGTTCCGGATTCAACAGGGCTTCTTCACTCCTTCTTGTCCTTTTCTTGGGTCTCAAGTTTGGTCTCCAAGGATGCGTCGTCCCCTGATTACCAGGAGAGAACACAAGGAAAATTGAGGTAAGTATTAGGGTCTGTCCAATTGGTGAAGTAATAAAAGTGACCGTCTCCACACCCTGGTGTACATAGCACAAAAAAAAATCCCTTTTCTATGGATAATTATCTTTTATAGCTTCTAACCCTCTGTTGGGGGGTGATCAAAACAGGGGAGGTTCAGTGCACAAAGGAGAGAAGGAAAACAAATACACACATATGTATATATATAACTAATTCCGTGTCACTTTGTTCTCTTATTTTTAAACTGATTACAGGGACGCTCTTTTAGTCTTCCTGAATCCTTTTTATAGCTCTCCTTACGCTACCGCTTTAACCCTTTCGTCTGGTACTCTTGGTTTATGTTTGTTTGTTTCTTTGCTTTCTTCTCTAAATTCTGACTATTTCTTCTTGGTATCAATTCTTAATCTTTGTATTACATCAGAGATCTCTTTCTGGTCCCCCTCTTTCTACTTTTCTCCCCGTGTTTCCCTTCTTCACCTCGTACTTCCCCCCCCCCCCCCGCCCCCTAAGGTACCGTCTCCCCCTGTCCACGTACCGGGTACGCTGCAACTCTTCCCTGAGTTGCGGTGGGGACTTCAGATCTCTCGGGCGACCACCACTCTTCTCTCCAGCCTTCTGGAACCTCGTCGTCCTCTGGCACTGTTCTTCCATTTTCAGCTGCCGAAACTGAACATCCGTCTTCTTCCTCCACCTCTTTATCCCCTTGAGTCCTGACTCCTCCTTCCTTTCTGGAGTCTTCCGGATTCTGCTTTCCTCCGCAGGTCCAAGCGTCCGTCTCTCAAGGTATGTGCTCGATGCCGATTGGTCTTCTATGCTCCTGGCTCCACCTTCCGGGGGTGTCTTATCCTCACAGGATGATAATACTTTTGGTGTATTCTGACTGACATCTGTGTAGGCGTTTCTATCTATCTATCTATCTATCTATCTATCTATCTATCTATCTATCTATCTATCTATCTAGTGTATATTTGTGTGCACATATATACAGGTATATATTGCAAGTATCGTTAGACTGAACTACTTCTCTAGGGTGTACGCATCTGCTTTTAAAAAATATATATATATTTCTTTATTAACATTTCCAATAATAATACATATCATCACATACTTCTACGTCTCACTGCTTTCGGTATTCTTAACCTGGAACCACCCGGGAGTCCACCCCCCCCCCCCCATCCCTTCCCAACTCCTGCCAGCCCACCCTCACATGTCTCCACCGATACACCAAAATAGGAATAAATAATATTTCCACATAATCATCCTATGTAACATTTAAGTTGGGAATAACACAGGATAGTAGTTAAAAGCACTACTAATCTGAGGTGATTTTATTCCCAAAAAAACAAATCACATACAATTCAGAAGTTCGATGGGCTTAGATCCCAACTCACAATAATTCACTTTTATTCATAATCATAAGTACTGTGTATGAAGGACTAGCCAAATTTCACACTTGCATTATTCGCTTTTTTGTTCATCGACAAAACGAGCCAAAACTCTCAAAGACCGTATAATGCTCACTCACTATTACCAAAGAAACAATAGTAACGACCTATAGCCATACGTCGTTGGTGTACCACGGTACACAATCTTACCCTACAGAGTAAGACCTAATCTGAGAATTCTATACGGACTCTCAATAGAACACAGAATTCTTCAAAGGTGTGCTGGAGCCGGCAGCTCGACAGGATGTGGGAAGTCTCCACCGAGTTGCGGGAGCCGGCAGCTTCAGACACAGAAGATCGCCGATACAGCAGAAGAACACGCTCCCAAACACAGAAGCGCCTGGAAGCCGTCTCTCAAGAGTCGGAGAAGGAGGGGTGCGTGGCTTGCCAGCCAACATGGCGGACGCGGATCCGTGAAGCCTGAGCCGTCAATCCCCCAATCCTGGCAATTTCTCCTGATAATACCGATAATCATGTACCTGCCAGCAGAGAGACGTGTCGGAAGCTCTCCTGCATCGAATAGGCTGTGCGCTGTGCCTCCTGGCCTGCCGGTGCTGTGGTGGAAGCGGTGGTGACTGCGCTACCCTGCCGGCTGCCCGCTCGCGTGCTGCGTCCCCTCACCACAAAATGGACGCCCGTGCTCAAATACAGTGACCAACGGCAGCGGCGGACTTTGGCCCCGAGACGCACCAAGCGGGCTGTTTGGCAGAGACACCCTGGTCGGCGGTACGAATCGAACCGCGCTGCTCCCCCTACACGCAGTCCGGCCCGAGGCGGTGTGCGGTCTGCGGCCTCGCCGGAATAGCGGAGTGCTCCCCCTGCTGCAGACGTCATAGGAGGTGAGCAGGATTGATCCCTGCGCTGCTCTGAGTGCCTCCGGATGGTAGTGGTGCTACACCTGACGGGGCCCAACCGGCATGTGGTAGTGGCGGTGTGGATCGCGAGGCCCTGCCTGATTGCCAGCCTGCACACAGCGTCCCTATGAAGAAGATGGCCGCCCGAGTTTAACTTCCGCAACTGGAGGCAGCAGAGAAGTTCGGCCCTGTGCAGCCCTGAGAAGGCGGTGAAGTAGAGTCGCTCCGGTCGGTGGTATGCATCGGACCGCGCTGGCCCCCCATCTTCACCTGGTGCGCGGAGTGATTTTTGTGCTGGCGGCGTAATCGGGGGAGAGGCGGACAGACCCCTGCGCTATCCCGGGTGCATCCGGGCAGTGGAGTCGCTAAGCCCGACGGGGTCCCACCTACCTGCGCAGGCCCTGCTGAGGTGTCACGGCCCGGAGGCCGGGGGCCTGCCCTGGTGGTGGCCAGCTGGGGCGGGGACTGCCCGGACTGAACTGCGTGGTGCCAGCGAGACTTGGTGCTATGGGCCACTAAAACAAGGTATGAGGCGCCCCTTGAAGCCTGGACGGTGCCATTCCCGGTGGGTTGTACCTGTGGCGAGGGTGCGACCCTGGTGTGGCGAGATTGCAGGAGTCGGGTGCAATCTCTGGAACCCCTAGAGTGGCTGAGGAAAAGGGAGGCCACCCCACGCCGGACTGTGGCGCCAACGGTAGCGGCCCTGGATGAGAGCAGTGGTGAGTCGCGCCTGCTGAGTGCTACCTGGGGGCCCTCGCTGGGACTGCCCCACTGCGACTTGGCGCCTGTCACCCTCGGTGGTGACTCATGTCTTATCAGGGGCCTGGTCGTGTAGCACCCTGACACCACGCCCAAGAAGAGATCGTAAACGCAGGGGCGGCCCTCGCAGAACACCCTCTGAGTGGATAGTGGCCGTGCTAGGAGTGCGCCTCGTGGGTCATCATCTGAGCCCTGGCCGCAACCAATGGGGCGCAGCCGCTGCGCTTTGCCTCACCGGACTATACTCACGTGCACCTGCCGCGGGAGCGTCTCCCCCTGTCAGTCACCCCTGGCTTTCATACTGCTCCGGCTGGTGCCCAACTGCGAATGCCCACGGTGCAACAGCTCGTGATGGGTCGAATGAGAGCCAAAATGCAGCAAGGGCCCCTGTGTGGGAATACACTGGACCCTATAACTCTGAGTACTGGTGGAGCGACGGAACCCACGACCACGGCCCTAGCAGCCAAAATGGACTCTGTCCTTGCAGCAGTGGAAAAGATAGGTGCCGCGCTGGAACACACCAGAACCTCCCTGGAAACCCGGATCGACAAGGTCACCTCGGACTTCACCCTCCTACACGCTGACCATTGTAAGCTGGCTGACAAAGTCACCGTGCAAGGCCAAACAATTAAGGAGCTTCAACCAATCATGCAAAGTCATGCTGCAGTGCTGCAAGACCTAATGGACCGTGTTCATGACCTGGAAGACAATGATGATGACGCGGAGGGTCACTCCCGCTGCAATAACGTTCGCGTGGTGGGCCTGCCGGAAGGTGAAGAAGGTAGACACCCGGAGCAGTTCACGGAACGGTGGCTTCGCGATCTCATGCCTCCAGAACTACTGTCACAGCAGTTTGTGGTCGAGAGAGCCCATCGCATCCCGGCACAGAAACCTCAACCAGGAGCCAGGCCACGGCCATTCCTCTTTAAGCTTCTCAACTATAGAGACCGTGATGTGGTCCTCCATGAAACACGCAAAATGGATGATCTCAAAGTGGGCGGCAGCTCAGTTATGCTCTTCCCTGACTATACAGCCCGAGTGCAAAGACGTAGGAGCAACTACACAGCGGTGAAGCGACAACTCCGCGCCCTAGAGCTACCATATTCATTGCTGTTTCCAGCCCGCTTGCGTGTTGTGAGTAAGGGGAAGACCCACTTCTTTGACTCCCCAAAGGAGGCATAGGGACTGGCTTGAGGAGTCGGGGCTGTGGTCGTACGTGAGGCCTGAGAACTCGGACGGTGATGCCGCGTCGGGTAGGCGAACCCGGCGTCGTCGTCGACGTGGGACCATGAGGAACACCCAGCCTGGGACTAACGCCCCGAATCCGGAAAGCATGCGAAGGGAGAGAACGGAAGCCCTTGAGGCGGTCACCACCCTCGGCTCCCCACCCGCCCAAGAACGCTTGGTTTACCGCATGCAGCCCACCCTGGTACCCAGCGGCTCCTCTTCGCCATCCACCATCGTTTCGGATGATCTCGTACTCCCTGTGGTGACTCCACAAACTGCCGAGGATATTATCTGAACTGAATTTCTTATGATGGTAACCATCATGGACAGCTCACACAAGTAGACCATTGGCTGTTCACTCTGTGTCGCAACTATGGTTGGGAGTAGGGGTGGGCCTATTGCATTAGCGACACTGCTCGGCCTTCATGGTGTCGGTGAAGTGGTTTCCAGCCTGTTGCCAGTCGGGTCACATATATCATCTCACGGGGACAGGGAGGGGAGGTGAGTGCATGGGGCGGCGCATTTCCCTAGCTCGCCAATCCGACTCGCAGTCCGTTGGTCCTATACGGTGACACCGGTGTTTACACTGTTGACACACATCATATGCAGGAGCAGGGGGGACGGCTACAAAACATCGCTGGCACGCACACCCTCACGGGCACTCCTCTGACTTAGTTTACGCCACTTCATAGCTATAGAAGTTTGGACGGATACCACGCAATGTCTGCCCCAGATGTTACACCGTTCTTAGTAAGGCAGTTGTGTTTTTGTTGCAGCACATCGACATGACACCGCCTGACCCCATCCCACACACTGCCTGGGCCACCCTGGCCCCGGCGCCTCCATTGCACTGGCTCACCCGAGATGGCGTGCACTGATAATTACGTGGAACATCCGCGGCATGTACACACCCAAGCATCGCTACTCCATCTTTGTGTACCTTCGGAGACACTCCGCTGCCATTGCCCTCCTACAGGAAACACACATTGCACAGTCAGAGCTTGACAGGTTACGCAAACGTTGGAGAGGCCAAGTATATGGCACCACATACTCTGCGCATGCGTGGGGCACACTGATCTGGGTGTGGACGGGTATCCCGTTCATCTGTACCAGCACAGCGATAGACCCTGCAGGCAGGTACACTTTGGCTCGTGGAACACTAAATGGTCAGCAAATACTGTTGGTCTCCATTTATGCTCCAAACACTGAGCAACCCGCATTCCTGGCACAACTGTCCACGTCGTTAGCCCCTTACGCCGGACTCCCATGGCTGTTGGGCGGAGATTTCAATTCGGTACTGGCCACACACCTAGATAGGTCCTTTCCACCCCTCCGTACCACACCGGCTGTTTTGAACGTGCAGGCCCTCACAGGTTGTCTTTCGCACTGGGCGCTGCTAGATGTGTGGCGTAGCTTACATCCTGATGCCCGTATCTATTCCTACTACTCCGCAGTACACGACCTCCATGTGCAATTGGACAGGGTGGTGGGCTCCCAAACACTGATCCCGCTGGTTGAAAATGCTGAGTATCTGGGGCGGACGCATTCTGACCACAATTCCCTGAAGCTGCAGCTGAATTGGGACCCCGGACGCCCTCCTGTCACCACATGGCGTCTCCAACCGGCCGCGCTACAGCATCCGGACTTTAGAGCATCCCCGGGGACTGCTATACTAGAGTATGTTGAACTAAATGATGGGACGGCGAGTAACGCGCTGGTGGAGTGGGATGCCCACAAAACGGCCATAAGGGGACACTGCCTTGGTGCAACGTGGAACATACGTAAACATCTGGCGCTGTCACTCACCCGCATCGAATCACAATTACTCAAATATGAACGGGACGGCTATGGCGGAGGCCGCCACTCATCTGGCACGCCTCCGGGCGCAGCATGCAGACCTCATGGAGCGCCTGCGTTGCCACAATTACGTGTGCCACACGGCACGCACTCATGCCGAGGCCGACAGGGCGTGCCGCTTATTGGCTTGGCTGCTCCAGCAAGAAAACGCCCACGCCCCAATTGGAGCCATACGCACACCCGAGGGGCCACTGGTATACACGCAGCGTGAGATACGTCAGGTGATGTCCGACCATTACACGCAGTTGTATCGCTCCGCGGAACGCTCCTCCGGGCCCGTGTTGGACAGGTTCCTGGAAGCCTGCCCACGGTTCCCGTAGAATACCTAGAGTCGCTTGACGGCCCCCTTACCCTTGAGGAAATTGAAGAGGTGATTTACTCCATGGCCACTGGGAGGGCGCCGGGGCCGGATGGCCTCCCTGCTGAATACTATAAGGCCTATCGGGAGTCCCTGGTGCTGAAATTGCACGCCCTTTATTCCACAGCTCTCGAGGAGCGCATCCTGCCCCCTTCAATGCGCGAGGCCTGCCTGGTGTCCCTGCTCAAGCCAAACAGGGATCCCGCGAGCCTGGGATCATACCGGCCCCTGGCTCTGCTTAACGTGGATTATAAAATATTTGCCAAGGTGCTGGCGGAGCGCCTGGCGCCGGTAGTACCTAAGCTGGTACACAGCGACCAGAACGGCTTTGTACCTAAGCGCAGTACCTCACTGAACTTGCGGCGGTTCTTTAGGGTGGCATCGGGTAGTGTACAAAGGTGTCCTAGGGCGGGGTGTCTTGTACTGGACCTTGAAAAAGCCTTTGACTGTCTGGAGTGGGGATATCTCGCGGCGGTGCTGATGCGCTACAAACTGGGCCCGGGATTTCTCCAGATGGTTGCACTCTTGTACAGGAGCCCCACAGTGAGGGTGAAAACTGGGCCCTACATCTCTGCTTCAATTCCAGTTTGTAGGGGTACCAGGCAGGGTTGCCCGCTTTCGCCCCTCCTGTTCGCACTGGCAGTCGAGCCCCTAGCAGCGACATTGCGCACGACACTCGGAGACGGCATCCCCCTAGGGGACGCGACGCATCAGGTGTCGCTGTACGCAGATGACCTCATGGTGTTCGTCAGAGATGTGGGTATCATCCCAGCCAATCTAGAGCGCATGCTGCTCGACTTTGCTGCTCTCTCGGGCCTCAGGGTGAACACCACCAAGTCCTGCCTTTATGCGTTCGGCGGGGATATCCCGGACCCAGGCTATATCCTGGATGGCATGCGTGTGCAGTGGAAAGCGGACACTTTTTGATATTTAGGAGTTCAGATATATCGTCAGCCAGCAGATCTCATTGAGGGTAACCTAGGCAGGGCTGTAACAGCGATTAAGTCCCAGATGTGTTTTTGGAGCACGCTACCACTCACGGTCACAGGCAGGGTAGCCTTATCCAGGATGGTGATACTCCCCCCATCTCCTGTACTACTTTGCCAATCTGCCAATATATGTCCCGGCGGCCTTCTTTATCACACTCACGCAGTCGCTCCGTGACTTCATCTGAGGTAATGCGCGTCATAGGATGGCTCTGCCCAAGCTGTACTTGCCCACCGACCAGGGAGGTCTGGCTGCGCCGTGCTTCGAGCATTATTATCTGGCAGCACAGCTACAATGGATAGCCCACTGGCTAGCAGGCAGAGGCCTCGACGACACTGCAACCACAGCACCTCCCCTATCTCTAGCTGACATCACCAAACTATTTCATCCCGCAACGAAGGCCTCAATGCCGACACCACTTCTCATGGTAGTGGCCTACAAATGCTACAGCCGCAGTCTCTACCTTACTAGAACTCTGGTTCCCTATGCTCCGGCCATACCACTGGAGGGCTCCCCCAGCGGACTGGGGGAGCTCACCACTTCTGAACTGGTGGAGTGGCACGAAGCGGACATACAGACCCTGGGCGACCTCTATCGGGACGGCACTCTCATGATGTTTGAGCCCCTGGTCGAAGAGGTGGGCCTGCCACCTGGGCAATTTCTCAGACACCGTTCCCTGACCGCGACATTGACCGCTAGATGGGGGGACATGAAGGAGGAACCGAGCCAACACCTCACCATACAGTATCTCCATGTTATGGGACGGGGCAGACACTTGATTCGGTGGTTTGCGGCCTCCCTAGGCACGCACGGACGCAGCGATCAGCCTGGAACCGCTCCGCCGCAAATGGGAGGTGGACCTAGCGAGACCACTAGATGACAAGGAATGGGGCAAGATGCTGCAGAGTCCAATACGTATACCCCGAAACATGCAGTTCCGCCAAATACAGTTGTTTGTACTTCACAGGGCATACCTCACGCCCGAAATGATCAATAGATACTTTCATCGCGCTGACGCGGTTTGCCCTCGCTGCTAGGAGCCGGGCTAGTACACATGCTGGGGAGTTGCCGCAAGCTGCGCCCATACTGGGAGTCAATACAAGAAGCGCTACATACATGCACAGGTCAAACCATACCATTTGTGTGGCCCGTTTACCTACTGCACCTCTTCTGCAGAACGCCATCTACGAAAGTTACCTCCCGCTTCCTTGACTTGGGGCTGGTGGTGGCTAAACGGCTACTCACTAAACGCTGGAAGGCGCCGGACCCACCGCACGCACGGGCATGGTGGTACTCGCTCCAGGCGTGGGCCTAGGCGGAAGGCATAGCTCTCCTGAGAGTGGAAACACTGGGACTCCGGAAGACGCCTATTACAACACAATGGGAAGGTCTCTTACAGGCCTTGACCCAGATTGGGGGTAACACTGCGGAGGGACATCCTGTTCATGGGGGAGGGACTTTCCTGGAGATTGCTGAGTAGGCTAACGTGGATCATTTGCCCGCCACGTAGTTGGCTGTGTACTATCTGATACTTGGAGTGGGCAGTGCTGGGCTTTTGGTGTGGTGATGCCCAACCGGGGGATGTCGGGGGTGGGGGGTTGGAAGCGACAGGGTAATAATGCGGGATGTAAATTTACATGTCGGACTTTGCTGCTGTTCTTGGTTATTGGGGGCTCCCGAAGTTCTGCCCATTTCATGTTCTATTTTTACTATCTGTAGTATGTAGTATCCTGAAGACTCTGCGTAGACTCTATGCACCGTACCACTGGGCCTATACTACCAAAGCATGATGCCGGGTACCGTATCATGGTTCGTATTGTCACCACATCGTCACTGACCCCTCTATATGTCGGGAGGGGGGTTCCCCTGATTCACGGTACTGCTCATTTGTTCTTGCCTAATACTTTGTGGTATGGTCGATGTTCATTGAGGACTACTGCCTGTCTGTAAACTGTAAACTCTGCAAAACAATAAAAACAGATTTAGCAACAAAAAAAAAGAGTTGGAGAAGGAGAACACACAAGAGCTCCAGCGTGGCTAAACTCCTGTAGAATAGTGAGCGCAGAGGCCTGGGTGTGACTGGATATGTAGCCACACCCATGCCACACCCAAGATGGCTGCCACCTAGGACTATGGGAAATGTAGTCCAAGGACTACTAAAAGAAAAAAAACATACCAGGTACAATAATATATAAAGCATGAGGGCACAATACAATGGTATAAAAACATCAGTGCACCATACTAAAGAGAATACCACAATATGCTTGCACCACAATGTAAGAGCGTAGAAACCTAATACTACTTAGCTAGCGATGGAGCAAACACTGGGACCACCGCCTAACGGAGTGGGCCACAACATGCGCTTTACCACAAAGCGACTTGGCACAGAGTGGGAAAACCAGAGAAGGATGCACCATAGAGATGCGTTGGGCAGGCCCTAGGCTTCGCACCACCCTTATTCTGACACATACACCGAAGGGCCGACCCCGGTCTTGCCTCATTGGTATATTTCTCTAACCATGCCCATTACTCCGCTATGGATTCCCACCCACCTTCCCCCCCCACAACTGCAAACCACATTGCCAGGCAAACACTGGAGGCATGTCAACAAATTGTAAAAGCAAACTTTCCCATGAAATCTCCCCACCCTCTGGTAGTTGCCACCGCCCCCTCTTGGTGAAACACGTGCTCAAAAGGGTCACAACCTGTGCCCCAATCGCCCATCCCACCCACCCAACATTTACCACTAACCAACTGAAAGGTGATAGGTGTTGTGAAAGATCAGTTTGTGCAACTACTGACTGGGATCCCCCTACCACCGTGGATCGCTTGACCCAGCAAAGAGCTCAGCAATTCACGGCTGCCTTGGCCCCAGACCTCCCCAGCCCAGGAGTTAATGAGCCACATCTTCATTTCACACAAATAGTAGAAATAATAAGGGTTAATTAAGAGCCACCACGTTCATCGTCAGGGCCCAGCCTGTATCAGCAAGCAAGACCTCTACAGAAGCTGTCCTTTATTGCGTTCCAGCTCCACTTTCAGTGGGCATCCCATCACTTTGGGTCACCGGTTCAGCGTCTAATGGTGAATAGGAGTTCTGTCTCCAGGAAATCTGGACAGCCATATTGGACGAAGCGCCGTATTGAGGCATTCCTCCAAAAATAAGTCAACTGAGAGCACCTCCTCTCCTTGCGGAAAACCAAGGAAATGCTTATTATTTCGCTGGGACCTCCCCTCTGCATCTTCCTGACGCAGATGATTTGCGTTGTACTGCACTTGAGCCCAGCCACTGCAGTTTGCAAATCCCACACTGTGGTCTTTGGGACTCCGACATCCTCTTCCGTCGACATGACTCTCTCTGCCACTTTGTGGAGGTCTGTACGCATTAGATTGATATCAATTATTATCATTTGAATCCATTTTTGATTCCAGCGCAACTCTTGACCACTGAATAGCTTCCAAAATTGCAGCTGTTCCCTGTATCAGTTCTCTGCTTTCTGATTAGGGCGGATCCTCATGGACAGGCGGTCCTGACCCCGAGACCGTATACTGCACTGTCTTGTTAGCCTGCCCTCCCATCGGGGTTTTGTCCTTCACCATTTTGTCTTTCAGCAGACGTGGGGGATAAACTATTGCGCCGCTGGATGGGGGAGGAGGGATTGCCCGTCCCAAAAAAGTCTTAAAACTCCTCTGCGTAGCACCCCCCACACTCCCCGGATTGCATCTCCCAGAGCCAGGTTTTACATATCTCAGCTGCCACCAGAGCCACCAGTGTCGTCACTGCCCCCTTAAATGTCAGTCTGCAATTCACTTTTCCAGCACAGCCTATGGGGGGCAATGGAGCCCCCATTGTAGGCCCACACCGTAACAGACACCACGGTCAGTCAGGGACAGCTCCAAAAGGGACAAAAATAATAGCAGAACAAAGGAGGCTCCCCAGAAAATCCAGACTGTATTACTGGCCAATCGATCCGCATGCAGGCAACCCAATCAGTATCTTTCCTCAAGTGTTGTCCCACTGTGAGGCCCCTGTGCACTGAGGCCACTCACCGTATCAGTCCCCAACACCTTCAGGGCTCCAACCCAGCTCTGAGACTCATTCAGGTCTCGAGGAGGCGTCGCCCACCATGCGGTCCACTCTACATCTCCACTCTGGCTTCCAGGACCCCACCAGGAAGCAGGGAGCATCCACCTCCCCTCCCAGTCCGATGTTGCCACAGAGCACAAGCTACAGGCCAGCGCGCATTAGCCTGCACCTTCTGCACACCCACGCGCTCTAATCAGGCTCTCCCTCCAGTATCTTCAATCTGCATCCAAATCACCGGTTCACCAATCCTCCACTGGGCCCTCCGTATACCACCTCTGGCCGAGCCCTCAGACATTCCGAATGCACCGATACACCCACACCTTCTTTGGTATCTGGTCAGGCTCTCAAACGGCCGCAGACATGCCCTGGTCTCCCGGGATTCAAAGGGAATCACCGAGGCTCACACCTCTTCATTGGCAGTTGCTGTGCAATTAGGGGCCCTTCTCCATCCCGGGCATCGACTCAGAGCGGCAGGCCAGCCAGACTTTAGCCCCCCATCTCCTCTCACCAGTCTACCACCGCAGCGGAACTTCACAGGTCTCTCAGCTGCACTTCACAGGTCTCTCAGTCACATAGTGCCATTATTGGCAACATCCTCACCCACAGTCTGAGCATGCACGAATAAATAAATACACAAGACAACTTTTGTTATGGGAAAACATTGCTGCAGGTTTATTCCATACAAAAGTATGCAATAAGTTGGGTTATCTTACGGGCGATCCAAGGGCAGGCAGCTGTACCAACCTATGCTGCCCCGCTCGCCTGATGAGCCAAGCACTGTGGGGAACCCAATTAGTGCTACACCTTTTGGGTGATCCTCCTCCGGATCACGTGACCCGTTGGTCCCTTATTACTCATGCCCTTTTCAGAGCACAGCACAGAAGTGCAAACCCCCGGTTGGTCAGGCCCCCAACCGCCCGAAGGACTAACGGGGCGCCTTCGTGGTTTTCCAGGAACCTGCCCTGAGGCTCCTGGACTTTGGCTCTGGCACCCCTATTGTGCTGCGCAGAGGTACCCTTACTGTACCCATCTGCCGCAGAGGTACCCTTTCTGTACCAGTCTGTTTCGCCCTGTAACTCCGCCACAGCTCTGGAGGCGGCCCCCGCCGCCGCCAGAGCTCCCCACCAAACTGCTCATTTTTCACCTGCAACCTACTTTCTAGGGCCTCCTGCATGTCCAGTGGAACGTGTCCATGCCCACCTGTGACAAATGCACCCCATGTTAGTCAACTTAACCTTAGGCGTACGCCTGGATGGCCCGTGCCACCAAGACAGCTGTCTTCTCACTTGCCACCTCTCATTTCCAGGGCCCCCTGCAAGGCCAAGAGAACAACTCCATTCCCAATGGTGACAATGAACGCCATCTTTATCAAAGTAGCCTTTAACATTAGCCTGAATCAGCTTGTGTCTGATGAAACCCAGACCCCTCTGGTCTGCAAACTTACGCCATGAACTGTTCACTCATTCAGCGATGTTCAACGGCCTCCTCTGACTTAGCCCCGTGCCACACTCTGCAGGGAATAATTTCAGTCCACCAGAGCTCACATTGACCCATGTATTTGCTGATCTCCCCTAAGTCAGCTTCCATGGCTTGTGAGAGTGACCTCCTCCCAATGAGGTCATTGCCCCCTAGGTGTATCACTAAGAAATTGGGGGGGACACCCTCTTGGGCCAATCTCTGAGCAAGGGTGTCCCTCTGCACTTACCATGCATCCCTAATTCCTTATGGGAATATCGCCTGCTCGGCTCCCTCTGTGGTGAAATCCCCCTAGGCATACCAGCTTAGTTAACCTGTCTGCATTAATACAGTGCGCACTGTCTGCAATAAGGTGCCTAACGTTACCCTTGAGGCTAATGTAGTCTCTCACCTCCTGCAACCTGTAGTTTCAATTCTCCAGCCGTCCGGTGGCGGAGAGGGGTCCTTAGAATTGGTTCTGCTACATTGCCTGGCCTCCTAGCCCGCAAGCACCCTCGTCTGACAGCAGACTATCTGCTGTGTCGCCCGTGCAATGTCTGCACCCTGGCGCAAGACGTCCCGTTCTATACTTCTGCTAACAGACTACCTTCAGGGAGGCTGGAGTGAACGGTTGTATGTTGTGCATCTGTCAGTAAGAACCCTGGTTCGCTTTGGCTGGGATCAAATTGTTGCATCGGTCACGCTGAAAATAGTGGCAATGTGCAGTTCTTTTGCGTTCTACACTGCAGACTGTGCCTGGTACCATCCTAGACACCCCCTGCGGCAAACCCACTTTGACCCAAGATACACAGCACTAGAGCCAGTACCCTGGTTACCCCGGACTTAATTGCCCTCCCACGAAATCCATGTAAGGGTAGCTGGTCCCTGATGTAATTCCTAGTAGTCTGTGTTATGCCATACTCCTTTTATGCCTTTTTCAAAGCAGTTAACCGGCTCACACAAGAGACGAGACCCGCTGGTAGCAAGTCCGGTATAACCAGTACATGGAATTTAAATTCTCCTAACAACTGCACTGAGGGCAAGCCACACTCACTGCTACTGGTGTCTGATTAATCAGCCCTTGGAGGCCATAGCAATACTGCCCAGTCAGCAAGTATGCCCACTGTACAGTTGTAATTTCGTAACTCATGGTGCTGACAACCGCAGGTGCCCAATACCGGGCTGTGTGTATGCGGCCCAGGAACCTAAGCAATAGGCATGGTGTGGATGGGTTGTTAACGATGCCTGGCAATAAGTGTAATACTTTTGACAAACTTCTCCTGACCAGCATCTATATCCTTCTTAAACAAGTTACAGGTTTTGCCAAATAGCACCCTTCTGGTTGGTGATACGGAACCTCCTACCCAGCATAAGCTGACAGTCTTGCGTTGCCAGGGTGGCCCATGCCTGAAGGAGCACAAAAACCCTTAGACTGTGAACCTGTGAAATTTGACCTCCCAGCTAATGTAGGCTCCACTTTCTGTAACCTGTATTTGCAGTACTTCTAGCACTGTATGTGCCTTAACACCTGGGCCCCCAATTTATGTCTACAGCTGGCAACCTCTGGCTCCTTTACTCTATGTATTTGTCCCGGCCTCTGAATGTTAGCTACCATTGTCATGATCGCCGTCATTATACGTTTTCGATCTGCATGGTGGCTGCTCTATAACCTTGCAGTTGTGACTCTTTGGCAGGGACATCTTAAGGATTTTGGGGGCCCTGGGCCAACCCATTTCCGGGGCCCCTGTCCGGCACAGCTTAGAATCTATGTTCCGGCTTACATGCCCTTTCCTGGCCAGGTCGCTGACCCTGCCGGCACACTCTCCCAGATGTTTAATGCATTTATATCCCATCTTCAGAGATACTGATGTGCTTTAGTATTGTAACCAGGCAGCATCTCATTGAAATTACTGCAATTAATCTCTCTGACCCTCTCCCAGTTCTCATAAATGAGGTCGTGTTTTGATCTAAAAGCAACTTGATTTATGGCTGTCGCTTGAGACACAAACACCACATTTGACTGCACCAGCCTCTCACACCTTACTGGCATGGAATTAAGTTGAAGGACAATAGTCAAGGTCAACAGGGCAGGGCACTGCATATCAGAGCAGGCTCCCCCGGAGGCCCCCGCAAAAGGCTGAGGCCTGTGACCCAAGCCCAAAGCCAGCATATCTTGGAGCCCTTGTCATGGCAACGTTTTCCGATGTCCACGAGCTGCAGCTCTACAAGTCGCCATCGCCAGAAGACGGCACGCCCGACAGGGCCCGAGCACACCCTGGCTGTGGACCCTCAACCCCTGCCAGCACCGCCCCCCACCTGGAAGCAGCCTGGCAGGCAGCCCCGAGGACAAATCAACCAACTCAATGGGCCCGAGCTTGCCCCACAAAACCCCAATGCTGCCTGCAAGCACCCAAATGCAACTCAATGCTGTTCAGCCGGAACCCATCGATCACCGTGTAGCCCGACGAGGATAATCTCTGGTCTCACAAGAGGGTGCTGCATGAAGTCGGCAAGATACAGCGGGACGTCCAACTATCAGATGCGCTGGTCAAGAGTACAGTCACTGGATGACGGACGCCAACACAGATACCAGGGTCCGTCAGGTCACGCACCCTGGAGAAGGAATGCCAGTAGGGAGTAATTGCAACCTGTGTGCCATAAGTGGGGTCCTGTTTTGATCTAAAAGAAACTTGTTTTTATGGCTGTCGCCTGAAACACAAACACCACCCCACAACACCCGACGAGGACCAGGGAGGCAGAGCACCATCCTCCCGACCACTTCTGTCCTAACCAACGAGGACAATCTGTACCTCCCTGCCGTGGGTGCTCCGTGCACTCGACGCCACCGCAGCAAACGGGCAAGCCGCGATGACCAGGTGCGCACCCCACCCAAGTCTGCGGGGCGCCCCGGCCAACAGCGCTGTAGGGAGGGATGCCAAATTTTCCAAATCCAAAGAGTTGCGCCCAGTGCCTCTGCGCTAGCTCGAGATACATACACCAACCGGTAGAATCGGCATCCTGCCGATGCGCAGCAAACCTTCGGAGCAAGACTCTCTGCTCCCCCATCTTATGCCAGACCAGGCGAGCCCGAGGCGGCAGGGACAGGACCACTAGTCTTGACATGAAGCACCACCTGGAAAGTTACTGTGACGACACCGCCACACTCTACCCTTGCTACCTGGCACAACACGGACACACTGACCCTCCTGTGATCACCATTACAACCTTGCGTGCCTAGCAACGCCCCGCCGCATCACGCAGTCCCGCCAATAGAAATGCTGGTGGTGACTGGAGACTAAACCAGAAACAGGCAAGCGTCACTGACACTAGGGCCGTCACTAATACAGTAGCTAGACAATGCGCCGGTGGAAATAGGCGAAGATTTCCCACCTCCGGTCCGAAGAACCAGAAAACGTTGATTTTGTTGGACAAAACCGTAGCGCCACTGCTTAAACGTTGCCAAACATGTGAGAAGGCTTTGGTGTCAGAACCAGAAAGCCATAATTGTCCCATTGTCGAATCACCGCATCACTGGCCTATTTTAAATACCACTGCAAGCCGGGCAGCTCCTGGTACTGTACAACCATACCTGTGTACGGTATTCTATAGGCCATACAATTTATAGCTCTGATTGGTTGGAGCATAGTGACCGGTACTGGCAGGCCAGGCTAATTGTAACCCTAAAGACGGCGCGAGTTGCCACATTCCTGGCTCATGGACCCCACCCATAAGCCAACACCTGCAAACGAAAGGAAAAAACGTCTGTAACTTGCTCCTTAAAGTGGCAATCCCATAATAAAATCGTGCTCAGATAGTGGCCAACATATGCACATAGGAGGGGCAGAGTTGAAGTTTAGAGCAAACCTCATTGGGACTGTGGACAGCGTTCTAGGTTTGATCTTGAGCCCCTGTGCGAGCGATGGAGGGAGAGTGCTTTATCCCGGATTAAGGGGGGTAAATTGTACACGTGACCCCCGCAGTATTCGGATCTTTAAGTACCGCATTATTGGCCAAATTACTGATTCTTCCCTACTCCATCAGGCTGGGATAATAGAATCCTCACACCCTCTAGCCTGTCAAGGACCCCAGCATTAATAAACAACAGCTTCCAATAGTATAATGATGCTTAAAGATGCTGTGGCAACGTGTCAAAGCCACCCGCAGGTCCAAAGAAGGCTGTGCATCGCCAAACAGTGAGTCGAATTAGCCAGTGCTGGTGAGCCCAGGCGAGACCGGGTGCCGTTTGTATCCCAAAAGCAATAACCAATTTATTTATTTATTTTTTCTCGCATGGCACCTACATAAATAGCAGCCATGCCTACGCGCAGCGTCATCGCGCAGCGGGATCGCCGGACTTCCGCCGGAGTTACGCCTGAGTTCAGCCCGTCTGCGCCCGTCCGCGTTGAGGACGTGCTGCAGGACGGGCTGGACTCGGCTGGCGCCCCCCTTCCACTCTATGAGGTGCCTAGGCAATACTCTATGTCGGAACTCATGGCCTTTAGACCTTCAGTGCAACGATGCTTTCATCGCCTCTCACCTGATGATATCCTGTATTCTCAGCGATGCATGACATGTAAGGCTTTTCTTCGCCGCGCTGCTCCCAGTTCTATTAGATTCCATTCACGCTTGGGATGCCTTTCTGCTTCGTTGCTTAAAACCGGTTTCCTAATTAATGCGCGATCGCTGATCAAGCATAATGTTGCTTTCCATGAATTTGTTGAAGAAAGACAGCCAGATTGGGTTTTTATCACGGAGACTTGGGCTTCGGATTCCTCCGGTCACGATCTACTCCTGGCCATCCCTGATGGCTATTCTCTTCATAGGCAGGATAGACCTTTGCGTAGAGGTGGAGGAATCGCTGTTCTTTTTAAATCTTCTCTTTCCTGCTCTATTAAATCTCTATCTATGCCTGGAGATTGTTTTGAGGCACTTTATTTCTGCATCTTGTGTGCCCCATCTGTCTCTTTTACTGGGATACTCATATACAGGCCACCTGGCCCTAGGGCTAGTTTTTCTTCAGATCTCCTTAGAATCCTAGAACCTTATTTTGGAAAATTTTATCTTTCCATCTTGGGTGATTTTAATTTTCACCTTGATGATATCAACTCAAAGGATACCCTGACATTAATTGAGTCACTCGGAGCTTGTGACCTTGTTCAGTTGGTGAGCAGCCCAACACACAAGGCTGGCCATATCCTTAATGGGGTATTTTCTAGGGATTCTAGGTTATCTACGGGCTCGCCTTTGCCGTTGGTCTGGACAGATCATTTTGCAATACCTCTTGAATTTGCCCTTCCTGCCCTGCCCTTAGTTAATCATGTCGCCACTTCATTTACTCTTAGGAGAAACTTTAGAAATATTACCGATGATACTATTGCTTCTCATATCCGGATCTCGGAATCTTTCTCCTTGAAGAATGCGGATGATGCAGCTCAAGAACTCATGCACTCTATTACCAGTGCTGTGGAAGAGCTTGCCCCCGCCTCCTTGCGATATGTAGCTCGTCAGAAACCCACTGCCCCCTGGTTTTCTGAGCATCTGAGACTCCTAAGGCAGGGGTGCTGGAATAGCGAGAGAAGATGGAGGAAGTCCTGGGATCCGAAAGATCGAGTGGCTCACAAGTCCGCTTTACGGGACTATAAACAGAGAGTTGTAGTGGAAAAGCAGGAGTATTTTTCCAATCTCACAGGTTCCCTAACTTCATCTAGGGAGCTTTTCAAAATTGCTGATTCACTATGCTCTCTTCAACTTCCTGATCCTGTAGTGAGCTCTCAGGACCTTTGTAATAACATCTCGGACTTCTTCCACAACAAAATCTTGGATATTCACCTAGCCCTAGAAGCCCATTGCCACTCCCCGGATAAGGATATTCCATCTGCTATAGCCAGGTTAGACACTTTGGGTAAAGAGCCTTCCAAACTATTGAGGGAATTTCCCTTATTGTCTTTGGAAGGACTGAATCTCCTACTTGATAGGACTAAATCTTCCTCTCCTATGGATCCTTTACCACTAAAAACTTTGAAGGAGTGCAGAAACAGCATTCTGCCGCCTATGTTGGAAGTCATGAACAAGTCTATTGTCCAGGGTTCTTTTCCATCAGTATGGAAGAAGGCTATTGTAAAGCCTCTCCTTAAGAAACCATCTTTGGACCCTGGCCTTCTTAAAAACTTTAGACCAATCTCTCTGCTCCCTGCTCCTGCAAAAATATTGGAGGCACACCTCAACTCTCATCTCTCCACTTTTCTTGAGACCAGTGAGTATCTTGATAACACACAGCACGGATTCAGAAAACACCACAGCACTGAATCCGCACTCACTGTTGTAGTTGATAACATCCGACGTAAAGTGGATAGTGGCCAAACTACAATACTGGTCCTATTAGACCTCACAGCCGCGTTCGACACCCTGTCTCCCGCCATTTTAACATCTCGGCTTAGTGAGGCAGGGGTTACTGGACCGGCCCTGAATCTTCTTAACTCCTTTCTCCTTGGTAGAGAACAGAGAGTAAAGCGTGGAAATTTCCTCTCCCCTGCCAAGTCATTACAATGTGGGGTGCCACAGGGGTCGGCCCTTAGTCCGACCCTGTTTAACATCTATGTGGCCCCCCTTGCTAGACTAGTAAGATCGCAGGGGATGGAGGTGGTGTCCTACGCCGACGACACCCAGATCATGGTGTCACTGGCTCATTCCTCTGTCCATACATCCGCCATTAGCTTTAGGTCATGCATGCAGCATTTTGCAGATTGGATGATCATCAACTCCCTAAAGTTAAATGGCGACAAGACAGAGGACTTGGTCTTTGGGAAAGACCAAGATGTTTGGTCGAGCGAGTGGTGGCCTAAATCTCTTGGCATCTGCCCCACCCCCTCCCTATCAGCCAGAAATCTTGGCGTGGTTTTTGACACCTCACTTTCTATGACGCTCCAAGCAAATAGGACCGTGGCCACATGCTGGGGTGTTATTAGGATCCTAAATAGGATTCGTAACTATCTTTCTCTCCAGGCTCGTAAGCAGATTGCAGTCGCTCTTGTTGGCTCTAGGCTCGATTATTGTAACTCCCTATATGCTGAGTCCAACAAGGGCCTTATCCATAGACTGCAAATCGTGCAGAATGCTGCTGCACGTTTTGTTCTGGCTCTTCCCTTGGCATCTTCAGCTACGATTGCTAGGAGAGATCTTCATTGGCTTCCTGTTCAACATAGAGTCTTTTTTAAGATTCTATGTCTTACTTACAGAGCTCTTGTGGCTGGCACCGACAATGCACTTGGGTCTTTGCTTACCCGCTACAGCCCATCCAGATCTCTTCGATCTGCTGGATTATTTCAATTGGTAGTCCCCCGTACAAGACTAGCTAGATGGGGAGCGAGAGCTTTTTCTGTTGCCGCTCCTAAGCTTTGGAACTCTCTTCCAATTGAGGTCAAAACCCTTCCTTCTTTGGATTTGTTTAAAAAGGCCCTTTAAACTTGGTACTTTACCAAAGCCTACCAATAAGAGAATGCTTTTTTCGATTGGCGAGCTGTGTTATTTGAATTAGGCGCCTTGACGCCCATCGGGCAAAGTTTGCGCACGATAAGATTTATTTCATTCATTCAAATACTGGAGCCAAGGGTAATGGAGCACTTGTGACCACCAGTAGAAATTATTCAAGGACCCATACCCTTTTAGTTGGCACAAGGAGATAAGTGATTTGCGCAGTGTCACCGGTTGAAGTGCTTGCTGTGACAACTAGGTAGACTTCCCATTGTCGCAAATACAATAAGCCAGCCTCACAACAAACATGGCAGCCTTCATCCGAGGAACATTTCCTGAGGCCATAAGGATGAGAACCCTGTTGTCGCAGGGGTCCATCCCGCCTAATCCTGGTCGGTGGGACTGCGTATGTCCCGTGGTGTCCCATTGTTACATGAAGTATGGACGGTGTCCCTAGTAAAGGATGAACACTGGCGCTCCTCTGCCACCCGGACAGCATGACCAGGAGGGACAGAATTGGCCCCTGATCCCCTCCTCTCTGAATCTGGGCAGGGCCACCCACCAGATAATTCCAGCCTCTGCTACATGGCTCGTCCGTCTGAGCTAGGCCATCCCAGTGATTCAGGACCTGGCTGGAGCCCGGGCAGGCAGCAGCCGCGAGGTAACTCAGAAGAGGAAATATAACGGTCACTCTAACCTAGACCTATAATGGCAATTCCAAGCCTGCCATCTTAAAGGAATCACGCTAGTTCTGCCTTAAAGAATGACCTGAGAACCACACCTCCTCCTCTACAGTCTTACTCCTGGCCCTGCACCAGTAATGCAGTTGTAGTGTAAGCTGTATCGGGGATATTACTGTGAGAAGTCCTTACAAAAGCATCCCCAGCTCCGAGGCACTGAAAGAAAGCGTGATGGGCACCATAGATTCCCTTATTTCTTTGCGCCCCGAGGGCTTTCTATGATGAGCTGCTCAGCGGGAGCGTTGCCGTTCTCCTCAATGCATCTTAGGCCCAGCCGGGAGCGCTGCACCACACACTCAGGCCGCATTAACTACTCTTGGCACCTTTGCCTTTCCCAGGTCTTCCGAACTTACCATGGAAAGACTCAAGGGAAAACCCTTATGGTTTGATGCCTGCACGTGCTAGGGCTGCTAACTCCTCTTTTAATTGGAGGTTGATTCTCCCTCGTACACCACACGGCATGCCCCGGGCATTCCAATGGATCCCCCTCCCTGAGCCGTCCTGCGCGTACGGCCTGCTGGGAGTTATATGAAAGAATTCCCTGTTGCAGCACCAGAGAACTCAAAGTTTTAACAAATCCTTTCGGGGAGCCATCCACCCAGGTTTACATGAGCCCCTGCTAGTGGTCTTTTCTTTTGTATTTCATTTGTGCAAGCGGGCCTGGCGGGGCATGGGGCACCCAATGCTGAGCGAAGTTCTTGAAGAATGAGGCTCAGCAGCCTTGCACCTTGCACCCAAATATCAAGCTCCGGTTCAGGCAAACTTTATATACCCAGCTGTAATACTCGTAGGGGAATACACCTACACCTAATTGTATTAAGCATAATGGAACGCTCTGACAACCATTATTTTGGTTGCAATGGTCAAAGGAGCAGCGCGGAGTCCACTTCCCCCTCCCGTCCCCCCTGCAACCTCTGGCCCGCGCGATCCGGGGCTCAAAATTTGCACCGCTGTGCACTAAACCGTGGAGGGAGCATGAATGCAGGCTTACCCAAATGCCACATCGTCTGGCTACGAGAGCCAATCTGGAGCAGGGCACTATGCCCGAGGCAAAGAGCAGAAGAGGGGGAGCCTTGCGCCGCACACGCGGGCCGGGGCCTTGGTCCAACTTCAACTGGAAAATCACAGAGGGAGCCATGCGATGCGCAGCCACAAGTCTCCGAGGCCGTGCCGGCAGTAAAGATGTTGGGGAAAAGTCGAATGCACTTGCCCAGGAGCAAGGTGGGTAAATGCGCAGCACTCGGGCAGGGGATCTCGCAACAGATGAGCGTCTGAATGGGCCCTGCTGGGATCTCAAATCGTGACAAGCCACAGTTGCGTGGTTCGTTGAACGAGGGCGCGACACCACGCACACCCACACTTCTCAAAGCCGCTTGAGTGGTTGAAGCTGGGCAGAGGCAACCTGTCTGTGGAGCCGGGGAGGGCCCAAGTGCTCTCGGGCACCCTATACCCGCAACTGCTGGCTCGCTGAACTGGGGCCGCAGCATCACGCACACCTGCCTTTACCAAGGCCGCCCCAGCCTGCTGTGGAGGCCCCGGGTGCTTGCGTGAGCCCCTCCCTTCGCTGCAACGCAGTATGACTCCCTGCCCTCCCAACCTTGAAAGTGTAGGAGGGTGGGGGAAGATCTGCAGGCGACCGTTCTGTCTGGAGACCCCGGCCGCCGCTATGGACCAGGAGTCCGCCTGAGCCTAATGTGCCTCACGGCCGGCAGATCACTCCGCACCGATCGGAGAGAGGACGGGACCAAACACCAGACCAGGTGGAGCTGCGCCTAACTCCCCACTCTCGGCGGACACCAGGCCATGCAATGCCTGGGTGGCGGCCGTGCTCCGCTTGAGGGAGGAGAGGGAGAGCATAGTTACGACTCACCTTGAGGCACAGCTCCTGGACCCGACGGCGTGAAATCCCGGTGCGCAAACTGCGTCAAGGGCAGCAGCAGACGGCGTGTCTGGCGCAAAGAGACGGCGTGTCTTGCACAAAGAGGATGCCAGAGAGGTGGGGGGGGGGTTATAAGTACCCTCCCCCGACCTCTGTGCGCTGGAAGTGACGCGCCTAGCACACCAAGGCGAAGGACTCCATCCCTGAGTCCAACCCTTAGACCAGTAGGGGTGGCGTTTGTGCCCAAATGGCACTAAAGTGATGCCCTTTTAGGTGGCCCCCTGCGGGGCCACAGGCAGCCGCACTTCCAGACCAGCTCGCCTAACAACCCCAGCAGGCCTCAAAGCGCCGAACCCTTCTTCTTCAACAGTTTTCATCCTCGTACTAGCATCCAGTCATCAGCCGGACACCTATACCTCATCTCAGGTCACCTCACAGAAGCAGGGCGGACAGATTGTACTGGATGCGGCAGGATAACTGTGTCCGGGTCGGGAGCTTCACAGAGGTACGATAGACAGCCATTTTATCAGGTCAGGTCTCCTCGTACGTATCTGCTTTTGTCACTGCGCTTCTCGTGAGACTCTAGTTCGACCTCGAATTGGTATTGCTTATGTGTTTCATTTTTACCTTTCTCCTCTGGGCTTCGATGTGTCATAGTCCCGAAGGGTTGTCGTCTCTCTAGGAGGGTTTTTGCCTTCTGAGAGGGATCTCTACCAAACGTTGTTGTTCCTATCTTGCAATGCTGTTGTTGAGCATTGCAAGGCGGTCTCTGTTTCTGTCTGTCGTGGATGTGCTCTGACAGTCCCTTTCCTGTGTCACGGCAAAGAGATGGAGCTCTAATTCAGTGGTATGGGCTGATGTCCTTGGTCATTTAGTCTTGTCCACTCATGGCTTGCTTTTCTTTGGCAGGGCTACATGGTATTATTGTTTCTGTGAAGTGTTTTCTTCCAACACTTCCTTACCCCTATGTTGTGGGCAATGTTGTCCACATGTTTATCATATGGGGTTTCCACAGTCCTAGGTGAGCATTTTCTTGGCTTCACCTATAATTCTTTAAACAGCCTGGTTGCTTTATCTCAATGTGGATTGGCTATTCCTTTTCAGGGATCTTTTTCTCAGTTCAGTTCACAGACCCGCCTCCAAGGATGGTGTTGCTTGGGTATCTAATTCTAAGATAAGGAACCTCTGGCTAGATGTAAATGAATAAGTAACTTATCTTCTGTAATGCCTTATCTGGTAGAGACAGGATCTAGCTGCAGATTTCTTAATGACCCACCCATCCTCCCTGCTTTGCTAACTGTTACCTTAGAGATCCCTGTTGTGGCATTATGATGCCCTTCTTTTGGCCTTTGTAATTGTTTGATAGAAAGATCTCTTTGTTGGCGCCCTGTTTCCATAAGCAGTTTCTATAGTGGCTCTGCGTTGCTGGCGCAAACAATTGCCACAGAAGAAACTGACAGTGTGTCGGTAGGGCTTATTTGGAATCACATCAGGAGGACGACGTCGCTACAGAGTCGTGCGACACACTGTACCGACGCGCAGAGGTACTGCTGTACAAAAATTGCCAGATCCAGTCTGGTGCCTGGGGATAATTCTAAGGTAAGGAATCTGCAGCTAGATCCTGTCTCTACCAGATAGGTAGTTACTGAAGGTAAGTTACATATTCTTCTCTTTCAGAATATTATCCAGCCCACATGAGATTTGCTCTTGCCTGTTCCTTTGGATGCGCATACATTTATGTTTAAAGATTTTCCTAACTGTATTTGAAAGAAATCTGTCTGTAGTCTAAGAATATTTTTCTTGAGTTTTAGAAATTGTTTTGTTCACATACACAATTTATGATATTTAAAACTGTGGGTTGGTAGGAGAGAAACTCTCCTACAGTTTGTCATCTACGTTTGGAATCCTTGGAGGCTTTCACATCGTTTTTCATGCTAGTTTTTAATCCTATTTACAAGAAATTAACAGGCCCCAAAAGAGGTGAAACAAGGTGCACATTCTCCTTTAACATACCAGATATTTTCTCATTTCCTATTAATGCTTTTGTACTATCCCAATTTCACCCTATCAACGCTCTGCACCTTGGTGCCGTAATAATTATTTTGGTATTATTTTGTGCCACAATTGTTTAGACATCTTGAATACAAACATAAACTGTCCCTTTTACAAAGGGATTCACGCCACGTGAAACTATTGTTAAAGCTTATTTTGAAATAATGAGGTTATCTGTGTGATGGAGCGGCAGGGTTGCCTGGCTGACTCTGGTTACCTGAACACAAAAGTTGCAGCCCCTGTTTGTGTCAATCCCTGAAAAGACAAGTTTGACCAGTTTTGCAGCAGTCGATCTTAAAGTCTAACCAGGTTCATAGAGGATAGATTTGTCCTGTCATGCATGGCCAAGGGACAGCACACTTTTTAAACTATTGGCATGTATCCACCTGCATTCATTATCCACATGCAATGAACGCAAGTCCTTTAGTACCAGAGAGATAGCTGTCCTCATAGGAGTTTAGGAAAGTAGCACGCCTGACTCAATCTGTAGGTGTTTTAGTCTTGTCTTTGAATGGATTCTTGAGTCTTGTCTTTGAATGGATTCTTGAGATACGCCAAGCAAGCTCTTTGATGGTTCTGAATAGTTCACTGGAACATGAGCAGAGAAAGGTCTTCCTGCCAAAGGACTGAATCCATTTCTTGTCTGCTCCTGTAATACCTGCTTCTTTAGGCTTAGCCAACGGCATGTAGTGGTAGACGATGTCAAAAACCACTGAGAGATTTAATAAAATTATTGCCTGAGCGCAGTCTTTATTCACTAGTTCTTGCATGTCATCCAGCACAGACTTGAGGAATGCTAAACTAGCTCTGCCTGAAAAGCATCCAGGCACCTGTGTTCGATCACTAAGACCTTTGGATTTGAATTAAGTATAGAATTTACGTACCACATTTCTGTCTAGCTGCCCCTGTATCCAGACAAAAGGATCTGCAAGATCTCCAAGTTACATACTCCGTTCTACTAATAGTGTTCTGCGTTTCACTTTATACTAAAAAGAAAAGTTATTTGTGTTTTCCCTGTCCTAACACACAAGATGATGGACAGAATGTTGCACATTGGCAAAACATTCACCCCCAGTCACAGATCTGGGTTTAAGCCATCGTTATTTTGCTCACCACGCCACCCCAGTTCAGACATGGCCATATGCAAATCAGTCTTGACCCTGTGCCTCATGGGAACAATCCAGCCCGAACTGCCAAGCCATGTCTTCCCTGGACCGGAATCAAGCATCCTAGGACCGGTTTCGGGGTTTCACCCCTCTTCAGCCAGGATAGCTTGACTCCAGTGGCGTCGTGAGCACGGGACCCACGTCTGGGCATACCCTTCCCGCATAGGGTGAACAGCAAAATACACAAGATGATGGACGGAATGTTGCACATTGGCAAAACATTCACCCCCAGTCACAGATCTGGGTTTAATCCATCGTTATTTTCCTCACCACGCCACCCCAGTTCAGACATGGCCATATGCAAATCAGTCTTGACCCTGTGCCTCATGGGAACAGCCCAGCCCGAACTGCCAAGCCATGTCTTCCCTGGACCGGAATCAAGCATCCTAGGACTGGTTTCGGGGTTTCACCCCTCTTCAGCCAGGATACTGGGGTGAATGTAAGGCATGGTTCTGCATTCTGTCCATCAATAGTTCTTTTTGCATTTGTCACCCCGAGTGGGACGGGTTTGCTCAGACGTGAGTCCTGTGCTCTCCATGCCACTGGAACCAAGCTATCCTGGCTGAAGAGGGGTGAAACCCTGAAACCGGTCCTAGGATGCTTGTTTCCAGTCCAGGGAGGACCTGGCCTGGCAGTTCGGGCTGGACTGTTTCCATTGGGCACAGGGTCAAGACTGATTTGCATATGGCTGGGTCCAAACTGGAATGGCATGGTGAGCAAAAAAACGATGGATTTAGGCCCAGATCTCTGTACTGGGGTGAATGTATGACATTGTTCTGCATTCTGTCCATCAATAGTTCTTTTTGTGTTTTCTCTGTCCTTGCACCAGGTCTCTTGAACATCATTCCCTTGCCTCATCAGTGAATGAAAAAACACTCTTTTTCAAATAACTGCCCATTGATGGCAAGGGTTTTTGTGATTAGCATCAAGAACCTTTTGGTGCATGAGCGCTCTAAAAGTGGCACATACCACATCACACCTTATTGCAGATGCTCGGGCCTCAACGCTTCCAATTTTAGTTCAGTGTCTCATTACAAAGAGCATGTTTCTACAGTAATACAGTTGTTAAGTGAATATGTTCTGCAGATGTATCATGCAGTAGCTTCTGAAACCAGGAAAGCAAAGGTCGCACTTGTTTCTCAAGTTATTGAAGAGTATTTGGGTGATGCCAGGTAGTTTTACTTACTCCTACTACAGGACCATGAAAGGTGTTCATTACTATCAATCATGCAAGCAAATGGAGTCTGGCTCTGAAATTTTACATATTCTTGCAAGCGATCGACTTCTCAGATTGTGTCTCATTATATCACATCTATTTAGTAACACATGTGAAATCGGCTTTCTTGACCCAGTGTCCAAAAGGCCTCCAGTCCATATGAAGAAGACTGAATGGTCACTGAATCCTTAAAGTTCTTCTTCCCCCAACCCCCTCCACCTCCACCCCCACCCCAACTACTTTGAGGTAGTTGGTATGTTTGTGTTGCAGATGCTCTACTGCCCCTGGTCTGTAATTAGGAAAAAAGGACTTTTATGGCCCAAGCTATGAATAAGAGCACCTTTCACCGGCATGGACTTCATGTCCATGAATAACGGAAGCTCTTACATTAATGGTTGAAAATAATGCAAATATAAATAAAAGAGGTCACTCTTAAATGAATGCTAGTTGTTCTGATACAGATCCCAATGATAATATAGAGGTTGATGTAGTTGATGGTTGTTATGTAGTTATAATGCTGCACATGCTGTAGATTTAGTATAGTACTGAGAAGCATGTTTAGATTTCACTTACTGGTAAACCTCAGTTTAGGACTCTAACCGGCTTTCCTGATCTCCAACAGTGTCATCAGTGGTGTGGGAGAGCTGGACGTTGGAAAAGGAGCGAAGGGCAAAACTGATTCTGAAGCAAACCAGAGCCCCAGAACGCTAGACAAACCCTATGCTGACTGCCCATTCCTCCTGTTGGATGTGCGAGACCGTGATGCCTACGAGCAGTGCCATGTGATTGGAGGTACGAAAGGGATGAAAGAAAGTATAGATTTGTAAATATATGTCGTAACCACAGTGGAAATTGGACCATATCAGCACTATTTGGAATATCTAAATATAAATGTGCTTTTTCTCTTATTTTTGTAGCTTACAATTACCCCATCGCAATGTTGTCCAGGACGATGAACCCATACACAAATGAAATTTTGGAATTTGTATCCTTTTATTACTTATGGTGTGTCCAAGAGTAGACTCTTTGATACTCTCTAGCAGCAATGTACTTAATGCCCTTGGTTCAAAAACTGCGACCTACGCTCTACAGGCAAACTTCAGATTGATGTTTTTCTTTGCAGTCTTTTGAATGCTTTTCTTCACAAAACGCAGACGCACAAGTAAATACCTGTAATCTGACAGAGCAGCCTTCTACCCCAAAGATGAATGTTATAGTGGCAATTGTATTTACATGTAGGTATCTTAAGTTTACATTTTCTTTTCTGCGATTATTAAGAAACAGAGTATGAGGCATTGAGGATGTATATCTTCGATTTTATATAATCTTGAGTTGGTGGGCAAACATCACTTTAGTGTATACCAAAATAAGGTAAAAGCATTTCTAAAAAAAATAATCTTACATTCTGTTAGACCAAACTGGGTGTGGTCATAGAAGCCACATATCAATTTATTCCCTGGGGAAATCTTGACTCAGTTAATGTGTTAATTTCAGAAATATTTGGTTTTTATTTATTCATCATGTTTTATATCTTAATTTTGGCACTTCAAACCTCTTCGATATGCACTTGAATTGAAACGATTTTACCTAATAATTTGTTAAAAAACTAGATTTTAACCGTTATAAAAAAGGGGAGAAATATTAGAGATTATAAGGATCCTGTTTTAGGAAGTGTGGAAACAGTTGGACAAATTAGAAATTTGCTAGTTTCCTGGCAGTGATATTTGTTAGGAGTATTTTTTGTATTTAATTGGTCAAGGGAATTTTTATATATTGGTGTAATAAAAGGCAAATAAACATAATTGTGAATTTGAATTGAGAATAAATTGTACAATCTAATGTGGACCTATATGCATTAAGATTATTAACTGATTGCTACGAGCCAGAAAGGTTACTGGCCGCAAACGGTTTGAGTTTTGCCGGCCAAGACACAGAATTAACCTTTTTGTTGCAGCCCTCGACACAACTAGAAACAACCTGGGCTCAGTTAGCTAAGACAAGCATCATTTTATTATTGGCCATTTTCTCCTCTACAGTCGGGCTTTTTGTCTGACAATCTGAGCGATACTGGCCAATTTTAGCAATTGGGTATTGGGTTGGGTTGGGTTTGTTGTGAACAATTCTGTAAGAAAACAGAACTTATCAGGAATCCTTAACACATCCATCGTTAGAAAAATGCCCATGGCAAGATAATAATCCTGTACGACGAAGATGAAAGGATAGCCAGCCAGGCTGCCACAACCATGTGCGAGCGAGGGTTCGAGAATGTATTTATGCTGTCCGGAGGTGAGGATGTTTTCTTTTTTGCTTTAAGTGGATTGGCGTCCATATTCTTGTTGATTATGCTGATTCTTGGTGTGAAAATTAGCCTAGTAAAAAATAGCACCTCATTAACTTATCTGTTTGGAAGATAGTCCATTGACAAGGAGTAGTTGGGTCATTTATTTATATATACACCAAAGCATTCAAGATCTGTAGGTAATAAGTTGAGTCCTCCCTACAGTATTATTTTTGGTTGGATGTGTATGTGTCTACTTTTAAATATTGTCATTTTCCAATATATTTTTTAGTGTGATGCAGCTGCAATATCTATCTCCTACTAGTGGACTGGGTGAGAAATTAGAGGGTGAATGTAAGGTAACCGGTCCCATCAGTTAGCTTTTTTTTACCATGGTGCTTTATTAAAATGCCGACCATTCGACCCTATATCTGGTGGATGGCATCCTTTAAACCAGTGGTTCCCCTGTTGATGTCTCTCCAGCTTTTGACACAATCGACCATGGAGCACCATTTTCATCCTAGCTTTGCTCATGGTCTGTGGAGTAAGATCTTGGAGTAGCTTACCTCCTTCCATCATGGTGTTCAGTTGGACATCTAGTTCCTCATTCCAGGTTTGTCCGCTTTTCTGTAACCATTATGATGCCCTAGAGATCCATCCTGTGTTTAATCTCTGTATTGACTCGCTCAGAGACCTGCAGACCAAGTGTGGTATCTCATTTTAACACTGTGCTAATGACACAGAATTGTGTCTCAGAAAATTATTCAAGACTTATATCCACACCTCTCAACTTTATTAGTCTCTTCCCAGTTGTAGTCAGGATGGTTCCAGCCATGTGAAGCTCAGTCTCTCTGAATTCTTCTTTTCTTACTGGGATGTGATAGTACTGCTGGGTGTGGTGGTATACCTACCTATGTACAGTCTGCTCGGCCTCCAAGTTTGATCCTACATTCATACAGTCACTTTGCTTCAGACATGTTGCTTCCATACAGCATGGAATACCCAGTTGGCTCAACTTTATTCTCTGCTGTTGAGTCGAGCCTTTTTTTGCAGACTGATAGTAGTAGCATATGACAGTGGATCCGAAGTGTCTTCAGGAGATGGTCATTCCTGAATGATTCAATCAGTATAATCAGTATATCTTTTAATAGACTACATTGCTCATGCAATGTTTTTTAATTGTTGGTAGGTCTAAAAGTCATTGCACAGAAGTTTCCAGAAGGTCTGAACACTGGGTCCTTCCCTCCATCTTGCCACCCGCCACCAGTCCAAGTAACATCTGCTCGAAAGCGGCCTTCTCCCAGACCACCAATGCTGCCTGCCGAGAACAAGTGGAGGTTTTCTTCAGACGATCTGCAGAAGATTGAGCTTTACCTCGAGCAGATGCTAATGCCCTCAGATAGTGGAAGTAAGTTACCAGTAACCTCTCATTTACAGAGCTTGTAAGCTAAACAATATGCTTCTTTAACACAAACCAATGCCAGCTGAGATGTTGTAAAAGTTTGCAAGCTGTACTATGAATAAATGCAGCTCCCAAACTTGGGCATTGATTATTTATTTCTATCTAGATTGAAATAAACCATGTACACCAGGCAACCCATCTGCTGCCTTTTTGTGGCTGATTTAAATCAGCCAGAATAGCCTTGCATGGTTCTAATTTGGAACATCTCCCCCATGCCATCTTAAGATTTCCATTTACGGCACTACATAATACATCATTGAGGACTGGAATGGATGGGTAAGATAAATAATGATGTGGAGCCTGCTGACAATGTGTGTGTACCAAGTGACCCCTGATACTTGAGATGGAATAAGGCAAGTTATTTGTTCAGTTGATAACTGGGAAATGTCAGAATCCAATAAATGCAAAAGTAGTTATCAAATGCAAAAAGAACAATTGATGGAGAGAATCCTGAACAATGTCATACATTCACCCCAATACAGTGATCTGGTCCTAAATCCATCGTCTTTTTTGCTCCCCATGCCAATCCAGTTTAGATCCAGCCATATGCAAATCAGTCTTGACCCTGTTCCCAACGGGGACAGTCCAGCCCGAACTGCCAAGCTAGGTCCTTCCTGGACTAGAAACAAGCATCCGAGGACCGGTTTCAGTGTTTCACCCCTCATCAGCCAGGCTAGCTTGACTCCAGTGGCACGGAGAGCGTGGGACCCACGTTTGGGCATATCCGTCCCACTCGGGTGACAAATGCAAAAAGAGCAATTGATGGACAGAATGCTGAACAATGTCATACATTCACCCCAGTACAGTGATCAGGGCCTAAATCCATTGTTTTTAAACTGGGGTGGCGCAGTGAGCTAAAGAACGATGATGGATTTAACCCAGATCTGTGACTGGGGGTGAGTGCTGAAAAATATCAGCGATCCATCCATCATCTCCTTGTGTTTGCTTTGTTCGCCCTTAGTTGGCAGGGTATGCCCAGACATGGGTCCCTTGCTCACTTTGTCACTGGATTCAAATTAGCCTGGCTGATGAGGGGTGTTACCCCCAAACTGTTTATTTCCGGTCGGTCCAGGGAAGACCTGGCTTGGCAGCTCGGGCTGAACTGTTCCTATAAGGAACAGGGTCAAGACTGATTTGCATGTAGTTTGGTCCGAACTGGGGTGGCGAAGTGAGCTTAAGAACAATGATGGATTCAACCCAGAACTGTGACTGGGGGTGAGTGTCTGAAAAGTTTTAACGCTCCATCCATCATCTCCTTGTGTTAGCCCCATTTCCCAGTTATCACCTGCATTTATATTTTTCCAGTAGAGTACCCTTGGACAGATGCCGTACTATGGTTCAATCTGCTATTCTTAGTTGTTTTTTCTCACCTCCAGGAGACATTACATTGCCTTTTAGATTCTTTAGTATTATTGTGATGGCATTTCTTGAAATTATTTTTGGCCCTGTTTAACTTTTCTTAGTGTCACTAATTGCTCCTTTTATTTTATGTATCTGATAGTGACATCTAGCCGCTTATTCCTTACCTTTGAATTTCCCAGGCGTCAGACTGGATTTGGAAAAAAAGTCTTTGATCAATGACCCTACGTGCTGGTGGGTGGCATCGGTCGGCTCCGCATGACGTAGTTGGCGTCATCTGCGCCAGAAGTGACGTCCGCTTCACCTATATAGGCACCACCTTGGTACGCTGACGTCAGTTCTTTTCTCGCTAGTCAAGCGCTGGTCCGTGAAGAGAGCTAAACTCTGCCACTTTTTGACAGGATTTATTTAACTTTTTGTTGACCCCTTTTTGGCGTTTAGGATGTCCTTTTGGAATACTTTGGGGTAAAAGCCATGTGGTGCCTGTCATCATGCCATGTCAGTGACGGACCCCCACTTGGTCTGCCTGTGGTGTCTGGAAAGTGTCCATGACTCCAAGTCGTGCTCCAACTGCCGGGCCATGACCCCGAAGGCTTTGAGGGAGCAGCCCTTGAAGCTGCTTGTGGCCCAGCAGGCAACGCCATACCCAACTCCTTGGAGATCATGTTCCCAGTCTAGAGGAAGGTTCTGGCACTGCTCATAGAGTCCCAAGTCCTCTTCGTCCCATGATTGTCGGGGCACTCAGGTAAAAGGCACAAAAAACACGAGAAATCGAAGCACGCTTCAACTTCTCCCCGTCCGTTAACCGACGAGACGGAGGAGCCTCGGCGTTCAAGGCCTCATTTTCAAGAATCTGCGTCTGGGCAGACTCTGTGCCTCCCCGTTTTTCTGGGAGTCAGTGACCTCTTCTTAATTTAAAGAATTCTATGAGGCCAAGCGCCTCATTTTTGAGCTGCCTAACCCCTCTGGCATTGCATCAGGACCCGCAGGGTCAGGGGGGCATCCCTACATTCAGAGAGGGATCTGGACCAGCGCCAGTTGTTCCACTGTGACGTTCCCCAATGTGGGTACCGCTTCTTTCCCTGAGCCTTATTCTGGAGGGCTAGGATTGGATGAAGAATTGGAGGGGTCACTGGACCTTTTAGAAGACCAGGCTCATGAACAGGTTATGGACTGGTATGAGGCATTGGGTGAAGCCAGCGGACTGTATACCTCTTCTGATACTTGCTTGCTTTCTCCCCCCCACACAGTAGTTACAGAGGAAGGCACAGCTTAACACAAAGGTGGTGCATGAGGTGGCTGAGGTCCTTTAGTTCCAGCTACTGTCCGTGGCAATCAAGACTAACATCTTGATAGAGGTGCTTCAGCCAGGAGCTTCTTCTTCAGGACCCTGGCTCCATTTAATGAAGCCCTCGGATGTCGTTCTGGGACCATGGTCCAATCCCACCACAGGAGAGCCTGTGAACAGGACAATGACCTGCTGCCACCTCCCTGCCCCGGACAGCCTAAACATCCGCACTACCCATCCTACCCTAGAGAGCTTGGTTGTCCAAGCCTCAACCTCCCATGGCACATTCCCTGCCGCTCCCCTTGAAAAGGAAAGCCAAGATGCTGGACAGTTGGTGCAAGAAATTATTTTCTTCCGCCAGCCTTGCATTGCAGTCGGGGAACACCACATGCTTCTTGGACCGTTATTCCCACACTCTGTGGGAAATAGTTGTGCAAGTGCTGCCACAGGTCCTGGAGGAGGCCAGGGTCATCCTCTCCCAAGCCTTAACATATAGGAGAGATGCAGCAAAGTTTTCCATTTGATGTGGCTCAGACACAACCAACTCGCTGGGCAGCGCAATTTCTATGACGGTGGCTGTTAGACGCCATGCTTGGCTGAGAACATCTGGCTTTTTAAGGGATGTTCACACTTTGCTCTTGGACATGCCATTTGATGGCGCTCGTCTCTTTGCAGACAAGGCAGACACGGCACTACAGTGCTTTAAGGACTCAAGGACTACGGCCAATTCCTTGGGCCTCTCTGCTGCCTCCCATCCACAGTCTGCCTTTTGCTCCTTTCGTGGCTATGGAAGGGGCTTTCAACTGTATCAGCCCTAACCCAGCCACAGAGCCGTGCAAGTTCCACAACCCCTGCGCAGACAAGAGCACGGTTCGCTCCAACCCTATGGGTAGGGAGGCCAGAGATCTGGCCAAGGCACCCACCTCCTTGCAGCTTGAACCTCAAAATCCTTCTTATCTTGCCCTTCAAGAACATGGGCGTCCAGTCGGTGGCAGGATTCGCCATCAACTCCATCGGCAAAGCATTACTTTTATAGGTGGGTTCTCTAGATTATCCAAAGGGGCTACTCCCTCCCCTTCGAGTCCATCCCTCCCTCTATGCCTCCATCCTTCGACCGGCTTAAGCAAGATCATCTACTTTTGCTCCAAGAGGAAGTCATGGTTCTTTTGGCCAAGGGAGCCTTAGAGAGTTCCAGCGCCAGAAGTAGGCTGTGGTTGCTATCCCCACTATCTGTTCCCGATAAAGGACAAGGGCCTTCATCCTATCCTAGACCTATGTTCTTCCTAAAAAGAGAAATTCAAGATGCTCATATTGGCTCAGGTCTTGTCTGCACTGGACCCAGAAGACTCAGTAGTAGCGATGAACTTGCAGGACGCATATTTTCACATACCTGACCTGCATGCCCATCGTTCCTATCTACGGTTCATGGTAGGCCACAAGCACTTTCACAATACACAATATTCCCCTTTGGTCTTACCAGCACTCCTCGGGTGTTCACCAAGGAGATGGCGGTGGTCGCAGCTCATCTGCACAGATAAAGGCTGCCAGTCTTCCCCGATCTTGACGACTAGCTGTTGAAGGCAAGCTCACCTCAGCCTGCCCTCTCCCACCTCCAGACTAGGGCAAACCTCCTGCTGGGATTCACTATCAATGTGCCAAGGTCACACCTGACTCCCTCTTAGATGCTCTGTTTTGTCGGGGCTGTTCTGGACACAGAACCTGAGCGGCGAGTTCAGGATATTCAGGCTAGGATACCGATGTTTCAGCCTTTCAGTAAGAATGACTTTGAGACTGCTGGGCCTCCTGCATCATGCTAGTGAGACATGCCAGATGTCTTATGTGGGCTGTGTAGTGGGACTTGAAGTTCTAGTAGGCGCAACATCAGGGGAATCACTCCGACATGGTCCAGATCTCGGAGGGAACTGCACAATGGTGACTGACTAACTGCGATTGGGTCAGAGGCAGACCCCTCTCCCTTCCTCTACCAGATCTCACAGTAGTGCCAGATGCATCACTCTTTGGATGGAGCGGCAATCTGGGAAAGGGGAGATCAGAGGACCCTGGTCTCCAGCAGGTCCCAGACTCCACATCAACATGCTGGAGTTCCGAGCAATCCGATTGCAAGAAGCCCTGCGTCTCTGGACATGGCTGGAACAACAGGGCATATCTCTGGTGGTTCAACACCTGGCAGGTTCCCTGAATGCCAGGGAAGATGAACACAGCCATCGATGCCTAGCGAATCACGGGTTCCGTCTCCATCTGAAGGAGGCACAAGGTCTCTTTCAGCGGTGGGGAAAGCCTTTGCAGAAAACGCGCAATGTCAGCAATTTTGCGCGTTGGAGTTTCCATGGCGACTCTCGCTCTGAGACGCTTTTTGTCTTGAGTAGAGCTCAGGCCTCCCCTACGCCTTTCCACCCATACCACTTCTGCCCAGAGTTCTTAAGAAGATCAGGAACAATTGGGCCCAAGTCATCCTTGTGGCTCCGGACTGGGCAAGGGGGATCTGGTATTCCGAGCTTCTACAAATGCGCAGCGATCCTCTGACCAGGCTGACCCTTTGGGAGGATCTTCTGTCTCAGCAGCAGGGGAGGATTCCCCACCGAGCCTGTCAACTCTATGCCTTCTTGCGTGGAGATTGAGCGGCTGTTGATAGCTTTTGACCTTCCTCCCCAAGTTTGCAGTGTTATTCTGATGGCTAGACACCCCTCCACTAAAACGATATATGCCTGCCCGTGGCATAAGTGTTTAATATATTGTACAGAGAAGTCTCTCGACCCTATTTCTGCTTCTCTTTCTGATGTTTTACTTTTTATTTTGACCCTTGCCCAGCAGGGCTCTGCTCTGGCACCCTGAAAGGGTATTTGTCTGCTTTGTCAGCTTTCCTGAGGCTGCCAGACCAACCCTCCTTATGTATGTCACCCATTGTACATAGATTTGTAAAAGGCCTTGTACACCTGTTTCCACATTCCCCCTTTATTATGCCCCAGTGAGACCTTAATTTGGCTCTCACCTTCCTCATGTGTGCTTCTTTCGAACCCCTACACAAATGCCCTCTCCAGCTGCTCACAATAAAAACAGCCTTTTTTGTGGCAATTACATCTGCCAGGAGGGTGAGTGAGCTGCAGGCCTTATCGTCCAAGCCTCCTGTTTTTGACGATATTCCCTGACAAGTTGGTGCTTCCCACTAGAACCTCTTTCCTCCCGAAAGTAGTGACACCTTTTCATATGGGACAATTTGTCACTGTGCCCACTTTCCACGCTCCTCCACATCCCTCTAAGGAAGAGGAGCGACTCCACCGCGTGGACCCAAAAAGAGCGTCGTTGTTCTACCTTGACTGCACAAAAGAGTGCTGGGTGAGCGACCAACGCTTTTTCAGGTATGTTGGTACAAAGAAAGCACAGGTGGTGCAGAAAAAGACCATCTCTTGACGGGTCATTCTCTGCCTCAAGATCTGCTACGCTTTGGCAGCCATCTGAAGGCTTAAGAGCTCATTCCACCAAAGCTGTAGCTGCTACACCTGCGTTAATTTTTGAACACACCAGTGTCCGTACTCTTCATAGCTCTGTGTTTCTGGCGTGGAAAGTTGTGAAAAGTTACTGGCATCTGCACCCGCGGTGGCACCTATATAGGTGACGTGGACGTCACTTCCGGCACGGATCACACCGACGATGTGACATGGGGAGCCGACCGGCGCCCCCTACCGGCAAGCAGGGGTATTTCTCGAAGAAAAATCTTCAGAGTCAAGTCTGACTCCTGTGAAATCCAAACCGAAGGAATCTGCAGCTAGTTAGTCTCTGACAGATAAAGCTTAACCATAGGTAAGTAACAAGTCCTTTTATTTATGAGCACTTGCAGGAAAAACACTGAACGCAACCAAAAAGAAAAAGTCACACCATTAAGGGATATCAAGCAACATAGACAGTCTGTTGTTAAGTGCTCACAACCAGCACCACCATGCCTCAGTCCCGCAATTGTGCTGCTCCATACTCCTTTTGTGCTTAATTCTAGTGATGGCCCTATAGCTTAAGGTGGTGATCAAGATGTGGAAGCAGGTACACTGTGGAGCAACAACATTAGTTGTCGAACTCATGGTTCCCCAAAGTCTGTCCTGGAGGGCCAGATCCATGCCAGACTTTTAGGATAACTACATGTTCGAGGCATATGAGCTGCAGATCATACACTAGCATAGTAGATCGCCATCTGGTGTTGGGCTCGGATGCTTGCACGTTGTTGTTGTCTTGGAAGAAATCTTTGTGGTCACGAGATAGGTGACTCCTCCCGTGGACGATAGTGCGCATGGGCATCAACTCCATCGTTAGATTGTTTTTTTTCCGCCATTGGGTTCGGATGCAACTTTTCCGCTCCGGTTGGAAATCTCAATTCCAAGCTTCTCAAAGCGCAAAAATTCCAGAAAAACCATTGAATCACCTTCATCTTCAACATCGATTTCATCGGCTCGATTCCGGACATCGACGCGGGCCGCTGGGCCAATCCACGCCGTAAGGCCTACGGCTCATGGAAAGGACGCCTTTCAAAAAATGCCCCTAGTGTGGAGCAAAATTTCCACACAGTGACCATCACAAGGTCTGCAACCTGTGCCTATCACCTGAACACGACGAGTCCAGCTGTCCAGCCTGTGCATCCTTACGATCCAAAAAGCCCATTCGAGATCGAAGGGCTAGAAGACACATCATGGCACAGAGACCAGCTCCGGAACCAGAGGACATCTTTGATGAAGGCCCCGATGTTCCAGAAGAAGGTTCCGAGGATCTCGAAATCATCTCTGAAGCAGAGGACTCAGACGACCTCATCACTCCTGGGCAACGTGTGAGTACTACTGCCCCTGCCCCAACCCCTCCAAAACCAAAGGCACTGGTCAAGACTTCGCCTGTTGTCCTCAGTCGAGACTGAAAACATCCTTCAGAAGCCCCGCCTCTGGGCTCGGCTCCGAAGAAGCAACACAAGCCTTCCGGTAGCTCGGGACCGAGCAAACCGCATGTCATTGTCCCACCGGCACCTTCGGCACCGAAGCCAAAAGAACACTTGGAGCCGAAATCGGCTCCAGCGCTTTCCACCTCCAAATCGGCCCCAAAAACGCCAAGGCCCATAGATAAGCCGGCGTCGAAGGTTCCCAAGCCTAAAGTTCCAGCTTCGCCTCCGAAACTAACATCGTCGGCACCGAAACAAACGGCTAAGGACTCTGATACACCTCCTAAAGCCAAAACCTACACGGATCAACCACAACCTCGCTCTGAACCGAAAAAATCAGCACCGAAAACTGTTACCGAGGAACAAGAACTTTTTCACCCAGATCCCATCGATCCAAGGCAGAAAAAGATTTATATCAACCCAAAAACTGGACATGTTATGGCTGTGCCATGTAAGAAATAACTGGACACACCATCTGCTCCAGTTCCTGTACACAAGAAGGACTCTGCAACATCGCTTATGCTCCCTTCTTCTCCTATACTGCCTTCTAACCCACCTCCTCTGCCTACACCACCCTTACCTGTAACTTCTCCACCACATACACCACCTCCGGATGATGATGATGATGACCTAGGGGGTGGGGGTGATCCTACTGACCCGTTCACGGATCCAGATACCTCACCACTTGATGATTGGGCATTCCCTATCCCAACAGACCTGCCAGACCCACAGCTATATCCCTCAAAACCATCTTCCCCAGATGATCACCTGGGGTTTGGCCAATTACTAAATAGAGCATCACTTTATCATGGCGTTACAATACACTCCGACGCACCAGAAGAAGATTTCCTCTTAGATACTTTTGAACAATCTCAAAAGTCAGTGCAAATACTACCTATGATCAAAGGAGTCATTAAGCATGCCCCCGAAGTATTTAAAGACCCCGTCCGTGCCAGGGTTCTTAACCCTAGCATAGAAAATAAATATAGGCCTGCCCCTGAAGATCCTACTTACATCAAAGGACAGTTGCCTTTGGATTCTCTGGTCATTTCCAATGCTAGGAAGCGCACCAACTCCCAGACCTCTGGAGATGCACCACCCCCGGACAAAGAATCCAAACTGCTAGAAGCTTCTGGCAAAAGAGTAGCAGCACAAGCTGCTAATCACTAGCGTATTGCCAACACCCAAGCACTACTGGCACGATATGACAGGGCACACTACGACCAGTTAGAAAATCTCTTACAACATCTGCCTGAACGGTATAAAACCCAGGCAAATGACCTTATCCAAGAGGGCAAGCTCATTTCAAATCCGTCAATTAAATGTGCACTTGACGCCGCAGACACTGCCTCTAGATCAATTAAGACCAGTGTGCTCGTTAGACGACATGCCTGGCTACGCATTTCAGGCTTTAAGCCAGAGGTACAAACTACCATACTCAGTCAGCCATTCAACCAAGAACAGCTATTTGGGCCGGCTGTAGACACTGCCCTTGAAAAAATGAAAAAGGACACCGAGACTGCTAAGTCCATGGGAGCATTACGGTCTCCACAAACACGTGGCTCCTTTCGGTGCTCCTTCTACAGAGGAGCCTCCAAAAATATGGGCTCAGACACCTCATCTACATTCAAAGCCACTACACAAACATCCCCCAGTAGAGGATATTTTAGAGGCGGATACAGAGGGAACAACAACAAGGGACGAGGTCGAGGTAATAACAATCGCACCTCCCCTGCCACAAAACAGTGACTTTCCTCCGCTCCCCCCAGACCATTCCACTCCATCACAACAGACAAGTGGGTAAGACAAATTATCCAGTATGGTTCCTGCCTGAAACTTACAGCTACCCCCCCCCCACACATACCACCCAAACAGCGTCCAATGACCCCAGACCATCCTACGCTCCTCAAACAAGAGGTTCTCTCACTGCTTCAAAAGCACGCAATAGAGCCAGTTCCCTTAGAGCATCATGGGACAGGGGTATACTGACTCTGCTTCCTAATCCCTAAAAAGGACGGGACTCAGAGACCAATACTCGACCTCAGACCCCTAAATCTGTATATACACTCAGATCATTTCCATATGATCACTCTTCAACAAGTGCTCCCACTGCTGCAACAAGGTGATTTCCTTGCCACACTAGATCTCAAGGACGCCTACTTCCACATTCCCATACATCCTGCTCACAGGAAGTACCTAAGGTTTGTGGTGGACGGACAACACTACCCGTTCACAGTCCTTCCATTCGGGGTAACAACCGCGCCCAGAGTATTCACAAAATGTCTTGCAGTAGTAGCAGCACATCTCAGAAGACAATAAATTCATGTCTTCCCGTATCTAGAAGACTGGCTAATAAAAGCCAACTCATTAGAACAATTTGTTCTACACACTCACCAAACCATCCAACTATTACACAACTTGGGGTTCACTATCAACTATCCCAAGTCTCATCTCCAACCCTCTCATATACACCAACATCTAGGAGCTACCATAAACACCTCCACTGCCCTAGCATATCCCAGCCCAGCCAGGATAGCCAGTATACAAGCTCTTATTACAAAATTTCAAAACCAACACTCTCTTCCACCCAGAGTGTTCATGCAGCTCATAGGCATGATGGCCTCTTGCATCTTCATTGTGCCTTATGCAAGACTTCAAATGCATCCCTTACAGGAATGTCTAGCACGTCAGTGGAACCAGGCTCACGGACAACTCACAGATCTGGTGTTGGTGGATAGCCACACACATCGCTCTCTACAGTGGTGGAACATAACAAACTTGTCCAAAGGGTGGCCGTTCCTAGAGCCCCTTCCACAGATAGTGCTGACAACAGACGCATCACTCACAGGATGAGGAGCCCATCTCCTCGGACACACCACTCGGGGCAAATGGACCACTCAACAGAAAGTGCTACATATCAATTACCTAGAACTGCTAGCAGTATTCCTAGCACTAAAATCCTTCCAACTACATGTACAGAACAAGGCTGTCCTCATCCGGACGGACAACATGACAGCCATGTATTGCATTCAAAAACAAGGAGGCACACATTCTCTGCAGCTGTCCCAGCTGGCACAGAACATTTGGAGATGGGCCATTCCTCAGAACATATACCTACTTGCAGAACACCTTCCAGGGGTTCACAATCAAATTGCCGATCTGTTAGGTCGACAGACACAACAGATCCACGACTGGGAACTACATCCCCAAGTTCTACTGCCCTTTTTCCAAAAATGGGGCCAACCAGACATAGATCTGTTCACCACGCACGAAAACGCAAAATGCCCAACCTTCGCCGCCAGGTTTCCCCACCCGGAGTCAAAAGGGCAATGCGATATGGATGAACTGGTCAGGCAGATTTGCGTACGCTTTTCCGCCTCTCCTACTCATTCCACTAGCAGTACGCAAGCTCAGGCAGCAGTCTCTCAAACTGATCCTAGTAGCTCCCACATGGGCACGCCAGCCGTGGTTCACAACACTACTGGAACTCTCTCTAGTTCCACACCAAAAACTGCATCTCTCCCCGTCCTTAATAACCCAGAACCATGGAGAGATCAGACATCCAGATCCAGGTCAACTGAATCTGGCGATCTGGCTCCTGAAGTCCTAGAGTTTGGTTACCTTAACCTGCCACCAGACTGCATGACCATTATAAAAGAAGCCAGAAGACCTACCACTAGAGCTTGCTATGCTGCAAAATGGAAATGATTTGCCATTTACTGCACTAACAATAATATACACCCACTGGATGCATCCATCCAGAACATCATTTGCTACTTACTACACTTGCAAAGATGTAATTTAGTATACTCATCCATACGTCTCCACCTAGCAACATTAGCAGCTTACTTACAAAATCGACAGCTCTTGTCACTCTTTAGAGTCCATGCGATCAAATCCTTCATGGAAGGACTTAAAAGAATTATTCCTCCCAGATTACCACCCTCTCCAGTGTGGAATCTAAACATTGTTCTTACTAGGCTCATGGGACCCCCATTTGAACCTCTGCATAAGTGCGAACTACAGTTCCTTACATGGAAAGTAGCATTCCTTATCGCAATCACATCCCTCAGAAGGGTAAATGAAATCCAGGCTTTAACCATACAAGAACCATTCTTACAATTACACCGTAACAAAGTGGTTCTTAGGACAAATCTAAAATTCCTTCCAAAAGTCATATCTCCTTTTCAACTTAACCATTCAGAAGAGTTACCGGTGTTCTTTCCAAACCCAGACTCTGTAGCGGAAAGAGCTCTTCATACCTTAGATGTTAAAAGAGCCCTTCTTTACTACATTGACAGAACCAAATCATTCCGCAAAACAAAACAATTGTTTGTAGCTTTCTCTCCACCACATAAGGGCAACCCCATTTCCAAATCTGGGATTGCTAGGTGGATAGTTAAATGTATCCAAATATGCTACCAGAAAGCTAAACGCACACTAACAGTTCCCCCTAAAGCGCATTCCACACGCAAAATAGGGGCTTCCATGGCATTCTTAGGGAACATTCCCTTAGAAGACATTTGTAAGGCAGCCACATGGTCTACAACACACACCTTCACTAAACACTATTGTGTTGACGTGCAAGCAAAGCAACAAACTTCTGTGGGCCAATCTGTCCTTAAAACTTTATTTCAAACTTCTGCACTGAAACAGGTGACCACCGCTAGGGGAGATACTGCTATATAGTCTATGCTAGTGTGTGATCTGCAGCTCATATGCCTCGAACGGAATATGCTACTTACCAGTATGCATCTGTTCTTGGCATGTAGAGCTACAGATCCACACACGCCCACCCACCTCCCCGGGACCTGTATCTGTTCCAGCATTATCTTACTTGGATATCACACATGGACATCTCTCTCTCTTCTACTAACTCCATCATTTTCCATCATGGCGAAAAACAATCTAACGATGGAGTTGATGCCCATGCGCACTATCGTCCAAGGGAGGAGTCACCTATCTCGTGACCACAAAGACTTCTTCCAAGACAACAACAATGTGAAAGCATCCGAGCCCAACACCAGATGGCGATCTACTATGCTAGTGTGTGGATCTGCAGCTCTACATGCCAAGAACAGATGCATACTGGTAAGTAGCATTTTCCTTATCTAAAAGGGGATATGCTGAAAATCTGGCATGGATCAGGCTCTCCAGGACCGACTTTGGAGAACCCTTAGCTAAGTCATTGGTAGTAAAGTAGCATCACACCCTTGCACCCCTTTTTGCTTGGCAGGTGGGCCTTCCTGCTGCAGTTAGGGTACATATACCTGAACTATAGTGAAATACAGAACAAGATAGTGATGATATTTTTCGCAGGGTTAGGGCAGGTGAAGTTAGGAAATACCAAGATTTTTCATAAAACTTGAGGTTTTCTGAACTTTAAAAAAGGCGACATATGCAAATCTATTTTTATCTGTAACAATTCTGATCATGTGAAGTTGAAGTCAAGTAAATGCGCTCCATGACCTCCTCCTTTCGAAAGTTAAAGTTACAGCTGTCTAAAAAAAGTATTACTTTGAGACATTGTAGTTGTCCATTCTGTCAAGGGGACACATATTGGTTGTTCTATAGATTTCTTGTTAAACAGAAAGTAACTGTGACATTTGGAGCCAAAGTCATCTGGCAGACAAAATGTCTGGAGATGAAGGCTGCAGCGGGAAAGATGAGGAAATGCAATTCTGGGAGAGTCTTAATGTTTTTTAAAGGAACAGAACAGAATGAAGTATCTCTTTTTTTGTTTCTGTCACAGCTCTGCTTTCATCAAAAAAGGCATTAATTGGTTGTTCGCTTGTATGTTTTCTTCAGAGATTCAGCATTATAGCTCCACTAGGAAAACATCATTTAAGAATTGCTGTTTCTTATATACTGCCTCGGACGACCATAGGAGCTTGAGCAAGCTCATTTCTACAGCTTGAGTTATTTCAGTTTTGTGCTCCACAACTGTGACCACACAGTGATACAGGACACGTCCTTTTCCTGTTGGAAAATATACAACTTCGGCCAGATAGAATATGACTTGTCACAGTAAGAGAGTTAGATGTTTATCTTATAACTTTAAAATACAGTAGTAGGCTTCTGAGCATAAGGAAGATGCAGCAGAAATGAAAACTACCAATGGACAAGAACAAAAGACCAGGTCGCCATTTGACCCGCATGAAGGTTACTGTCAGGATAGAGAAATTGAACTAGTATTTTTGAGAGGTTCGAAGGAGGCAGATTTATGAAGTCTTACCATGTAGTAGACCATATCTCTCAAGTAAAACAAATGAGAAATGCAGGCCTTTCCCATGGGATATCTCTGCGGAATCCGTGGTTCTTTCAGGATTTTGGCAATCATATGAGAACAAGTAACAGTGTATAGAGCCAGAGCTGCTGACTGCTGTCTTTAAAAACAACACAAACTAAATAATCCCCTTTATTTTGGGAGACCACAATGACACGAATAAGCGTTCCAAAAGGGCAGATGCTGCTCAGAGACTATGGTGATGTAAATTCAACATTAAAAACCATCAGGTTAAACATGGGAACAAAATACCAGGTCTAGAGGAAAACAATGTTGAGCAGGAAGTGAATTGGCATTTCATTTCATAGCAGTGTTTTTATTTTTATAAAGTGCCTACGTGAGATGTGATCTGAGATGCTTCCTCATCGTATAAAGAGAATGTACTTATTTCACAAGTGATCTGCTTATTGATTTCTTCTTTATTTTCAGGCCGTCTTAGTCGACTTTCATCAGGAAGACAGGATTCCAAGACTGCCAACTCGTGGACAAGCCAAACTCCCGCTTCCGCCAGCTCCATGAGCGCTCGCTCTCTTGTCAGCACCGGCCTCCCTGGCAAACCATGGAAATAGAAGGAGTGTCTTTATCTCCAGAATAAATATGTGTCTCTGGAAAACCACATTGACCAACCAAAAAAACTGTTTTTCATTTAAGATGAAGGTCCACCCCTGGTAGGGTGGAGGATTGTAGGTATAGTGTGAAATGCAAAGCATTTTAATACTTCAGAACAGATATAATTCGTCAACCAAGAGGTTAGTATTTTCACTACACTGACGACACATCTAATTTATTTTATATTTTTATCAACCTCTCTTTTTTCCATTTGAGATCAAGGGCAACAAATTCAGTAACCTGAGGAGACCTAGGCATTAGATGTAATCATGTGCCTATCACACTAACAGGTCTGGGCCACCAGCTCTTACCAGAACGTGTCCATTGGGGATGAGAATATTTTTACACAGAATACTGTTCTACTTTAGCTTCTCCTTTCAGACCATATTTTTGTTCATTGCGATTAATTGTTCCTGAGAACACTTCATTGCATTTTGTTTTATTTAGAAAAATTATTTGAGTTCAGAAAGCAACTTTTATTCCACAAGCTCAATATCAGAGGAGGTGCAACTAGATGGACCACTTCATGAACATAGTATTATAATTGTGAGGTGTTGGAACCAATTGTAAATAGAAAGTTTTGTAGTTTTGAGTTATTTAAAACAAATGAGACAGCCAACGCCATGAAAGGTGATACACATAAAGTTTCTTTATGGGTCCTTAATCTTCTTTCACATTAAGATGATTGACACCTTGGGTGTGTTTTCATGCAAGTCTAACACTCCTTTCTGGATAAGCTGTATCATTCGGCCAGAACCCCTTTCTTGCGGTGCTTCACTAGATGTTGCATGAAAAGACTGTTAATATGGGTACAAACATGCTCTTGCTAGGCACTTGCAAAGTTTGCTTTCCTATTTCTTAACATACATCACTTTGTTATCGGCAACTTCTGAAGAATAGATGCTTGAGGTACAACCCTGATTTCATAGGGTCCATATCTGAGGAAGTGCTGTTGTCCTTTTAGGACTATTTTATAATAATTGAAAGTACTGCTGATGGAGTTGGGCAGTATAGTTGCGTCCCTTTCGGGACTCTTGAGCTCTTTCAGAAAACTTACATGCACAATAAATAGGCAACACACAGTATTGCCATTAATTTTCAAAACCTCAAAACCTCTAAGAGCTATTGCTAGCACTGTCCTCATCTTTCCTCCTGATGTAAATGTGAACTTCATATTCCTTCTACTCTGAGGGGATTAGTACTTCTCCAATAGTTATTAAAGTTTGTCTGATTAAGGACAAGTCTAAATGGGAAGCAGAACATCATTCCTTAGGCTCACTCAAGAAATTCCTTAATGTGAAACTTTCACTGTTATTGTCTTTTTTGTAATAATATGTATTAAATAAATTGAAAAAATGGAACTTCTGGATTTAACACTAAGTGCTTGGACTAAAGTTTGTGTAAATGCTTATTTGAGTTATGTTGCTGGATGTCTGATGGTAAAGGAAGAAACATTAATTAGCCAGCAACATTCTCTCAGGTGTTCAAGGTCATAATAGCTGCCAGTTATTTATTTATTTATAAGGTTTTATATAGCGCGAACATAACCCATGTGGGTATCAGAGCGCTTTACAGTGCTAAATGAGATAGGGAATAAAAAGAACAACATTATTATCAGGGGATCAACAAGTTATGATGGAAGCCTCCAAGAGAGACCACCACAGTTAGCTTGTCCTGCTAGTTTCCTATGGATCAGTGATTTGGTTTAGGTGTGTTTCTGTCTGCGACCATAGTTTAGCATGATATTATGGGCCCTATTACACTGTCAGTCGGAGTTGCCTCTGACCGACACAGTCTCGGTGTGGTAACCGACTGACTGACCATAGGTTGGCGGTTCCGATCACCAGATTACAATGCAAACTGCACATGGTGTGGTCGCAAACTCCCATTTCTCTATAGGAATACAGAAATGGAAGTTTGTGTAATTACCTAAACCATGTGTCAGGCACCTCACGGTGCCTGACACACAGTGCAGGGATTTTCAAGGGGGCATCATAGGTGGCCCACAACCTTAGGCTGCGGAGGGATGGAGGCCTGGCTAGGGGCCCCCAAAGTCACTTTCCAACAGCCTTTCCATGTCAGAAAGCCCAACATCATAATCAGACGGCAGAAACGCCATCCGTAAGGGATTATGATGGGTATCCAACTGGCAAGTCGGATTAACCGCTCGGTTTACACTCTGACTGCCGACATTGAAACTCGGAGGTCGGACTGTAAACCTATTGTGTCGGTCGGTAAGGCTCTTACGAGCAGTTGGAGGATTACCGACAGACATCGTAATGAGATCCTATGTGTTTTACAGGCCAGAACACTCCCTTTTGTTATCCTTGGCTGAGAGTAGACAAGCCTTGGATTGGTTTCGATTTCAAAGTGCTGTGGTGAGTGAATAGTAGGCCCTAGCCTGCTGTTTTGGTGACCTGAACGGCAAGGTAGGCTGGTGCCCCACTGAAGCTCTGACATCAACAAGTGACAATTTTTGTCTCAAAAGTTGACACTTTGTCATCTGGACTGTAGAGGCTACATCGAGAGTTGTGTAACTGTTGCATTTAAGAAAGTGGTGAATATACATGGAGACTTTAATTTATAAGTAAAAATAAAATGTCAGCAGCTCTGGTATACTGTAAGTTACATGAATTTATGCTTACAAGTAAGATATGATGAGCAAAAGTGGCATACGAATTAAGATTCCAAATTTAAAGCAGAATCATTCAAATATATCAAACCGAGATAAAATAAGCAAAATCTCTACATTGTTCAGAGGGACTGTCTGTCTAAGAACTCTTTAGGGTTTTAACTGAATTGCAGTTGCCCACTATTGGCCTGTCTTCTATCAGTTGAATTCTATGACCGTCTCACCTATTTCTTTGAGAATACATTTCAGAAAATCGTACAAAGTACAAATGGAGAAGTCGATTCCTGAACCTGCCTGTCTCTCCCTGAGCCCAGCCCAAAAAAGAGCAAACACAGGTAATTTTATGAGACTATGGGCTTGATTTAGATCTCGGCGGATGGATTACTCCATCACAATGGTGACTGATATCCCATCTGCTGAAATATAAATCCCATTATAGCCTATGGGATTTATATTTATTAGACGAGAATCAAATCAGGCCCTAAATCATGAGAAGACTGAAGTTCTCCTGATATCAAAAAAACTACACCTGTCTCCATCTTGTCATCCTGGCCAGTCGTCGTGGGAAGCTGCGCTAGACCATCTGAAAGTCGGCATACTGATTGAGGCAAATTTGTCATTGAACAGCTAGTGAGTAGGGAAGCAAAAGACGTCTTTCTGGCAGTTAAGGATGTTAAGATCAGTACTTCCTTGTTTTTAATTCAACCACCACTTCACAATTGTGAATGCGTTAGTGTAGTCTAGGCTGGATTGCGAACATGCCATAAATTTGGTGTCTCAGAACACTATATCACACCAGCTACCGCTTGTTCAGAACACAGCGGCAAGACTAGTAACCAAACTCACCCTCTTGCGCCATCTGCATTAGTTGCCAGTAAAAAGCAGAATTCTCTTTAAGGCTATGACGATTGTACATAGAGAAGTTCATCAGCCTGTTCCTGGCTTTTTGGGTAAAAGATTCCACTCAGGGGTATTATGAGCAGTTGATCCCTTTGGGCAAACAGCTCAGAAAACTCTGACCTGTAAGTTCATTGACAGAGCTTTCTGTGTTGCCGCAGCTAAAGTTTGAAACACCTCCCTTCTTTCAGAATCAGATAGAAGAATATTTGAAAACGCCCTGTCTGTTTTTTGTGTGTTTTTTTTCCTTTTTCTTTCTAATGGTCAAAATATATTTTTCATACATTTGGTGTGAAAAAACAAGCAAGTGCACTTTCTTTGTCATTGCTCCAAGGAAAAAAACAATGGTGTAAACGTTCACTCCAAAAAGATTTTGGGCCAAAATAAAGAGGTACAAAAAGTTGATTGAAGCTCCATAGCACTACTTTTTAAGGTAATCAAGATGACATAGGACAAATTACAATGCCTTCACTCCACCTAGGGAGAAATGAACTTCCCTAACTCGCACACCTCTACATTTTTTTTTTTTAAACAAGTTTTATTAGAAACAATGAGCAGCAATTATGACATTACATTGACATCTTAAGCAGAATGTTCATAAATACAGCATTACAAGTTTAGCTGATGATCCAGCAGGAGCCCAGAGGAACACACTTCAACAACATTACAACAGTCACTAGGCGGGCCGCTTTATGTCCCAGGGTCAGTAAACTTCATCAATCCACATCTATTCCCGGCTGTCCCCATTGCGTACCACAATCTCTTCGTCTCCCTCCTCTAACTCCAAGAGATTCTCCCTCCTCAATTTAACCGTAGGAGAAACACATATATCTCCCCTATATTCATTCCAGCGCCCCCACTTATGATCCCATTTGCGAAGACATCCCCTCCCCTTATAGATTGTTTGTTTTTTCTGCAATCATGGCATGGTCCATATCTATTGCCAAATCTCTCAGCTGTGGTACGGTGTCTACGCCCCACTTCTGAGCAATATTCCGTTTTGCTAAACTCCACCCCATCGTGGCCCAGGATTGCTAAGCTTGTGTGAGGTCAGTTGCCTCCCAGATATTTAGGAGACACAGTGTGGGAGTCATGTGGATGGGTTTGTCACAAGTTCTAGTCAATTGTCTGGTGACGTCTGTCCAGAACTGTTGTATGTGAGGGCAGTCCCATAACATATGTAAGAATGTGCTTGTCTGGTTACAGTGTCGGAGGCAGAGTGGATCAAGTCTCCGTCCCAGTCGGGGGGCTCTAGAGGGCGTGCTGCAGAATGGCTGCCTCCTAAGACAGCTCCGCCGGTCGGGATCTTTATACGACAAAAAGAACGTGTTGCAGACGCCAAATTAACTGCAAAACACTCCTCAAGACGTCGGAACCACCCGGCAGGGGAATGAGCGAATTGTAAATACCGAGAAATGCCCTGCACTCAAGATAACCGTGAGTGAAGTATAGGCGCGTGCTGACGACCCGATGTTCCCAAAATGGCGGCGCCCTGTGCAATAGAAGATCGGAGGGACAGAGATTTGTGGTGAGCCGTATCTGTGTGCCTGACACAGGATCCACTCCTCGCACGGTAGGAGACATGCTGTAAGACGGCACAAAATGGTGGATCAACACAGCAGCGGTGTAGTCTGGGTGCTATTTGTATAAGTAAGGTGGGCAGCAGTACTGAACTAAGGAGAGGGAACACAGAGGAATACACGCACTGGCAGCGCTCCCCACATGGTGTCTTGGGATATGCTGGGCTGATGCAATGCCTTCCCTATTACTTCATATATTGAAAGGGGCGTGATGTAACGGCTGCCCATACACCTCCTCATAGCGCGGCTATGCTCCAGACAAACTGACTATCCAAGGTGTATAAATTGAAGACCGATCCATCACATGTAGGCGCTGTGGCCGACTATCCTTGTGTGGCGGTGCGGCGAGGCGAGCCTGGCATTACTGAGCGCGAGCCCTGCATTGTATACCATCTGTAGCTGACGCTGCCACCAACGATCGACGTAGCTGGTGCATATCAGGCACTATACCCCCTACATCCCATCATAGGACACTGGCAATAGTACAATATATGGGCGCAACACTGTCACTGATTAGGACCCCCTGAAATTACTGCCCTCGGTATTGCAACAGGGAAATGCCTCATGTTTGAATTAGAGGAGTCTCCAACAAATTGGAATGACATACACGCCGTCTGCTATAAAGGTGGAGCTGCCACTAACTGGGGGGACATCTCGTCAGGGGGCCCACGATCACACCGACTGCGGTTGTCTGAGGGTCGTCCTGCTGCGCTGTGTCCTTGGCTGTCTGCTGCTGCAAGGCCTACTTACGACTCGTCAGGTGACGTTAAGTGCGGCGGGGCTGCTCAAAGATACCTCAGGGCCCCAGCTGCGGAGCTATATATACGCCACCTACTGAAACAGTCTACTAACCTGATCCTTGGTCACAAAGGGTAAGCCAGATAGACAGCAGCCAAAACTAACATTTGAAACTAAGCGCAGCACTAAAGGCGCAACTGCGCATTCAGATACAGAACTGGAAGCGGAGAGCACGACGAGCAAGGCCATGGAAAACGTCCTCCAAGCCATACAGCAAAGTCTACAAGACCTAAACGGTAAATTAGATTCGCTCACCCAAAGGGTAGATAACATATCTGCAAAACTGGATAAACAAGGTGAACGCCTGGACGCGGTTGACGATCGCATAACTGCAGTGGAGGACGAAGCACACACTACGACCCATAAATGCACGGATATGGAGAAGATCCTGGAGGTCATAAAGAACAAAGCTGAGGATTTAGAAGCGAGATCACGTTGCATTAACGTGAGAATTGCGGGAGTCCCTGAAACTACGAACACAGGGAAGATGGAAACATATGTGGAAGACATGCTGCGCGATGTCTTTGGCGCCAACAACTTTTCGCCGGTGCTAATCATAGAACGTGCGCACAGATCATTAGCCCCAAAACCACCGCCGGGCGCTCCACCACGGCCCATCATCGCCAGGGTCCTCAACTACAGGGACCAGGACGCAATTCTGAGGATGGCCAGGGAAAAGCAACAAATCACCTATCAGGGCAACAACCTAGCCTTCTACCCAGACTTCACGATGTTGGTACAGTAAGCATGCAAGGACTTCAATCCTGCAAAAAAGAAACTCAGAGAACTGGGTATCGAATATGCAATGTTATACCCAGCCAGATTGAAGGTGACGCACGATGGATCAGCCATGGTATTGCAGACACCAAAAGCGGCACAGGACTTTATAAAAAAGGTACTCAATAAGCAAAAGGAGCAGAAACGCACCGAACAATATTCAGATTCCGGATAACCCTCGCTCAGCTTTACTACTCACCTTGGACTAACAATAACACGGCTGGCTGGAGAGACTGGAGTAAGCCATAGGAACTAACATCTACCATATGTAGACTGCTCTCACGTTCTATATGAACCAGAAAGGATACAATACCCGGACGTTCATATATTATCGCAGTTGATTCGGGGATGTAGAAGGACCTCATGTGCACCGCACCCTATTGTTGGTCGCTGTGTGCATAACGAACTAGCTGTTGAAGAAAGAGAAAAAGGCGCTGATATCTAATGGTGGTAATGTATTGACTGTGCATATATTAACATATTCCAGATAGAAATCATGGACGCTAAATATGCAGACAACTATGGCTGTTCACTGTGATCACTGCCCGTTGGCTGTATTTAATACTCAAATGCTGGTGCATAATGAGGTATCTATTAAGGCACTAGACGCAGGTGTATTTGTAGTGGAATTGCAATGCCTTGGTTTTGTCTATGTAACACAGTTGCTGTAACTGAGCAGGTCCCGTGTGGGTTGTTATATTTAACTTCCTAATCACCTGATGGTCAATATTGCGTGGGTCGATCTGCATTGATTATGGGACCAGGATTGTAATTCACCCTGTACGAAAACCGAGACTAAATGGTACTTATACATCCTATAATGGATATATTACATGGGGTAATCTATGCATCTGCACTATGAACATAACGCCCGACCACATTCACTTTGTTGGATGGAGCGGCGTGCACTTGGCGGTTCCCCCCAGGCGGGTGTTCCCCACCACAAGTTTAGTTATGTCGACATTTCTGTCAAGGGTATGTCTTTGGCATAGTTGGGATGCCAAAGTGGGAGGGGGGTGGGCGGGATGGGTTTGGAAAATGGTATGCAGATTGTGGTATTTGAGATACATTGCGGCTGTCCAGACTGATACTAATATGTTTATTGTCACCATATGGCTAACAGACAACAACAGATGCACACATTATGAGCAGTGGACAGTTACACACTATAAGATAACCTTTACTATCAACTATGAATAGATTACAACCAACACTGGTGACATGGAATGTTAGAGGGCTTAATAACCCAAAAAAGATACGCCAGATATTTGCTTATCTCGACAGACTTCATATTGATATTGCCCTCCTCCAAGAAACACACCTAGCCTCTACACATAGAGGTAATATTGGGAACAAATGGGCGGAGTCGGTACACAGCTCCTCATACTCGTCATACTCTAGGGGTGTACTGATATTGGTAAGAAAGGGGACGCAGTTCCATATCGATAGCATTATCACAGATGACTTGGGTCGATATGTCATTATAGCGGGATGCATTAGGGGGCAACGACTGGCATTGATAAATACATACGGCCCAAATGTGGACGACCCCGATTTTTATAAATGAATCTGGCGTAAAATTAATGAGCTACCTGAAATGGCTATACTTTGGGGTGGAGACTTAAACCTTGCTTTAAATGATCACTTGGACAGATCGGGAGATCTCACAGGAGCCACACAAGCGGGCGGTGGGAGTACTACACGATATTATGTCTGTAAATCGCCTTATTGACCTCTGGAGAGCTCGATATCCTCAGCTCAGGAAGGCCACTCATACTTCTGTGATTCACAACAGTTGGTCTCGGATTGACTATTGGCTAGGAACAGAGGAAACAGCATCATGGACGCGAAATATACGCCACCTGCCCAAAACTCTCTCTGATCATAATCTGGTGCTGCTGACTATAGATCTCCCTCATTACACACCCCCACTGTATGTATGGAGGTTTAATGCAGAAGCACTACTAGATTCTGTCTACACTGAAACTATTAGCCAAGCCATCACTGACTACTTCACGTTAAACCAACCATCTACTGATGACCCTAGCTTACTATGGGAAGCATTTAAAGCCACCATAAGGGGTGTGTGTATTAGCACCAACGCGAGTATACTAAAAGATATACGCAGCCAACTTAGCAAATGAGAGGCCACTCTAGAAGCACTGGAATGTGAATAGGAACGCACGCAAAGCACAAAGATACTAGGCGATATTAGAAATGTTATGATGGAATATCGGACATTTGCCGAAGATGAACTTAAATATCTAACGAAACGCCAAACCGCGTGCTCATACGGTGAAGGGGGCAGACCAGGTCGAGTTTTAGCTAATAAAATCTGCTCTAATTACACGCCACAAACAGTCCTGGCCGTAAAGGATAATAAAGGTGTGCTCCAATATGATACACAGAATATACTAAGTGCTTTTATGGGAACGTATGGAGAACTTTATGCCTCACAAAATACTGCTGCACCCTCTGAAATGATGGCTTATCTGGAAGATGTAGCGATAGCATGGCTATCGGATACACAGAGAGAATATCTGTCCCTACCGGTCACAGTTGAGGAGGTAACTGAAGTAATCAAATTACTCCCGAATGGTAAAGCGCCAGGCCCAGATGGCTTCACTTGTGAATTTTACAAGGCGTTCGTTGATCAGCTGGCGCTGCACCTAGTGGAAATATATGGCGATGCCCATGACAAACAGATATTGCCTCCCACATTGAGAGAAGCCATGCTCATCGCCCTCCTAAAACCTAATAAAGACCCAGAACAGTGTGACTCTTACAGACCACTGTCCTTAATTAACGCCGACACTAAAATACTAGCTAAACTTCTCGCAAAACCTCTGCAGCCACTAATGCCTAATCTCGTCCTCCCAGATCAGTCGTGATTTATACCTGGTAGATCAACAACTCATAGCACCAGAACACTGTTTGCACTGTTCCACTATTTGATCCCAAGCACAAAGGCTGCTGCAGACCTTTTGGACGCAGCAAAAGCATTCGATTTAATTGAATGGCCCTATCTTCACACAGTTTTATAAAGAATGGGATTTCCGCCAATCTTTCTACAATGGGTCCAAATACTTTACACAGCACCTACAGCACGCGTCAAAGTTAATAAATATGTATCCGATGCCATACCAATTGCAAGAGGCACAAGACAAGGATGCCCACTATCTCCTTTGCTATTTGCAATAGCCCTTAACCCCTTGAGTGCCCCGCCCTTTCCACGCCCTGTGCCGGTCGTTTCATTAGCGGGCGGGGCTCATGACGAGATAGTCTCGTCATGGGCACAGCGCAACCGCGGCCCATGACGAGACCATCTCGTCATGGGCACTCAAGGGGTTAAACCATTGGCATGCAAAATTCGGCAAGGGCATCACTACTCTGCGCTTCAATTTCCGCAAAGGCCATTGCATATCTCTCTATACGCAGACGATATGGTCCTATATGTACGTGACCCAGATACGCATCCTTCCCCCTTACTGAGAGAATATATTAAATTCGGCCGACATTCTCGGCTCCAAATTAACTGGGCTAAATCTCTTATTATACCCTTAACAGATACCACACATCCACATCTCACAGAATTCCCGCTAGAATGGCAGACGGATCCCGTTTAATATCTAGGCGTCTGGTACCACAGATATCCAGAAATAGTGATTCGCACAAACTACGGGAGAGCGATTAGCGAAATGGATGACAGAGTAGAGCGCCGGATTCAACTCCCACTGACTTTGGCGGATCGTATGGCCATTGTTAAGATGGTCGTTCTACCTAAGTTTCTATACCTTTTTAATAACATCACACCTCCGGCAGCTGTTTTTAAAAGACTGAATACTATGGTAACACGACTGGTATGGGCGGGTAAACGGGCCCGAATTGAGATGCGTTCCCTTGTCCTGCCCTATTCCAGAGGAGGATTCAAAGTCCCAGACTTTCTCCTCTATTACCTATGTGCACAAGTGCAATACGCGCATTACTGGTATCACTGTGTCCCCTATCTAACACGCGTGGCTATAAAGGAAGGAGATGCACACCCAATTCCACTAAACGTCATTCTACCTCACCAGCGACCCCCACTTCACTCCCATGACATTAATACAATTGACGCCACTAATGCTGCATGGCGAAAGGTGGGAAGATTGGCACGTAAGTTACCACTCTACGCCCCTGAGATGCTACTGCATCACCACCCAGAACTATCAGTTACTCGGGAAGAGGTGGAAACGGGACTGCTAAAGCAAATGTGTATCGATAAAATAGGAGACCGGTACAAAAATGGTGCCTTTATAGAACCTAAAGATCTAACATATATTAGCAACCAGACATTACTCTTCAGATTCACGTATTATAGGTTACAGGGGGCCATCAAGAAACTATATCCCTTCTACCCTGGTGAGCCGCCACAATTAAACACGTTACAGGTGCTTATAACTGAACCTCATAATACCAGTATGGTATCGAAATTGTACATTCAATTACAGGAGGACATAGATGACACCACGCACAAGGCTTTAGAGAGATGGAATAATATACTGGACAACCACCTCACGGAGGACGAATGGTCAATTTGCTGCACCCTCACTGGAATGCTCACACCAAATGGTAACCTGCGCGTTCTGCACTATAAATACCTGCATGAAACGTACCATACTCCTGCCAGACTTTGTAAATATGGTATCGTTCAGATGGTCAATGCCAGAGATGTGGCACGGGGATGCTAATTTTATACACCTTGCCTGGTACTGTGGCTCAATAAATGCATATTTGGTAAAAGTGGTAAAGATGCTAGGTGAAATGGTAGGTGTTACTATTGAATGCACAATATGAACATGCTTGCTAGGACTAATCCATAATGTGCGAGCTACTAAACGTAAATTTTGCATAATAGCCTTACTCCTAGCCAAACGCAGAATTTCACTGTGCTGGGGCAGTAGGGAGGCCCCAAGAACCAAACAATGGCTTAGAGATATGGCCTATTGTAAGGATACCCTAAAAACTTATGAGGAGGAGCTACTCACTGGTTCAAAGCCAAGAGACTATTGGAGGCACCTGGTTGAATATTTACAGATGTGTCAAACTGCTTAACCGTGCATCGACTTGTACAACAAAATATTTTATTTGTAAGGTGACATTCTTTATCTGTAATGTAATGGATGATGGAAGTAGTAGTACCGCAATCTGTATGTTGTCCAATTGTTTTGGACATTGTAAGTCTTGATAAAATGCTAATAAAAAAAAAGTCTTCGTCCCAGTCTGTGAAGCAGTGTAGCATCAAAATATACACGGTGAAGAATTTTAAGTTGGACCAGGCAGAGGCGCATCGGGATGGCAACTTCTCGGGGTGAGGACAACGCCTCCGTCCAGTCTTCATTAGCTAATTCACCCACATCAGCTTCCCAGCTCACCCTTAACTTTACCATCGGATCGGTTCGATTATTGATCAACTTCTTGTATGAAAGAGAGATGGCCTTGCGGTTCATAGGATCCTACAAGAGCCTGTCCTCCAGAGGAGAGTAGTCAGGAAGGGGAGTATCTTTAGGGAGGGCGGAGTCGATTGCATGGCTGATCTGGATATACCGAAAACCTTCTGATGGTGCTAGCTGATGCTTAGTTTGGAGTTCATCGAACAACGCTTTCTTGCCCTTAATCCACATATCGCCCACCGTGAAGATCCCTATCGTATGCCCTTTATCAAATCCTGCATAGGCACGAAGTCAGCCCAGAATGGGGGGTAGCCTTTGTAAGGTGCCCCTGCCACCCCATCCGTCGTTGCACCCCATGCCACACCTCCACCATACGCGCCGTGGGGCCGGTCAGGCACAATTTCCTGTGATTTGTGTAGAGCGCTATGTTGTAGACTCCCTTCCCCATCAGCCAGTGGTCAGTGCGAAAGTTGGGATCATCATGCCATCCGAAAACCCAACAGTTAATAGCCGTGAGCTGTGCAGCCTGATAATAGAGACGCATATCCGGCACTCCAATACCCCCATCATACCATCCCGTAGTAAGCTTGGCCATGGCTATTCGGGCGGTTTACTGTCCCACAATAAATCCCGCACTGCTGCCTCAATCTGCAGAAAATAAGTGTTAGGCACCGGAATGGGAGTGTTTTGTAAGGCGTAAAGAAAGCGTGGTAGAGCAAGCATTTTGAACAACGACACACGTCCCAACAGAGTAAGGGGGAGCGTCTTCCAATGCGAGACGTCTGAGCGAAGTTTCTGTAACTGCCCCATCAGGTTTCGGTCAAAAAATAGTGTGGCATTAGTGGTTATAAAAATTCCTAAGTAACGAAAGCCCAGGGACGCCACAGGAATAGCATATCCCTGAGGACTTTGGGGTGGCTCTCCCCAAAGGGAGTACATCTGGGATTTAGATCAGTTTATCTGATACCCAGAGTGTGCCCCGAAAATAGGAAAAATATGGAGTACACGGCAGAATGAATGCATCGGTGAGGCCAAATACAGCAGAATGTCATCTGCATACAATGATATGCGGTCTTCATGGTCAGCGGTCGCCCTGTCTGTTTTAAGCATTTATTTGTTTGCTGGATTGTAGTGAACCTTTTGTGCTTAAGAAAGATGATATGTCGGTGAAAGTGCGCTATATAAATAACCCATAGTTTATCATTAGAATCGCAAGCTCTGATGTTCTATTACAATAATTTTCCTACTCGCTTATTGCTTTATCTCGGCTGTCTTTGTCTTCTCATGCCTTACCCACTTCGCCTGACTCTGGGAATGAGACATGGTGTCTCAAGAGATTGTGTTTTGTAATGGCCTGTACCCAGTGCTTTAAGTGGGCCGGCTCTCACTGGTGCGGAGCACCAGCTGTTTTTTAAAGGAGGCCTCGAAACGGGTCTCTATGGGGCTCTGTTTTCTGCCCTGGAGGCAGTCCGTTTGCCCGTGGACTGCAGTGACAGCAAGCACATCGATGTGCACATGCTCACCCTGCTCACTTATCACTAGTGGAGAAGTCACGGCATGACGTCACGCGAGGTGAGCGTTGTCGGGGAAGGAAAAATCCTTTAAGAGTCCTTTTGTCTCTGGATTTCCCTTCTCTTTTTGAAACGCAGGAGCAGCAACATGTTGCCAGGGCTTTAAGTGGAAGCTTTTTCAATATCATATTCAAGCCATAGTTGTTGCTTATTTATCGTAAGTAACTAACAACCGTTGGCAAAGCCAATAGTCGTGACTTGTGGTAGGTATGATGTTACTTGTATCATATATCTGGATGCAATGACAAAAACAGCAAAATACAAGTCGGGCGGCACACTATGCTCAGCACAGATTTGTAGCTTATGTGTGTTTAAGCAATGCCTTAATTACATCGGCCACGCCTCTTTGAGAGACCCCCCCCCAGTTTTTCCATCCCACTTCAAGCCCTGCCTGTACCCAACTGTGTAGTAAAACTACTAGTGTCCGAAGGAGGCCACTCCGTGTTCCTGTTGTATGGTGCCCCATTCTGCATTTCATTCTCTTGTCTCACCCTTCCTCTAAGAATGTGACGGGCCACGAGATCAGATGTTTGTGTGCAGTGTGGGTGAGTCCTACTAGTCAGTCAGAATGGCTATTCTGCCGTGAACATTTCGTGCATTCACATGCTTTGACTATATGTCTGATACAGAAAAATATGTATACATACGTTTTGTGGTATGGTGTCTGTCATTTTTTTTTTTTTTTTTGAGAACTTTTATTAACCATAGTTGCATCAATTGGCAATGTACAATTCTGCGACATAGCATCAGGTCAGCAATGTTTGAGTACATACCGTCAAATGTTTAAACACAGCCGTTTAGCCGACAACCCGGAGGTCCGGCGGCGGAGCTCAGTTGTACCTAGATAGAGGATTCAGGTGTGTACATTGCGTGTAAGCGAATCGGTGGTGCTTTTCTGTTATGTGTCGCGTTATTTCTCAGCTAAAAGCGCATTGTCCGCGTGTGAGGGGGGCGCTTCGTGTCCGCCCGCTGCGCAGCATTGTCAGCTAGCTCCTGGGCTCACAGAAGGATGTGTGCTGGGTGCTGGGTTGTCCGTCAAGCGCCCTGATTTGTGGGCATCGGAGTCCCAGTGGCCCGCGTGTAGCGTGGGGTGGAGCGCGTCAAGGAGGTTGCAGCGTAGTTCGCAAGGGTGCGCGTGGCGACCGTTGCTATGATGGAACACATGCTCTGCTAGGGAGCGTAGTCAGTCGCCGAATTGTGTCCCGGGTGTGCAACGTAAACTTTAGGGATCAAGGTCAGGGTCGAGAACTCGGGTAGGGGCCAGAAGAAGAAGGGTGAGGGGGGGGGGGGGGGGGGGGGGGGGGGGGGGGGAAAGTGGAGATCCGCGTGCAGCAATGTGTGAGGAGATAGGGGCTGTCCAGCAGGGCGTAGCCGGCCGTCCGGGGAGCGCGTCGAGTGGCTAGTCGTGAGGGGGGGGGAGGAGAAGAGGGGGGGGGTTCGTCAGCGTGCGCGCCCTCTCGGGTAGCAGCGGCGGTAAGTCCCGCGCGTGCGCCAGAGCACAGCGCAAGAAGTATCCGACAGTAGTAGCCTGCCGCGTGGTACGTGAGACGTGTCTGGGGAATATGCAGGTCGAGGGGGCCAGGAGCTAACCGCACCAGGGTCTCAGACATGTTGCCAGCGATCGAGTAGTATATCAGTGTCCGCCTGGTGTTTAGGTTATCCCGCGGGTTCGGCAGGCCGTCTGAAAGGTGGCGAGGAGGCCATCCCAAAGGTGAGCGATGGGGTACTGCCTGAGTCCCGCAGTTTCCTCACGGAGGAGCACTGCACTTTCCGCCTGCGCCCAGTTGACGAAGGATGCCCTCCAGTGCCTGATGTGCGGAGGGGCCGTCGCCTTCCAGTGCTTGGTGAGCAAGCGTTTGGCTGTAACAAGCCCCATGTCCCAAAAGCGCGCCTGTACTCTATTCGCTTTTGTGCGCTTGTACAGGCCCAAGATACACGCTTCCCACGTGCGTGGCAGCCGTCCATCCGCGCCGCGCTCGATCAGTGACAGCACGTCGCTCCAATACGTCTGCACGTCCGCACAGTGCCAGAGCATATGCAAAAGGTCCGCTCCTGGTGACGAGCACCGTGGGCAGGCGGCATCCGTCCGCAGGAAATATTTATTGATCTTCTCCGGAGTGAGATACGCTCGCTGCAATATGTAATATTGTATGAGCTTGAAGCGGGGGTTGCGTGGAACGTTAACCGGGCCGGCCAGTATCATCGCCCATTCTTTATCTGTCCAGTCTCTGCCCCTGTCCGTCGCCCAGCGTTCCCTTAATGTCGAGGTGGTCAGTCGTGAGTGTGCGAGGAGTGCCTGCACTAGCCAGTGTATGACATGTGCGCCATTGCCCATAATATGCAGATATTGGATGAAGGTATGCGTCGGTAGCTCCGTCGTCATGTCGCCCCAAAAGGCCGAGAGCGTCTGCATGAGGGAGGCATGCAGGAGAAACTGTCCTGCCGGGAGCGCCGTGCCGTCCGTCAGGGTGGCAAACGTCAGCAAGTCGCCGTCCTCATACAGGTCACCTAGCGTATCTACACCTGCCTGTTCCCACCCTGCCAAATGGGCCTCCGTGAGGGGTCCTGTCGGGCTAGGCATGCCCAGTAATGGTAACTCCGGAGCGTACGGTGTGGTCGCGCGCGTGAGGCGAAGGCACCTCTGGAAGCACCTGCGCGCTACCGCCAGGTAAATCTGGGTGGGGCAGGGCGCACGAGTCAGCGGATGGAACAGCGCGTGGACTTGCGTCCGCGTCCAAGCATTCGCGTGCGAAGCAGTGTCCTCTAGTTGCTTGCCGCTCAGCCACCCCGCCACCCATTGCATCTGCGCTGCTAGATAATATAGCTCCATATTGGGGACCGCTAGTCCCCCCGAGTCAGCAGGCATGTACAGTTTGGCCAGTGCTACCCGCGGTCTCCCCTTGTTCCAGATGAGGGTGCGCAGCAATACCTCCAGGTCGCGGAATATTCTGACGGGCACATACAAGGGCAGGTTTGCAAAGTAGTACAAGAGGCGGGGCAGCACTATCATTTTGGTCAGTGCTACCCTGCTAGGCACGCTGAGGGGCAGGGTGTTCCAGTAGCTAACCTGCGTGCGCACGGACGTGATTGCTCTGAGGAGATTCCCATCTAGGACGTCCGCCGGGGACCTGTAAATCCGTATCCCCAGGTAGCGGAAGGTGGTGGGGTACCACCGCAGCCTGTCTCCTCCCAGGCGGACGTCACACTCAGGTGTCTCCGAGCCAAAGGGGTAGGCTCCCGACTTGGCCCAGTTAACCCTCAGGCCCGACAGTGCTTCGAAGGTGCGGAAAACGTCAGCGAGGGAAGCAGGGATGACGGCCATGTCTCTGACGTATAGCAGCAGGTCATCTGCATATAGGGACACCGTGTGTAGGCCATCCGGCAATGGGATTCCCCATTCCAGTCCGTGTGCTCGGAGTGTCGCAGCCAGGGGTTCCATTGCCAGTGCAAATAGCAACGGCGACAACGGGCAACCCTGGCGGGTGCCTCTGCGGACTCGGATGGCGGCCGAGAGGATGCGGCCCGTGCGGACCCGGACGGTCGGCTCACTGTAAAGCAGGGCGAGCATGGCGTTATAGCCGCCCCCCAGTTGGTATTTCTCCGTGACTGCCCTTAGGTATGGCCACTCGACGGAGTCGAAGGCTTTCTCCAAGTCCAGTATCAGGCATCCCGCCCTGGGCCACTGCCGCGTGGCGTATTCCTGTACCCGGAAGAGCCTGCGGATGTTGTGGGAGGTATGGCGTGTTGGGACGAACCCATTTTGGTCCCGGTGTACAAGAGTGGGTACGTGAGGGGCCAGCCTCCTAGCCAGTGCAGAAGCAAGGATCTTATAGTCTGTGTTTAGTAGAGCCAATGGACGGTAAGAGCCCACCCGCGTGCCGTCCCTGTCTGGCTTAAGTATAGAGACCAGCGTGGCTTCGTTCAATGTTGGGGGCAGGGCAGCTCCCTCCGCCGCCGCCGCGTACATGCGCAGGAGCTCCGGGATTAAGATATCCGAGCCAGCCTTGTAGAATTCAGCCGGTAGCCCGTCCGGGCCCGGAGTTTTCCCGTTGGAGAGCTGAAAGATGGCCTCTCTAAGCTCGTCCGCCTCCAGTGGAGCGCCGAGTTCGTCTTGCTGAGCGATAGTCAATTGCGGCATCGGCAGAGGGGAGAGATAGTCTGTAATAGCAGCGTAGGGAACCGCGAGTCGGGAGCGGTACAATGCGGTATAGTGGGCAGTAAAAGTGTCATGGATACCAGCTTGCGTGTACTCCAGTTCCCCACCCTCGCCCAGTATAGCCGTCACCGGCTGGGAGCGGGCATCCCGCGAAATCAGCCACGCTAGAAGCTTGCCTGGTCTGTCACCAAGGCGGTGAGTCCTCGCCGAGTGTGCCGCATAGTTGACATGGCGAAGTCGCTCCAGGAGACGTGCATGTTCCGAGCGGGCGTCCTGCAGCGGGCCCTCGTCTCCCTCCGCCGCCTCCTCCTCCCGCGCAAGTAAACTCGTTTCCAGCCTAGTGAGATCTCCCTCTAGCTGGTGTCTGATCTGCCCCTGGGTGCGCAGACAGTGACCCCGTATCACGGCTTTGAAGGCATCCCACTCCACCTTCGAGTCAGTTGCTGTGCCAGTGTTGTCCTCGAAGTACTGCGCGGTACGCTCGAGTAGGGCAGCGCGAAAAGCCGCATCTAGTAGCAGCGCTGGCTGCAGGCGCCATGTGGGGACAGGGGGGTGTGGGTGGGCCCAGGCTACGGACATGAAGTGTGGATTGTGGTCTGAGTGTGTGCGGCCCATGTATTGTGCGTCCGTCACATGAGGTAGGAGGTCTGTGGATACCATGAAGCGGTCTAGGCGGACGTATAAGTCGTGAGCGCCAGAGTAATAGGAGTACGACCGCGTCCCCGGATTGCGCTGTCGCCAGACATCGTGTAAGCCCCATTGCGCAGCCCACTCCAGCAACGCCCTCGTGGCTCCCCTGGTAGGGGCGTTCGCGGGGGGCGGGAAGGAGCGATCCAGCGTGGTGTCTAAGGTGCAATTATAATCGCCCCCTATAATCCACGAAGTGTCATGCCAGGGCGCCATAGTCGTTGATAGCCGCGCCAGGAAGCCTGCTTGTTCGATGTTTGGGGAGTAGAGGGATATCAGTGTGATAGGATGACCATCTAGCCTGCCTCGCGCGGCCGTGTATCTGCCCTCGCTGTCTATCGCAGTGTCTGTGGCCTCCCACGGGGTCCCCGGGCGGATCCATATCAGTGTTCCGCGCGCGAATGAGGAGTATTCCGTGGCGTAGAGTTGTCCCCGCCATCTACGGTGTAGTGCCCTCACCTCAGCGCCGTTCAGATGCGTCTCCTGGAGCAGCGCTACGTTAATCCTGTGCCGCTTTAGGTACGAATAAATATGGTAGCGCCTAGCCGGTGTGTGCATCCCCCTGACATTCCAGGTGCATATTTGGGTACTAGCCATTACTGTCCTGTGTGTGGGGGTCTCCCTCCGCCCCCAAGAGCGCATCCCCCATCTCAAGGGCCCCCCGGGGCCAGCAGCCCGCATCCGCCGCGCAGCTAAAGCTAGTGATGTGCATGCAGTGTCGTGATCTCCAACAGGGTGAGGGGAGAGGGAAGAAAGGGTGCATAGAAAGTCGAAACATGGCAACTAAATAAAGAGAGATGAGAACTTGTAGAATACCAAAAGGTCGGCTGCACAACAGGTCGCCGTCCAAACACTCAAGCGAGCTTACGAACTAGACAGTCTCGGGGGGTGGGTAAAGTATCTTCTGAACAACAACGGAAGCAATGCAGGTTCGGAAGCGCCTCGCATGCCTCCCAGGCGTTGTGTACATGCTGCTGCCGGCCGGCGGGCGTCCGATGGCCACAGTTCAAGGCCGTAGCAGTTGCGCGCCCAGCCATCAGGTCAGCGGGGGGCTGGAATGCCCACGGAGAGGGGGGGGGGAAGGGGGGAGGGCGCGGGCACGTTCCCCCCCACGACCCCCCAGTAGCAACAAGCCGAGCATGTGGCACTAAAAGGCGTCTCTGCGTGGTTGTAAATCAGGTGCGTGTAGGCCGTGCGGCCATAAGTAGAAATTGTACTTACAGTGTCCGGCCCCACGAGCGGGCCCCCCCGCAGCGCCGTCAGCATAGGTGCCTGGGCTCTTCCAGCAGGTTCAGTTCCGTAAGGGGTCATCCCGCAGGGGTTCGGGAGGTTGGCGATGGACGTCAGGTGGCAGCCCAGTTCCGGGGCACCTCAGCCAAAGAGGTCCGCCGTTTGCGGTGTGACCTCCGGGGGTCCTCCAGAGTCCTGTGTGTCCGGGATGCCGTAGATTGCCTCGTCGTCCGTTGAGTGGGCCGTCGGGCTGGCGTCCGGCCGAGCCGACGACGCCGGAGAGTTGCTAATCTCTGCCACCCTGCGCAGGGCGTCCCGCTGCTCCTGATGAACAAGGTCCGCTGGCGGGGAGTGACTCAGTGTCCCGCCGGTTGGCGGCGGCGTGGGCGACCCGCGGTGGCGTCGTCGTCTTGGTCCCCTCGATCTTTCCATCGCGCCTGTTCCCGTCGTCCGTCGTGGCGCGGCTGGCATTCCGCCATCAAGCCAGGCCTCCGCGTCTTCGGGACTCGTGAAGAAATGGGTTTTGTCGTGCGCCACCACTCGCAGCTTGGCTGGGAAGAGCAGCGAGTACTGGAGGGCCGCTTCATGCAGCCGTCGTTTGATGGGCAGGAAAGAGTGTCTTTGCCGCTGTACTCGCGCCGTGTAGTCCGGGAAAAACATCACCGTCGCGTTGTCAATGGTAATGTCCCCTAGGTTTCTGGCCCCTCGCAGGATGGCATCGCGGTCCCTGTAGTTGAGGACTCGGAGGAGAAACGGCCGAGGGTTAGAGCCCGGAGGTGGTGGTTTCGCGGGGACGCGATGGGCCCTTTCCACCACGAAGTGCGGGGAGAGCGTGTTGTCCGGTAATAGGTCCCGTAGCCAGTCCTCGACCTTGCGGACAGGATCCGCCCCTTCCCATCGCTCCGGGATGCCCACCAGGCGGATGTTGTTCCTTCGTGCCCGGCCTTCCGCATCCTCAGCCCTTCCCTCTAGTAGTTCCACCCGGTGTAGAAGGTCGCTCACCCCGGCTTCGGCCCGTTTCGTCGCCGGCTCGACCTCTGCCATGGCGTCTTCCAGCGCGGTGGTACGCGTTTGCAGCTTTTTATGGTCGGCTCTGAGGTGCGTCAGGTCAATTGCCACACTGTCTATGCGGGTCTCCAGGGAGGTGCGCGTCTGCTGCAGCGATTCCTCCATCCTCTCCATGGCCGCCAGGACACTGTCTAGTTTCGCCGTCACATGGTCCGTATCCATCGCGGGCCTCGTTGGCTCGTGGCGCCTCCTCTCCGCCGTCGACCCCGGTCCGGAGCGGGTTCGCGCTCCTCTAGGCATGGAGCCAGCGGCGTGCGGAAGACGTCCCCCCCGTCGTCGTGGGGTAGGGGGGGTGTTGCTCCGTTGATGCCCTGCTCCAGCGGAATGGGAGCGGCCCACCTCACCGTGTCTCACCGCCTCGGCCAGCCAGGCCGTGTCGCCTTCGCCGCGTGTGCAGGGGCTCAGCCAGTGGGGGGCTCAGTCGCAGCCGGGTCAGCTCTCAGTGTCCCTCTTCCAGTCCGTAGGGCACCCCTGAGTCCTTCTTCCCGCGTCGGCCCGCACCGTAGCGCGTGGCGCAGGGGTCGCGTTGTGTGTGTGTGCCAAGGAGGCCCAGGTCGGCGCTCCCACAGCGGTTCCAGGGCTCCGCGGGCGGTGGCAGCGTGTGTTGGCGCGTCGTGTTGCTGAAGCGCCAGGGTCACCAAGAGGAGAACCGCCTCAGTGCGTCCCCTGTCCCGGCAGAGTGTGGCGCGGGGAGGCAGGTCCGTGCGTGTTTCCCCAGATCCGGGGGGCTGCCGCTGCTGCTCCCCTATGGCACCTCCAGTCTTCGTAGGACGCTGCAGCTACCTGTGCTGTGCAGGTAGTCGTCGTTGGGGTTCAGGCGCAGGCCCACCCGTCGCCAGTGGTGTGGTCACGCGGTCTCAGGGGGGTGTCGTTGTCCGTCACTGTCTTTTCCGTGGCGCCACAGGGGGGTCCCCCAGGCGGGTCCAAGCGCGGCTCCCCCGTCGCCAGGCCGCCCTCGCCGCAGTTGCAGGCCGCCGCTCGGCGTCGCGGTAGCTCCTCCTCAGATTGCAGCCTCGGGCCTAAGGGACAGGGCAGCGCCCCGGTCTCGCGTAGCCGCGAGCCGCGGCCGCGCGTCCTGCAGAGCGGTCGCGGCCTCGTCCACGGGGCCGGCGCGGTGTTCCACCGCCGATTCGCCGCAAACTCGGCCAGGTGGCGGAGAAGGCTCCGTGGAGGGCTCGCCGGCCAAATCCGCAACGTTTAGGATTGTTGCAGCGGAGAAGCGGCCCGGGGCAGGAGGGCTCGATCGGGAGCTCTACCCGGGCACGTCCGCTTCCATCGCGTGCTTAGCCACGCCCCCGTGGTATGGTGTCTGTCATATGCAACCATCTCAGATTCCTTTCCATTCTTCTCATGAGATTAGGTGTATCGCCCTACAGATTTCCTGACAGAATGCTTCGACAATGGAATCTATTCTTGAGAAGAAAGGTGGATTTTGTAATTTAAAACAATCATTTCTTAACTCAGAAATGGCAACCCCCTTTTTCTGATCTGATTTCTATTCAGTCATAACAGTCAAGTGAAAAGGTCTCTTCATATTTATTGACAGCACAACTTGAAAAGTAGACGTTAATGCGTGACAATTGATTGTCTAGTCTGTTTCCAATCACTGCACCATATTGTGTTTATGGACGTAATTCACGCCTAACACTTTGATGAGCAAGAGAAAAATAAATGAAAGACGGAGACTTGCTGTCTCAAAAGTATTTAAAAAAATGGAAAGTACTTATGGTTTTCGGTGAGGAAAATGATGGATTTTCTAACTTGCTGTCGTGCATTCTGGTGTCCTAGTCCTTCGTGGGTGCCTTCAACGCCATGCTGAAGGCCAAATGTGTCCTTGATACCTTCAGAAGCGCTGATAAAAATTGTCCCACTAACGAACCTGTAGTTGGGCTTCTGGCACCATTGTCCATATCTGTCCTGGCTTCAACCCTGGTACCTTTGACAGGACTTTCAAGCATAGTAACTGCCCTAGCCAACTCAGTATCCAGTCTCCCAGCATGCAAACAGCGGATGGTGGTGGCCCAGAAATGGGCCAAGAAACCAATGATGCTGGTACCGATGAGGCAGTGAACTGGCTCCTTCCTAAGATCTTTGGGCACTGTTTTGTTTTAGATACCTGCTCCCTGATGAAAATCAGAACCTCGACTTTATCCACTAAACGCCCAGTTGCTTGGGACCTCAGGTCTCCAAGCAGGTGCAGTAACTCTGAAGAAACCGGTGTCTGAGTCCAGTTCTACTTCTTCTTGAAAGTCAGTTCATGGCTCACCAGGATCTCATTATCTTTGTCACTGAGAATTGTTAGGCTCAGACTATGGCGATGATGCTAACCTTCCTAAGGGGAAAGCCTTGTCCTTCTGCATGGATAAGGGCGCCATCTGTCTCCAATACTATTGGAAGAAGGTCTACCAGTCCAGCAGACTCAAACTCAGACAAGCAAAAGCCAATATACTCATGACAAGCTACTGCATCATTTAGGCTGCTCTGTGTCACTGATCCCCAAACACTTTTATCCTCCTTCTTGGAAAGAAAATGAGAGGCAAGATCTACTGATGTCTAGAGACCTCCTTGAATCGTTCGATGGTACATGAACACTGGTCTTTACATGGGGTGACATGCATGGTTGAAATCTTTGGACAAGGGTATTGGCTTGCCATTTGAAAGGAATGATCTATAATATTGCCCATTGATGTGTTGCTGCAGGCCAAATGTGGGCAAGTCCAAATAACTTCATTCTATTCAAACAATGCCAGCAAGCACCGATCCTCCCTTTAGTTGGTCAAGGCTTTTAAGTTTTTCAAGGCAAGGGAGATTTTTCTCCCAGAACTTCCAGTCAGCTCCTCTTCTTCTTCTACCTGGATGCTACTGCCCAAAAAAGAGTGCCTTAGTGGAGGAACTAAGCCAGACATCAACTGATGTCAAGCAGTCCCAATCATATACATGTTGACCAGGATTTCATGCTGCTTCTGCGGCCCCACTTTAAGGGATACAAGAACTATAGTTGGAGGCCAAGGAAGGTAATTTACCCCACACAGTTATCACCCCAGCTAAATAGCAAATGACTTCTGTGCACTTTTGATGGTAAGAAATGTCTGTACTCTAGAACAGGGGTGTTCGCCGTTGGTCAAGGACTGCGAGATCCATACCAGATGTTCGGGATAACCACTTATGATGTGAATAAGTTCCATTTAGATTAATCATATGTGCATTTATCTTATGTGAATATCGCTAAAAATTGGAAAGGATCCAACCCTTCTGAAACTAAGTTGGACAGCTGCTCCCGAACTTCCACATCAGCCGTCCTCGAGCTCACTTCTGAATTAGTGAGTGTGCCAGAAACCAGTGGAGGAAGAGGTTACAATCTGATTGTAGCACCACAGAGTTTATACCCCTCCCCGACCCCTGGCAACCGGTAGGGATGAGAGCTGCTACTGTCTCTGCTTTGTAATAAAAAGAAGTATGTTCTGCCTGGCAGTAGTTCAGAAAAATTACTTTTTATGATGTGCAGACTTGCAGGATGTGTATCTTCATATGCCTTTTTGTGATTATAGACTTTCCTTTTGGTTACCTGCAGAGGGTCAGGGTTGGCAATAAAATATTTGCTTATTGGCCTCACTGTAGTTTCGCTGTTGTATGTGGTTAACCAGATGCTTTTTGACATTGGGTTCATTCTGAACTTCCTAAAATCCTCTCCTATGCATAATGAAGGATTAACGCCATCCGAGCAATGCATGCCCTGAATTTTCAGGAACCCTTCCTTTTCCAGAAAGGGTATCATCCATCAAGAAAACTATGTCTTAGTCCTAAACCTACAGACGAAGATAGATATCCAGTTTCCTCTCAGAAAAGATCTCCTATGGATGGATTATAGGAGAATCCTCCACCAATGCCCCATAACCGCTTAGTGTGAATACCTTGTTCCTAGTAGCTGTTTCCCTCCCTGGCCCTTCCCATGTAATAATCTGGGTTTTCTGGTATGTCCGAGGAAATCCAATCTACCTTCTAATGGATACCTCTAAAACCGCAGATTCCTCAACTTTCAAGTATCCCCTAGGTGCCAGACTTGATCTGGAAGTTTTTGCAGCAGTGCTCCCCCCTGCCGCTTGGTAACGTGCGGTTCCATGTCAACCTGGCTCTGTCCTGGTAGTGACGAAGCAGAGCCACATATAGGCACCATCAATGCGTGCTGATGTAAATCCCTTTCTTTCTGCACCTTTAAATTCTGACGCAGAGCTCTGCTCCAGTTTCCTCAGTTGATGAATTCACTCCTACAATTTTTTCAGTTTGCAACGAAGGACTACAGGTTCAAACCTGCACCTGCGCGCCATGAGAGGTACTTCACCTGTTTTAATTAAATTTTGGCAGTCCACGCGGCACCCCTTTACACTAACTTGCTCCCTGCTGACGAGAGGCAACTACCTCGAAACACGTGTCCAGGGATGGCTAATGCAACACATACTTTTCTACATACATCGTGGCATAGGCGTACTCGCCGTCGCCACTACATTTACCACAGTTCCATGGGGCAACTTGCTGGTGTGACGAGCAGAGTGCGACCAACCTTTGATTCATTTATTACGGCTCCCTTGAGCCAACGGGCTGACGAGCCTTGGACCTGCACCTGCGCGCCATGAGAGGTACTTCACTTGTTTTAATTACATTTTGGCAGTCCACGCGGCACCCCTTTACACTGACCTGCTCCCTGCTGACGAGAGGCAACTACCTCGAAACACGTGTCCAGGGATGGCTAATGCAACACATACTTTTCTACATACATCGTGGCATAGGCGTACTCGCCGTCACCACTACATTTACCACAGTTCCGTGGGGCAACTTGCTGGTGTGACGAGCAGAGTGCGACCAACCTTTGATTAATTTATTACGGCTCCCTTGAGCCAACGGGCTGACGAGCCTTGGACCTGCACCTGCGCGCCATGAGTGGTACTTCACCTGTTTTAATTACATTTTGGCAGTCCACGCGGCACCCCTTTACACTGACCTGCTCCCTGCTGACGAGAGGCAACTACCTCGAAACACGTGTCCAGGGATGGCTAATGCAACACATACTTTTCTACATACATCGTGGCATAGGCGTACTCGCCGTCGCCACTACATTTACCACAGTTCCGTGGGGCAACTTGCTGGTGTGACGAGCAGAGTGCGACCAACCTTTGATTCATCAAACCGTGCCATGACTGCTGGCCACAGAAATCTGCGTCACACGAGGTGTGCCTCTGATGTTTGGGCTCACGGCACGACCAGGCCACGCAAAGAATGTGCCCTCATGCACCAAAATGGGATCTTGAAGCAAAGCCAAATGTCACAGTCACTGGCCTGACTGACCTCTTGTACTTTCCTCTCCAAATCAAGGATACAGACTCATTCCACTCTCGAAGATGCTCTTCTGACGGTTCCTCTTTGCATTTGAAGTTATCTGGTAAGTGCAAATCGAAGCCTAAGAAGCAGCATAAGAAGTCGAAACAGTATCCAATCTCATCCTGCCACTCGCTCTCCAAAGAGAAGCCAGGAGGGCATCAGGAAACAGCCTTTACCACGAAGCATTTTCTATGCGTTACGTTTACAACGGTACACTTACCTCGTAAACGTCTTCACAACGCGTATTGCTGGAACAACGTCTTCCTCATCCGAAAAAAAAGCGTCAGTCCTTCTTAAGTGTCGGCGAAGACCTAAGAAAAAGGAAAAAAAAAAGAAGGGGGCTTGGGGGGGGGGGGGTCTTCCCCCCCAAAAAAGAAAAAGCAGGGTAAAGGAAAAATCGAGGTTATGGTAATGCGAAGAAAAAACATTCCGTTGTAACGCATGCGTGGTAAAGGCATGCGTTGCAACGGAATGCGTAGTAACGACATATATTCGAGGGCATCAAGGTACCATCCGATCTCACTCTTGATCGTGGAGGTGATTCCTCAACTGATCTTTATGAGGCTGTGCTGGGTATTTTTGGCACTCTTCTGGCTTCTCTAACATGCATTTGGGCCCTAAGGATCTGCAGGGGGATCCAGTTGGGTTACTGCTGGTAAATCCATCCTTTGTGTGGTATGTGCACCTCACACCTGCCTCGGGTTCCGCACCAAATCCTCTGCCAACTTCAATTCTGGCTCAAAGATTTTCACTGGTTTTTTCTCCACCAACTCAGATACTGCCATGAATGGCACCAGAGGTCGAGCGTCTGCGGACTCCAGTGTCCGACCTTGAACTGAATTCCGTTCGACCCCGACTAGGTTGCACTTTGACTCCATTCCAGCATACCCAGCTCCTGTATGCCCTGATTCAGACAAAACACTTCTGTTGAACGGGGAGCGCAGTTCAGTCAACAACAGGACGGGTAGGGGTGATGGCAAAGGTGGGGTAGGGAGAGGCAGCTACACCGGTTAAACTGGAAGTCGCGTGCCCCTGACAGTTGAGGTACCCGGATGATGTGACGCCTACGTTACTGTGGGAAGGATTTACACAGGGTTCATAGGTGCCCTTCAAAGGACCCCTCAAAAGAGATCATATGGGAATTAAGGATCCTGAATGGAGGACTCCATGGTGGTGACACAATAACCCAACACAGAGGTGGCGAGTGGCAGAATGGCAGGCCTGTTTCAAGACTGCCCCATTTCAAATCCTCATTGGTTCACTGATGGGGGTAGTTCCCAAGAAAATGTTGGACAAGTTTTATCTGATTCATCATCTTTATTGGCCCCAAGGGCCATCACTAAATTACTTTATTGACCAGTCAGATTGTACATTGACACACCAGCATTGACACAGCCATACATTTACTGAGGAAATGAAGTGTCAAACCAGGATGGGTAAGGCAGACATTAAATCAGATTTCCGGCAATGACGGGTCCACCCTGGGAACTTCCAGCTCATGGGTATCACTTCCAAGGTGAAATTGCCATTCCTAGGCACAGAACTGGACTCCTTTGAGATGGTGGCATGACTGCCTGCAGAAAAACTGACTGCTTTGGGAATTGCTAGAGAACATGATGAGAGGAAAAACGGTAAGCTGAGAAAACTGATCCAAGTCCAGGGACACTTGAACTTCACTTGTAGGGTGGGGGCCCCAAGTATGGTGTTTTGCAGGAAACTGGCCTTTGCCATGCGAGGGAATTACAAAACCCAACAAGAGAATACGGATGACTGAGGGGATCAAATTGGACCTCAAGAGGGGATCAAATTGGACCTCAAGAGGGGATCAAATTGGACCTCAAGATGTGGTGCAGTTTTTGCACCGCTACACCGGCATGACGTTGTGGTTTCAAGATGACTTCTTGATATGGATGGTTGAGAACTTTTCAAATGCGGCAGGCACTGGCGGATTTGGAGTGTATTGGAAAGGGCACTGGTGCCCTGAAAAGTTGCCCTGGGAGTGGAAGAAAAAATATCATAGCATTGCCTTCATAGAATTCTTCCTGGCGGGCTTGTTGTGCGTCTGTGGGGTCAGGAGTTGCGAAATAAGAAAGTGACATTTGTGGTTAACAGAACTCCGACCCAGAGTTGCAGCTGCTGAGAGAGCTGGTTCTGATGTATTTGGGAGGCAACATCTTGTTCAGAGCTAGGCATATTGCAGGATTGGAAAAATTGGGTGACTTTTTCATTCACATTCATAGAGGGCCTCGTTACATGGTTTATTCTCTGGAAGAAGCCAGAGAGTTCCAGAGGAATTGTAGGAGATGGAAATGTGAGAGCGATGCGTCGTGTGAAACACTCATTGGTGGAATCAATGGGAAGTAACCTTTACTCCGTTTTTACTTTGTATAACATTTACCATGCATTTTTCACATCGTGAAGACTGTTGGCACGCAAGTCTTTACAACGCAAGACTTTACCACGCATATGAACAGTAGGTGGCAGTGTGTCTCTATGTGACACACTTAATATATTTTCAAGGGTGATTTAAAAAATGGGGCTTGTGTGGGGTCTCCCCCCACCCCAAAAAAAATAACACTTTAAAATTGTACCAAACGACGAATGTAATTTGTTACAAAAAATATATGTATTGATAATAACATATTTAGAATTATTGTATAATTTTTGAGCAGTAGGTGGCGGTGTTAGAGTGTGACAGGATTTTTCAGTAACAGACTGGTAAAAGTTATAAAGGTGGTCGTTTTCTGCAAGTGTGGTGCTTAAATAAACTTCTTGCACCCAGTAATTGTGCCCAATTAACTTTTATTAACTTTCACTCAGGAGCGCCGGAGCGGTGATTAGCTTGTGCCGAAATCCGCGTTCTAATGGCCAAACATGGCCGCCGTCGGACTTCGGTCCGCGACACACGTAGTGTACGCGAACAGCTAGACCGCTACACCACATCTCCCCCCTATTAACAACAACCCAAAGAAACTGTACAGTCTTACTTGCTGTCCATTACGAAATCTCCAAACCTCCTGGGCAGATTGACTCTTCTGCCACTTTGTTTCCGACTATTGAGACCACTTGTGCTCGGAGTGGACTCATGGTTTACCACTTCGAGTGTGTCCCCACCGTCCATGCCTCCTGTTTCTATACCGCTTTCCAGATCTGTTCTCTCTTGGGTGCTGAACGCTTGTTCTCTCATCTCCTCTCTCTCCCTTAGCGATGTTCTCGGTGGTGGACTACTCCCCTCCTCCTTGGGACATTCCGGGTTTCCTCCTTTCCTCGGTAAGATGTTAGCTGTCTCTTCTATGGTGTTGCTCAAACCTGCTGAATTACACCTCGCCATTCTATCTTGAGACCATATTTTCCCATCGCTGAGAAGCGCTGACCTAGAATATGGTTCCATCACTTGAAGAGGGGGTGTGAATTTACTCTCTCCTTTCTTCTTCTGGGTAGGCAGCTTGATTCTCACCCATTCGCCCTTCTCTAGTGTGACCTCTTTGGTGTTGTGTTTGGCATCATAGTGCTCTGTGTACACTGTCTGGGCTCTCTCCAAGTTTCTGCGCACCACTGCTGGAGACCAGTGGCTTTGCATCGTGAGGCGTTTCCACGCCACATTATCCTTTGTGAATGGTTCTCTTCTTCTCAGGATTCTGAATGGACTGTAACCAGTGGTGGTAGGTGTTATCTGATATGCCCACATCAATCGTTTCAGTTCCTTCTCCCAGTTCTTGCCTTGGCTGATCGCCGCCTGGATCGATCCCATGATCACCCGGTTAAACCTCTCTGCTCATCCATTCCCTGCCGGGTGGTATATTGGCGTATGGCGTGTCGCAATGCCATTCCTTTCCATGAAGGTTTCCCATTTAGTTGACGTAAATTGCGGGCCATTGTCACTCAAAATCCCTTTGGGGATCCCTTCTCTTATGAAGACGTCTGTTAAGAAGGCCAGTACTGTCTCGGTTTCGGTGTTCATAGACACGTCTATCTCCGGCCACTTGGGGTATCGATCCATGACCACCGTGATATATTTCTGAGTGCCTTGTGTGTCTTGTATGAGTCCTAGGATGTCTATGGAAATCTCTTCCCATGGGTTTTCTGGACATTCGTATCTCCCTAGGGGCGGGCGTAGTAATTTCTGAGTCTTGTCCGCATTGCTGCATTGTTCGCACGCCCTTACATATCTCTCTATCATCACATCCATTCCCGGCCACCAGTAATCTTCTTTAGCTCTCCATTTAATCTTCACGATCCCCAAGTGTCCCTCGTGTGTGATGGTTACGATGTGATCCCTCAGGGTGTACGGCGGGATGACTTTGGTGCCCCTTTAGCAAGAACCAGGGTTTGTCCCCTATTGATAGTTCTTCGCGGATTTCCCAATACTGTTTCAGTTCTTCCTCCAACAATATCTTGTCCGGCCACCCATTCGTCACATATGCTTTTACTGCACTAAGTTTCACAACCTTGTCGTATTCGTTTTCCCATTCCGTGGCGCTTATGGCTTTTTCTGGGTCTCCTGTGAGGGCAACCGCATACTCCTCCCATCCACCTTCGTCTTGGTCCTCCGCACCTTCTTTGGATGCAACCCTACTCAAAAAGTCTGCTACCTTGTTCTTTTGTCCTGGTAAGTACTCCACGTCATACACATAATCGAGTAGCCTCAGTGTCATTTTGGCTATCCGTGGAGTGGCATGCTCGTGCCCGCTTGAGGACTTTCACCAAGGGTTTGTGGTCTGTACGCAGAAGGAACTTTCCTCCCCACAGGAGCTGCCGGAATCTCTCCATCGCCCATACTGCCGCTAGCATCTCCTTCTCAATGACACTAAATTTTTGTTCATTGGGGGCCAATGCTCTGGTGGCGAAGCTGATCGTAGTGCTCGCTCCTTCTGTGGATTGTTGCGTGAGCACTGCCCCTAATCCTCGATCGCTAGCGTCTGTGGTTAGAATGGTCTGCGCCTCTGGGTTGAACCCATGTATGGGCACTGCCTCACTGATGTTGCGTTTCATGTCATCGAACTCCTGTTGTTCCTTTTCCGTCCATCGGAATGTGGATTTATCTTTCAGTAGTACTCGCATGTGATGGGTCTTAGATGCAAAGTGTGGCACAAATTTACTATAAAACTCTGCCATCCCCAGGAAAGTCCTGATGTCTTCCCTGTTCTTGGGTGTGGGGGCATCTCTGATCGCCGTGACATTGGATGCTTTCGGTTCGATTCCCTGTTGACTTATCTCGTGCCCCAAATATGTGACTTTGTTCACTCAGAACTTGCATTTGTCCCATGGAGCGGTGAGTCCATTTTGCATCAATATGGTTAGTACCTCAATATGGTTAGTACCTCTTTCAACTTCATATTGTGGTCCGCTCTGGATGTCCCCATCACCAATATGTCGTACTGGAAATATTGGATGCCTTCCTTCTTGTGGAACAACCTGTGCATCAAGTTTTGAAAAACCGCAGCCGCCGAGGCCAATCCAAAGGGCATCCTTAAGAATTTGTAGCATCCGAAGGGTGTTATAAATGATGTAAGGTGGTTGCAGGATCGATGCAAGGCAATCTGGTGGTACGCTGATGTCAGGTCGATGGTGGAGAACCACTTTGCTCCCTGGGTCTTAGCTAGCATCTCGTTGATCCTGGGAAGAGGGAACTTGTCCACCACAATGTTTTTGTTAAGTTCTCTTAGGTCGACACAGAGTCTCACCTTCCCATTTGGTTTCTGCGCTACGACCAAGGGCGCCAGCCATTCCGCGTTGTCGATTGCCTCTATCACTCCATTATCTTCCAATCTCTGCAACTCTTCCTGTACTGCTGTCCTGGTCCGGAACGGGATGTTACGTGCTTTGTGGGTCACCGGTTGTGCCCCCTCTCTCAGATGAATTCTATGCATGAACTTTGCCATGCGTCCTATAGATTCTCTGAAGACTTCCGGAAACTCTTCCTTCCATCGTTGTGCTGCATATTCTGGTCCCTCTTCTGTCATGAGGACTTGCGTGTGTCCCCCCGGATTTAATTTCATTCCCAGGGCTCCTTGATCTTTCCAGCCTAGAACCAACGGTCCCTTTTCGGCCACGTATAATTTTCCTTCGCACGTTCTGCCCTTGAACTCGAATGACAACGGGCAAAATCCAACCATGGGGATAGGTTCTCCAGTGAATGTCACTGGGTGGATGTCCGTGGGCCTTAGCTGATAATTTGTCCTTGTCACAAACTCCTTCTCCCATATCTTTCTCTGGATAATCGTGTAGGGTGACCCCGAATCAGCCACCATGGTCACTTGTACTCCTCCTATCGTCATCTCACACTTTGGCTTCTTGTCTGTGGTGCCTTCTATGCCTAGGACCTGCTCTTCCACTATCAGGATTCCATCTTCATCTTCCTCGTCCTCTTCTTCGTTCTCCTTGTGCTCCTCTTGTGCCACATACTTTACTTCACTTCTAGGGGTCTTCCTCCTGCACACTTTCTCGTAATGCCCTAACAGTCCGCAGTATGAGCATTTGGCACCGAATGCAGGGCAACCCTTGTCGTTGGCCGCGTGAGTGTTGCTGCCGCATCTATAGCATGTGTTCCTACTCCAATTCCGTTGTCCCTGTGGTCTTGGGGCTCTTGTGTTGTACTTTTTGTAGTTCCTTGCCCCCTGTTGCCCTGGTGGTTGTTTAGGGTCACTTGTCTTCCTGTCCACTACCTTGCACACTGCTTGCCCTTGACTGCTCTCGTGCTTGGCTGCTTCCGCGCACCTCTTGGACAATTCTGCTTTTTTTTACTAACGCCACTACTTGCTTCAAAGGTGAATCGCCATTGACCCACAGCTTCTCTTGTATGGAGGAATTCACTGTGTGCATGATGATTTGATCTCTTATCAATTCTTCCTGTAATGTTCCAAATTTGCACGTTATGGCTAATTTTTGTAACGCCGCTACATATTCATCCACCGATTCCCCTTTTTCCTGCTTCCTGTGGTAGATGTTATACCTATCTATCACTGTGCATACCACCAGGCGATAGTGGTCGTCAAGGTCTTCTAATGTGTGCTGGAAGACATCTACATCCTTAGCTGCTCTTTCCTTTTTCACCAGGTTTTGGTATACTCTTTGTCCCGCTGGGCCCAAGTGATGGAGGAGGATTTTCTTCCGCCGGGCGCTAGTGAACTCAGCTTCTCCCTCCTCTTCTAGCGCCGAGAGGTAGTTCAGGAAGTACTGTTTCCAGTCCTCCCATGGCATTTCGGGTTCTCCTCCTTTTGCCAAGAATGGCACCGGGTTCGTCAACGAGAATGTCTGCGCGCACATCTTCTCCCCGTTAGTGGCCCGTCTCCGTGTATTGGTAGGGCTGTCTGTGAGTGCGTCCCTTGGTCTCCCGTCGTCCTCCTGGCTGGACTCCCCGCTCTCCGCTTGGCCGTTTGGCTGCGCCAGGGTACAGGACGCCCCTGCCGGGGTTACGTGGCTGGTGAGCCTTCCTTCCTCTCGGGCAGCTCGTGGAAGTCGGCCGGGGACTTTCGCCAGCAAGGGTACCGGCTCCTGGAGGGTCGGACAGTGACGTCCCTATCCTGTGCAGGTGTGGCGCGACGCCAGCACTGTGGCGCACTCACCGCTGCTCTGCCGCGCTCCCCGTGACTTGCTCAGTGGGTGGGCAATCCTGGGCTTGTGGCCTCACAAGGGATTCTGGGTGGGGTGCAGGGTGCTTCTTCATCCCATCCTCGTCGCCATTATAAAGGTGGTCGTTTTCAGCAAGTGTGGTGCTTAAATAAACTTCTTGCACCCAGTAATTGTGCCCAATTAACTTTTATTAACTTTCACTCGGGAGCGCCGGAGCAGTGATTAGCTCGCGCCGAAATCCGCGCTCTAATGGCCAAACATGGCCGCCGCCGGACTTCCGTCCGCGTCACACGTAGTGTGCGCGAACAGCTACACCACAAAAGTATGCGTGGTGAAGGTATTTCATCATCATCATCATCATAAAACTTTATTCAAATCTTTTTCGATTCATAAAATTACATACTATTAAAAACGTATTATCGACAGATTTAGGCCCCCTGGAGAGCAGTGACTGGCGAGAAGCCCTGGAATCCCCGAGATACGCAGCAATTGCCTCCCGTCTCAGGCTTATTCAATTTAAATTAAATACCTGCACCGCACATATTTTACTAGGTATAGGCTTTGGAGGGCAGGGATGATAGGCTCCCCCATGTGCCTTAGATGCGACAGAGATGAGGGTACATTACTCCACACAACCTGGAGCTGTGAAGCCTTGGGCCGGTTCTGGAGAGGGGTCATTAGCTGTCTTTCTGAAGTACTAGGATGGTCTGTAGTTCATTCCCCTAGGCTAATTCTCTTGCATATTACAGATGAGGTAGGGGCAACATTTACAAAAGACATTTACTGTTCTTGGGTCTCACCCTAGCTATAAGGGTTTTTGCGCGGGCGTGGAAGAATCCGGCTCCACCCAAATTGAGCAGTTGGAGGGCTGGCCTCGATTGGTGCATGGGTCAGGAGCACCCTAATTATTAAAGGCGAGAGGGTGCCCTCAGAAACACTATAAAATGTGGAAACTAGCAGATTTTAGGGGCCTTGAACTGGAGCCACCTCCTCCTCACCCTGCGGACGTTGAAATCATATAGAGGTGTAGCACGAGACATTATGGTTGTTTCGATGGACTTGAGGTATGTCGTTAGGCGTGCAGGGCATAACTGGAGTTTTTTTTTACGGTTTGTGACACAGTGTGTTAAAATGTTTGGAGCTGCCGATTTTGGTCCTGAATGGTTTGTTTTCTTATTTTATAACTCTTACATAATAGTCACCTGCTCGGTGTTAACTATGTGGAAGATTATGTGTATTCATTGCTTTGTAAGACGTACAAATACTATATCAGCTGACATAATAAAAAGATTTTTGAAAAAAAAACGTATTAGCAATTAATGTGATATAATGCATTATTACAGTTAAAACTTCATCTGTAAAATTAATCTTGTTATCCCATTTAATATTATTACTTTTCAGCCAAGGGTAACCCTTCAATCGACTTAATAAACTAATTGGTCTAGATGTACATGGGATTTCCTTCTTTGCATGGCCCTGCTTATAAAACCAGCAACAGCACAACAGACTAATTCATTATCAAGGGTACAAATGAATTTCATAGCATCCTTATAAAAGAATAGTTTCTGTACAATAAAAATTGGCCATAAAAATGTTTTTCTGATATCTTGATAAAACTCACAAAACAGCATAAAGTGCTTCGTGGACTGATTTGCTTTTCCATCACATAGGCATTTATGTGCTATTTTCTGGCATTTTTCAAGTTTTGGTAAAGCCACCAGTTCATGGACTGTGCCCAACCGCAGTCTTGTCAAATAAAATCTATCTTGGGTATTTGTAACCTTAACCAGATAATTTGGTAGACCTGTCGAATCAATACTAACCATATATCGCGATACACTTGTTTTTTCTTCATCTCTCCTAGCTTTTCCTTGGCTTAGTTTCTCCATATACAATTTTTTAATTTCACTTTTACCAAATTGCAAAATGTCTGTGGGATTTTTTACCAATAGGTCTTTATCAATGTTCTTTAATAGGTTGTCCATGTATGCTATGGGATTTTGTTAGTATGTTCCAAAGCTAAACAATCCTTAATGATGTCCCTTCTTGCACCAAATGTTGTGCAAAGAGCACAAAGCTCTTACTTGAATTTGATCTGCGACATATGATACATCTAGCTCTTTACGCAAGAGATATGTGGAGGTAGATCTTGGTACGGCTAGCATACAACAAAGAAAAAAGTTTTCACAAGATTGCAATGCGTTAAGGTTGGCATTACCCTACACTACAGAGCCATAGGTTGCTACTGATAGGCATTTACTGGCATATATTTTAAGCATATCCCGGATAGGTTTACTACCTATCTTGTTACTAAATCTAAAAATCGCCTCTATGGTTCTGATTAATTTTAGTCTACGCTGGTATAGATTAGGAGCCCAATTACGATTAGAAGAAAATAAAATACCTAGGTAGTAGAAGTTCTGGACTTCTGTTAACTTATAGTCCCTTACATAGTGGCACTTTATCTTTGCCCCACTTTGGCCGCAGATCATCACAAACGTTTTGGAAATGTTTAATTTGAGATCTCTCTGCTCCATGTATGAGGCGAAGGCTTCAATCAGTTCTTGTATTCCATTTGCAGTTCTCGATATTAGAACTGCATAGTCATTATACAGGAGCAGCGGGGTCGGTCTCACACCTATTTTCGGGGCATCAGTATTTAAATTCTGGAGAGTTTTATTAATCCCATTTATATATAATGAAAATAGAAGGGGTGCGATGACACAACCCTGTCTTATTCCCCTGGACACATTGAAGTTAGGGGTGCACTCACTGTTCCCATTTCCCCCCTAAAGCCATATTGGGTTTCAGTCAAGATGTTGTTATCGTTGACCCAGTTCTCCCGTCTTTCAAGGACTATTCGCCCCATGATCTTGACCAATGAGTTCAGGAGGGATATGGGGCGGTAGCATCTCGCGTCTCCCCGACTCCCCTTTTTAAAAATGGGGACGATGATACTATCTGTCTATGTCTTGGGGACACAACCTTTAGCAGCTGCATTGCAGACCTGGGTTAAGATAGATGCCCATAACTCCCTTTGAGAAACTATATTTTTTATATGCATCGGCTGGGACCCCATCGGGTCCCGGAGCCTTGCCCGGCTTTATCTTATTAATTGCTATGGTCCTAATTTGTTGGAGCGGTATCATAGCTATAGAAGTGGGCTGTTCCGCGTTATTAATAAATGCATTAAAAATTCTACTGTAATGAGTGAGCCAATCGTTGGGGACAATAACTGTTTCTATAGTGAGATCATCTTTCCACATTGGTGATTTCATCACTTTCCAAAAAAGAGTGGAATCCCTAGTGTCTGCGGCTTGATTCAGTTTCAACCAGGCCTCTTTTTGTACCTTGCTCTTCCTATTTTTTAGAGCCTGTTTATATAATAATCTAGGTCGCTTAGTTTCTATCCTATCTCTAGGTATTGTATGTAGCACCTTGTTTAAATCTTGTTTTGCCCGCGTGCAATCATGATTAAACCAGCCTTTTACCTGTCTCTTTCTCGTAGTACTTTCTTTTCTTAGGTTACTGGATATTGCCATGGTGATTCTCTCGTAGGCAGTCTTAATCATATCAGGGGGAAAATTTATATCAGTACAGATGGAGAAACCTTCCTTATTATCTTTAACAACCTTATGCAACATAGTGTCTTCATTAATGCCTGTCCCTTTTATGCTAACCGTGTTCTTTCCGGCGGCCACTACGTTGGGCAACAATAGTTTGTCCTCAGGCCCGTTTGTTTTAACATATAATGGGCAGGCTCAGCGATGCATGGTCACTAAATATGGTGAATTCAATATCTGGTAAACCACAGTATTTAAGGTCTGTAGTGGACACTATAATGTGGACAATGCATGTTGGGTTTCCTCTACCTTGGAAGGTTGGATTTGTTGTTTCTCCCTCTTCCTCTCTTGATGATAAAAGTTCAAGACTGTGCTTGCACAGGAGTTCGTTTAGCACTTCCCCATAGCTATCATGTGGGATATGATGTAGATTAATCCCCAAAGGTGTTTCAAATGAGAATGAATGTAAATGCGTGGTAGAGGTATGCATTGTAAAATCTGCGATATAAAAACATGCGCGGTGAAGGAAGGTGTGGTAATGTCATACAACCGGAATCGATGAGGCTGACATACAGGTTTTTGCAGTCAGGAGTGTTAGGAAGGCAGAATTGAGGGCAGGGTCTGTAAATGACATGATCGGTTTTATATTGGGACTAATTGATAAGGGCTTGGCGCCAGTGATGATTGGCGTGAAGATGGCAGACACCTTTTTCTGTGGGGAGCTATTGGGGGGATATTATCTTTGGGTCAGTTGAAGAGGAGGATTTTGGAAGGATGGTCCAGAGAAAAGAGCAGGACAGTGAATTGTGAGGGAACCGCTGATGATAAAGATGTTGAGGAGCCTGATGCGTATCCACCTGGAAGAGTCTACTGTTTGAGACATTTTTCACAATAATTTGTTCAGGACATTTCGAGTGTTGGACCTGGTACGGATGGGACATGACCAGGGCTTGGAGATGGGAGATATCATGGGGAATGTGCAGATGTTGGGCCTTGGGTTGAAGAGGAGTAAGACAAACATGAAGGGTAGAGGGAGTGTAATGTGGCAGAGAAGGTTAGGGGAGCATGGGATGGGTCGGTTGTTATGCATCAGGGCATGGGGCAGGAGTCTGTATTCAGACAGTTGAATGGGGAAAGGATTTTGGACAGGCATGTGCTGGGAATTATGAGGCACAGCCTGAGGTAGGCGGGGTGTAATGAGTGGGAATTTGGGAGACATTCATTCTATATAGGTGCAGCAACAGAAGCAGCGACTTGGAGATAAATGGCAACAGGCTGAAAAGCCTTGTGAGATGGAGGAGTGATTGCATGTGGGGATATGTGAGGCAGGGAAATGTAGGGTTTTATGGCAGGCCTAATGGTTTGTGCTTTTGTCCTGCAGGTGTGAAGGAGAAGAAAGGTAGAAAGAAGAAATTTTGAATTTCCCCAGCCCTTCTAAAGTGGGCCAGGGAACAGGCCAGACAACAATTATTTGGTTAACAGATGGGTTTGGGCCATGACAAGGTGACACTGTGGTGGGATGATATGGGGCAGCAGATGGCCATGCTCCCGTATGTCCCTGAATTAGCCCAATCCATGCCCTTGCTTCCGAAGCCACAATGTTGTGCATCTGATTCTGTTTTACAAATTCGTAATAGAACAGGTAGAGATCCTTAATGCTTAACCTGCTTAGTCTCACCACTTTGGGCAGCTCAATCTGTACCTTGAAAGGAAGTTTCACCATATCAATGACTGTGAACAAGAGCAATAGCCAAACAAAAGAGATGTGTTGAATGCCCACCCACACTTCACTGCCCTGTGTAGGTAGCTGAGGTAGAGGACGACTGGGGCCCAGAAAGGGGTATTAAATCTCCTACAGGAAAATCTTGCTTGAATTCACTATCCAAGGTGGTATTATGGGATGGCTTTCATCATCATGGCACCAGTAACTTGAGCCCATTATGGAATGTCCATTTCTAAGACATGCAAGACTCCTACTCGACCTCCCACACCGCACGCTCATCACACCATGCCTCAAGGAGCTCCACAGGCTCCCCATTCATAAGTGCGGCCAATTCAAACTACTCACGCACACATACAAAGCCTTACAGAAAACAGGACCAAAATACCTGAACTGCCGCATACACTTCCACCAACCCACCAGACAACTATACTCTACCTCATTTTCAATTGCACATATTACCCGCATCCGCAAAAAGAAAAACTTGAGGCCGCTCGTTCTCCTACATCGCACCCAAAATATGGAACAACCTCCCTCAACCCATCAGTGCTTCAACCTCATTTCTTGAGTTCCTCAAGAAGTTGAAGACCTGGCTCTCTGTATAAGCACCTTGGAGACCACACACCTACATACCTGTCAAAGCGCCTGGATATCCTCTCGGGTGACTAGTTCACTATACAAATCAATATAACATAAAAATATATAACATAACATGGTGTCCTATTGGAAGGCTAAGAGAAAGGGTGTCTAGGACTAAGTTCGGATGGGCACAGTTGTTACCCAGGAGAGTGTGGAAAGGGCCCCGGAACCGGCAGTGATTAAGAGAGCATGGAAAGAGGTCAACAGGAAAACTCAAGTGTTTTCCAAGACCAAAGGCACAATGAAATAGTGTCTGAGTGCTCGGTGTTGAACCGCCATACACCTTTCCGTGCTTGGGAACAGGTTCTATTTGGAGACGCATATGGTGGCTGTGGAAGAGGGCATGAATGAAGCTGGAGATCTGGGGGGGGGGGGGGGGGTGGCAGGAATAACCCGTCCGATAAGGGTTTTTCTTGCGGCTGCTTGAGGTGGAAAAGATGGAGAGATGGTTAATCGGGAATAAGGTGGAACAGAGGAAGTATGGTAAGATAGAGAAGGTAAGAGGAATCCGTGAGGTAGGGCCTCGTTCAATGGTGGGCAGGCCAATCAAATAAAGAAATAGATTGTCAGAAAGGAAAAGACATGAGGTTCTTGGGACTTAACGAAGTTGCCACCATTGTTTAGGTGAACGGAGGAGGGAAATGTTGAAGAGGATTTTTTATGGGTGGAGGGATGGGTTGGTACCAAATTGTTAGAAAAGTTGATTAGGGTGTTTTAGCATGTGTGGTTCGGCTGTAAAAGGTAGAATTGCCATCTTGCGCCTCATAAAAGTAGCCTTTTGCACACAATACATAATGGAGTGGCGTAATGCTTGCCTCCCAAGATGGCCGTGCGATAATATTCTGGTGAATAAATCATTATCTCAATAGAAGACAAGTGAAAATGTGTGCTTATAGTCTTGATGCTGACATCCCTCTAATCAGCCATGTAATTGTCATTATGTAATCTGTCCATTATTACATTATCCCTTTTTTTCGGTGTGCCTCACAGAGCAACCAATGCTAGGACAATTGTGTGATCCAGACATGATGATGAAATGTTCAGTTGATTGGCTCTCCAAAGAATAATGTACACAAACTTCATGTTCAGAATTTGGCTTATTTGATGTTCCTCTGTACCCCTCACATCCCATCAGCTGAATAAGTTTCTCTGGTCTCCAGTCCTCAGAAATGACGTGTAAGGCATTCACAATAATCCGTGGATCAGTTTGAGGTAAGCTCGACCTTTAGGCCCCAATTACGAGTCTGGAGGTCCACGGACCGCCATACTCATGGGTGCACGGCTGTGGCGGTCTCCCCACCGTCCTATTACCAGATGGGCAGTAGGACCGCCAGAGCCTTGCCAAAGCTGCCAGGGAATTGCCGCTCCCTGGCGGTCTAGAGGCATCCATATGCTTGGCGGGACCGCCACGGTCCCACCAAGCATATTAGGAGTTTCCTTGCCGCCTGGGTTTTCATGGCAGTTTCTCCCCCATCTAAAGCCAGGCAGAGTGGAAACATAGGGGGCCCTACAGGGCCCTCTGGTGCCTCTGCTCTCTGTGGATGCACACAGGGGGGCACAATATGCACATCAATTCCTGCACGGCATTGACTTTTCAGTCCATGCCGTGCAGGAACACTTTTTGGTGTTCCCATTGCATTGCTTGTTTTTAGAGGCACTGCCGTGGGAACGCCAAAAAAAGCCTGCCACACTAGAGGAAACTCCTAATCTGGTGGTCCATGGCTTTAGCGGTGCGACGGCAAGGCAGACCCAGCGCCACACAGCCAAAGTCGTAATCGGCCCCTAAGAGGTTTCTATAACCCTGCGTTTTTTGGGCGTGGCTGGCCTTTCAAAGAGCCGTCAGCTTCTCGGCAGATGGAGGCTCTTTTGTGGCGCGTGCTGAATTCGATAGTTAGGAAGAAAATAAAAACTTCACTATTTTAATTCCAGTTCTGCATCAATCATTTATGATGTTAGTAAGAAAAGATAAACTTCCCTGTTTTTAATTGTAGTTCTTTCTTCCTGCTCAGTGCACTGATGCTCAGTGAGGTCTGAACTTCATAAGTTTCTTTGACAACAAATGAGTACTTTTGGCCAAAAGCAACCACACTTTTTGGTTTGTGGAAATACATTTTCTGCATTGGTCTGTTAGCGCATTGTTATCCAGCACGGTACATATTTATTTAATTAGGACTTAAATTCGAGCCAAAATCAGTTTGCGCCACTTCCAATTACCAATGAAAGTGGCCATTTTCCTTTTCTTCAACATTGCAACAACATTATGTTCGAGGCATATGAGCTGCAGATTACACACTGTGCATAGATCGCCATCTGGTGTTGGGCCCGGATGTTTGCAGTTGTTTTTCCTCTTGGAAAGTCTTTGGAAGTCACGAGGTATGTGACTCCTCCTTTGGATCATATTGCGCATGGGCTTCTGCTCCATCCTCAGATTGTTTTTTTCCGCCATCGGGCTCGGATGTGTTCTTCGCGTGCCGGTTCCGAACCGTTTTCAGTTCTTCTGATCGGCGCACAATCCTTTCCCTTTCCGCGGTATTGTTTCGATCGCGATCTCCACACTCAACGCGACTCTCATCATTCAAAGTCTTCGATTCCGGTCGTCGACGAAGGCCTTCGGGCCTACCTGGCTTTCTGTCCTGGCTGATGGAAAGGACGCCATTCAAAAAGTGTCCTCGATGTGGGTCGAAGTTTCCCCACACCGATCTACATGAGGTGTGCAACCTCTGCCTCTCCCCAGAACACGAGGCAAGAGACTGTCCGGCTTGCAAATCCTTCAGTTTGAAGAAGACTAATCGGGGACCGACGAGCAAGGAGAACAATGGCTCACTCGTCGACTTTGATCCCCGACGACATCTTCGGAGAAGGCGTCGATGTTCCGGAAGAGCAGCACACAGAAGAGGGCCTCGTCAGCGCCTCCGAAGCTGATGACTCCGATGTCGAGGACATCACTCCGGCACAGAGGGGCGTGAGTACTAACATCGACCTCCACCCTCGACGACATCGAAAAAGGCTTTGGTCACGCCTTCGCCCTCGGGCCTAGGCACGACCAAAGACACTGCTTCCCATACCTCACTTTCGGGCCCGGCTAAGAAGCCCATCTAGCCTTCCGGCGGCTCGGGCTCGAGCCAGCCTGCCGTCGGTGCCGAGAAACACTCCTTGGCACGAGCACCGAAAAAGAAGATGGCCTCCTCCGTGCCAAGCTCCACACTGAAGCACTCGGCGCCGAAGACAGGCACAAGCTCCTCTGTACTGACACCATCCCCGGAGCCGAGCAAAAAACCAAAGGCCCTCGAAACCCACACCTCGAAGCCAAAAGTCATCTCGGAACTGAGGAAACAAACAGACATTTTAAGCTCCACGGTTCAAAACAACGAACCAATACAGAGTCAAAGCCTAATAAACCTACGGCTCCGACACCTTCGGCACCGAAGGATCGGCCCCCCACAGATTAACTATTTCGGCCCGATCCACTCCAAAAAGCACTTGTGAAGGACCCTAAAGCTGGACATTTGATGCTCAGCATCAAAAAGAGACCGCTGGACAAGCCTGCCCCAGATCCACCTCCAAAGAGAAGAGACTTTGCTCCCTCCCCTTGAGACTGCCTTCACCCCCTCCTCCACCTCCTCCTCCACCTCCTCCTCCTCCTCCTCCTCCTTCTCCTCCGCCTCCCCACCTCATCATTCTCCCACACCCTCTCCTGATGAGGATGATGACGACGTCTACGACGACACAGGGGACGAGCCGCATGACTAGCCCACAGGGGACCCCACTCCTACAGGCTCCCCAGACCCATGGGACTACTACAACATCCCAGACGTCCCTAACGACCCGCAGGGCGACCTTTACCCTTCAAAACCGCCCCCCCTGAAGACACAATGGGGTTTAACCAACTGCTCCATAGGGCTGCACACTACCACGGAGTTGACCTCCATACAGACCCCGTGGAGGAGGACTTCCTCCTAGATACTTTTGACACTACACAGAGGGCCACTTCCATTCTGCCCATGCTTAAAGGGGTTATTAAGCACGCACCGGAGGTCTTTAAAGACCCGGTCAGGGCCAGGGTCATCAACCCTAGCATTGAGAAAAAGTATAAGGCCGCCCCTACAGACCCCACCTACATCAGAGGCCCCGCACCACTAGACTCCCTAGTAGTCTCCAATGCGAGGAAGCGTGCAAACTCCCAGGCATCAGGTGAGGCTCCACTACCCGATAAGGAGTCCAAACTCCTGGACGCCTCCGGCAAGCGAACTGCATCCCAGGCTTGCAACATATGGCACATTGCAAACACCCAAGCGCTTTTAGCAAGATATGACAGGGCACATTATGATGAACTGGAAGCCATAATGCAACACCTCCCTGAAAAATACAAGAATAGGGCCAACAAGCTAATCCAGGAGGGTTAAATCATCACCAACACCTCCATTTATTGCGCCCTCGATGTAGCTGACACCGCCTCTAGGGCAATTAACACCAGCGTCCTCCTTCGTAGGCATGCCTGGCTATGAATTTCAGGTTTCAAACCCGAGGTGCAGAGTTCCATCCTCAACCACCCTTGTGACGAGCAACATCTGTTTGGCCCCAACGTCAACGTTGCCCTTGAAAAACATAAAAAAGGACACCGACATGGCAAAATCTATGGGAGCCTTGCAGTCGCAAGCTCCCAGGCGCTCCTTTCGCCGCTCTTCCTTTAGAAGCAAATCCAGAGGCTACTCCTCCGACAGCGCCTCCACTTCCTATAAGGCCCCTACCCAATCCACCTTCACTAGGGGTTACCAGAGAGGCAGCTACAGGGGTAACAACAATAAAGGCAGAGGCAAAATTAACACCTCCCGCTCTGCCTCCACCCCTGCACAATGACTTCTCTCCACTCCCCCCAGACCATCCCACTCCGGTCGGGGGCAGACTCCACATTTTCCTTCCTGTCTGGACTACCATCACCTCAGACAGATGGGTGACAAAGATAATTTGGTCAGGCTACTGCCTCGAACTAACATCTACCCCCCCAAACATTCCACCCAAACAGCGCCCAATGTCACAGGAACATTTGTCACTTCTAAAGCAGGAGGTAATCTCCCTCCTACAAAAGAGTGCAATAGAACCAGTTCCTGCCCACCAACAAAACAGGAGTTTACTCCCTATATTTTCTCATATCAAAAAGGGACGACACTCTAAGGCCCATCCTGGACCTCAGACCCCTAAACGACTACATACACTCAGACCACTTTCACATGGTCACACTCCAGCAGGTACTTCCCCTACTCTCCCAGAACGACTTCTTTGCCACCCTAGACCTCAAGGACGCCTATTTCCACATTCCCGTTCACAAAGCTCACAGTAAATATCTCAGATTTGTAGTGGACGGTCAACACTATCAATTCAAAGTACTCCCATTCGGAGTCACCACAGCACCACGGGTGTTTACCAAGTGCCTAGCGGTAGTAGCAGCACACCTGCGAAGACAACACATCCACGTCTTCCCATACCTAGACGACTGGCTCATAAAAGCCAGCTCATACAACCAGTGTGTACAACACACTCACACCACTATCCAACTACTTCACGAACTGGGCTTCACAGTAAACCACACAAAGTCCCATCTGCAACCGTCCCATGTAAAACAATACCTCGGTGCCACCATAGCCACCTCAAAAGCGCTAGCCTATCCCAGTCCTGCCAGGATAGCAAGCATTCAGGCTCTACGCGCCAAATTTCAACCGGAACACACTCTTCCAGCTCGAGTGTTCATGCAACTTATAGGAATGATGGCCTCTTGCATATTCATAGTACCTCACGCAAGACTCTAGATGTGTCCTCTCCAAGAGTGCTTAACGCACCAATGGAACCAGGCCCAGGGTCAATTGACAGATCTGGTGTTGGTAGACGGTCGTGCCCATCGCTGTCTGCAGTGGTGGACCACCAAAAACCTTTTCAAAGGGCGACCGTTCCTGGAACCGGTTCCTCAGATAGTACTGACAGCGGACGCATCGCTCTCCGGCTGGGGAGCTCACCTACTACATCACATCATGCAGTGCAGGTGGACACCTCAACAAAAGTTACTCCACATCAACCATCTGGAGTTACTAGCCATATTCTTAGCCCTAAAGGCTTTTCAAACACATGTCTCAGGCAAGGCCGTCCTAGTCCGCACAGACAACATGACAGCCATGTACTATATACAAAAACAAGGTGGCACACACTCTCCGCAGCTCTCTCAGCTAGCACAGAGGATATGGAGATGGGCCATACCCCAAAAAATCTTTTTCTTAGCCCAACATGTCCCAGGAGTCCAAAACACTAACGCCGATCTGCTGAGCAGACAAACACAACAGATCCACGAGTGGGAACTCCATCCACAAGTTCTTCACCCGTACTTTCAAATGTTGGGGCATCCACAGATAGACCTCTTCGCCACCAACGAAAACGCCAAATGCCCAAGCTTCACCGCCAGGTATCCACACCCATTGTCCAAAGACAATGCGATATAGATGAACTGGTCAGAGAGATTTGCGTACGCCTTTCCGCCTCTCCCACTCATTCCATTAGTGGTGCGCAGCTACAGCAACACTCCCTCACTCTCATCCTAGTAGCTCCAACTTGGGCCAGACAACCATGGTACACCACACTGCTGGAACTATCTGTAGTACTGCACCAAAAGTTACACCTCTCTCCACACCTCTTAACCCAGAACCATGGAGAGATCAGGCACCCGGACCCAGCTCAGCTCAACCTTGCGATCTGGCTCCTGAAATCCTAGAATTCGGTTATCTAAATCTTCCCCCTGACTGTATGAACGTCATTAGAGAAGCTAGACGACCTACCACTAGAGCTTGCTACGCAACCAAGTGGAAACGTTTTGTGATCTATTGTCACAACAATAACTTCAATCCCCTAGATGTGTCCATTCAACACATCATAGGCTATTTACTACACCTACAAAGATGCAACCTAGCCTACACGTCTATTAGACTGTACCTTGCGGCCATAGCAGCTTATCTACAAAACAGGCAACATCTATCACTCTTTAGAGTACCTGCCATAAAAGCCTTCATGGAAGGCCTCAAAAGAATAATCCCCCCCAGAGTGCCACCCTCACCTATGTGGAACCTAAATATCGTTCTCACAAGACTAATGGGGCCTCCCTTTGAACCTCTACACAAATGTGAACTTCAATTCCTAACATGGAAAACTGCTTTTCTTGTAGCCATTACTTCCCTCAGAAGGGTCAGTGAGATACAAGCACTCACCATTCAAGAACCCTTTCTGCAAATGCACATAACAAGGTTGTTCTCCGCACTAATCCAAAATTCCTCCCTAAAGTCATTTCTCCCTTTCACCTAAACCAATCTGTGGAACTGCCCGTATTCTTCTCGCAGCCACAGACCATTGCAGAAAGAGCTCTCCACACACTAGATGTCAAACGAGCCTTACTCTACTACATCGAGAGAACACAACCCTTTCGTAAGACCAAACAACTGTTTGTGTCTTTCTCACCACCACACAAAAGCAACCCCATCTCCAAATCTGGGATAGCTAGGTGGATTGTCAAATGCATACAGATTTGCTACCACAAAGCCAAACGTATGCTCATTGTTCCCCCTAAAGCCCACTCTACACGTAAGAAAGGGGCTTCCATGGCATTTTTAGGGAACATTCCCTTAGATGATATCTGCAGAGCAGCTACATGGTCTACACCGCACACTTTCACTAAACACTATTGTGTAGATGTGCAAACTAAGCAACAAGCTAGTGTGGGCCAGGCTGTACTCAAAACATTGTTTCAAACGACTGCAACATATACTGGTGGTCGCCGCTAGGAGCGAGTACTGCTATATAATCTATGCACAGTGTGTAATCTGCAGCTCATATGCCTTGAACCGGAAATGCTACTTACCAGTATGCATCTGTTCTTGGCATGTAGAGCTGCAGATCTACACACGCCCGCCCGCCTCCCCGGCTACCTTTATCTGTTCCAGTTTATCTTATTTAGATACAGCACACATGGGCATCTTCACTGCTTATTACTACGCTCCATCATTTCCCCGCTGGCGAAAAACACTCTGAGGATGGAGCCGAAGCCCATGCGCAATATGATCCAAAGGAGGAGTCACATACCTTGTGACTTCCAAAGACTTTCCAAGAGGAAAAACAACTGCAAACATCCGGGCCCAACACCAGATGGAGATCTATGCACAGTGTGTAGATCTGCAGCTCTACATGCCAAGAACAGATGCATACTGGTAAGTAGCATTTCCCTTTCCACTCATGTCTTTCTAAAGTTAGACCTATGCTCATGCTTGTTTTAACTCCCATGCCTAGCATTTTACACAGCTGTTTGCAAGGATATGTTTTGACCTTGTGCAAGAATGTTGGACTGACTGGTGAAGAGCATTTTTGCTCCATTCCTTATTATGTTGGTAGCACACATGACGTAAAAAAAAAATCAGATTAGTTTTTTGCAAAAGTGCAACCTTTATGTAATCTGACCCCATATAAAATTTACGATTGGAGCAGGAGTGGATAAAGGAAAAGGGGTTGGGTGACAGGGAGACGAGTACTGGCCAGAAATTAGGAAGTAATCTTTTTCTTATCTGGTTGACCCGCAGTCGCAATTGATGTAATGCTCAGGTATGAAACTCGCTATATTGTTAATCTTGTATGCTTCGTCTATAATAAATATGTAATAAAATCAAAATGGTTTTCAATAGTTTTTTGTTTCATTGGTTGTGCGGCTTTCAATTTTGGAGCAGCGAACCCTATGTCACATGTTTGATTATATTAGAAAATGAAAAAAAGACCACATGAAATCAGGGTATTGGTTGTGATTTTTAGTTGCTGTAAAAGTGATTTTCAGCGGTATCGACTTCCATTGTAGTTTCTATTGGCTGCTGTGATCTGTCCAGTTCGATTTGTACAGAACAGGATCAACTCAGTCTTTGGGGCTTTTGAGCGTTATCCGTATTACCATTCTCTATTTCACCCACTCCCTTTTGATTGGGCTTTCCTATTTAGTAGGGGTTCTGTCGAGTGTGCTCGATGATCTTAAGAAGAGCCTCCCAGGTCTCCACTGCAGTGGGGATGATCTGATTGGCTGGCAGTACGAATCCATAGCGGCCGGTGTCGCGCAGCTCGAAGGTGTACGAGTACTTGATGCCCTGGTTGTAGGTCCAGTCAATCGTTCCGCCACTTGCTTGATCTAGGTTTGAAACAAAAGTAGTGATGTTAATCTACCAAGGAGCCCACATTTTAGGTGTATCGTGTTACACTACCTGACAATGCACCCTTTCCTTATCCTTAAATTGGGTCTGGCTGTCCAGGGTTTTTTCTTTTAGCCTGTAAGAGGCCAGAAGATATCTACCAAATTAGTAAGATGGTCTAGTGATGAGAGCACTTTGCTACTGTACAGACTAGAGATCATATCAAAACTGATGGATGTGGTAATATATAAATATGCAGACAACAAAAAACCTCAAACTGTGTTTCGGACTTCCTTGGTCATCTACTTCCCTCTGTAAAGAAGGTAATGGAAAACATGCTCCTTCACGGTACCTTGGTATCTACACAATAATAGGGACAAACCAGTGAGCAAACTCTCAAACTCAAGATGACTTACAGATGGTGGTGATGATGGTTCCATATTGGTACCTAGTCCCGTATTTGGACGACAGAGCAGAGACGGCATTCTTAGCCAGTTGATCCTAGGGGAAGAACCAGAAAACAGAAGTTAGTTGGTCTGCCTGAAGAACCAGCTCAGGGAATGAGCCTGATGACATTTGTTCCCATCTATGAGTTGTGAGAATGGATTTCCCTTTATAGCATGAAATGTTGACGTATTGTGTGAAACTCTGAATGCTCTGGAAAAACAACTAGCATGGTTTGTGTTCTGGAGACCACTGTTTGTGTTCTGGAGATCACTGTTCATGTGTGGTTGATGTTCTGATTTCTCGCAGCAGCAGATGCCTCCTTTAAAGCACTCAACTTAATTCAGAACATAGAATTTAGTATAGTCTTGAAGGAACTGAGTTTTTATTTACAAGATCCAATTTGAAGATACTCTACTGTTCATAATCATGAGGAGCCATATCACGGTTCCGTATTGTGTGCTATGCCGGTGCTGGGGTGGTGTGGTGAGCAAAAGAATGATGGATTAAACCCATATCCTTGTGACTGGGGGTGAATGTTTGCAATGTCCAGCATTCCGTCCATCAATTGTTTCTTTTGCCTATGTCGCCCTAAATAGGAAGGTTATATCCAGACGTAGCTCTCCCGTGCTCACTACACTACTGGATTCAAGCTAGCCTGGCTGACGAAGGGTGATGCCCTGAAACCGGTCCTAGGATGCTTGTTTCCGGTCCAGGGAGGACCTGGCTTGGCAGTTCGGGATGGACCATTCCCATGAGGCACAGGGTCAAGACAGATTTGCATATGGCTGGGTCCAAACTGGGGTGGTGTGGTGAGCAAAAGAATGATGGATTAAACCCTGATCCTTGTGACTGGGGGTGAATGTTTGCATAGTCCATCAATTGTTTCTTTTGCATTCAGTGCATACATTAACACAAATAATCTCCTAGCTAGTGCATGTTTTGCTGACAGCAAAGCTTGGAAACCCAAAGAGGCAATTGCTGCTGTGTATCCGAGCTCTACTGTCTGCAGCCCGTGCACTAACTTGGAGATTTTTCAAGTTAATGTATGCACTGAAGATGCAAAACATAAATGCACAGACCCCTTTTGCGGTTGTGTTGCGCAGTGCAGAAAAGAAGATCATGATACAGCCCCTGTAGTGTTAGTGCGAGTTTTACGTATTCAAATGTCTAGAGGCGCTAGTGTGGCATTGTACCATCAATTAAGCCTGCAAATGGTCTAATATGGCAATATATTTAAAATGGATGAGACCCGTCTGGTGAAATAAAGGGGGCCTTATCATGAACCCATTCTTTGAGCCGTGCTGACATAGGAGGGTCTGTGAATTTCTTTTTTTTCCATCTACAGCACGTACATTAACCCAAAATGCAGGTCTATAAGTGAGCCAAATTCCTCAGGGTACCAGACCATTCAGAAATTAAAGTGAGGAGATGCGAGGACGTGCATTCAGGAGAGAGTGAAAAGAGGGTGCTGAAGAGTAAAGAGATGAGATTCAAGACATGCAGATGGAGGAGATGTGGAGAAAGAAGAGCGCCCATCTCTAACAGAGAATGAACATAACAGGAGTGATTGAGACACTCTGAAGACCAATGCCCCTTCCACGCTTAATTTACACTGAAATATTTTCAATAATTATTGACAACAAAATTGTTGTTACGTATGGCTCGCATAGAGAGCCTCTATTGTTTATTTCAGTTTCCGAAAGTCCTAACTCCTTGCTATGACACCACAACAGTCAATATCAAAACTGGTTACCCGCTGTTGTGATGACATAAAGGCCTTCCAGGCCAGGCTGACAGGGCTCTCTGAGAGCCTGTCAGCGCAGCACTGATTGTCTGCTTTGACTGAAGGGAAAAAGCACCGTTGCAGGAGGGGGACGGAAGGCAGGGGAGTTAGAGGGTTTTGGCTATGAATAGCAGGTAAGATATTTATTTTTTCACATTTGCGTCAGGGAGGAGAGGACATGTTATGCATATCTCGCCCCTTATCCTCTGCTCCTGTGCAACAGCTGAAGGCAAGGGCAGATGATTTTGGCGTCCATACCTAACATAAAATGATAGATGGGTTAAAAGTGAATTACAGGGATGTTTTTCACCTCAGGGTTCTGAGTGACGTCAAATAGACAGCTCGAGCTTCACTCATCTATTTGACGTCACTCCAAACCCCTCGGTGAAAAACAACCATAATTCACTGATATCCATCCATAATTCTATATATTACTCATTTATCTTAAACAGTTATAACCTTTGACAGCGCCTGTTGTCCTGGCTGGTTTTAGGTGTATGTCAATTGTATTATTTATTTATTTTTATATATATATATATATATATATATATATATATATATATATATATATATATATATATATATATATATGAATGAAAGAAAGGGGTTTGCCTTTTGCGGGAAGCACTCGATTCAGATTCAATCGCACCAGGGACACCGCTGCAACCACTCACAAGACAGTTCATGCTGGATGCGTTTCGGGCCTTACGCCCTTCTTCTTTGCAGCTAACACAAAATTTGAACAAACAACCATTGCCAGGTACATCCCTCAATTTATTGAAGATTAAGACACGCCCTTGTGGGCCGGCAGTTCACTCTCCGCCTGTTTGGTGCATCATGGGCCTGGTAGTCCGTCCTTCAAACTCCATGTGGGTCGCTTGTGAAAAAACAGGTAAGTTCGTTGTACCAAAGGTGCAGCATGTTCTCCCAAGGTGCGTATCTGTTGCTCAACGTTGTCTGTCCCAATAAACAAACACGGACCCGCTCTATATGCGGTGGTGCTATCCCTCGACCTGGCGGGCCGATATGAATGAAAGAAAGGGGTTTGCCTTTTGCGGGAAGCACTCGATTCAGATTCAATCGCACCAGGGACACCGCTGCAACCACTCACAAGACAGTTCATGCTGGACGCGTTTCGGGCCTTACGCCCTTCTTCTTTGCAGCTAACACAAAATTTGAACAAACAAACATTGCCAGGTACATCCCTCAATTTATTGAAGATTAAGACACGCCCTTGTGGGCCGGCAGTTCACTCTCCGCCTGTTTGGTGCATCATGGGCCTGGTAGTCCGTCCTTCAAACTCCATGTGGGTCGCTTGTGAAAAAACAGGTAAGTTCGTTGTACCAAAGGTGCAGCATGTTCTCCCAAGGTGGAGAGTGAACTGCCGGCCCACAAGGGCGTGTCTTAATCTTCAATAAATTGAGGGATGTACCTGGCAATGTTTGTTTGTTCAAATTTTGTGTTAGCTGCAAAGAAGAAGGGCGTAAGGCCCGAAACGCGTCCAGCATGAACTGTCTTGTGAGTGGTTGCAGCGGTGTCCCTGGTGCGATTGAATCTGAATCGAGTGCTTCCCGCAAAAGGCAAACCCCTTTCTTTCATATATATATATATATATATATATATATATATATATATATATATAATTGGTCATTATATATTATATATATATATATAGAGAGAGAGAGAGAGAGAGAGAGAGAGAGAGAGAGAGAGAGAGAGAGAGAGAGAGAGAGAGAGAGAGAGAGAGAGAGAGAGAGAGAGAGAGAGAGAGAGAGAGAGAGAGAGAGAGAGAGAGAGAGAGAGAGAGAGAGCTCTAACAGGAGGCAAAATATATGCTAGGTGGCACACTGAGACAACCATAGAATTTCAGTTTACATGGTTGAGCCGTGCTTCTAATTACACTAGCTACGACCCTTTTAGAGACCCCGCGCAAATGTTCTCCTTCCACTGAAAGCTCAGTTAGAAACTCCTAGTTAGTGAATGTGCTACTGACAGCAGAGCTCAGCACCATGAAGGTGCAGTTACCGCCCTGTGTTTCTGAGCTCCGCGGTCTGCATCCCATTCACTAGGCGGGAGATTTTTAGTTGCTAATGTATGGGCTGAAGTGAAGTGCAGACCCCTTCAGAACGAAGTAACGCCGCATATGAGATTATTGATACGGTCCCAGAAGTTGTTTACTGCTCTTACAAACTCACGGTACTCCGATGATGCTCTATGCATAGCCAGAGGCATAGTTAGGATGCGATGTACCAAAGATGAATAAGTTCTGCCAAGTAGGCGAACCGAGGTTGCAATCAATGAATCGCTTGCAGTAAAGCCCCAGTGAAGCATCACTGTGTTGGTCTTCCAGCCACTGTTTGGTAGAGCCATGATTAGATGTTAGGTCTACAGAACCGCATCTATTCATGTGGATGACCATGTATAACCATCCCACTGTGTTGGGTCCTTCAGGGATCCTTGGGCACTGCGTACCTGAACTGTGGCTGTTTCTAAGCAGTTCAAATATATGCAGATGAGCGACTAAAGGCTAATGGAGATTTTGCGGCCAATCCTTGGGTCCTGTGTGAGTAGGTGTTAACTAGGCAGCGTCCCTGGTGGATACTGTTGTTTGCCACTGTGCTGGGCCCACAATAATACTCTTTCATTCCAGCTGGATACCAAGCTATGGCTTTTCCACTTGTCTCTCCAAAGCATGGAATCAAGGCACCACTTACTTTTCAATATAGCTTGCCAAGTGTTTTATTGTATATGGCCCAGGATACTGGTGCAATAGATAACAGTTTAAATGTGATTTGTGTGTAATTTTTTGTCCAGGAAGGATCTATGCTTGCCTTTGTCAAGGATGGAATTCTATTTCACATGTATTAGACAATGTTCTTAGTTCATTCGTCATACCTCTGTGTAGTGTCCCTTTTTAACCTTAGGCTCCAACCCTTTTTACAACTACACCCTTTTTCATTCTACTTAAAACCCTGACTTTCATCTATTCTGGAAGAAGTCGTAAAATGCAACAAAGTTGGCTGTGTAAAGGGCATAACATGGCATTCCTAGAATTTGTTTTCTACTATAGATGGCAGTGCACTGTAGGAAATTATAGGGGGGCTGTTTTTTCAAGACAGACATTCAATGCTGGTCATAATCAACAAGCAAACTAAAGCAAGATTCTTGCTTTACAGATGGTTGAATGAGCTTATACTGTTATTTTTTAGTTGGAAGAGGAAATTCATAGTAACTTATATTCTAGACTATGGAAGGTTTTGTTGAAATGCTAACTAGATTGGTTGAGATTCCAGTGTTATGTTATGTTATGTTAAAATTACTTGTAGAGCGCACGTACACCAATTGGTTTCTTGGCGCCGGATCTAGGATGTGCTGGAGCCCTGTTGATGTGTCATAAGCTTGGAATTAGTCATTGGCTTGGGTGAATAACCAGATCTTGAGAAGTCTTCTGATTTTCGTGAGGTCTGCACATGCTCTAAGGTTTGGTTGAAGACAATTCCAAAATCCAGGTGCCAGCACTGCAAATCTGCAGCCACCTTGTCACTTCAGTTTGTAAGAGGGTGTAGCCAACAGGTCCATATGAGATGAACACAGGTTGCGAACAGGTATATACCTTTGAATAAGGCTGGAGATTAATTTTGGGCTTGGACCATACAAGGATTTAAAACTCAAGAAACCCACTTTGAAAGCAGATCGTTGTGGGATGGGGAGTCAATGTAACTTCCTCATAAGGGGGGAAACGTGTTGCCATCTGGGTTGCTGGAAGATCAGTTTAACGGCATAGTTCTGCACTAGTTGCAGTCTCCTGGTGAGTTACAATGGGATGCAAAAGTATAGAGAGTTGGCATAATCTAAATGAGAAAACACCGTGGCTAGAACAGCCTGAATCAGTGCTTCTCTAGTAAGGAGTCTGCTGATCTTCCTTATTTTTCTTAGCTGATTTAGCTGACGAAAGCAGGTCGAAGTAACCAATGTAATTTGGGTTTTCATAGAAAGGTCACTGTTGATTATCACCCAGAGGCTTCTAGCTGAGGAAGATGGGGTGGGAGCACCCAACTCGATTGTCCAGAACTGAGGGCTCCAAGGAGTACCTCCTATAAGTTCGGTCTTATCCGGATTGAGTTTCAACTGGTTTCTGTTCATCCAGTCCCAGATGTGCAGCAGGGTGGTTTGGAATTCCAGCACCGATTCAGGAGAATTATTAATGGCGAACATTAGCTGTGAACGTACACACCTTCCTTTCTTTTAAAGACTGGATCAGTGTCAGGAGATAAAGGGTGAACAGATGAGATAACGAGGAGCCCTGGGGTACTCCGCAAGGTACGTTCCTTTTAGATGCTGTGAACTGGGATGGGCGGACTGACTGGGAGCGGTCTTCCAAGAATGACACTATCCATCTGAGAGCTGATCCCTGAAGATGGAATTGGGGATTGAAACAGCTGTCGAGGAGGTACAACGCCTGACCAAAGAGATCTCTGACCTCAAGAAAGAGATTATTGAGGACAGAGCCCTGGTAAATGCAAAAGAGGCTTTGGAAAGATTGGAGAGGACTATCCGGGAGTTTGACATCTATACCCAGGCGACCAAATTGGATAAGGTAGCAAGGGACATTACATTTTATGATAAGAAAAATACGTACCCTTACCTACAGGAAGACTACTATACGAGAGAACAGAGAGGCACTTTCTCCAGTAGAGGAAGGGGTGGATATAGAAGGTACACCACTTTTTCAGGGTCATCACTAGGGAGTGGATCTGATAGCGACAGTGAGCGTCCCAGTACGAGCACGTCTGCACCTGCCACGGGTCACTTAGCTACGGGCCAAGCATACACTGAACTGCAACCTTCTACGTCCTCTTTTTTAGCAGAGGACCCATGGTGGGGCCAACGAGGTCGAGGACGCCCCTGGGGCAGACCCAGGGGTGCCAGGGGCCAAATGTGGAACCAAGGCAGAGGGAGATCGAACAAACAGATACATTTCCAGCAAGACACACATGGGGATATACAAACGAGGCGCCAACACTACAGATGGTGACTCATGAATCTGTGAACCCTGTAGTTAACCTTTCTAACTACATTCTAAAACCCAATGAACAAAAAATATTGGAAAAGGGCCTATCGTTTGTACCCACCAACATGCCCAATAATTTTAACTTGAAGGTTGAACTGCATCAATTTTTCCGAAAGATTAGTTTGAAACATTATTTTCAGAAAATCCCGTACAATCCTACATTCTCGGGTAGTGGCTTGAGACCCCCATCCAGTTTTAACCCCCCCACTCATTTACTATCTCACAAATTGTTAGCTTTTGAACAGGTTGTATTGAGGGATGTGGACGTAATACTGTCCAATCGACAGTATGTGCAATACAATGTGAGTAAACCTGAACGGGATGGCTTGGTTTCTCTCAAAACTAATACCAACATAGTAATAAAACCAGCTGACAAGGGGGGAGCCATTGTGATACAGAATGTGGAAGACTACAAAAAAGAAATTCTTGGCCAGTTATCAACTGTAGGTAACTATGCGAAACTGAGAAGTGACCCTACACAAGATATTACCAACTTAATAAGAGTAGTCACGCGGGATGCATTTGAATCTGGCTTTATAAACAAACTTGAAAATGAGTACCTCAACAACAAGCACCCTAGGACACCCACAATTTACACCCTCCCGAAAATACACAAAAGTATGGTATGTCCACCCGGTAGGCCTAATATCTCAGGGTGTGGGTCCATTTTGGAGCCACTTTGTAAATATATTGATGTGTTTTTAAAACCCATTGCTGAAAACACCTCTACCTACCTTAAGGATACTATGCAGACTATTCAACTTGTTGATGACCGCCCACGTGACCCATCAGCGGACATTCTGGTCACTATGGATATAGTGTCATTGTATACTAACATTCCACAATGTGCTGCCCTGACATGCATTGAGTCAATATTAAACCAACGGCCTACACCACACAGGGTGCCAACTCAATTTATTATTGAGCTCCTACGTATTGCCATGACCCGGAATTATTTTACTTTCTTGGGGGACTTTTACGTCCAAACGAAGGGCGTGGCTATGGGGGCGAGCTTCGCGCCCAATCTGGCTATCATTTTCATGCATGAGTATGAACAACGTTTTGTTTTAAATGAATATAACCCACATAGAAACTGTATCATGCTGTGGCGACGGTATATTGACGATGTCCTCATGATCTGGAAGGGTGATGAGGACCAATTGACTGCCTTCCATCAGTGGCTTAACAATTGCTCTCCCGATATCCAGTTTACCCTGGACTCCAGTAGGGTTACAATTAATTTTCTGGACATTACAATAAATGCTCACTCAGGGAAACTTTATACTAATCTGTATAGGAAAATTAGTGAGCGTAATACATTACTGAGGTATACGAGCCACCACCCTCGCAACCTAAGAGATAATTTGCCTTTTGGGCAGTTCCTGAGGTTACGGAGGAATTGCTCTAGAAAGGAAGATTATTTTGACGAATCAGCTGGCCTCCTGGCTAGACTGAGTGAACGTGGATACCCCATTAGATTACTAAAGAGAGCACGTAAACGTGCGTGGCATAACCAGAGAGACACCTTACTAACTCCGAAGGTAAGAACTGATGACAAGGATGAACGTTTGGTGTGCGTTACGACTTTTAATACTAAGAGTAATGCCATAAAGAAGACCATAAACCAACACTGGCATTTGGTGTCAGATGAACTAGGGAACATACCCACTCCCCTATATGCCTTTAAGAAAGGCAGAAATATTAGGGACTCTGTGGTCAAGTCTTTTTTGGACACTCCGAAGATATTGGGACAGACCACCCTTTGGGGCATCCCGCTAGTCAGGGGCCATCACAAATGTGGCTCATGCAAAGCTTGTCACATGACAAAAGAAATGCCAGAATTTGTACACAATGACCAAATGCACACACTGAATGAACACACTAACTGCAACACTAGTGGAGTCATTTATGCTATTATTTGCCCCTGTGGTTTCATGTACATTGGGCAAACTGTCCAGAGAGTGAAATGCCGTATCCTGCAGCACTGCAGTCGCATACGGTGCAGGGTACTAGGCGCCCCACTGGTTGAGCATTTCACCTTGTTTGATCATACACCTGAAAGCCTCCGCTGGTGGGTCATAGAAAAGGTTAAATCGAACCCCAGAGGAGGTGATTTCAGCACTGTGCTTAGTAGACGTGAGTGTAAATGGATACATCGCTTGAACACTGTCAACCGGGGGTTCAATGAATTTGAGGAGATCAGCAGACAAGTGTCGGTGCTCACTAATGCATGAAGATGATGTTAAAATGAGCATTCCAGGGATCTGGATGCTATGTTCATAATTACATACTATGTGACTCACTAGGGATCTAGTGGTCTTTAATAATATTATTTGACTATTTGTGAAATTTGTCATGACCATTCATTATGTTTGTCCCATATGTTCAATCACCCTTTGTTTGGGTTTTTTAATACGCATTTTGTCAGTGTATATAATATTGTGAATGTGGTTTGTTTGTCTGGTCTTCCATTATATTACTGGCAAATATTGGCATATATGCCTGTTTCTTCTCTCTTTTTTCTGTCCTCTTTGAATTTTAATATTAATAATAAAATGTTACCAACTAACACCTAATTAATATCACCTCTGTCCCCTTCACCGGACGCTGGAATTAGTCTTTCCTCCCTTTCCCTACCGGTTACGTTACCGGCAACTCCATTAATACGCTCACACGCCGCCCGCCTCCATTAGACACTTTCTCGATCTGGAGATGGACGCGAAGCAACAGATGCGCTTGTAGACCCCCCGAAGCAATCCCATTACGCATTGGTTTTAAAAGTAAGTTATACCCATAAATATACATCCAGAATCTTGATTTGTGCTAAGCTGACTTGCGAGCGCCTTAGTTATCGGATAGCTTTTCCTCGTAGTCATTTAATTACACGCCGTTTCTTTAAGCTGACTCACGAACGAATGCTTTCATTCATGGTTTCTCTGCAGGGAGCCGCTCGCTTAGCAGGATATAGCAACGCTCTCCCTTCTGTCTCACAGTTATAATTAGACTCATGAGTGACTGGTTTCTGTATATATTGACGCTGTTTTATAAATTAATGGGTAATTTCTGCCTGTAGGGAGCTGGCTGCCAAGTAACCCTTGATGCATTCCTCCACATATTGATCGAGCATGTTTTGCCGTTAGGGTTATTATCTACAGTCACGTTGTTCAACAACGAGCAGCTTAAATATATTGATTTGTTGATTATGTAGAACACACAACAGGAAGGAACATTAATTAGGGTTGTGCCTCTCTTTGCGCTATGATGGATTCCCTTTAGCGTTACATCGTTTGATTATTTCAGAATCACTCCAATCAGTCCAGTCACAATTTTACCATACAGAAGTATGCCTTAGTTATTGCATGGCTGATTTAATTACTATTACGCTATGATGTGGAGATAGAATCGGTAATCCTGACCTTAGAATCCTTTTGTCTCCTTTCAGGTGACTGGGATTCGCTCCCTTTGGTTTTCGGGGTGAAATCATTATACCTAAGTGTGAAGGTAATTTTCCCACTAGTGGTGGGGTTTAAATTGTGTTGTTTATTAATTTATCGGCACCATTTAAGTATATTTATCATTCCTTAAGATTACGGTTGAGGAAGGATACCCCCATATTGGACAATAGGATACCATGGACTCTCGTCCACATCTGTGACGGGTGAGATCCTTTTATTATATACAATTATTGTATGATTATTTCAATCTTTTAGTGCAACGAATTGACCTTGGTCCTCCCCTTTTCAGGTTGCCCAGTGTAGTCCTGATGAAGATCCGCCCTGCCGAGGCACTAATCACCCTTTGGCCATAAGTCGGATCCAAACGTCGACGCCCAACCTATTTAACCTGTACCTTGTTTGTTTAATACGTGCTACTCTAGAATTGACGTCTAGTTTTGAATTGACGTAAAGGATATACTGTGCGAATATAATTGGGCCAGGTTACCCAAGGACGGTGATTCACAACCGGTCCCTTTGTTCTCTTTGATTTATTGAACCTTTCAAAAATTCACACTGATTTTTCCTTCCCTCTCACATCACTTCTGAGCACCCTGTTTTATCTGCACGTCTCCATCTGGAGCAACCTTTCCTAATTTCCTCATTGAAATTGTTAAGTTGTATCATATACTGTCTGGATTTCACCAAAACTCTTTCAAATAAATATACGGTGATCCAGCTTCATGGTTTTCTGTTGCACTAATTGAATTAATATTGCTAGATAGATTCCTATGTTTTATTGCTTTGTTCAATAATATGCTAAAAAAAGAATCTTTGATATACTCAACTGAAAGATAGGTCTAGGACCATTGTTTTTTGTACCAGATCCCTGAAGACCAGCGGCTCGGACACGATCAATCAGAATACCGTGATCGACCGTGTCAAATGCCGCTGACCGGTCCAACAGCACCAAGGCCTGGGGGGATCCTTTATCTGTTTCATTCCGAAGTGTGTCCAGAACGGTCAGTATGACTGCCTCTGTTGAATGAGCTGGACGAAATTCTGCTTGGCAGGGGTTGAGAAATTCCGGCTGTTCGATAAAGGCACATAAGCATTTTGCCACATAGGATTCAAGTACCTTGGCCAGGTAAGGGAGCAGCGAGATTGGGCGATAATTAGTCAACGTCTGAGGATCAGCCCCTGGTTTGTTTTGAAGGGGGACCATAATAGCTTCTTTAAAGGCTCTCAGGACGATGCCCTGAGCCAATGACTCATTTAGGAGTGAGAGGGAGGGCCTAGGGAGTAAAGAGAAAACCTCTTTTAAGACATGGAGTGGACAGCTGTCAGTCGGGGACTTCGATTTTACTTTAGACAAAATGTCCAGTAAGTCTAGGCTGTCTATCGCGGAAAAATGCTCAAGAGTGGGCATTTTTCAGCATGGTTGGAGGAGCCTTGAGGGTATTGCACTTTGGGATACTGCCCTTGACCAAAACGATTTTATCTATGAAGAAGGTGTTAAGAGAGTTGCACAGTGCTTGAGATGGTATAGGTTTTACTGTGACTCTATTGGGATTCGATAATTCATTGATAATGGAGAATATTTCTTTTGACCTGTTAGAAGAACTCATGATTTTTGCAGAAAAATAAGTGGCCTTGGCTGTGGAAATTGACTTTTTATATAGCCTAAGTTGGGCTAAGTAGACCTCTCTTTTGTCAGGAGAGTAGCTATGTCTCCATCACCTTTAGGTTTGACAGAGGGCTAATTTTTAGATCCGCAGAGAACCTTTTCTGGGCCTCATGGCGCCTAGCAGATCTCACCCTCCTAAGCGGGGCATGTTTGTTGCTGGCCGCTGATAGCCATTCACTAAGGCTTTCCACACTGGCCGTGACGGAGGACTGGATGACAGGGACTGTGTTTGTCAAAGTATTCAGGAATGAAGTTTGGTCCATACTGTTCCAGTTCCTGGCTATGGTCCCTTTAGCTACTGGTGGTATGACCTTGTTTATATTGTTGATAGTAAACTGTATTAAGTAGTGGTCCGACCATGTACAGGGGGAAACTGTCAATGCAGACACTGTAATGTTAGCTGTCCAAACATGGTCTAGGGTATGTCCCTTAATGAGCGTGGCAGAGGTTACCCTCCGAGTAAAGTTTAACCCATTAAGTAGGTCGATTAGCTCTCCAGCATGAGAGCCTCCCAGAGTATCATTGGCCCAGTAATTAAAATCGCCAATCAGCAATATGTTTGCATGGTTCATCGTAAGATGGGCCATCTGCTCACCCAGACAGTGGGGGAACAGAGGCATATTCTGAGGGGGCCTATATAGTAGAGAACAAATCAGAGGAGCCGAGGCAGACTCCAATTTGATAACTAAGGTATCTACTGAGCTTAAGGCTAATGGTGTTAATGAAGTAAATTCTAACTCCTGACGTATGATGGCAGCTACTCCCCCCTCCAGCCTTTCCTGAGGGACGGTTCGCCTAAAGGATATTGTAATTGTTTGGGAGTGCCGCCAAGATATCGGGGCGGATTCCTGTGATAGCCAAGTTTGTGTTAATCGAAGAATACCTGGGTGTGTAGAATCTAGTGAATTAAATATGTCCAATTTATGTTTATGCAGGGAATGAGTGTTTAAATAAAGGATGGTTAATTCGCAAGGTCTATCATAGTCCAAGTTCCTGTTGAGTTCTTTTTTAATTAAGTCCTGCTTCGTGTTGAGAGTGTGTCATTTCTGGGAAGGAGGACCTAGTTACCATGATTCCCAGCCTGGTTAGTCTAGAGCTGATAGAGGAGTTAAGAGGCTGATTTATCAAATGAAGGAACTTTAACTTAGATGGTGTATAGGTTAAAGAATGGGCATAGTAACTGGCCCTTGGCCCCGTACAGCTGCGGACGGACGCAGACGGGCTTGCCTTTGGCGCGCCTTTGTGTTTGGGACAGAAAACAAAGGAAGTCCAAATCCAGATGCAACAGGAGCTGTGCAGGCTGGCCGCCTAAAGTTCATGGAGATAGGGAAAGGTTGTTTGTATTTATTCACTCAACATACATACAAGCTAGTGTGGACAGAATTTCATGACATTGGAGCATGACATGTGAGCGAAGAGAGTAAAGGTTAGGAGGAGCCCGTGGAATACATGGTACTTGTTCTCTGGTGGAGAGGGAATAGCCGCAGCCTTGATTAAGGGCAAGATGGCCAGTTTGGCTTTTTATGGGAAGTTGTTTATGGGTACAAACCATTACCAGGGAAAAGAGACTGTTGGATGATGGTGGTTTGAGCTAAGTATCAAGGGAAGTCATAAGATTTAGAAGGACCAATTACTTACTTGTTGTTGAAACCCTCCAGAAGACTGAGGAAAGTTTGTCTTGAGATTTTAGGGTGGCTGAGCTGGTAGAAGTAGGGTCCTAAGTCAGGATTGAGGGGCCTGATGTCATTTTGGAGGAGGGCAAGATCAACATTTGATTGGTTAAAGCAAAAGCTGATCAAAGGGAGATATTTTTTAGGAACAGATGGAGGCAGAGCAATTTGCTCTGTTTTGGTGTTTGGGGGTTATTTGTGCAAAGGCAATAGGGTAGAATTAGGATATTTATCCAAATAAGTGGTACAAGGGTCAGCAGTAACTAGGTTCTGGTCGTGTTGTAAAGTCTGAAATGTGGGTTGCATTTAAAAAAGACCATGGAATGCACATATACATGAGTGCAAAGGAAAGGGCATTTGAGCTTATAAGGCAATGGGACAAAGATAAAGTTGTTTGTGTGGCTGGAGTAGTTCTTCAAACAAATGTTACTTTTCAACACTTTACGATATGGACCTTACAAGGACATGAATCACTTAAAGTGCTGCTAAATGGTGAATGGTGGTGACCAAATGTATTTGACATGGCCTTGCAGCAAATATTGACAGAATTCTCATTTAAATATGGTTCTTGCATCTTTAAAACCATTTTAGGCAGCAACGTGGCCACGGGGATCCACTCTGAATGAACATGTAGATCGCTCACTGATCAATACGTAACAAATGGGAGCATGGTGTACAAAGCAGGTTTGAAGAAACCAAGGCACCAGCCAATAATGCTTGAGTGGACAATAACATCCTGTTTATTGGGTGAGAAAACTAGCGTTTGGCTTTTACGCAGGCCTCTCAAAAATAGAAGGAAACTCCTGTCTCAGTTGGTCTGAATTATACAAGTAACTACAACTGTTTGCCTAATCTCTTGTTTACAAAAACTTGAAAACCAGGTTTACAGGGTGCATGTTTTATGCAAAATGCTTTAAATTGTGTTTTTTATTCAGGCTTTTAAAGAAAAAATATAATATTTCATTACATTTACATTTCACCATTGTAATAATTTATATTTCAATTGCTCAGAACATGATTTGTAAATTGACTTCAGATTTTCTTGTATTTACGCAACAAGGTAATTCTTAAAAATAGATTCTTTCCTTTGAATTATTCCTTTTCGTCTTGCTAATCTATATTCTATGTCAGGAACGGAGGATTCATGTTATGCTTCTCTTTCTTTGCTAGAGAAAATACAGCAGCCAATCAAAACATTATAAACGAAAAACTACATTTCTCATGAACCCCCGTAGTCCCCCTTCCACTGGGTCATGCATAGTATCTAAGGTCCTGTGATGATCAATCTTCTTTTCTTTGTTGCCATAGACGCTGAGTTAAGTGAACATTTTTGCTAACATATGCGCGTATTTACTGACATAGAGTTTGTGTTTGCGGTTATTGTGGCTTGCACTGTCACTTGCATGCGATTGCTTTAATCGGGTGCTACCGCCCGTTTTTAGGTCTCGCTGAACCAGCGCATGCGCTGCTCTGCGAGACATTTAGTTAGTGGCTTTTCAAAGTGCTACCACAATCTTTTCCTGGCCTCAAGCTTGCGTTCACGAGCGCGTGCACACGCGCAAGGCGCCATGTGGCTTTCATGGCTCATTAAGCCTTGCTCTCTCAAGCACCTTGCTTTGCCCCTCTCCCACCGAAATGAAAACATTGATTACGGGTACCCACATTGCTTCGAAAAGACCTATAACCTTACGAAGTCAAGGAATGCATATTTATATTGTCTCTCTGCGTGTGTTACCAAGATTTTCTTGGAGCTAACACTGACCTCCAGTGTTCATTTTGTGAATTGCTTTTCTGTTATTGTAAATTTTGTAAATATTGTAATGAACAGAGGTGGCTTATTTCTGCATACCTTTTTTATTAGAATGCCCTTCCTGGACGAGGTCTAAATAGTCAATGTACTGGTGAATAGCTAGCTTGTAAATAAAATACTTAGATTTCCGCTTTGTTTTTTTCTCTTTTTAATGTCATTTATATTGGGGATTCCTTTACAATCCGTATTTGAAGCGCATGTCCACCAGTTACCCTTTTAAAGAAAGGATTTGTGTACATAGCTATGTTGTACGGTCTTCGAATACCTGACACAAGCATACACGAACACCTAGCTTCGGTTTTCTCGTTAAAGACCATTTCTGACATTATGAATCAAATGTAATAAGAAAATGTGGCATTCCATTTTGCTGCATTTAAACAGAGGAGTCGTTTACAAATGTCTACAATTGGCATTGTCTTCCTTGTGCGCAAGTTCCCAGATAGGTTGAGCCATATATGAAGCTCTGGGCCCAGAGACTGCCCTTTATTCGCATAGACGTTGCAGCGCTCGGGTGGTCAGCTCAGCAGGTGCTGCTCACTCAGGCGGAAGGACGTGCCCAGGAGCTTTCACGTCAGCTGTTCCCTGAATAGCATGTGTTCGCGGCGATCTAAGACGCGTTATGAGTCAGTGTAAAAATATTAAACTTAAATTTGTTTTTGTTTAGGTAGCTAGTGGAAAATCCAAATGTTGCCTGGATGTGTGCCTTGGGGTTTAGAAGGGAGCGTCTCTCTTGTGTCTTTTTTATGCAGCTGCTGCAATTTCTTGGAGATTTTTGGCACCTCGGTGTACTGCGGACTGTAATTATTTATGTGGACAGCATCACTGTGGGATTCCTTTCAGCTTGTTGTATTTGATTTAACGTTGTGCATTTCTAACACTGGTGCCGGAAGTCTGTGAAATGCTTTCAATTTGAGATTCCTGTATTCATATTAACCATTATCAAGTGAGTAAAAACACCACACCCATTCGAATATTTAGTTTTATTTTATTTTCTCAACGTAAAAAAACTCTTATTATATAATCATAATGCATAATGTGCTTATAGAGTAATTTAAAGATTGGCACCACGTTGGCTCCTTTGTCCATAGTGGTATTAGCTTCGGGAGAACCAAGCATTGGCATAGCCAATAGGTCTCGCCTTTGGGACCGTATAAGTGTTTAGCCATGCAACACTTGATGTTGTTGCATGAAGAATATTGTGCTGCATAACTCAAAACTTATAAGGTCCCAAAGGCGAGACCTATTGGCTATGCCAGTGCTTGTTGGTGTTGCAGTGCATCGGGAGGCGCGATACATGCTTTGGGCCCAGTCCTCTCTCACTGACTGTGTTTGCGCATGCGTGGTAAAGCCGAAATCTGGAGGTTTACTGATCGGTTCACCACGCTGCATGCAAGGAATTTCTCAGCCCTTCTACAGGTCCCAGTGAGCGCCCGATGGGGTGGAAAACACGAGAGCAAGGCCGATGGTTTTGAAGCTCTGGTTTCACTCAGAGCTCCGCCTTCACAGCAGATCTCTCCACTTCTTCCTCTGACTCCCAGTCAGACAAGGAGACTATTCAGGTGGATTCTGAACTGGCCGTCAAACGGAAGCGCAAAGTGCGGCATGTGAGACCTGATATACCCTCCAACAAGAACCTGTTGTTTGACCCCAGAGAGACTGTGCACTCTCGTTCCACAGAACGGGTCCCCGTATGGAGTTGGCCCATTATGTACTAGCTAATCTATGCCAGCCTTTAAGAGGGAGGTACGCAATACCTTGGTGCTCCGAGTGCCAGCGCCCATCTTTGCTGGGGAAGGTGGTGGATACACCACAGCTCAACCCGAACATGGCAACGTTCCTTAAGAAATTCTCCAAAGACCCCAAGAAAGGACTGGAGAGAGCTTGGCGGGGCTGCCAGGAACTGCTCGACATCTCTGGCCCAATCACTAAAATACTTGATCTGGCAGTTCAGGCTAAGGATAATCAGGCCCAATTGGATCCCGCCGAGGTACTGGAGTGGACGCAGAGGACTTTGTGTCTTTTAGGTAACGCCAAATGCGCCTTGTCCACCAAGTGGCGTGAGTCAATTCTTATGCGCATTAGCCCTCAACTCGCAGATTTGGCCTCCACCGAGGCTGGCACCTTGGTCATCTGGTTGCTATTCGGCGACAAGTTTGTCAAAGATGTAGGAAAGTATGTGTCAACCTTTTCGGCCTTAGACAAGGCGCAAACATTATTGAAGAAGGTCTTGAACAGGGGCGTTTTTGTTAGGGCCGGAAGCTATCATGGCCGAGCGACAGGCCGTAGCTTCCAACAGGCCACACGTGGATATGCGCCCAGAGTAGGGGGTGCCCCGAAAACGTTACTCCAACTTCTAATCCACATGAAATCAAGGAAGACGATGTCATGCCCAGCATGGGGGTTACTGTGGTGGAGACAACACCGCAGATGCCTCTTTTGTAGGTGAGCCTTGTTCCTTAATCAGATGTTCTGAAGGGGACACGGATTTAGTTGTTTTATCACAATTGGTTGACGATTTTGCAAGACTCATAGATGTTGCAGACAGTACAAGGGTTTCAGCTGGAATTTTACTCTGCTTCTCGTCAGGGGAAGCTCCTGTCACCTCTCCAATTTCCCAAACCAAGATGTCTTTCTTAGACTAAAAGGTTCAGTCAATTTATAGCCAAAGGGGCGGTGACCGAGACAACCTTACATCCCAGGGGCTTCGTCAGTACAATCTTCTTGGTTCCCGCGAAAGATCAGGGTTTTTGCTTGGTACTCAACTTGAAGGATTTCAACTCTTGGATTGTGTTTCGCCACTTCAGGATGGAGGGCATACATTTATTACGAGATATTCTGCAAAAAGGCGACTGGCTGGTTCGTTTAGATCTATGCCTATTTGGCGGTACCTATCTACACCCTGCATCGAAGATTTCTAACAGTTCCAATGGTAAGATAGGTGCTACGAATTCACAGCCATTCCCTTCGGTCTCTCTTCGGCCCCTTGGTGCTTCACCAAGCTCCTTCGGCTGGTAGTACAGTACCTTTGAGAGAGAGGGGTGCGATTGATCATTCACTTGGACAATATTCTCATCATGGCACAAGACAGAGAGACAGTTCTCTGTCATTTATCTTGGATGAGATGTCTCTTCAGGATCTGGGGTATGTCCTCAACAAGGAAAAATCAGTCATGGTGCCATCTCAGGTATTGGATTTTCTGGGTTTCCAAGTGGTCTTTATTTACGAAGAAAATTCTCTATCTTCGTAAGGGTATGTCTTACTCTGAATAGATTTCCTTGACGAAGGAGGAAAGGACGAAAATGTCCTGGTAGCTAGAACAGATGGGCGCCTGGAATGGCAGAGCCATCTTTGCTTTGACCCCAGAAGTGGTGTTGGAATTGGATGCCAGCCGCTGAGGCTGAGGAGCCAGTTGCGGCTCGGTGGAGACCAGGGCAGGTGGTCCTTGGAGGAATTCTCGCTCCACATCAGCTGCCTGGAATTACTGGCAGGGTCCTTTGTGATTAGCACACTGTCCCCACACAAGACGAGTTGTTGTATCCTATTGCGGATGGACAATATATCGGTGGTATGTTACATCAACCGCTTAGGTGGGATGAAGTCATGACTTTGGCAGAGATTGCCAAGGACTTTCGGCATTACGCCTACAACATCAGATTTTGATAACAGCAGAATACATTCCGGGCTCATCCAATGTACGAGCGGATTGGAATTCCCTATTTCTCCGCGACTCCAGAGATTAGAGGTTGCATCCCCAGGTGTTTCAATCCTTGAATTTGTGCATGAGTCCATGCATGATGAATCTTTTCGCCTCCCAACTCAACTGCCACTGTTCTACAGTTGAAGGCTGGATCCTCGAGTACTGAGCTTGGATGCATTTCTCCAGGATTGGTCAGTGGGTCTGTTGTATGCGTTCCCTCCTTTTTTGATGACCCAGAGGGTCTGAGCACAGGTCAACAGACAGGGAGCAAAATTGGTCTTGGTTACCCCTCTTTGGAAGGCGCAGTCATGGTTTCCAGTGGTGATGGATTTATCGTGCGCCCTTCCGGTTCAAATACGGACTCGACCGTATCTTCTGCAGGATCCTGTGGGCCTAATGACTCGGGGGGTCTTGTGCCTCATGAGGTGGTGACTTTCCTGGGATGCTGGCAAATTCCAGGAGTTTTGTCGTGTACACTGTTTTTCTTATCCCAATCTTAGGCTTCCTCTACGCACAAGCGATATGAATCAGCCTGCCATAGATGGGTTGCTTGGTGCAGTGAACGGAGTGTGGATCCCATGGGATCCGGTGCGCATATCACTGAGATCTTTTTGTCTGATCTGGCCACGCAAGGGCTGGCTTATAGAACAGTAAATACATTCCGTTCTGCTATTTCGGCAGGTCATAGTCATCTGGATGGGTGACCGGTAGGGGAACATCCACTGGTGTGTAAAGTATTGCGAGGACAACGAATGCTGCGTCCCTCACATCTGAAATATTCTACTTTATGGAACAAGGAGGTAGGTATGCGCTTCCTCAGATCATGGCTGGCACACGAGGATCTGATGCGCATACAATTATCAGCAAAACTCACTATATTGTTGTGTCTCATATCCTGCAGGAAATATGTTCGAGCCTTGGATTTAGCAGGTAGAGTGTTTACTTCTTCTGGAGTGTCCTTTTCCATATCGAAATGTACCAAAAACTGATTCAAGATGCATTGTTTATCCTGCTTTTCCAAATCATCACTATCCCTCCCAGGGAGGGTAATGTTTTATCATGATTATAATTGTTTATGTCATGTTTGTTAAATGTTAAACTAGTTATGATTGGAATGCTGGTTTTTCCCACCCTTGGAGATATGGTTACAGAATGAAGGGATGTGGTGCTACAGATTTTTCTCTTTATTTCAGGGGCAGCTAAACGAAACCATCCATAGGGGATTGGGGTTTTGCGTTCCAGTTCCAGTATTTATGGGAGGAGAAGATTTTCCTTCGCAGTTCATATGGTTACTGAGGTCGGCATACAGATCCTTGTTCTTTGAGGAGTCAAGGTTTGAAGTTCACGTTGAGAAGGATGTTGGAAATGAATTTGAGGTTTATTGACACAGAAAAAGTAAGAGTTACCGTTACAGGACATTGTATACTATGCATGAACCAGTGATTGGTGGAAGATGGACTACTGGGGTTCATGGGAAAGGTAGTTTTTCGTTTATAATGTTTTGATTGGCTGCTGTATTTTCTCTAGTAAAGAAAAACAAGCATAATCCTCACCTACGTGTCTTTAAAAAAACTGCTAATTCTTGATGTGATAGCTAGAATTATTTTTATGTCATACTGAGGCAGCAGTGGCCTGTCCTTATGGCGGAGGAGACTCTTCCCCCCTGCCCCATCTTTTTCCCGGCATGAAGACTGTCAAGCTGAGAAAAGGTCAGCCTAACAAACACTCTCTATGTTCAGGTCAGGCAACCAGGTGCAATGCATGCGCTAAATGTGCAGGTGCCTGGCTGCCCGAACTGAACTTTGCTGGGCTGAGGATGTCACAGCTCCTGTGGGCGTGACCTCTTCAGCTCGGCAAAGTGGGTCATTGATATCCTCGGACCTGGGTGCTTCAGTTAAAAGCTCGGAAGTGTCCAGGGCCAAGTGTCTTTCACTGACGAGGTGGAGTGGGGTCAGCAGTTTTCCTCACTTAACTACCTGGTTCCCAGCGGTGGCGTCCAATCACCACTTGCTGCTTGTTTGAAAAAAGAAAATGGAACTGGCGCTGCTTGTTCTTTACATCCCACATGCAGGTTGCAGTATTCTTAGTAGTCATGCGGCATGCTGCAGGATGTGCCTTACCTTAGCTTTCTTCAAACATACAGGAAATAATGAAGGATTAATGTTATCAATAGCGATCATCATGGCTCCCAGCTTTTAACAGCATTCTCAGCTCTACTACTGCTGTTGCCTGTTGGTACACCGCACCCTCCATGCGTCTGCGTCTTGATATATGCGGCAGAGTCAGTACGGCTCAATTGATCTAAATCTATAAGGCACTCTGCCCAAAGTATTGCTTCAAGCATTGGAAGGTCTCCCTAACCACCTTTAGCGGGGCTTGCTGATCTGCTCCGCCGTGGGCCTTCCCAAGTGTGACCCGAGTGAGAGAGGAAGTGAGTTGGTGTCAACAACAGTTGCTACAGCGGTAACATCCGCCATGTTGGTTTGGGGGAATGTCCCAGGGGTGTGAGTTATATAATGCAATGCTACACTACCGCCTTTGACTCCCTACCTTCCAGAAACTGTTAACAGAGTAGATCACATGACATAAGCTCTGAGAATATGAATTCAGGCATAACCGATGGACATGAAAATAATGATTTCTTTAGGGGTTGGATGGCTAGGGGTGCCCGCCCCCTCTGTAGTATTCATGCCCGCTCTCTGTACCCTTCTTAGTTATGGAGTATATGCCAGCCATGCTGGGTGCCTGTGACTGAATAGAACAGGCAGCACCATACAGCCGAGATGGCCTCCCCTACACATGGTACGCCCCCATTCTTTGACTGAGAGAGTGGCAGCCAGTGACCCTAACATAGCTACAATTCCCTCGGAATTGTAGCCTCTTTTCTGCCACCCGATTGGGGTCTTGTGGGTTTGTTTTAAAACCGTGGAACCTGGTGGCATAGTTTTTGATCCCACCTACCCCATTTGCCAAAATTGTGCGCTCACAGGCAATCTTTTTTTGTATGTATTCCTCTGCTTCCTTTTTGTGTGTGTGGTTCAAAATTAAAACCGGACTTAATATTATTTTGGAAAGGGGGCAGTGCACAATCTGTTAGTCTATTCACCAAAATGTTATATGGGAGAGTATAATTTACCCATCATCAAATAATGTCTTAAAGCAGGAGACAAAGTGCTACTTGCTCTTTGGTGAAAGGGCAGTGAAAGGATGCAGGAGCTGTGCACAGATGTCAGAGGATAGTTCCAGCGGATTTAGTGAGGTGTGACATAGAGGATGTGGCTAAAGTGAATAGATGAGGCTGTTCAGCTGGCACCGTTGATCGATGTGGCAGTGAAGAGATACAGATTGTGTGGAGAGAGGAAGTAGAGAAGAGATGCTGAGTTTGAAGAGTGATGGTGAAGTGATGAGAGTCAGGAGCTTGGGCAGAGGCTGCAGTTTAAAAAACATAATGACAGTGCCACACTTCAAAACAGCTGTGGGATTTTGAATGAGGATTTGACATTTTGTAATGTTTTCATGTTTGACTAGAAGCTTTCAAGTTGTCCCTACAATATAACTCCCTCCCTAAGACTCCCAGTGGATCCGATGTCACTAAAAAAGACACAATGGTGCGCAGTCCTGAGCTTTCCTTTTACAAACACTTGCAGTCGGTGGTGTAGACTAATTGTGCTCATTCACAGAAATCAAGACACACACAGAGTATTGTGTAGTGAAATGAAAACCCAGGACTAGAGAATTGCGTTGTTGGTCGCAAGGAGTCATCCAGTCACCTTAATATTAAGGGCGAGCCAGTTAAGCTTGGTTAATTAAAAATCATATACATATTAGGCTAGTACGTGACTAACTTTTTAACTGAGACACCATGGTATTCAGAAAATTTTGCTCAGATCTAGGAAATGATAAATGGATGTTTACGCAAGGGCACAGAAGCCAACCAAGCCTTCTGGTGTTTGCATGCTGGGACTTGTACGCCCCTTATTCTAATGCTACTATATATCCTATTGTGTTATCTATCTATATATATATATATATATATATATATATATACGTCTTTGTCTGTGTGTGCATGCGCACCAGTTTTATCTGTGCCCCGCCCCCTTCATAATCATGTCAAGCGATGCCACTTTATGGAAAGCAGTGAGGTGCATGCCCACCGGGCACTTCTCGACTTCCCCTCTGGCAGCCATCATTCCTGCCCCAAACCCTGAGATGGTTTAATGGCGACGCCATAGTGGAACTAGATTTTGAAATGTGCTTTTGGCAGCAGGAATATTGCTCAAAAGTGGGTGAATTCCTCAAGGGACCAGTTGTCCTCAAATTCTAAGAATCGTTGCATTTTTAATAGAATTTCCTAAGAAATATGACGCCTGTCTCTTTAATTTCGTGTCGCCCTTTTGCAAACTGTCTTCCCTTTTCTTCCTGCAGGGGATCTTTAGCTGTGCCCTTTTCCTAAAACTCAAAAGCAGTGAAGATGCCTAAGGAGGCTCTAGATGAAAACTAGGTAATACACTGAACACACATGCAGGCCTTACCAGCTCCTGGTAATCAGCAGGGCGTGCAGTTGTGTATCCATAGGGGTACAGCAGCAACTGGGAGTAGCTGTGGATGGAGACAAAGCCCTTGATGTTGCCGTGAGACTTGACAAAGTCCACAATGGCCTTCACCTCTGCCTCGGAGTTGGCTCTTGGTCCTCTGTAGGTCTCACTGCAGGGGTTTGAGCTGGCACCGGCACCTATGGAGGAAAAAGACCATTGTTCTTTGGATGTTTAGCAAATGCAAAGATTCCCCTCGCTAGGTGGGTTCACTGAGGCTTTGTTTCTTTCGGATCCAAGACTGAGAACTCATTGGCTGGACTTGTAACTCTCTGGAGAACTCTTTCATGCACTGGGTGATTGTGACCACACTGGAGTGCGGGGGAATGCAGGTAAATGAAATGCTACTCAATGGAAGACACTGGCTCTCACTAGGAGGCAGTGCCACTTACTGGAAAATATTCGTACTTCTTGGAAGTCGGGGTCACTCATTGCATAAAGTTGGTGAGGACAACCTCGGGCGCTGTAGACTGCTTCCTCAGCACACATACACCAGTCCAAAAATGTGGTGCCACTCACCGGAAGACAGTGCTATTAACTGTGAGGTCACCTGGCTTCATGGAATGCTGAGCCACAATGTTACAGCAGTGCTGCCTATTTCAAGGTTTCCTCCTTTTTTGGACAGTGCTACCAGGTGACTTACTGGAGGTTGCCTCACTCTTTTAATGGCACGGCCAATCAGCTGAAAACGGTGCTACTCTTTGGAAAGCACACCAGCTCCATCCCGGGAAGGAAGCATTACTCATTAGAAGCAGGACTACTTATTGCAGTAGTTGGTTAACTCTTGAAAACAAGTGTCACTCGCTGGATGGCATAGTTGCCTTACTCTTTGGAAGGCAGCGCCACTCAGGGGGGAGACATTGCTATTTACGGGAAGGTTGTCTCACTCACTGTGGACACAGCACTTTGCTGACTTTTTCATGATATTATGAACTCCTGCAGCACATCACTATTCGGCATCCTTATTAATAAACCTTATTCCGTATTTCTTTCCACATATGTGCTTTGCGTGCCCTTTCAGTATTTCCCATCTTAACAGAACTGACTAGCAGACGAAGGATGTAAAATATCCAAGTGCACCTTACCTCCAAAGCCTGCATCCCAGTTTCTGTTGGGGTCCACACCAACACAGGAGGATCCGGCATTGATGGATCGGGTTTTACGCCACATGCGGTTCTGTAATTGAACATGGAGGAGAGGTTCTGTGTTAGTATTGTCACATTTATCATCACAAGCAATTCCATGGCTCCTTTTTCCACACATGCGTATCAGACAGGTGCTGGAAAGGCGCAGAACCTTACTAGCAGTAGGTTTCTACACTGTGCAATGCAGCCACTAACTGCGATATGACATGATGTCCCAGTTTGACATTATTTTGGTGTTCATTGTCCCTTTGCGAGCACACAAGCAATGGTCAGATGTGTCATCCCTGTGCTCTCCAATGATTATATTGCCACAGAACCAAGTCAAAAGTGTCCAAAAGTGATTGTCAGGCTAATTTTCAGATGAGTGGTAATGGAAAATCTTGAAATTTCGGGCAAAAATGCTTGAATGGGGGGGAATCCTGTGGTGGAAGAAATGCCAGCAATTGATTGTCCTACAATTCTAGAGTTCGCTCCACAGCGTTGTAGCTTTTCTTTTACCACCGAATTCAAAATCAGGGCCATGTCTGTGTATACGTGGTAGTAAGTGCGGTCAAAACCACAATGGTGATGTTGGTTTATAATGATGTGAACACATTCCCACAGGGAATAGCATGGGAGCACAAACTCATTTCCACGTTGGCCACTGAATCAGTTGCCTTATGGGGATTTTTTTGATCGTCTTATCATTGGGATACTTTGACAGCTCTTTTAGAGAATCTGCCCTCAACAGTGAGGTGAAAAGCTCTCTAAATTTGTACCAAACCTGTCTCTGAGTTTACTTGGGTTAATCCTCTTGTCTGCAATTTATATCCTTTCCTGACTGCAGTTGAGATACTCTGGTGCTGGGTCGTAAATCTGAGAATAGCTAAACTGCATGGGCTCGAAGCGAACAAAGCCCTGTAATAAGACGGCTAGTCTTTGGAAACAAAAGGGCTACAGTATTGCCCATGGGCTCATATTGACTGACCGTTGTTTCTGAGACTTGAGGTAAAGCTAAGGAACCAGCCCATCTGTGAGCGCCTGTGACCTGCTAACACGGTGAGGGGATTTGGAGCAGGATGTAGATCTGGTCCAGTGGGTGAGAATCTTTCAGTGGTCTAAACATGCTCATTCTCATGCGGAAGAACTGTGATGATGTTCCATCAGAATACTAACCATAAAATATCACGGGGAACTAAATATTAAGTTAAAAAAATATTGTGAACTTAAGTATAGGTTTACTATATGTACCTCCAAATATATGTACCTTGACTTTTCATATACATCTTCAAAGTACGTAAATGTGGAGTTAAGATTAGTACACATAGACTCACTGATATGCACTCACTCTCATAATATTTTGGCCCTCGATAGTTAGGTCACAATCTTTTGGCCTGAGGATATTTTTTGTCCTCAGTATGTTGACCCACACGACAGAGACTGCCCCAGGGGTGTACTTGGAATCCTGCCTGAGAGCCATTCGACGCTTTGCAAGCACTGGTACACTGGGAAGGATGAAGCCGATGGAAGAGAAACGGGTAACCAGGAGCACTAGATATGGAATATGACAAATCCAAGGAGGGAACTACAGAGGGAAGGGTAAAACCCAACAAAGGTGATGAAACGAGAAGCTGGGTACAAACTGAGCGTCTGGGAGGGAGTCGTAACAATTGCTGCTGCCATACATACATGATGGCTCTTGAGGAAAACATATACTGTTGGTGTCTCTAATGAGCCAGAGGAGATACTAGATAAGGAGGGGGGGGGGGTATGTGTATGTATATATATTTTGACAGAAAACTGCGATTTACAATCATGCAAGTGGAAATGTCAATAACACAACACTGTTGTCTTTGTTTCAAATGAGCTATACCAGAAAGCGTTACTTTGGTTTGGTATTTCATATCACAAAAAGATGTCACTGACGTAACGTACCGATGAATGGGTGTATGCAAAACCATCAGGGTTGGTGACAATCTCCAGGAGGATGTCCATGCTGTTCAAGAGGCTGGGATTGTTAGCATGGTCATCAACAATCTGAAAGGAGAACAACAGAGCATCACTAGTGAAGGAAGGCAGTCTAAGCCATGACATCTGTGGGCACCAGCTCGTGGTCCAAGAGTGAAGCGGTGCACCAAGAAACGCAGCTATTAATTTTCTTATGCATGCTGTGGACCTCCTATGTGCCCAAATGTATATTTTATCAAATTGTTTTTACATATACCTAATTGCATATATTTTCTACATATACACTGTACTTATTTTGGACTTTTCATATCATGACGATCTGGCAATAAGTAAAGTTTGCAACAGAGATGTTGCCAATGGTACAAATATCCCTGTAGTAGAGGTCTAATGGCCATGGTTGGGAAGGAGGGCCATTAAAGCAGATACATTTCAGGCTCCAGCAGACAAGCCAAGCTAGTCTTGTCTGAGAAATTAGGAATCTACACAAAGGATGAGGTTGCCCTCTCTACAGTCAATGAAGGTGCACCAATAGAAACAAACATACCTTTCAATTTTTTCTAAACTAGGTATTGATTTGCCAACGAGTGGGTCACCTGCCGGGTTATGCTCAAATTTATACATATTTCTAAAATCTCTGGTGCTTGACACCAAGTGGCTTCTCCAAGATAGAGTTGGAGGATACCAAAATGTTTCCTATGACCCCCACCAATCAGAGAATGCAGAATAGCAAGCCACTATCGAAAACCAGGGTCCACCCTTCTGAAGTCTTCATCATCCCAACTCAACCAAACACACAATTCCCTCTTTTACACTGAGACCAGTTCATGCAATCAATGTTGTCTTCCTATAAGAATTACTACACTCGTTGCCTCTGGGTGTGGCACAGCATAGCCATCCATCCGGTCAAACAGCGTCCACCCAGTAAATGTTGGTCAATCATACTGTACCTTCTTGGCGAACCACACTCCGCTGGCTTGGGTGACCCATTCCCGGGAGTGAATGCCAGTATCGATCCAGAAGGCTGGACGGTTGGGGCCAGTGCTGAACTGTGTAGAAAAAGAATAGTATGTCTGATGTAGGAACTGCAGTTCTCCCAGAGTTTTCCTTGTTGAAAAGTAAAACAAAAGCAAACAAAACGTACCCCTGAGCTGCTCAGGAGACAACTACATACTGAAGTATTGTACTCCATCCGGGAGTATTTCAATGTGTTATGGGTTAGAGGGTGGAAATTATTAAAATATACACTTTGTTGGCTTCAGGCCACCTCATTACTCTCAAACCCTACTTGGTGTGCACCTTTCCCCTTTGGTCTTTCACAACATTTCCTGCTCTGTATCTATTTCAGTCTCTTTTTAACTAATTGTCTGTGTATTCGTACCTGTCTATGTCACAGAAAAGAAATATACCCCTGAACCTCTTCTTTCATTTTTATATGGCGGCCTGCATCTCTAGAGTATTTTTTGTCAAGATAAGGTGGCACTAGTGAGGATCTGTGCTTCTAAGGGCTGCCTACAACCGTTTGAATGGATTTATGGACTTTGTTATCTGGAGATATGTGGTCACTGCAATTTTACTTCACATTTTGGTGGTGAAGCACTGGAAATTAAAGTGCCTCTTAGTCGCCTAGGATAATACGGGGGCAATGGCACATCTCAACACAGGATCAACAGTGCTAAGGGTCCAAAGCTATGCAACTCTCCATCTCAAGGGGGGTTTTATTGAAGCATCTGATAAAACAAAGTGCATTTTAGTACTGAGGTGTATCTTTACAGATTTGACATATTTTGAAATAACTGCTCTAAACAAAGCCCACAGGATTTTCAACCCAGAATGTGTTTTTCTTTATCACTGGCACCATTCTTGGATGCAAGGTCACTTAATAAATGGAGCACTGAAGATCTGTATCTTAACCAGATATCCATGGACAATGATTATATACAAGTTGCACTGGGACAAGCTTCCTTGCATTGCATGCAGCATGAGTGGCAGGAGTAACATCTTTGGGTTCCACTTACCTTCAAGACATAGAGTGGGCGGCCCTCGTAACTCTTGCCGATCTGGATCTTACTGACCAGCCCTGGGTTTTCAGCCACCAGCGCATCCATGAATGCGTAAATCTGTGCGTAGATAGAAGGCCAAGGGTTAATTGGGTCTGGTATCTCTCCTCACTCAGACTTATTATGTTGGGGTACAATTAATATTTTAGTCGCAATAGCTCGAGGGTAATCATTTGAAAATGTACCTTTTTGCACTGCTGGTAAAAAAATCTCAGTATGGTCAGTGCTAATATCAAAAACTTTATGTAAGGTACAGGTTGTATTCCCAGAGGGGCCGAATCTGCTTTTCATCCACCTGTAGTCAATAACACAAGTTGGATAAACATATTACTTGTTACTTAGGGCCTTCTTTAAATCTTGCTGGTATGTGCACTCCGTCACAACGGTGATGGTGTACACATACCATCAAGACTGTGGTGCTCCCACCAAATTTAAAAGCAGCAGACTCCAGCTTTACCCACGGCAGAGACTACTCTGTTGCTGTCGTGATTAAACCACTCCTATGGCCCTATGGAGTAAAGACTGTCGGAGGCAGACCTCTCATTTAGATGGGCAGAATTAGACGTTGGTTTTCACTGCCCGTCACCACAGGAAAATCCTGGTGGTAAGGGTTAGTTAAAACTGCTAAATGCTTCCTTGCCATGGGAGATGACTCCCATTGCGGGGGAGCATTTTATTTTTTATTTCAATAAAGAAAATACAGCTTGAGGATTATCTTTTTGAAAATAAAAAAAGAAAACAGTTTTATGTACGCTCTATCATGCTGACGGAGCCGTGCACCAAACTTCAAAAAGCATTGACAGAAACCACTGTGAAGAGCTTCCTGACAATGATTTAGGAAATAACAACCTGCTTGGCCTAACTCTTGACAAAATCCATAAAATAACATCCAAGATTGAATCCTTCAACCTTCCTACTGGACTGTACTCTGTAGCTTCTTTCAAAGAGGTAGTTATGCCACTAGCATGAATCTGAGCCTTGTTTAAAAACCTCTCTTCGGTTTGGCTGGGTTCCCAGTAAGGTAGAACATGCCATCAAGTTAACGCAAACAGCAAGGAGGTATTCAACTAGTGTCCCACCATCACTCTTCTCTGCCTGAACAATATCCTGGCACAAGCGGTGACTAAACATTTATGTGACTAAGTACACACCCATAACTTCCCTCAGCCTCAGGACAGAGGGCACAGTGGTCACAGTTGATGGAAAAAGACGGGTAGTGTGGTGTCTGCTGTCAATAGACAAGAGTACAAGGGACCACTCTGGACTCAATCCAATCCACCTCAGAAGGTCGACTACCACAGCCACACAATAGACCAACTACCAGCATACATCTTTCAACGTTCAACTCAACAGAAACTAGTAACCCGTTGGAGAGTGAACTGCTGGGTCCTCACTGTACACCAACAGGTATTCCACTCAGTATTGCAGTGTAATGTTTGTATAGCGCTTACCTACTCCTATGTGAGGCGTTGAAGTGCTTAAGCACAAGGAGAGCAACTACATCATGTAGAATGTGTGGTTGGAAAGGTGTTGATTTTGTTTTGAGCCTATGTGGGAAGTGGGTCAGTGCTGTGTATGATGCCAACCAAGCCTCAGTTATCGTATTATAGGGTGCGGAGCCTTAGTTGTGTAGTGGGTGGGAATGTGAGAGACAGACAAGCAACTTATACTTGCAATAACGACGAAACATATAGGCAGCTACACAGCACCAGCCGGGCCATAAAGGAAGAAGGATGTTTAGTATATGGAGCACTCCAAAAAAGAGGGGGTAACCACAGAAGGCCCAGAAATACAGACAGCAACAGAGATAGTATTGAATGAGTAGAAGGACACCAAACGGACAAGAATCGACCTACTTACAAGGACAATGCTACCCAGGTTGCAAAAGTGCCCTGTATATGCTCAGCCACACACAAATAATTGAAAGACATCTGCCACATTTTGAATGATATTTGCCTTTTCAGATTTAGGCATAATGGATGCCATTTCATGTGTCTATGTGTCTATCAGATGATATATTGAGCATGGTATAGGAGAAAAGTGTGTGGTTTACCAGTGGGGCACAGAGATGTTCAACCACTTGCAGTAGAAGGCAGAAGCCCAGAAGGAGCTGCCTCTCATATCTGTGTGTGGCAAGCTCAGGGCCTCTCATAACCCTATAGAGGCCCAAGCCACATCTGCTTGATGTTTATACTGAACAGGATCTATCCGAGTCCTTTCTGCTTTCCGGATTGTTCTGATGTTTTCCAAGGGTGACCCACCACGCCCTCCCTACCCTGGATCAATTTCTCTCCCTCCCTTCTGCCACCACTTACCAATGGCATGGCCTCCACCTGAAGGGACTTCTTACCTCAGATATGGTATGGTAAGCAGCGTAGTTGAAGGAATTTGTAGAGCGGCCCATCCAACGTGATTGAACCAAATCAATTTCTTCCTCATCCAAGAGTGTCTGTAAAAACACAATGAAGTCTGTGAGCATGCCAGGATCAAGACTGAGTATAGAAGCATAGGGGTAACGAAAACAAATACAAAAAAGCTAGATCAGAAACACAGGTCCAACTTTAGACAACAGCTGTAAGCTCATGCTGGGGGAGCAAGCAACAGACATCTGAGAGGTGGGTTCAGAAACCCAGAATTGCACACCAAAAAGATCACAAATGTGTTTTTTTAATATATTCATTTTTATTGCTTTCTATAAACAATATAGATATAGTGCTTGCAACCATACAAACAGTGAAAAGTGAAATGGTGTTCATCTCCTGTCCCCTCCTGGACATTGAATACTTGGTGGTTGATACATATGCAAGGAGGATATGTTTTTCAACTCTGTCCATTAAGGCTTTCTCTCAGCCACTACGAACACTAGGTTCTCAGGAATGTCCTTGTACATCCACAGATCTTGTAAACTGCCTATTCTGCAGATGCCCAATAATCCATATACCTATGCCTTTCCCCAATGAGGGGAGATCGACATACCTCCATTTCTGTACTACGCCCGCTGGGCTACCTGGCATCCTATCCCTGCTAGACTCTTCGGACTTGCTGGACCCTCCCAGCCATCCATAATCCCCAGAATGGTTATATCTTGGGGTCTATCTGCACAAGGTGGCCTACCACGGCTGCCAGTTCCCTTTGGATTTGTTGCCAATATTTCACATTTTCTGGGCACGCACAAATAACGTGTAAAAATATACCATGCATGTTTGTGCAATGTGGACAACATCTGCCATAGCCTGGTCAGTGATAGTATGCTCTGTGGAAATATTTAAATTGCATGAGTCTCAGGAGGGAGGCGATGGCTAAAGTGCACAGGGCCATTTAAGTCTCTACCCATTCATCATCTTCAAGCTGTCCAAGGTCTTGTTCCCATTTTTCCCTCAAGCATAGAAAAGGATCTGGCGCATTGAACAAAAGAGATTTATAGACCCTGGATTTACCTTTTTACCCAGTTGCTCCATCATCAATTTACTTTCTAAGGGATTGAATTGAGGTACTACCCGTAGTTTCTCTTTGTAGGTTTCCAAAGCATGGTGAAGTTGCAAGTATTTGAAGAATTGAGGGGCATTGGGAAAGTGCGGGATGCATCGTACTTACAATAATAAGATGCATCCCTGTGCTTTCCTCTGTGCTGGCGCACAATAGGCTGCCATGTGCCAACGCAGGCACCCTTGCACCCATCTTTTCCTTGTCAGTAAGATATAGCACGCCCTCTTACAACCACTTTAAATGCTTCCCAGAGGGATGCTTACGATGTAACTGAGCCCTTGTTGTATTCAAAATACCCTATAATGTATCTCTGAACAGGAGACCTTGGTGCTAGTCCTGTACCCACCAGGCGTTCAACCACTATAATCCTCATGGACCACTATTCGCTTCTTTGAGAGACAACTTCGTTGGTAAGTGATCCGAGAGTCCCCTTGGGAAGATACACTCCTGAGTGATAGTGGTGGGATTAAAATGTGATGTGCATTTGAATAATAAGTAAAATTGCTGATCTGCCCCATACCAGTGGCGCCACACGTCTGTAAAACTAATAGGTTGCCCACCTGCTAAGGGTCCATGATCTACTCTCAGAGACTGTGCTGTTGACATCCAGTGCGGAGTTCACCATTGAGTTAAAATGCCCACCTACGAGATTGCCATCCCTGGTGGTGTATTTAGGAGTGAATTGGAGATGTGTTTGAGTGTGTCCTCTTGTAGGCCAGTGGGGACATATATGCGAGCAAGAGTCCCCCCGCCCTCTCATTATGATGAATCAACCCAACTGATCAATTTGCATGTATGATAGGGTAAAGGGGAGTGTCTTCAGCAGCAGGACAGCGACACCTATGGAATCCGGTGTGAAACCTGAATGGAACACACTGGTGTACCCATATCTGCTAAGAGAGTTTTATTTGGTGCACCAGTGCATCGCAAGCCATTGGCACTCCCCCTACACACATGGCTTCAAGCAGCCCTCAGGGCTTCTGTGCCTGGTCCTCTGTCATCACTACTTCTACGTTAGTGGGGAGAATGGGAAGGGTAGGATGAATCTTCGCCAGCGCAGGCGTCACCATCAAATGCTTCCCAAATGTACCGATGTACAGTAGTTGTCTTCTATATCGTTCTCGGTCACAGCTGCTTCCTGCTGCCGCCATGTTGAGACACAACACTTTTTGATCACTGCCATCCTGTGCTCTGCGCACTTACTTTTGGAGGTGATGGGTGCTTCTCCTCCCTATAACACAATGTGTACACTAAAGGACCTTTATTGGGGAGGGTGGATTAATGCAGTATCTTAATGAATGGTGATGGAGAGATGCTGATTTAAGCACCTGCCATTTTGGCTCACTGGCCACCCCCCTCCACAAGTATGGGTTAACAGAAAAATAATTTCCACACCACAGTGATTTCTAGGTTTCATAAGGCAGCTACATCCATATATTGCTGAGAGCGTCACCAGCCACCATGTCGAAGATCAGGCTAATTATGCTATTAGTCCAACCAGGAGGCCCATAAAACAGCAATTTCTAAGAGATACATTTGGTGCAGCCTGAAGCCCTATTGTAGAGCACCGTCTGAGCGCAACCCAGAACAGTGATGAAAGGGCAAACTCTGAAAGCTAGTTTTGGTATATCTGCTCATTGCCTTTCTTGATTCAGCCAGAAAACCAGCCATACATCACCCTCTCTGCTTCCCCCTTTGATTCGGCCAGTAGGCCCATGGTTATCCCAACCAAAGTGGGTCTGCCATGCGCCTGTTTCTGACCCATTTTCACTGACCTGGAGGTCTTCGATCATGATGTCATACTGGATGCCGTTGGACTCTAAGAAGGCTTTGACGGCTTGGAGACTGCGGAAGGGAACTCTGATATCGACAGGACTTCCTGGCTGCCTGAGGGACCTCCAGAAGTCAAGCTACAAAGGAGCAAATAAAAGCATAAGTAAAGAAATACATCAGTATCAGTAAATTTGCACATAAGACACAGTAACTATCATGACATGTTGAGAGAGGAGTCATTTGGGAACCGGTAGGATTATCAAATGTTTCAAATGTGTCCACCCCATATGCCCTAAGAAGCGCTCTCCGGAAAATATCTGGTATATTTCTCATATGTATTTTACAATATTCTGTCTGAGTCTGAGACTGTGGTAGTAAACAAGCAGAGACACTGCATACTGTCCAGGTCAGTTCAAGTCAAGAGGATTTAGGCATGATGGAAAATGCCAAGTATATGTCTGAGCCCTCAGGGAAGCTACTAACACCACAAGGAACTTGGATCAATGTGTCCATTCATCCCTTGTGAGTTTGGCACGTCACTGACTGACCCTGCCCGGGCCCTACTGCCCTTTTCAGAGACTCTTTTCTATTGGTGTTTCCATCGATTAGTGTATGAGCCTCCTATGTATCCAATGAAAAGGTCCATATGGAAAGCTGTAGAACAGATGCCATCTCACCTAGAGATCACTGTACTGAGGCACATCTAAATGTCTCTTTGTAAAAGTCTGCATAAACCTCAAGCGGTGTCCTTAGCTGAGCACTATGCCGAACACTCTGAAGTCGATTGATGCTATCTCATGCAGGAGAAAAATAAAGTGAAGTCTGACAATCCACGGCTAATGAAACTTCATTTTGTTGAATTTCTAAAATATAGAAAATCATTTTTATGGAAAAATAGGAGGAATTTCAAGAGGGAGTAGAGTATAGGTAGCACGGAGGTGCTGTGTGTACAAGTGTTGACCATGGGGGCAGATGTGCTAGGCCAGCGGGTCTTAACCTATGGTCCAAGGACACCTGGGGTCCTTGACACCTACTGGAGGGGTCAACGACTGCTTAGAAAGTTAAATAATATTAATAGAATAATAAAGTGATTAGGATTAAAAACACAATGTAAAATTGAACGTTTTAAAACTCTCCATAAAATGTGATTGAATTTGAAATTAGAGGCTAAAAATGTAATTGGTGTCCTCAGATTGATTCATGGGAGCAGTGCAAAGGCATTAACAGAATACAGCATGGTGGATGGGTAGCCTCAGTTTAGAATTCAGAAAAGCCCCAACCTTTCCAACTAAAATGAGACTGTAGATTCTTTTTATATTTGTTTGTGAATTAAATAAAATATTTCGTCATTTGTGTATTTGTTTGATGAATGCTAGCTTCTGTATTTTCTTGTATTACTTTGAGGTTCAAATAAACTCGCATAAACATCGTATAAATGCAGGGCTCCCGGCTTCCAGTAATGACTCAGTGGGAGTCCCCAAATTTCAATAATGATTCAGTGGGAGTCCTCTTACTCCAGTAACGATTAAGAGAGGGACCACATACGTCAAAGGGTTAAGAAACACTGTGTTGGGCTATAGGTGTGGCCTACTGGTAGGGTTGGGGGTAACAGGGAATAAGCAGACGTAGAGATACTAGGATATGGGCATGGACAGGGATACAAGAGTACAGTTATGACAGAGGTACTACAGTATATGCAAGGGTATCAACATGGGTAGAAGTACTAAGGTATAGATACTTATTTATGAATAAGAGTAAACTTGCAAGAGTAAAAGCAAGAGCAGAGGCACTGGTGTATACATAGGATTAGAGATATTGAGGTATAGGCTGCAGTAAAGGTACTATGGCATGGGTAGGGGTAGAGGTACTTGACCATAGGCAGGGGTATGAATATGGGTAGAAGTATAGGTACTAACTTGCTAGGGTACGAGAAGGGGTACAGGTAATGTTGTATAAATAGGATTAGAGGTATTCCGATACAGGCTGCCACAAAAGTGCTAGGGTATGAGTAGGGGTAAAGTGACTATGGCATATGGAAGGGTATAAATATGATTAAAAGTACTGAGGTGAAGGTACTAACTTATAGCTAATGTTAAAGGTGCTAGGTGTTCGGGTAAAGGCCGTGACAAAGGTATGAGTAGGGGTAGAGGTGCTAGGACTAAAATCGGGGTAGAGGACAGGAGAAAAAGGGAAAACATATTGCAGGGAGAAGGGAGAGAGGCAAATGGGATACAGGAAGAGGGGCAAAGAGAGAAAAGAGTGGAGTGGTGAGAGGCCTCTCCCCTCACAAGATAAAGAGAAAGCAGGGCAAAAGGAAGAGTCTTTTTGATCCTGGAAAAACAAACAGCATGGATTTTTTGACATGGAGGGCAATTAGTGGAATGAATGCAACACCCTTAAAATACCTTTGATTTGGACACATTAGAGACAGCCGAAAGGTAGACAAACTTTCTTAAGAACAAGGTTCACTTAGAATGGTTTTATCCATCATGACATAGAACCATGCAGAGTAACTCAATGTGATGTCAGGCTTTTCAACTTAAGGTACCTGTGGTACCTACAGATGTACATGCGTATGGCAGGTAATGCTAGCCCAGCCCCTGCACCTCTCCCACTCTAGTCCCTGGTCTCAAGATGTAAACCGTACTTATGCTATTGTTTCGCTCTCTCAGTCCATGACAGTCTTTGAAAAATGCATGGGATAGTTCTCATTGTGGCCCAGGTTTACTATTCTTTGAATGACGCAAGGCAACGCTGCACCAAAGTTGCTTTGCTTCAAAGGGAGAAAGAAAAAATGTGCCTTTTCTACTAAGACATAGTGCATTTTGTCTCTCCCCCATCCCTGGTGCACGTTTGGCAGCCATGCACCAATGTACACACCCCTGAGCCATAGTACAAGGGTGTGGGCATTACTGAAGCATAGGTTTTCTACTTTACGGGGTTCTTCCAGGGCACAAACTATGCTTGAAGGCGATTCCCACTTTGGATGTGTGCTCTACAATACAGCACACGTGCAAAGTTGGAAAAACGATTTTGGCGCAAATCCCTGCATATAAATGTTTGTAGATAGGGTTTTGAGTCAGAATCCATGGGTCGTTACATGGGAACGCCCAAGCACCATTTATGGAACTCCCCCTTGATGCAAAGTAACGCAAAGCAGCGCACAGCGCAACTTTGCATTGCTTTGGGATACTGTCCAACGCAAATACTGATTTGTGTTGGATAATAAATCCCACCCTAGCACTTTGCACCAGGTGTGTGTCACAAAGATGACGCAAACCCAACGCAACGCATCAGGAAATCTCGGCCGTTGTCCTTTGCAAACACTGCGTCCTGTAGTGATAGTGGGGTTTACACCCATCCCTCCAGGGGGCTTAGATGCTGGGCCTCCACTCGCCCTCTGACCCTGGTCGTACCTGAAGATGTTCCTCTTCCTCCAGGCCCCTGACCAGGGCTCCTTGTGCGTCATCGGCAGGGACGATTCGCAGGACCTGGTGTCTGCAAGAGGAGAGAGGCTCGGTCAGATGTCTTTGTCGCATGTGCCCATCCTTCACCCACCCCCCCCCGGTCCCACTGTAAACCGGCATTTGGAATACCCTATGAATGGGGTACCCAGTAATAGCAAAATGTATTGTTTAATTGATTAAAACCATAACAATCTTTTATCACAGTAAGCCATAATACATAATAAACTGAATTCATTATTGAGAACAGTGTTAAGTCCATGTGCGGCGGTGGGCCAGACATTGTGCGTTGTTTAAGTGCATTATTTGACTTGTAGCTGATCGTAGCTGTGACCGCAAGATTCATTCTTGACAATAAATAAAAATGTAAGCAAGAAATTTAAAAATTCCATCTGAGGTTGTTAAATGTGAGCTGTCTTTCAGTGTCTGTTTTGCAGAACCTGTACCCGGTAATGAGAACCCTGGGTCTCAAACCCTAGCAGGCCTCCTCAAACCAAGAGCACCCTGGAGCCGCTGGTGCCTGGCGAAGCGACCTGGGTAAAGCCAGGCCTCTGGCCTCTCCTCTCCCCTGGATGGGCCCTTTAAATATCACTGTGAAAGGCAATCGCCATGGGCATTATGTCTGCAGTTAGGAGATTTTGCAGTAAAGATGTGTATTCATTGGCAGTAAATAAGCTACTGCCAATTAATTCAGCATCCATACAGGGCTGGGTTCCAGCAGTCTTCAGCGATTGGTTTTCGGGTCTAGAAACTGCTGTGAGATGTTCCGCTGGTTGCTGTCCATGTCAAAAGGCATCGGGCCGCTCAAATGTCCTCAGCAGCATGGCTTACGGACGAGATGTACAACGTTGCAGAAGATTAATCGTGTCTATATTTGTCAGCCATTAAATGTAGCTCGGTGGATTATGGCACCGGCTGCAGAGATCCGTGTGCACCCTGAAAGCTGAACGCCAGAAGAGCTCTGTCAGTTACCATTTGATTGGGTAGTAAGAATATCTTGTGTTTACAGTACTTTGGTACCCTGCATGGCACTTCACAATTCATTACTATCACTGGCCGCCACGGGGCTGTGCCCTCATCTTAAATCTCTTACATGTGGTAAAACGTTGAGTGGAGAGGCCTGGTGTCGGAGGCATGGTAACCTCTCCCCGTGCCCACCTCCATTTCTCTCCTGTGACAGCCCTCCCTCCACGCACAAAATAGGCATCTGCACTGAGAACCCCAATACCATCATGCTTCACTTCCTGTTACCCCTGCATCGCCCCGGGTATTGTATCCTCCTCCGCGTCCAACCAGCCTTCCATAACTCTGGCATCGATGTCACAGGCCTCCAGCTCCCCCCCCCCCCCCTCTTCGTTGAGCGGGAGCCCCGGTGCGGCGAGGTGTGGGAAGGCAGTCACTCGCATGCTGGATTCTCCAAGGTGGTTTTGGCGCCAGCCACATTACAGAGCTCAGCACAGGTCCAACCCCTGGTCCAGAACCACTTACACCATTTGTGCACACTCGCCAGGGGCGTAAAACAGGCCCCCGCAGCCCCCGCGATGCGGGGGGGGGGGGCAAGCTCCAGGGGACCCCCTCAGCACAGCACACTTGCCGGAGAGCTCTTGATTGAGCCCAGAGGGGGCCCCTTCACGTTCCTTGCAGGGAGGCCCCCTCAATTTTCCTTACGCCAGTGACACTCGCTATAGCAGGCAAACGGTATTGGCGCCAGTCAGAGCGAGATCCTATAGGCTAGTAGCACGCTATTTACGATGAGTATACTTACACTTAACAAGAAGTAGAGAACATATATTTGTTTCTTCCATTTTTGATGGTGAAAGATGACCCCACTCCTGGATCTGGACAGGTGCCCCTGCTCCTTCAGCTCTTAGCCCTCCTGGTCTTCACAGTTGTGGTACTTCTGGTCTTGGTCATCCTCCGGGTCCTGTTCCTGATCCTACTGGTCCTGGTCCTCTGACCCTGGCCTTCCTGGCCCTTCTAGTGCTGGACCCCCACCCCCATTCGCTAATCCTGATTCAGGGCTTAATCTGAGCGAGTGGGGACTGGCATTTGTTTTTCCTCATCAGAAATTGATCACAAGTAAGAGAGAGAAATACAAACTAACGGGAAAGAAGGAGGAAGAGAAAGATGGAAACACTGGCGCAAAGGGATAAAGCAGGAAATGGCAGGAGTGAGAAAAAAAAGCACAAGCAGTTCTGGTAGTGGATTAAAGAGACCTGAGGTGAATTCAGCAATATGCAGCTGTGGTATACAGCGCGCTAATTTTTCATAGCATGGATGGATGAACAGAGCTTTGGGCACCGGCACTCTTTCTTTTTGTCCCTGGTTCTCCTGGTCCACTTCCTCCTGCTTCTTCTGGCTCTTGTCCACACGGTGTTTCTTTTCCTGGTGCCCCTGGTTCTCCGGGTTCTTTTGGCTGTGGTCCCATGGTCTTCGCCCGCCCGATCCTCGTCTTCTTAGTCCTGAGCCTCCTTCTTCTCCTTTTCCTCCTTCTGGTCTTCTTAGGCTATTCCTCCTGATGTCTGTTGTCCTGGCCCTCCTGGCCCTTTTCCCCCCAGCACTGGTGCACCCGGCCCTGGTAATTTTTGACTTCCTCATCCTGATCTTTCTGGTCTTGCTCTTTCTAGCTTTAGTCTCCTGGTCCTCATATCCAAAGAATTTTTGGGGCCCCCCTGTTTGGAACAAACCTGAATTGTATTACACATTTTCTGCTTATTCAAGCCTGCCCATTTCCAAATAATATTGAATTATATTTATACATGAATATTTCAGAAATTACGTGGCTGAAATACATCTGGCACAGAGCTCCAAAATATCCATTAGAGGCAGGACGAATAGAGAGACAGAGTGAGAGGTAACGATAGAGCGAGGGAGAGAAGTTAAGATGGAGATATAGTCAGAGAGAGACATAGTCGGAGAAAGATCACTTTCCCTGGGAGCCCCTTTGAAAGTGAGAGCCTTGGGCAATTTCCAACTTTGCCCATGCCTTGAGCACCTCTGCCTGGTCTTTTTCCTCCTAGTCTTGGTCCTGGTTCTCTTGGGTCTCCCGGTTCTTGTCTTTTTGGCCCTCTTCTTATAGTTGTTGTAAATGCTTACCCAACGAAATTTTCCTTGGCGAGCGCGGCCACGAGCAACGCGCAAAAAACCAACAGGCCCTTCATTTTCAGCCGAGGAAGAAGCGAACTGAACTTCCCGATGCCGACCGCCGCTTAAATACGGCCCTTCATCTTATCTCTCCTCGCTGCGGGGGCTCCCCAGCCCTGTCAGAAGAGGGGGCTGAGGGGCAGGGCTGGGAGGGGCGAGGCTCCGCCGGAAGCCGTGGGTTCCATCTGTTCTGTTTCCCATCGGGGACGAACCACCGGGTCCAGATCTCAGGGCTCTGGTGAGCTGAGGGAACCGACCACCTGCTCCGATATTCCATCAGCCCGTGAACCTTATCAGGGTAAGGGAAGGGCCTGTGCTGGACAGGCCCTCTTGCCAGCCTCTTATTTACACCACTCAGGGTGTTATAGCCGCACAGCCATGAGGTGGCAGTCGAGAGCCTTTCATCTTGGACAATCTCAACAAATCCCTCTTCACCGCTTCCGCTCTTCATGATGCTACTGTTGACCCTGCTGGTCCATTCAAGCATCCATTACTCTGCTTCCTGTGCGCCAGCCCTGCTCGGCCTGGCCAAGGGGTGTCCAGTGCTGGTCATAAAGTCCAAGATCATGGAACATTGTTCAGGATAACCATTGGCTAGGCAAAGGATTCCCATGTGCTGATTCCCATACAGATTCATTCTGTGTAAACTGATCTCATGTGGATCTCCTGAAGTCTGGAGGGCTAGGCAAACATTGGGCATGCCTGCATCCATCAAGAGAGCAATACTAGTTTATATGCCCGCTTAGGAATGTCTAGCCTGTGCAATCCTCATAGTCCCGTAAAAAGTGCTTCTTTGCACATCCAAATGGCCAGTGCAATGCCACCAAACAACCTCTGATCTCCACCATCTTATGAATCCTCACGACTCTGTTGCCGAGACCTATGTTTTGTTGAACCTGCTTCTGCAGCACATCAGATCCCTGGCGAACCCCCTCTGATGGAGGAAGGCCCTGGTGCTCACCTCATACAGTAATACTACGCACCCCATCTTCTCCTTCTATGCTTGGTCAATCACCTCCAGAGAATTGATTTTACAGTGTGTCAATACAAGTCACACAAGTAAGTGTCAAAAATGATCTCTGTGGAAGTACATGTGAATGAACACCCTGGTTTATTGTGTCAATGCATGCTCGTCCAAGGGTCACAAAAGAGAGCCGGTAGGATGCTGGGACTTACAGGGTGAGGTAAACATGTCAGGAAAGGGATTTTTTCCACCATTGTGCACATTATTGCTGCTGGAGTTCAGTTCTGAAGACCACCTCACAAATGGAACCCGGAATAAAGCAAGGTGAGGAGGGGACAGAGGCTGAAAGGGTCCTAGAATGGAATCAAACACCCCAGGAGGCTGGATAACGAGTTAGGATGGTGTCTAGAGGACTCTCCACCCCCCCCCCCCTCATCCCACCACCAACATTTGCAAGTTTATTAGCAGGGTCACTGGAGTTATGCAGCAATGGAGAACCACCAAATCCTGCGTCAGGATTGACCAAATCATGTGACAAGCCAAGGCCATTGATGCAGCATGAAGCTGCATAGTCTGTGGCAGTATTATCTCACTATTTTGTCATTTAAGCACACTTTAATACCTTCTGGGCAAAAGTTTTATCTCATTAGTAACAATCTAACACCTGAACAGAGAAACTAGAAGGCAACCAGTTTAAGTTTACACAGGGTGTGCACCAGTGGTGTAACGAAACATGAGCCACCCTTGCAAAGTACAAGGAGGGGCCCTCCTCCCAGGACCACCACCTACCACTTTTGCTGAGGGGGCCCCCGGAGCTCAGAGGGACCCCGCACCGCAGGGGCTGCAAGCACTTCTCTTACGCCACTGGTCTGCACTAAACAGCACCACTTGTGAAGATTTTCAGTAACTCTTCATCCATTTGAGCTAGAAAAATATTTTTGTTGAAATATGATAATTATGCATCGGATTGTGTGGCAAATGCATGATTCGATAATTATCCAGAAAAAGCTGTGCCTGCAAAATCACATAATCCAGTGGCCCTTTCTATGATGTACAGAATCTGCTTAGAGGGAGGAAATAGTGTGCCAGGTTCACAATAAAATATAGTGATGAGATAACCAAATGTCTTCTTAGAGGCGGCCTGGAGTGAGGGTATCCTGAAGGCAAGATGGATGAGGATATGTGACTGAAAGATTTGCAGGGTTTGTGGAGAGTCCATCACATATTAGAAAAGTCATCTGCCTGTCATGAAATCTCTTTATTCCCCCATGGTCCAATCTAACTATGGCGGGCTCGTTGTTCGAACACAGCGTCTGGCTTTCACTTGAGGCCGCAACTCGGCCTGCATTTCCAGAGGGGGGGGGGGGGAAGGATCCCCTTGCAGATGGGTGCAGTGAGTGACTGACCCCACCTTCAGGGAGAGGCCTAGGGAATCCCTGACACCCCTCTCTGTCCTTTCAAGGGATACGTTCGAACACACTGACATGTATCACCTGTATGTGGCACACATTCAATGTACCTCTTAATGGCCTCTTTGCTTCTGCACCCAAGTCTGTAATACAACATGACCACAAAGGCTTCCCTCATTTGCATGGAACCACTCTCCCCCCCCCCCCCCCATATAAATGAGGGTTTGCTTCCTCAATATCGCACTGGCACACATTAAGTGCTGGTACAATCTGTATTACAGAAGGATTGCACAAGTGTCTATGGCCCTTCGGTAATACTAAAGTGCCCAGGAGTGCAAAAAGCAAGTGCAAACACCTGTTACACCCCAAGACACTTCTGTAGCACAGCCCTTGGTGTATTCCTCCAGCCCCAAACGTAGTACACTTAATGAACCAATGTTGTGAAATGGCCACAATGTAAATAATGAATAATGGCGCTTTACAAATCTGAATGAGTTGCAATGAATCAAGTTTAACACAGGTACTGATCGCCCTTTCTGAGTTCTAGTAATTTTTTTGTTTCATCAACCAAGAGGTTTTGTTTGAATAGCAATGTGTAGGGGGAACAGCTGCCTGTATCTCACATCGGAGCTCTGTTTTCCATTATTCAAGGCTGACAGTGGGAAACCAACAGCTAGGGTGATTGTGGCAACAGCGAGATCACGTGACATGTCAGAACCTGAAAGAGCCAGGCCTTTCCACGGGGACCTGTTTGTGCCTCTTGTGACCTGCAAAACACCTGTGCATCATGGCACTGACTGGGACATTGGGAATGGTTAGCCTGTTTAAACAAGCATTGGCAAAGCCAATAGGTCTCGCCTATACAAGGGTTATTGGCGTTGGCAATATGGTTTTGCCATGTTGTACACCAGTGTGGCTGCTGTTAAGCATGGCTAAAAGTTAGTGGCGTAGAGTGTCCTAGAGTGGAGTGGGGGAGTAGAGTGTCGTAGACAGGATTTGTTGGAGCAGAGTGACATAGAGTGCAGTAGGGGGAGTAAAGTGTCATAGAGTTGAGTAGAGGGGAGTGGAGTTCAGTGGTTCAGTGTCAGAGAGTGTTGTAGAGTGCAGTGTCATAGAGTGCAGAGGCGTAGAGTGGAGTGGCGTAGAGTGGAGTAGTGTTCCGTGGAGGGGAGTGGGTGGAATAGGGTGGAGTGGGTTGGAGTGGATTGAAGTAGTGGGATGGATTGGACAGGAGTAGATTGGGGTCTATTGGATTGGGGTAGAGTGGGTTGGATTGAGTGGTGTGGGGTGGATTGGAGTGGGTGGACTAGATGGGGTGGGTTGGATTGGAATGGGGTGAGGTGGATCGGACAAGGGTGAATTGGAGTGCAGTGGTTTAGATTGGTTTGAGGTGGGGTGGATTGTATTGATGTGGATAGGATTGGATTAGAGTAGGGTGGTTTGGAGTGGGATGAATCGGAGTGGAGTAGAGGGGGTGGATTGGACTGGACTGGAGGTAGTGGATTGGAGAGGCTGGATTGTATTGGAGTGTGGTTGATTGGATTGGATTGGAGTGAATTGACTGGAGTGGGGTAGATTGGATTGGAGTGGGGTGGATTGGAGTGTGGTGGGCTGTAAGGATTGGATTGAGTGGGGTGTACTGAACTGGTGTGGTGTGGATTGGATTGGGGTTGAGTGGGATGGATTGGAGTAGAGTGGGGAGGGTGGATTGCAGTGGAGTGGGCTGGATGGGATAGATTAGATTGGAGACTGGTGAACTGAAATGGGGTGGGGTGGACTGGAGTGGGGTGGATTGGAGTGGGTATGAGTGAAGTGGGGTGGATTGGAGTGGGGTGGTGTGGACTGGACTGGAGTGGGGTGGTGTGGACTGGAGTGGGGTGGAGTGGAATGGAGTGGAGTGGGTGGAATGGAATGCAGTAGACTGGACTGGCGTGGGGTGGATTGGAGTGGGCTAGATTGGATTGTAGGGGATGGATTGGACTGAGGTGGATTTGGATGGGATGAACTGGATTGGGGTGAGGTGTATTGGATCGAGGTGGATTAGATTGGGGTGGGGTGGGGTGGATTGGAGTGGGGTAGATTGAATTTGGTTGTATTGGATTGGTGTTGGGTGGACTGGATTGGGGTGGATTGGATTTTATTTGGGTGAGATGGATTGAATTGGGTTGCGGTGGATTGGATTGGAGTGAGGCAGAGTGTTTTGAAATGGAGTGGGACAGATTGTCTTGAAATGGAGTGATGCAGATTGTTTCGGATTACAGTGGGGCTGACTGGAGTGGGACACAGGGCTTTGGGCTGGAGTCGGGCAGATTGGAGAGGGACCGATTGTTTTGGATTGGAGTGGGACAGACTGTGGGGTGGGGCAGATTGTTTTGGATTGGAGTGGGGCAGATTGGAGTGGGGCAGAATGTTTTGGACTCTGGCATATTATTTTGGATTGGAGTGAGGCAGATTGTTTTGGATTGGAGTGGGACAGATTACAGTTTGGAAGATTGGAGTGGGGCAGATTGTTTTGGATTGGAGTGGGGTAGAATGTTTTGGACTGGGGCATATTAATTTGGATTGTAGTGAGGCAGATTGTTTTGTATTGGAGTGGGACAGATTGTTTTGAATTGGAGTGGGGCAGATTGTTTTGGATTGGAGTGGGTATATTAGAGTGGGGCAGATTGGAGAGGGGTGGGTTGGAAGAAGTGGAGTGTTGTGGATTGGAGTGGATTGGATTGGGGTGAGTGGTTAGGATTGGAGTGGTCTGGGGTGGGTTGGATTGAGTGTGGTGGATTGGTGTGGATTGGAGTGGGGCAGATTGGAGTGGGGTGGATTGGGGTATACTGCACGATTAAGTATTTAAAGTATCATTTTAGAAATTACACATGAGAAAGAAACAATGTGTTTTTGTAATAACATAATCCTCATCTTTTGAGAACAGCGCCTACGATCAAAAATAAAAGAAAACATGAGTGCAGATCGATAAAAAAGACATAGCAAAATAAAAGTGAACTATAGGAAATAAATCTTTTCAATGTTGTTTGTTGTGCTGGGCACACATGCTTTCTGTTTTCAGGGCACTAAAAGTAAAAAAAATGTTTTTAAAAACCTCAATCATTTCGGAAGCAGCAGACGGGCACTGATTACGTTGAATCAATCAGTTCTTGGTCCCTGCTCCACAGAGAGAAACATACATTATGTTAGGCCCATCTTGGTGAACTACAAGGCTATAAAGAAGAGTGCTCTGTAAGCCAGGTAAGCAACGGGCAGGCTTTTCTGTATACACAAGTGTCTCGCAGACCCTAAAAATGAAAATGCTGACACAAACGGATGCCAAAAATCCCTACAAAGGGCTAAGTAAGTAGCAGGTAGGGTCTTTGATCACTGACCTCTACTCACCAAAATACAGGCATAATGGAAGTGACATCACATACGCTTTAACCACAATTATATCACAGGGTTCACCTATTGTACCACCCTTAGACCCACAACAACTTCCTATTTGCTGACGAGAGGCTAGAGGAAGGGCAAACTGAGGAAAGTATGAAGAATTATTTGGCTGTTGGAGCACTGTTTGATTGATTCACCTTCTTCTTCCTTTGTGATCACTGAGGGTGGGAAAGTATTAAGGCTACAAAGGGCAAGTCGGGTAGCAAGCAGCAACCATTATTACCACTAATTGATGTTGATGGTTTCGTGAAGTGAAGCAAAAGTTCTGTCCTTGTACATCTACAAAAAAGAGAGAGAGAGAGAGAGATTGTTTTGCTATCGCTGCTTTTGGTTCCCAGTCCGGCCTCCTAGCAAAGTAGAGAGGAACAGAATAAAATAACTTTGCTTCCTTCATACAATGGTTGACGAGCATGTCCTAGGTGAAGGCCAACGCTTCCGGCAAGGTAGGGAAGGGGCCTTATGTTGTCATCAGTGGGTGGAGCAAAATTACAAAAAAATTGGAAATTAGTCTTTCTATAGTGCGATGCAGTTGTGGAGTGCCAAGCAGGATGACAACAAGAGGGAGACCAGCATGCTGCTGCTTGCAGGTGGTGGGCACCAGCAACGATGTGTGAGGACCCAAACTTAATTTTTGTTAATTAGACTTTGATCCAGAACATATGGATAGAATATTGCAGAGAAACCTGAATCAAAAAGCAATGCTTCTCTAATAGTCTCCCAGACCTGACAGCGACGGTGGTTAAGATCTGGCGCGCAGCCCTGCACTGCACGGGATGGGATGGAAGACTTACGCAAATGACCCCACTGTGGCTGGGAAGATGGCTACACCACACTGTAAAAAACAAAGGGATCCACCCTTATGGGAAAGTATAGAAGTGTTCCTCCAGACTACATGTGTCTCCTACAATGGTGAAAAGCACATAGCTGTCTGCTGTTATGTAACAGCTTCTATCCCCGCCACCTTCGTAACATTCTCCCATACGGACAGTTCCTCCGCCTGGGGAGGAACTGTACAGAGATAAAAGACTTCAAGAGGTAGGGTACTGATCTACAAAAGAAACTAAAGAAACGCAACTACCCTACATGAATCATTGACAGAGCCATGAAGAGGGCACGTAACAACAATAGGGAAGCACTGCTGGAACCAAGAGTACCTAAGGACCCAGAAGAGAGATCAATATGTGTCACTACTTACAATACCAACTCCAATCAAGTGACAAAAATTGTAAACAAATATTGGAGACTCCTGGCATGCAGAAACCTCAACCTTCCCAAACCGATGTTTGCACACAAAAGGGGAAGGAGCATGATGGACATGCTGGTCCACACAAGACCACGACACACCTTAGCAATTGAGACAGAAAATACCCTCCTACCCCCAGTGAAGGGCCATTATCCTTGTGGTAATTGCAGCACTTGCCACCTGACGAAGAAAAGCAAAAGTATAAAATTCAGGAATGGTACGGAATGGGAACAGAGGAAAATTAACGAACTGCAACAGCAAGAATGTGGTTTATATTATCACTGGCTCATGCGGAATGGAATATGTCGGAATGACAACTAGACCTGTCAAGACACGCATAGGAGAGCACAGGAGAAACGTATGTTGCAAAAGAAGCACTACGAAAATGGCTACCCACTACTTGACAACCCAACACACAATGGAAGACCTACAGTGGACCATTATCGAACAACTGAACAATGAACGTGGTCTTCTCGAGAAGGAACAGCGGTGGGTGCTCCGCTTGGGGACACACTTTACAGGTCTGAACGACGACATCCCCTGGGGACAATTTAGCTGATTTGTATCTCCCCGTGACTTTTGTCAATATCTCTGGGAAGAGAAAACTACTGAAAATTCACTGCATAGAAACTCTTGAAACGACTGGACAGAACCCTTATGTTAGCCAACCTTCTATTAAACACTTAGGGCCAGCAGAAAAACACGTCGAAATAATGTGGCCTATACATTATCCTGTGGAATTTAGTGTCCTGCGACAGGTTTTTCCACTCCTATTCACTTATGCCATCTTGAGCTCACTCTTCTGTAGAGAGGTATCATTACCACTATATGTCCTCTACATAAAAATCTTTTGAAGCAACTGGGCAGAAACCCGGTTTTGTTAACACACCGTTTTTTAAGAAACACTATGGGCCGACATAAAAATCTCAACAATGTCGCCATGAGGGGCCGAATAGAAACATGGGAAGTCATTGCCTTGCCACAAGACTTGCCACTCTTGTATTTATTTGTTTATGCCGTCATGAGTTCAACCCTCTACTGGGAGGTGCCAATACCCCCATTTTGTCGTGCATAATATGAAACATGAGAAAAAAAACACTTCGGAGTAACCCGCATGTCTGGCTGCACACTCCCTTGGTACAATGTCTACCATAAACGTGATTACATGAACCATTAGTAAATACTTGCCCAGACCTGGTTTACCTTATTTTTAATATTATTATTATTTTTTTCATTATACGCTCGTACAACAGGAAGCTTTTTCGGTGAGCGCTCCAGTCTATTACGCTCTGTAGACGCTATCTGGCTGGTCTACATTTTTATGTTTGGATAGTTTAAAGAGTTAGGAAGAGGTGGTGTCCTTTTAGTTAGCACACTAGTCTTTTTCGCTCCCAGAGCTATACAACACGCAGCCTTGAGCAACAGGAAGTGAGGAACAAACACATTCAACCGGAGGTGCCATTCTAGGTCACCATCTTGGATTTTATGACGGTTTAGTGTTTGTACCAATTAGTGCAGTTTATTGGTGGCAAAACTACCAATTATGCTCAGTATTTAAGGAGTTATAAACAAAGGGTAGACCCAAAACAGTCACTGGGACCTGGGTATCAAACAGTACAATAATGGGCGGTCCCAGTGAAAACACACTAGGAACAAGTACACATTGAGAACAATTTAAACAAAATCACACTGGTACTTTGGAAAGAAATTGGGTCAATGTTATTTAATCACATTGAACAGTGATAAGTGCTGGTCAGTCAGTATGTAATTCCAAACACTTTGCACAAGTGCCCCACAGAAGTGGGAGAAAGGAAAGGGGAGGTAAAAGTGCATCAAGTGAGGGTCATAAAGGTGAAAGAAAAAGATGGTGTCATCGTCATAATTACAAAATTAATTACAATAAACAGTGGCATGTGTAAGCCACAAAGAGTAATAGTCTGTTTAACATTGCCATATCAAAGAAAGTATCACAGTTACAAATCACTGTTAATAATGGTTGGCATAGAATGACAACACAGTTGACTTTTCGACTCCAAATTAAGAGTAGGCTGTTAAATTCCTTACAGCGCGATCTTCCTCAGGACTAGAGTATAGGGGCACCTGGGAAGAATGAGAATCAATGCTGAGTCTTCAGTTAAATGGCATTGTATGCTGCCAAAATAGGACTAAGAAGCTCAAATGTAAATTACCATGAGACACCCTTGACTCTGGGTGTAGGAATTAAAATGGGTCCCGTAGGCTCGCCTTGGTTGATAGCAGAGGGTTGGCACCTGTAATATGAATAAAGTACCATCAGAGATAATCATCCCTATTTAGGATAAATGAAGAAGTAGAGACATGGAAGACCTCAAACCTTCTGTGGATAAAGTAGAGTGGCCTGTAAAAGTCCAAGACAATATCAACCAATTAGCATGGACCAGGAGGTTCACTTGCTGCATTGTGGGTTTCTATATAGAAAAGGAGAAGGACCCCGTATCAAAACCTGACTACTAAAACAGGTAAAATGTTACAAGACAAATTTAAGTAAATGGATGTAAGGCGCGATGCGGGAGTGCCATGAGCGCCTCTGACAGAGTGAGTGCTGTTAAAAAAGGAATCGTGCAGCAGTGCTCTTGATGCGGTAGATGCTCAGGGGGGCAAACCTTTGAGGGTACCCATTTGCGCTGAGCTGATGGCTGTAAGACGCAATGCGGGAGTGCCGTGAACGGCTCTGAAAAAATGATTGCTGTTAAAAAAGGCATCGTATCGCAGTGCTCTAGCAGTGGATGCCAAGGTGGAATGGTCTAGTGCTGGGCAACTCTGGCATAGTGGATGGCATCGCGTAAAATGAGTTGGGGCCTGTATTAAAAAGGTAGCTGTTTCGCATGATCTAACTGTGAGCAACGTGAAGCTTTAGCGCTTGAACGGCGCTTCTTACCTCATATCTCAATCGACAGTATGTCTTCGTGGAAGGAACGCAGAGACTGCCCGGTACCAGTTATAAAGCAAGTTAAACGTCAAAGGGACGTGCACGCCCTCTGCTGCATTAAGCGGACTGAACCGAATCCTTACGTAGTCATGGTGGAAAGACTGCCATCAGAGACGGCCGATCTTAAGTAAATAAAGGTATTGTAATCCTTACCGGTTGGCTAAGGGAAAGCTCCACATTGGGTGTTAATCATTGGTTTGACATCAGTATAAACAGATGACTATTGAATTAATATTAAGAAAGACACATATGGACCTGATGGGACAGCGTGCTAGTTCAAATAATATACAAAACATTATTACTCAGTAGAGGCACATACAATAATCTTATGGTGGCGAGACAGCAAGCTGATCTATTTTAACATTGAACATGCCCACATAACAGAGGGCCAAACAATATTATTCAATAGAGACACGTACAATAGTCTCAGGGTGGTGAGGCCGCAAGCTGGTCAATTCGCATCAAACAATAACAATGACAACAGTGGCTAAATGTCCAAAAATTAAGCATACAAATACAACAACAAAACAGCGCTGAATTGAGGGATATATTGATTATAGAAGGGAGAGATCTCTTAGTTTGGTATTGCAGTGTTGAAAGGACCTGACAAAAATGTTTCAAGATTGGGGTGGCAGGCTTATTAAGAGTCTGTTGTTGGACATGACAATTGTGCTTGGCTGGTATCAAGTTAATTAAGTCCCCCATGTATAGAATCTAATCTGTACATCCATTTACATTCACAAACATCGAGAATTGTTTCAATATTACCCCCTCTCGGACCTAGTTCTGCCTTTTCCAAGATTAGCCATTTGAAATCCTAGGGACCATGGTTGGCGTTTATGAAGTGTTCGACCAGAGGGGCTCCCTGCCCCTCGCATCTAATTCTACTCTGGTGCTGTAGTATGCGTGCTTTCCCCTTCTGTTGTGTCTGACCCACATAGATTTTGTCGCAGGGGCAGATGATCCCATAAATGGCTTTGGATGTATTACAGTTGGTGAAGGACTTGAGATCGATCGTGTGTTGCTGAAAGACAAGTTGTTTAGTCTGAATTGCCGTGGTGCAAGCCTTGCACTACCCGCACTTGTAGTGACCCACAGTGGGAGGTAGATTCCACAGCGATTGAAGGGAAGGTCCCTCTGGTGGATCCAGGAGCGAACGCACAACATGATACTTCACGTTCTTAACTTTCTTAAAGGAATGCATCGTTACATATGCAACGCCATGAAAAAGGTCATCAACAAACACTGGAATTTGATAGATGACGATGTTCAACAACCACATGTACTGGTGAAGAGATAACCTTGATATTGTAAGTACGGCACAGCCGGTTTGCAACAGTGAAACGCTGCTCAATTAGGATGGATCTCAACAGTTTTTCTTTTTCTTTTTTAATTTCTTTTAACAGTGTATGACTATAGGTACCCCTTCCCTCCCGTTTTGAAGGCTCACGGGGCATTATCTGGGCGATATAAGAGTAAGTGAACAGCCTGAACTTTGGGAGCTTCTTTGTCTGTCACTAAATTGATTTTTGTAGGAGAGATATATTTAACAGATACTCTCAGTTATACTTATCATATGGATACGCACACCACGCGGTCCTTAGATATAGAGTATGTGTTTTATGTTTTGGCATAACACAGCACTGATTGCTAATTATAACGGATAAAGATAAGAAAGATATATCACAGAAATATATCACTTTTCTTTACAGGTCAAAACCACGTATGGTGCAGTTTGGATGTGTTTTGTTATTTTAAACTCTGTTTTTATTCTTCAAGAACCCATTCAGCAATATACCTACTGGGGTATAGTATACTGTGCATGTTAAATTTATGTGCACCACTTAGTTAGGATTATATGTAAATACACAGTTATTTTGATTTGAGTGTAGAAGGGATCTCTTCTAGGTCCTGATGAGAAGCCAGGGGAAGGCTTCGAAACATTTCGACACAGGAGACACTGCTCATTAAAGCATAGTATCTCCATCTCATTCCCCACTTTTAATGATACCAGCTCAAAGGAATATTAAAATGTATTTTTCCCACTGAGCTAGGTATTTTTTAATTTTTCCCCCATTCACTCACTTCTGACCCTTCCACTCACACTCCTACACCACACATAGTATTGTCTTTCATAACCAGTGCTCCCACGTAGTCGTAGGTCGCAGCACACCCCGTTCCGCAGCGGGCGGGAAGACCCTGATGATGAAGCATGCCACCAAGGGTGTTTTTGGTGGGTGAGGGGTATTTAAACAAAGCTGTGTGTTTTCCACCATTGTAGGAGGCACACGTAGTCTGGAGGAACACTTCTATACGTTCCCATAAGGGTGGATCCTTGAGGAGGACTTGTACACCTCTTCTGATCATTACCTCTTCACTCCCTTCTTGTGTTACTTTGATACACCACACTGTCCACCTTGAAGGTATTAGGCAATGGGACAGAATCGGGATGTCCACATTGGGAGATGTTTGGGAGGGGGACCACTTACACTCCTTCCAGGGCTTACAACAACAATTCTCATTATCCCCTGCACAGTTCCATATATTTCTGCAGCGCTACCACATTCTGTCATATCATGTAGAAGCCCAGACAGAGCTACAAGAATACAGCCCTCTCGTGGCTAAACTGCTGATGGGTCTCAGTAAAGGTGCAGTGTCCTTTGTGTATCGCACACTGGTGAATAATGTGCAGGGTCCTTTTATATCTTCAGCAGAAATAGGAGGGATGGATAGGTCCACTAGAGGATGAGGACTGGCGGGACGCTCTGATGGCCCCCTACAAATTAGCCATTTCATCTAGATTGCGCCTGATTCAATGATATTACCTTAATGCTGCGTACTTTGCACCCAGATGCTTGTGGAGGGTCAGAAAACTGTCACAGCCGACCTGCTTCTGCTGCCTCCAAATGGATGCAGACTTTTTCCACATTGTGTGGGCCTGTCCTTGGATAGTGGGCTTCTGGCAGGGTGTTGAGAGAACTTTGTCCCGAGTTCTGGGCAGACCAGTGGTGCTCACCCCGACAGTGGGACTTCTTGGTATATTATGGAGGGCATTGGCAGATCCAGCTATGAGAGGACACTGGTGGGAGTGACTACCTTGGTGGCCAAGCGGGACATTGCTCTTAAATGGAATTGCTCAAACCTCCTATCCTAGCGGATTGGAGCCTCTTTTTCCATTTGTGAAATGTTTCCTTACACCTTTTGTTTGGTTTCTTCCGTCAGTTTATTGAAACAGTATTTGTGACTTGTGTCCAGAGAGATCTAAAAACAAACGTCTAGCAGTCCTAGGACATAACTCTTTGTGTTTCAATAGTGTATGTCTTATCTTTCCATGTTTAGGATTACAGCCAGCCAAAAGGTTTTTCATGAGAGCAAGACCCACTTCCCCCTGCTGTACAAAATGCAATGAAATCAAAGAGATCAGAAGAAAACAGCACCTCTTGTCTCTATTGGTAAGTCCAGATCAATATTGATCATGCAGCATCCAATCCAAATATCACAGCACAGAACTGAGCTCGCTGATCATGTATGATGCAAACTAACAGGGAGTCAGACGTTATATTTCATAACTCACAGTCTTTCACTCAGTGACTGAGGAATGGTACCACTGGCACATCATTCAGCATGCAAGGTTCTCAAAGGGCCCAGAACTCTTGCTGCCCACCCCATTCATTGCTATGAGCACAAGGTACCATACACGCGAACACTTACGCCGAATAACCGCATTACTGTGCTCCTAATGAAATGTAAAGGATTCTCAGAGCTCAAAATGTTCTGATTCATTCATGGCACAACATACTTATTAATCATGATCATTGCATCAGGGTTAATAGAATCATTCATATTGATATAGCCTGTCAATAGAGCTATCAATAGACCCTAAGTTGGCTCTATTGATAAAGAGCTTTCTCCGATAGCCCAATTAAGTAGGACATTACACCTCGCTCCCACTCTAATTAAGGTAGATGAGGGATGTCCTTCTTTTCTGTCCCTCATGCCAGGTAACATCTGTTGGTGAGGGACAGAAGAAAAAATAATGACCTCCCACACCCGGGTGTGGGGTAATACGTTTTTTGTTTTTCAATAACATGCCCCTACTTTGGGAGTTAGTTTCTGAACAAGAAGTTCGTTGAAGTTTGGTGGAGGGCCAGCAAAACCAACAGCAGTTGTACACCAAACCTTTTGTAGCTTGAGGGCAGTGCCTGTCAAGGTACACAGATCAGCTGGTGGGCGAGCGGTAATCTATAATTTGGGGAACAGTAGTCAAACAGGGTTTGCAAATGTAATGTCCTCCACCACCCTAATGGTCAAAACGTACGATGGGTACATTGAACTAAAACTAACAGTTCATTTTCAGTGTCTCTCCAGTCGAGGGACACCTTCTTCAATGACTGACTACTGTTCCTTTCAAGGATGAAAGAACCAGGCTCAAATGATGGATGAGCTGGGCTCTTGATAAGAACTTATATTAAGGTGAGAGCTAACATTTGTCATCAGCCTGGAAATGCATGGCTATTTTTTTAAAATAGTTTTATTTGGAATTTTTAATTTTTCCAGTACAGTACAACATGTGCATTTACAATTAGCTGCGCATAATGTTCGTGTTTCCAAAGGAGCATGCCTATGCATTACACCGACATGTTACAACATTATTAATGAAGGCCGATGCCTGTCTGCTTATGACAGGTGGGACCACTGTAGTAGCGGTAGCATAAATAATATATGATTTTGCAAAATACACTAGGAATATCAGTTGTATGACAGAAATGCCACAGAATATGGTTGCAAACAATTATATTTAATAAAAAACTGGAAAACAAGGGGGAGAATAATAATTAAGAACAGGAAGAACTTAAGAAGGCCTACACTGGCTGATGAGATGGAGTAAAATGTCTGTTAAGAGATGGTTGATCCAGAGGACACCACAGGGAAAACATAGAGTGATATCAAACACCAAGAGGGACTCGGGTGCCCACATGTATAAATGGTGCAATAGGAGAAAGGTAGGGAAAGGAAGAGGGTGTGGACTATAGAGGCCATCAGGAGGGATGGTGAGTAATTGATGTAACCTCACGGAGCTTCCCCAGGAGTGCATCCCATGTTTCAGAAATGGGGAATTTACGGAGACCCTTCACCTCTTCTCTAAGTAGCTGTGCGCTATCTGCCTGGGCCTATGCCAGCATGAACAGAGCCCACGCCAAGGCGGCCCAGGGTTTCACCGCTTTCCATTTGCGGGTGATCAGTCATTGCGCCAAGAGAAGGGTTAGGTCGGCGAATCGTGTTGCAGCCCTGCATGTCCTGGTCTGACATTAGAGTCCCAGCATGCACACCTCCCAAGTATAGACCACAACCGCTCCTGTGCAGTGTGTCAGGTGTGTAGTGATATCTCTCCAGTAATCAGTCAGTGAGGGACTGGACTTGAGCATGTGTAAAAGGTCAGCATCATTGGCGAGGCAGAGGGGACAAACAGCGTCAGGGCGATGGTAGTAACGGTTTATTTTACCGAGCACTAAGCAGGCGCGATGTAAACTATAGAGTTGTATTAACGAAAAACAGGCGTTTCGAAACACTAAAGAGGGGTAACTGCATTCACTGTCAGTGCCAATGCGGCCAAGGTCTATAGCCCAATGCCTACGCAGTGTGGTGAGAGGGACGGCTGTGTGCATGCGTCAGGCACTGGACAACCATCGAGTCTGATGGCTACCCGTTCCTAAAACATGCAGGTATTGGATGGAAAGATGTTGCAGGGGTCCCAGTTGTATCTCTCCCCAGGACTGGCTCAGTACACCACTAAAAGGAAGCATGTCATAAAAACTGTCCCGGAGGAAGTTCAGAGTCAGCTAGTAAGTCCTCTGTGGAAAGGAGGGTTCCATCGCAATATAGGTTGCCTATGCTGGGTAAGCCCACTGCATGGCAAGGCACCAGTTCTCGACGGGAAGTAAACATGTTTCCTGCAGCCTACCGAGGAGTGATAATGCTAGAGCATAGCAGAGGGTCTGTCAGGTGATAAGTAGGGCCCTACGAAAGCATCGATAAGCAACCTGGAAAAGAGGCGCACATGGTAGCAAAGCCCTGGCGGGGAGGTGAAAGTAGTAAGTAGCCGCTCCAAGTCCCAAGGAGGGAAGAGTGTTGCTGTATCTGCTCAGTTGCCACCCGCAAACCAGCGAGACACCTACTGAAGTTGGGAGGCCAAGTAATAATGTTTAAGGTTAGGAACATTAAGCCCACCACTGTCTGTCAGAAGATAACGTTTGTTCAGTGCTATCCGGTGACACGTGTTATGGAAACAAGATCACCTATCATACGTTCCAGGGAGCAAAAAAGGAGGAAGATAGGCAAAACAGTAAAAATGTCTCAGCAAGACCATTATCTTAGATTCAACCTTCCAGCCACCGAAAGCGGTAGAGTCTGCCAAAAAAAAATCTGCGCATGCAACGCAGGGACAGTACAAACCAGATTACCTTCCAGAAGGGAAATGCATGGCTAATCATGCATTTTTCAAACTAATCATTTGAAAGGAGAGAGAAGAAAGAAAGGAGTGGGAAGGATTTCTCTAATCTTATTTACTCTATAGAGAAGTGGCATCCAATGTAGGCCTGGGGGGGGGGGGGCAGAAATGTGTTAGACTATCCATATAAGAATCATTTCTATATATTGCATTTAAAAGGAAACTATCCTGAAAATCTATCACAGATCTGACCTTCCTGGACAAATGCTGAATATCCTTGATGTAGGTGAACAATGCCATGAGGTGTTAATTGAGTGGAAACATGAACAGACCCCTACATTTGCAGTTGGGGCAAGCTCTCTTTGAAATCATAAACATCTTGTGTGTTCCAATGAGTGAGGATGAAATCCCCAGTGTGCTTTATAGATCTTACATACCAGACAGCACAAGCTGTTTGTTTGTGAAATATTTTAGGGGGCTTTCCAAGAACTTACTTAAAGGGGCTTACAGCCAATCCACTGCTAACTATTGGATGACTTTATTGTCACTCTCATTCACTTGCTTCTTCATCGATGGCTTGCCGTATTCTTCTTGTGCTTGTCCCTCCCCTCAAGCATAGTCTCTTCACCATGCTTTGATAGGCAGACTACTATACATCCACTGATCACATGTAGGGACCCACCTGTTTCATTTTTATTAAGCACCCCATGAAAGTGCATATAGTTTCCAGCTTTCTCACTGTGTGCTTCTCACCCTGTGCTCTGTGTTGCTCTCTCCCTTGTATGCTGCTATCTCTCATGTTCTCCCTCCGCCAAACACCCCCATGCTCCATGCTACTGCCTCATGTGTTTCTCCCTCTACCCACCTGTGTTTCTCTCTCCATTGTGTGTTGCATTTCCTCTCCTCCCCCACCCAGGTTATTTTGTATTCCTTCTCCTTCTGTGCATTGCTTCCACCCCACCTGATCCTCCATTGTTTTCTTTACCCGTATGGTCACTCTTTTTTTTAGATAATGCTTACAGACAGGTCTGTGACTTTAATTGGTCTCATTTGGTAAATTGCCTTCTTGCTGCCACCTCTTCCCACCCCATCCCCACCTTCTCAATTGGCCTCCTCATGCCTAGCTCAATGCAGAATGTGTTACCTATTGGCCCACCCCTTCCTCCCACAGTCGCTTATTTCTGCTATCTTGCTTCTGCTCAATTTTATTTTTCCTTTGCCAATGATTGATTGATTGTTTCACAAGCATTATCAAAGGCTGTGCAGTTCTCATAACCCACCCTTGAATTTCAGGACTTAGGCAACCAGTCCATCATGACTGTAGAGCAGTGTTTGCCAAACTTTTTTTTACATAACTTTTATTGGATTTTGAAACAAACAGAACCACACAACAAAATCTGGCCACCACTAACATGAATTACAAACATGTAGCAGCACAGATGGACCATGGAGATCAACAGTCATCGGGCCATGATCTGCAATGACAACATTAAACTCTGATATTTAACTTGTCACATTTGCTGTGCTTCAAAGATGTGAGGTCAAATTTCAGACTAAGTCTTCTGACAACTTGCTGCTTATTCGTTAACTTGGGAATTGGTGTTTACAAGCCTCTCTCAGTTTAAAGTCAGAGAAAGAAAAGTAAAGCTAATTATATGACAATCTTGCTGAGGTACAAAGAGTGTGAACAGGCTGTAGGATGTTATTTTTTGTAACATAAAACAAAATGTAAATACATGAAAATGAACTACACAAATTCAGCAGTTATGAAAGCAAACATGAAGCAAATGTTTTGTAATTCTGAAGTGTGATAGAAGCAAAGATTTTAATAGGATCAAAATAAAACAAGACACTTTGCTTGGTGATGCACAAGTAACAAATATTCATTGAAACCCAATTTCCACACATTATCATTTGTGTGCAGTATAGTTTTATCAGTAAAACAGAATGTCTGTTCAAATGTCAATAGAAAATGTGCTGTCTGTAAAAGACAGTGTGATACCACACAATGCTTCAGTTACATGAAAAAATCGTCCTTCCTCATGTTCAATGAAAGCTAGGTGGGTTGTAAAGGTTTGTCGTTCTAAAAAAGCGGGTCATGGTTCTAAAAGGTTTGGAAAGCATTGCTATAGAGAGGCAGCCGTAAACGCGTCATCGCTGACTGTCACTTCCTCCCCTAGTGTACTTTGCCTGTATCTCCCTCTGGTTAGCGCAAGTCAGCACTCAATCTGCTTCTAAATCTCTTGCTCATCCGTGCACAGCCTCTTGTCTACCAGGGCACATGAGGTGAATAACCAGGAGCTGTTTATGTTTGTTTTGCCAATGATCTGGGGTTGAGCTGCGCTTAAAGGAGGGAGGGTTCCTACTTCCTATCTACTTCTTAACGGTGCCTGGGAGTGGGGGAACACAGAGGGTGGAACAGGGAACCCTTATTGCATGCATTGCCACATTGTCGTACCTAAAATATACATTATTTATGTGATGGTGAATTCAAGTAAAAACATGCATGAGGGTGCCTTCTGATTAAATGCACTGCTTATGGGGGGCCACAGACACATAACAAGCATTTGCAAAGTCAATAGGTTTTGCCTTTGCAAGATCTATTGCAGTGGCGGTGCGTCCATTAGGTAGCTGGGGCGTTGCCCCACAAGCCGCCCACACCCGCAGCTCCCTCGTTGTCTCTGAACTTAAGTAAACTCTCAGTTCAGAGATGTGAGGGAGAACTGACAATCATGTCAGTCAGCATGACGTCAGACCGCCCACCCCCTTCAGAGACTGAAGAAGGTGGGCGGTCTGGCGTCATGTTGACTGACATGCATGCATTGTCAGACCAGGGGCAGGCAGCAGCACAAGTGCACATGACTGGTGAAGGTCGGCACATTTTTCTGTCTAGCCCAGTCATGCGCACTAGTGTCTGCTCAGGCTGCGGCTGTGCATTAGAGAGCGAGGGTTGAGCAAAGGCTCAAACCTCAGTCTCCTAATTGGCAGGCGGGCGGTGAGCAGCCCTGCTAAGCCAATCCTGGCGCTGCTGGAGCAGCACCAGGATTAGCTGAGAGGGTTTGCCAGCAGTGATGCGGCTGTTTGAAGGCGCCAACCACCAGGACCCCGGAGCAGATGCGACGCGGACCCGGTCAGGTACGTTTTTTATTTTATTTTAAAACTCCACCTGGCCCGGCCCCCACCCCTGCACGACCTCCCCTCAAGTACTGCGAGCCGCGACTGCTCAAAGTCTTGCGTGATGAGCTTGCTTTCTGCAAAAACGCCTGATACTTGAATATTGTTTTGCACGTGATAATTTGACAATATGTGTTACTTATGGCTGTCTTATTGACTTGCTTTGGAAATTAAATATTTGTTTTGGAGACACGTGTCGGTAGTGCTTGTGTATGAGACTGCAGATGACAAGTGACAGATAAATGGGTTTTTCTTCCGCCGGTGCGGAAGGAGGTGAGAATGTGAACACCTATTCTTATTAGGATTCAGCTTTATGTGACAGAGGTAGTTCGCGAATTCCTCTAATCCTGAGAGGACATGATTGCTTTTTATGGGTACCGGTGTACATTTACGGGGTTACTTGACTTTTACTTTCTTTAGAAGGTGCTTAATTTAACCTACTTTAAAATAGTCTGGGAACTGGCTTTGTGAGAGGGAGGTGTTATTGGGCCGCTCCATTATGGATACTGGTGGTGAGCAACCGCCTATGAAACTAACACTGGAACATGGGTAACAAACTCGTTGATCTAAGAGAAATAAATAGCGAAGGTATTTGCAGTAACTGCTAAAAAATACAATGTTTCGGTGTTGTTGCTAGTGTGAGTAAGGGAGTGGCATGAGAGTGTCGATGGTCAAAGTAGGAAAGCATGATTTGCATTCAACAAAGCAAATATTTTCTCTTTGTTAAGCAAGATATTGGCACAAAAGTAATCGGGAAATGGGGACAAATGAATTGTCAGACTCTTGCGATCAAATTACTGTTTGCATAGGGCAGTGGAGCAGTTTACACAACAGACCATATTGGCTGAGGTAGTAGGGTTACCCACTTCAGTTGCACGGCATGCAGACGGTAATGTGACGCTATGGCACCAAGAGTGAATGGTGTATCGCAACACAAGTCACTCTTGGTGAGAAACCTGGCCGAAATTCGAGTTGTGCACTTGCAAATGGTTTCTACTGGTTCCTTTTGCTGTTATATCGGTGTTTGTACATATATGGTATTTATTGGGGACAGTCCAGTGTCTTTCATTGTACCTTGGACGTGCTTACACCTGTGTAACGTTTTAAGTTTAGTTTTTTTTTCTGCCTGAATAATATACCCTGTTTTGGCTTGAAAAAATATTTAAATATCCAAAAACTCAAGTGCCACATCTAGTCAGCAGAACCCACTTGACGAAAGAAGAAACATCACAACAAAAAGCAAATATGAAGATACCGGTTCTGGGCACCATCCTCCGTGCCTCCTACGAGGGTTTATGACTGCATTGCATGACCAAATATTTTTTAAATTGCTCACTAGTGATCTGGTGAGATAAAATACTGTGGCGGAGTAAATTGTCTATAAAAATTATAGAATAACAATTACTGGTTGAGACTTTGCCTCTTAGTGTTTCATATTATGTAGCCTTTGCAATAAAGATTGAGCTGATACTAGTCTGTTCCTTGGAAATCCTAGTCAGCCAGTTGCAAATTGGGCAAATGGGCTTTTATGAAATCGGTCTTAATTCCCGGCTGGTAAAACTTGGGAAATGTAAATCCAGTTGCAACAAATAGACATAATAGGAAAACAGTTAAAATGTTCAACTAAACTCTTCTACGCAGCAGTTCATTAGTTGTACAGTCAATGAATGTATTGATTGTATATTTAAAACCATTACAAGTGTATCAGTGTGTTCAAAAGTTGAGCAAATGATAACATCAGCATACGCAAAGATTGTTCTCTATAGCTCATAAAAATTGGCACTTTCTTAAATAATAAATAATTCAATCGTATTGCTTTATTAACCTTCCAGCTTCCTCAAATTTGATTGAAAATGCACCATTTGTCCACTCTTTTTTCAAAATTTTCCCGGGAGCGAACCCCCCCCGAACCCCATGAAGGTTGTTCAGGCTCGCTCACTACACTCGCTCGCACACAGTGCAGTCCGACAATAATTTTACGTCTCACCACTTTCAAATGTCACCAGCCGCCACTGATCTATTGGCCTTATGAATGTGTGCAGTGGTTGAGTGTAGAGTGCCGTAGAGCAGAGTGGTGCAGAGTAGAGTAGAGTAGAGTGGAGTGACGCTGTGTAGAGTGTGGTGGTGTAGAGTAGAGAGGAGTGGTGCAGAGTGGAGTATAGTGACATAGAGTGCAGTGGCGTAGAGTAAATTGTTACAGAATAGAGTTCAGTGGTGTAGAGTGGAGCGGTGCAGGGTAGAGGGGAGAGGTGCTGAGTAGAGTGGCATAGAGTAGAGTGGCGCAGAGTAGATTAGAGTGTCGTAGAATGGATTGGCATAGAGTAGAGTTGTTCAGAGTAGAGTACAGTGGCATAGAATGCAGTGTTGCCGAGTAGAGTGGTGTGTAGTGGCACAGCGTAGATTGCAGTGACATAGAGTGAAGTGGTGCAGAGTGGAGTAGAGTAGCATAGAGTGTAGCAGTTCTTAGGTCAGTCACTCTTCCATAGTGCGCGGCAAGAGCCACAAGCACTAAACTAGCCTCCTCAAACCACGGGCAAGTTATTTCTTCATGTACTATTTTCCTGGTGCTCTGAAGGAGTCATGAGCACCACAAAGCCCTCAAGACCGCAGGCGCGGTTCTTTCTTCATTTACCAATTTCCTGGTGCGCGTAGGAGCCGTGAGCACCACAAAGCCCTCAAGACCGCAGGCGCGGTTCTTTGTTTGTTTTCTTTCACTTCTTGGTGCGCAGCAGGGGCCGTGAGCACTACAAAGCCCAGAAAGACCACGGGAGCGGTTCACTGTTTCATTATTTCCCTTTCATTACATCATCTCACTGGAGTTTTGAAGACACCCTGTAATATATCTGGTTCAAAAAAACATTATACTAGACTCTACATATCTTTCAATCTTGACCTTGGCCTCCCCCATCTATCCTAAGACTCCAACGAAACAGACACTGTCTGCTGTCCCCTCCATCCCGTATCAAGTAACTCCAGGACTCTCCGCCCGTTACCTGTATTACCGACCAAAAAAGTCATACGGTGGGGTATAAGCACGTCCCTTTCCCCTTGGGATCAATCGCCCATCCTGGTTTAATCAGTGTGGAGGATTGGTCTGGAGGTGAGAAGGGGGCTCTCTCCGTTTCCGCGGTTCCTGGTTTTCAGGTGAGTGGGGTTGTGACACTGGGGTTGTGAAGGGCCTTGTATGCATGGGTGAGGAGTTTGAAGGTTATTCTTCTGTTGACTGGGAGCCACCCAGACTCTTATTTCCTCCTGCTCTTAATCATCATATCTCCCCCTTGCTTCTACTATTGCTTCTACTTACTACTACTTGTACTTTATCTACTACTTCTACTACTCACTTCTGCTTACTTATAATTGTAGTCCTATGTTATTTTCCCTACTATTATGCTTCATATTATTCATACGCTTAGTCCTACATACTCTTGATCTCATTCTTACTTACATTTATTCTTAATCCAACTTACACCTTTCCTTACTCCTGCCTATTTACACTCATACTCTTGCCTACTCACACTCATCCTCCTACTTCCACATACGTTTGTACTCCTACACCTAAAACTAAATACTCCTGCTCTTAGTTCTGCTTACTCCTTCGTTTGCCCAAGTTTACTCCCACTCTCATACTTATTCCTATGTACTCCCTCTTTTCAAGCTACATACAATCACTCACTTCTATTTTCAGTAGTACTTAACAACATATTTTTGCTCTACCTTTCCCCTCGCTTCTTTGTACCACTAAGTATTACCTCTTGCACATACTTACTCCTACTCATGCTTACTTGTTCTTTTTATTTCTACTTGGTCAACCTAGGCCTACCCACTCTGCTCTACATATTTACTCCTACCAGACATTCTTTTTCTTACATACTTGTAATATTAGTCCTAATTACTCCTATTCATCTCCTACTTACTCCTATTCTTACACATATTATTAGTCTTAATCTCATGGTCACTTACTCTTGCCTATTTCACTCCTATCTATACCTACCCCTAGTGTGACTGTGCCCTAGTCTTACCCCTTGTTACATCAACTCTTACTCTGACATGTCTTTACTTACCTATCTGCTTACTCCTGTAATTCGTCCTACTGTTCTTCAAACTTGTGCCTAATTTCACTTCTATTTACAACTATTTTATTTCTACTCTTACATCTGCTCCTACCTTCTCAAATGTATGCTTACATTTACTTCTGTTCCTGCTTACTCCAATTCTTACTCACCACTTCCTTCTTCTCTTACTTCAACCTACTCCTAATCTTACTTCAGTTTATTTCTTTGTAATTGTATTTACTTCTGCGATTACTCCTACTTATTCTTACTCTTACTCCTACCTACAAACACTCTTACTATACATTAATTCCTACTCTTCCTCCTACTCCTAGACTTCCCCCACTGTTTTCTGCTACACTTACTGCTACATATGCCTTCTTTGCTTTCATCTACTAATACTTATTCCTTCTACACCTATGTACTCCTGCCTTCTTCTACTGTTACTCTTGCTCCTACTGTTTGCTTATCTTACTGCTACCTACTTCTACGTGTGCATACATGATCCTAGTTACTCCTCCACAACACATATCCCTATGCTTACTCTTGCTCTTACTCCTACATATACTAGTTCTACCTTTCCTGAATCCTACCATTACTTTTACTAAATCCTGCTTACTCATATTCTTGCATTTGCTTACTTCTGCTTACTTTTACAAACTCCTACTTATGCTCTCCCACTCCTATTCTTAGTCCTGCTCCTACTTATTCTTACTCTTATAAATTTCTATTCCTACCTCAACCTACTTACTCTTACATTCTCCTACTCCAGCGTACTCCTAAATGCAAACACTCACCCACAACCACATTCACTGTCACACTGACTGCTCAGTTACAAGGTGACAACCATATTTACTTACGCGCTGGACTCTGGCCAGGCCCTGCTGGTACGAGGTGCGGTTGGCTATTTCCGGCCATGCTGACATACTCTTGTGACACCCTGCGTGACCTGGGGCGCCGGACTGCTGGCTGTAGTCCACCCCTCCTACATCCATTGGACGGCCCCTATCATTGTGCCGACTGTCAGTGGTTTTTGGAGCAAGCTACTTCTATCGCCCCCTCATGTCCGGTGGCAGCCGCTCGCTACACGGAGCATGTTCTCCGTATTTTTAGTTTTAATGCTAGGTCTTTGGTGTCACATTATCAGGCAGTATTTGACCTGTTGCAGGATGCAAGCCCGGACATCGTGGCTATCACCGAGACATGGTTGAAAGACGAGGACGCAGCCATTATCAATCTGGCATTCCCCCCGGACTATATAGTCCATACCCTTAATAGATCTTCTAGGGGAGGGGGAATTGCCTTGGCTACTCGTTCCAGTCTTACTTGCTCCTGGACTGCACTGACCATTGCGGGATGTGAAAGTGCGCTGTTTAAGATTCTGGTTACTCCTCACTTCTCACTTTCGGGGATGGTGGTCTATCGTCCCCCAGGGAGCGAGACGGCGTTTCGCGCCGCTTTCCCGGATGTGGTCAGCTCCTTGGTGGTGGGGTGCCCCAATTTTTCGATTCTGGGGGACCTTAATCTCCATTTCGATAGATCTGACCTACCCGCGGTCAGTGGCATTCTCACGGATTTGGAGGCCTTACAGTTGCTGCAGCTTGTTCAGCAGCCCACCCACATCTGTGGCCATACGCTAGATCCCTTCTTCACCAATTTGACAAATGCCTCTGTCACTGCCGTCTCGCCCCTGGGTTGGACGGATCATTCTTTGGTCGCCATTAGTACCCCTTTGTCAGGTAGGACCGTCACCCCTCCTGCTAAGTTGATTGTAAGGCGGCACTGGGGCAAATTACGGTTGGAAGATCTGCACCGTGTCCTCGCGGCAGAGCCATTAGATCCGTTTGTAACTGCTGATTCAGGTTACGATGGGTTCTGCGCGTGGATCTCCAAAGCGCTAGATGCGCTTATTCCACTCACTGCCTGTAAGACCAGTGCCAGAGAATCTAGCCCTTGGTACGATGATGCCCTACGTGCGCTCAAGGGCAGTTGCAGGCGTGCAGAGAGGGCTTGGCGGAAGGCGTATGATTCGGGTAAAAAAGCTATCTATCTCGCCTCCGTCAAGGTATACCATCGGGCTGTGTGCCGTGCTCGGGCATTGTATTATACTGCCGAAGTCGGCAACAGCTCTAACCCCTCGAAAACTATTTTCAAATTGATGAAGGACCTTCTAGCTAAGCGCCCCGATGCTCCGACGACGGGCTCTACCGCTCATTGTGAGGCTCTTGCGGTGTTCTTTCAGGAAAAGGTCCAAAACATCTATATGACCTTTCCATCCACAGGACCTCCAGCTGAGTCTCCGGCTTCCATCTGTGGAGACGCAGCCCTGCACTCGCTTCCCCTGTTGACATTTGAAGGGTTTAACATCTTGGCAAAGCAGGTGAAATCTGGGTCCCCCGCCGACCCTCTCAGTTCGGCTCTCTTTAGAGATGAGTCGTTCGTGGGTCGGACCGTGATACACTCCCTGATCAACATCTCGTTGGAGTCAGGCACGGTCCCCCGTAGCTGGAAGCGGGCGGTGGTTTCCCCCATTCTTAAGAAGCCCTCACTGGACCCAGACAAGCCTGAAAATTATCGGCCTATCTCTTTGCTTCCCTGGCCTACCAAAGTAATGGAGGCCCATGTCAACAAAGTTCTCTCGGCCCACCTCATCCAGTTTAACATCTTGGATCCCACCCAAAATGGCTTCCGTGCTGGTCACAGCACGGAGTCTGCCCTTCTCTCCATGGCTGAACATCTACGCACAGTGATGGATGCGGGGCAGACAGCGGCGCTCGTCTTATTAGATTTGAGCGCCGCGTTTGACACCGTGTCCCATCCTATCCTGTTGCATCGCCTGGAGGAGGTCGGGCTGGGTGGCTTTGCCCTCCAGTGGTTTCGCTCTTTCTTAAACGATCGTTTCTTTAGCGTTGCGCTGCCACCGTACCAGTCCCAATTCCTTCCTCTGAGACAGGGGGTCCCGCAAGGCTCCTCGCTGAGTCCCACTCTTTTCAATCTGTATGTGAGACCGCTGGCTGAGATCGTCAAGCAATGGGACATGACTATGGTCTCGTATGCTGACGATACTCAGCTAGCGGTGACTATCAGCGGGGATGCAGATCGGGATGCCCCCAGGTTTCAGAGTGGACTTAGGGCGGTGGCAAGCTGGATGAAGAACAACTGTCTCCAGCTCAACGCGAAGAAAACTGAGATCATGATCGTTGGCAGGAAGGCGGAACTGTGGGGGGACAAGTGGTGGCCCATTGAACTGGGGCCGGCCCCTCTCCCGGTCACTGAACTTAGGAATCTGGGAGTGTGGATGGATCCCGCTCTAAGTTACGAGGGCCACTCGAAGAAAATCACGGCCGGTTGTTTTGGCATCCTGCGGTCGCTGAGGCCCATTCTTAAGTTCTTTGACCGTGGTACCAGGCAGCTGATAGTCCAGGCCACGGTATTATCTCGCCTGGACTATGCCAGCTCGCTTTTGGTAGGGGCCAATATGGCGGAGATTACCCGCCTTCAACGAGTGCAGAACGCCGCGGCTAGAGCCATAGTAGGCTTACCCCGAAGGAGCTCTGTCTCAGGCGTCTTGAGATCCTTGCATTGGCTCCCCATTAAATCACGCATCCAGTTCAAGGTGTTGTGTTTGGCGTTTAAGATCTTGAGGGGAGTAGGTCCGCCAATTCTTGCTGACCTCCTGTCGTGGTATGTTCCTTCCCGCACTTTGAGATCGGGAAGCCAAGCGCTCGCGTTGGTCCCCCGCTACAGGTTGTGTCGGGCTGGTGGTCGCTCTTTTAGGGTGAGGGCGGCTGAACTCTGGAATTCCCTCCCAGTGGACTTGCGGCTTCGGACTGACCTCTTGGCCTTTCGCAAAGCTTTGAAAACGTTTCTTTTTTAAATAGATCTTTTATCTGTGTTGTGTTTCTGTTATCTGTTGCACATTGCCTGCCATGCGCCAGGACGCCCCTTAGCTGGGGCAGCTGTGCGCAATACAAAAGTGCATAACATAACATAACATAACATAACTTTCAAAGTGCATTCTGTTTCTCGAGGTATCAGAGTGAATGTGTATGCTCGTCCTTACACCCTGTCCTGTTGTAGCCTCACCACTGTGCGGCCACACCCCACACTGACACTTTGTCGCACCTAAGGCAAAACTATTGGCGTTTTCAAGGCTTTTTGGCATTTAAGCACAGCCTTTCTTTTTCCTTGTTTACTCGGCGCCCTTTCAAAATTGTTCATGACGCAATTGTAACTGTGCCGCTAGGCCGACAAACCCAGTGGTAACAGGAATCTTCAGTGCACCCATATTTCCAGACAACCAAATCTTGGCTCACATAATTCGCTGCACTGCGCCCAAAAATTCGGGGGTCCTCGAAGCCCTTAGAGCCCTATGGGCGTTGCGTGCCTGATAGGCTCTGACTAGGTCTCACCTGAGCCAGCTCGCATGCGCTGCTCTGCGAGGCTTCTAGTAAGGACTTTCAACTCGGACCACATGCTCGTGCGTGTGCTTTTTTTTTGCTCACATGCTATTGGCCTTTGCGTGCGTCTTTCTATGAAAGACAGCACGCAATTGGCCAAAGGTGGGTTCATGTCCCGCCTTCTCTGTCCCCTGGTCTAGGGAGTTCAGGAGTGAGCAGTGCCCCCCACTGTGCCTGCTGCATTCCTTAAATTCTCTGCAGTGCGCGCAAGCGTACCACTCGCAAGCTTTTTTTAGGTCTCGCCTGAGCCAGCGCGCATGCGCTGCTCTAGGCTCCCCAGCACTTCCCACGGCTCCCTTGCGCCCCTCCCTCCCTACAGCTGAACACAATGGGGGGAGGCAGTTCAAAGCAAGTCCACTTTTGCGCAACGTTCTGCCTATGGCAGTTGCAGGAGGTCTTTTGCTGAAACAGGATCGCTCTCTAAACATGAGTCAATTTTACTGGAATTAAACTTTGGTAGAAACTTACCGGCGTGCCACGAGCGTCTTCAAGTCTGACAGCCCTGTCAAAACGATAGATTACGACCAAACTGTGCATTAATAACTGGACGGATAACCAAGCAAAATGAGAATGTCTCCTTTCTTGACGCATCACCTATTAAAAGTGTTTTCCTAACTCAATTCTCTGACCTCGTACTTTTTACTCCTCAGGTGGAGGGGGCTTCTCATTCGGAGCGGCAGCGCCGAGGTAAGGAGATTCGTTGAGTCTGTCATTTTTGCTTGTCTTCGAAGTTAGATAACCCAAGGCTATTCAACACCAGTGATGATGTCCTTGCTCCTTTTTATATGTACCCCAGCCGCGCCCTTGTTGTAGCCCCATCTTCGAGAACTGCAGTGGATGGCTAGATGTGCTTTAATTAAAATTTAACCTGAAACTTGTGTCCGGTAGGTACGTCAGTGTGATTATTCTGAATTAAAAACTGCTAGCTCTTTGACATTTGCTCACCCCTTTTCTCCCTGTACATTTTGATCGTTGAGTATCCATGAAAACCCCCCCCAAGTCGAGCAGGTGACCACATTTAACACAGTTCCCTCATTGACTAAGAGTTTAATAGTGTTGAAATGTTGTGCTCATCTATATGTTTTTAAACGTTAGATATAAAACAAAAAAGTTATATTTTTTGTAAATTTAATGTATGTTTGCAATTTTTTGCATGAGGAAAAAATTGGGGTGGGTCTTTCAAAGGGGTGTGGCGGATGTAATTAAGGGCGTGGCTTAAAACACTTAAGTTGAAAATCTATGCTTGACATAGTGTGCCACCCTACTGGTATTTTGCACTGTCTGTCACTGCATCCAGATATATACAACAAGTAACATTACACCTACAACAAGCCAGGGCTCTTGGCTTTGTCAATGGTTGTTAGTTGTACAGAAAAACACTTTAATTAAGTACTTCTCAATGCAGTCCTATAATATGCCTATTAGTGTCAAAGTGTTCATGTTAAAGAACAGTAGATGTTGTAGCACCCAGGATAATGTGCTGCATGGCTAAAAACTAATTAGATTCCTAAGGCAGACCAATTGGCTATGCCAATGCTTGTTTAAACTTTAGTTGGCAATAGGGCAGTTGGTGGTCCTCAACCACAAATCTAATGAGGAGCAGTGCTTGAAATGGAAATAGAAAAGTTCCAGTACTAATCATCCAGGTTTGCTACTGAGAAGTGCCAGTGCTCGTCCGTGAAGTATCACACCCCTGCTGAGAAGAGCTGGTACTCTCTCTTTCAAATCAACAGCTCGGGGCTCAGCACTCAACAGTACCTGCCCAGTAAGGCAACGATTACCGCCTCACCCGTTGCCAGCTCAGAAATAAAAAAACGTGTGTGTCATATTTCCTGCGATGAGCAAAACTAGTATGACGTAGGCCATAACGCCGGCAGCGTCTGTCAGTTTAGATGTGTAGTCTCCTAGGCTGTCACTTGGCCGCTCTGTGTGTCAGTATGATGATGTGACCCTTCCAACAATAGAGACGTGGTCTCTCAAAACTTTAATTTCCAGCTGTGATCTGGCATTTTCAATAAACAGGGAAAGTAACTTCCCTATGATGCAGCTGCATATACGAAGTCCTTTGATGAGCTGTTGCCTTCCTGGGCCGCTGCACATAAGAAGCCCTCGGGATAGCCAATGTCTTGCTGTGCAGCTGCATATAGGAGGCGGTCTAACAGGCCACTACCCTGTGCAGCTGCACATACGAGCTCCTCTGAAAAGCTGATATACGTCGGTGGAGATGCGAACATCTCTGGCGAGCCGCTGTGCTCCTGTTTAGCTGTACATGTACTCTGAACAGCTTCCGACCCCCTGAACAGCTGCACATGTAAGCTCCTGTGAATAGCTGCTGTCTTCCTTTGCAGTGCACATATCAAGTATTTTAAGGATCTGCTGACCTCCTGTGTAGCTGCACAGGTGATGTATTTTGAAAAGCTGCTGACCTCCTGTGTAGGTGAACATATGAAGCATTTTGAAGAGCTGCTCACCTGTATAGCTGCACATAGGAGGCCATTTGAAGAGCTGCTGACCTGTGTATCTGAACATATGAGGTCTTTTTAAGAGCTGTTGACCTCGCATATAGCCACACATATGAGGACATTTGAAGAGCTGCTGACCCCCTGCGTAGCTGCACATATGAGGCGTTTTGAAGAGCTGCTGACCTTTCGTGTAGCTGCACATGAGTCCTTTTGAAGAGCTGCTGACCTCCCGTGTAGCTGCACATAAGAAGTATTTTGAAAAGCTGCTGACCCCCTGCGTAGCTGCACATATGAGGCCTATTGAATAGCTGCTGACCTCCTGTGTAGCTGAAGATATGTAGCCTTTTGAAGAGCTGCAGACCTCTTGTGTAGCTGCATATATGAGGCCTTTTGAAGAGCTGCTGATCTCCCGTGTAGCTGCACATATGAGCCATTTTGAAGAGCTGTTGACCTCCTGTGTAGCTGCACATATACGGCCTTTTGAAGAGCTGGTGACCTCCTATGTAGCTGCACATATGAAGTAATTTGAAGAGCTGCTGACCTCCTGTGTAGTTGCACATATGAGGCCTATTGAAGAGCTGCTGACCTCCTGTGTAGCTGCACATATGAAGTAATTTGAAGAGCTGCTGACCTCCTGTGTAGCTGCAGATATGTAGCCTTTTGAAGGGCTGCTAACCTCCTGTGTAGCTGCACATATGAAGTATTTTGAAGAGCTGCTGACAACCTATGTAGCTGTACATCTGAGGCCCTTTAACAGGCCACTGCCCTGTGCAGCTGCACATACGAGCTCCTCTGAAAAGCTGATATACGTTGGTGCAGATGCAAACATCTCTGGCGAGCTGCTGAGCTCCTGTTTAGCTGTACATTTACTTTGAACAGCTTCCGACCACCTGAACAGCTGCACATGTAAGCTCCTGTGAATAGCTGCTTTCCTCCCTTGCAGTGCACATATTAAGTCTTGTAAGGAGCTGCTGACCTCCTGTGTAGCTGCACATGTGATGTATTTTGAAAAGCTGCTGACCTCCTGTGTAGGTGAACATATGAAGCATTTTGAAGAGCTGCTGACCTGTATAGCTGCACATATGAGGCCATTTGAAGAGCTGCTGACCTGTGTATCTGAATATATGAGGTATTTTTAAGAGCTGCTGACCTCGCGTGTAGCCACACATATGAGGACTTTTGAAGAGCTGCTGACCTCCAGCGTAGCTTCATATATGAAGTATTTTGAAGAGCTGCTGACCTTGCGTGTAGCCACACATATGAGGACTTTTGAAGAGCTGCTGACCTCCTGTGTAGCTACACATATTTGAAGTATTTGAAGAGCTGCTGACAACCTCTGTAGCTTCACATCTGAGGCCTTTTGAAGAGCTGCTGAGCTCCTGTGTAGCTGCAGATATGTAGCCTTTTGAAGGGCTGCACACCTCCTGTGTAGTTGCACATACAAGGCCTATTGAAGAGCTGCTGACTTCCCATGTAGCTGCACATGAGATCTTTTGAAGAGCTGCTGACCTCTTGTGTAGCTGCACATATGAGGCCTTTTGAAGAGCTGCTGACCTCCTGTGTAGCTGCACATATGAGTTCCTCTGAAAAGCTGCTGACCTCCTGTGCAGCTGCACATATGAAGTATTTTGAAGAGCTGCTGGCCTCCTGTGTAGCTGCACATATGAGACCTTTTAAAGAGCTGCTGACCTCCTGTGTAGCTGCACATGAGATCTTTTGAAGAGCTTCTGACCTACCGTGTATCTGTGCATGAGTTCTTTTGAAGAGCTGCTGACCTCCCGTGTAGCTGAAGATATGTAGCCTTTTGAAGGGATGCGGACCTCCTGTGTAGCTGCATATATGAGGCATTTTTTTTTTATTTATAAACAAATTTTTATTTTCGGCATCAAGGACAATGTCAAGGATGATACACAACAGTGCATTGAACATGGCATCAGTAACATCAATCAGGGAAGCATTGACAAGCAGATGTAAAGACCCCCCCCCTCCACCCCCATCCCCCGCCCCCGCCCCCCGCACCCCCACTCCTCAAACCATGCCCCCCAGCCATTTCCCCCATATCTTTCGGAATTTTTTGGGGCAGCCCCGGGCAGCGTATAACGACCGCTCCTGGGCCGCACACCAATCCACCCCTCTACTCCAAGTAGCCCTTCTAGGTGGGTCTGGCTGTGACCACACGGCCGCTATATCCCTCTTAGCTACCATTAGAGCAGTAGTGATAAAATACTTGTCGTTACGGGACCCATCCAGCCCGTCCGTGATGCCCAGCAGAGCCATTTTAGGCTCATGGGGGACCTCCCATTCCAGGACCTCCGCTAGGTCGGTCTCAATCGCTGCCCAGTAGTCCTCCAGGCGGGAGCAAGACCACACCATATGGAAGAAATCCGCCGGAGCCACCCCACAGCGAGCGCAGGAGGCGTCCACGTGGAGGCCCGCCCGGTAGAGGCGGTCCGGAGTCAGGTAAGCGGCGTGGAGGTAATAGAGCTGGATGAGCCGCAGCCTAGCGGAGGTGGTGAGCGATCGAGGGGCCATAAGTGCGTCCCTCCAATCCGCGTCATCTAGGGGTCCCACCCAGACCTCCCATCGCTGCCTCAGTCCAGTCCAGTCTACCGGGGTATTGTTAATCAGGGATTTGTAAATGCGGGATATTCCACCCTTCCCCAGGCACCCCAACATCACCTGAGCTTCAGGTGGGCTATGAGAAGGCAATCTGGAGTCGAGAGGGACGTGGGCCCGAACCGCATGGCGTAGCTGAAGGTAGCGATAGAATTGGGAAGACTGCAGCGAGAAGTGGGTCTGAAGCTCCTGGAAGGAACACATGTGGCTCCCCCGCCATATATCGCCTAGAGTGGAGATCCCTAGGAGATCCCATTGCCGAAAACCCGCCAGTCCCACCACCTCCCGAAGCCATGTCCCGTGCCACAGCGGTGTGAGCTGTGTTTTCGTCCCCGACCATCGAGTGTGCCTCAGAGCTGCACGCCACGCGAGAAAAGGGGCCCACACGACGCCAGGGAGCGACAGGGGGACCGATGCTCCATAGAGCATGTTTTGGATAGAGGAGAATCCGAGGCATTGCACCTCGAGGCGGTAGGCCGGATCGCTCCATCCACTTGAGAACCAGTCGTGGATCACCAGCAGCTGGGTGGCCAAGTAATATAGATATAGGTTAGTCATGCTCAGGCCGCCGTCGTAGGAGGGGACCCTGCAGCGATCTAAGGCCAGCCGGGGCCTGCCGCCGCCCCAGAGGAATTTGACCACCATCTTATCCAGTTCCCGGAACCACGGGCGCGGAAAGGAGCACGGGGTGTTTTGTAGCATGTACAGAAACTTGGGGAGGATCATCATCTTATAAAGGGCGACTCTCCCCAACGGATTCAATGGGAGTGTCTGCCACCGGAGCATATCTGATCTGGTTTTGTTGACTATGGGAGCCACATTGAGGGCCCAGCAGAGTTCCGGAAGGAGGGTGACCCAGATCCCCAGGTATTTAAAGGAGAGTCTCCGGAGGGGAATGTCCGATTGCCAGTCGAAACAGTCCCGTGACGGGTGTAGCGGGACTAGAACGGATTTTTCAGGGTTCAGTTGAAGACCCGACGCTTGGCCAAACCGACGGAGGATCCGGCGGACCCGGGGCCCCGAGGTCGCTGGATCAGAGAGATAGAGGAGGACGTCGTCCGCATACAGGGCGATCTTATCGGGGGTCATACCTGGCCAGTCCCACCCGCGAAGAGCGGGATCCGAGCGAATCAAGACCGCCAGGGGCTCCAGGGCCAGAGCGAAAAGGAGGGGCGAGAGCGGACATCCCTGGCGCGTTCCTCGACCTATGGGAAACGGGCGGGATAGAGCTCCGTTGACTAAAACACGGGCTCGCGTATAGGACCGCAACCATGGCACGGAACTGGGGGCCGAAGCCCAGATGCTCCAGGACCTCGCCCAGGTACTCCCACCCCACTGAGTCGAAGGCCTTTTCAAAGTCGACCAGCAGGAGGGCCAGATAGGGGGAGAGGCGGCTGCGGTGCGCTAGAGCGAGGTGCAGGCGCCGCAGGCAGTGTCTGGTCCCCCGTTCCGGCATGAATCCACATTGGTCCGGGTGGACCAGGGAGGCAAGAGATGGGCGCAGCCGCTGCGCGAGGACCGTGGCATAGATTTTAAGCTCGGTGTTGATAAGGGATATCGGTCGGTAGTCCGAGCAGGACTCTGAAGGGGGCTGCGTCTTAGGGAGGACAACTATGGTTGCTGTGTCCGTCTCGAACCGGAACGAACCCTTCTCCACCGCGTCCGCAAACAGGTCCAGAAGCCTCGGGCCAGAGTCTTCCGATAGTGAGCGTAGTATTCCTGAGGGAACCCATCAGGTCCCGGGGTTTTCCCGGGCGCCAGGCGGCTGATCGCGGCCTCGATCTCCTGCAGCTCGATAGGTGAATCGAGGGTCTCCGAAACCTCGGGCAGCAGCCGCTTGAGCACCGCTCCATTCGTCCCCAGCAACTCCTCCAGGTAGAGCGTGGACGGCCGGCGTCGGTACAGCCGGGAGTAATAGCCAGCGAACGCCTGGGCCATCGCCACCGAGGCTGTGTGGAGGCCGCCCGCAGAGTCTGCGATGGCTGGAATAATCCTGCCTGCCCGAGGGTAAGTGGCCAGCCGGTGGAGCGCCACAACGTCTTTGCCGCCTCCAGGGAGTGTAGGCGAATTTCTTCCCGCAGGAAGGCCAAGCGACGCGACCGGGTGCTGTCTCCCAACTCCCCCAGGTTGCGCTCCAGTTCCAAGGCTTGAGCTTCGCAATCCGCGAGTTTCTGGGATTGAGCTCGCCGTTGCAGATGCCCCTTAGCGGCCCCCCGAATAGTCGCCTTGCCGGCCTCCCACAGGACAGCAGGGGAGGAGACGGAGCCCGCGTTGTGAGAGTAATAATCGGCTATCTCGCCACCGATCACCCTCCGAAAAGCCTTGTCGTGGAGGAACCAAGCGTTCAAACGCCACATTGGACGGGCAGAGAGGGGGGGGGGCCAAGAGCCAGGAGCACCGGCGAGTGGTCCGAGAGGCCCCTCGGGAGAATGCGCGCATCCTGCACTCCAGGGTGCCAGATCCTCCAAACATCACAGAGGCCCTGAGATTCGGCCCAGGTCGAAAGCTGCTTTGCCCGAGCGACGCGGGCCAGGGATACCGAACCTGTCGAGTCCAGATGGGGCACGTAGACCGCATTAAAATCCCCGCCGAGAATGAGAGAACCCGCCGGAAGCTTTGGGAGGAGGTCCCCGGTGTAAGAGAGGGCCGACGACAGGAGGGAGGGAGCCGCGTAGAGGGACATCAGGGTGAGTGGTCGCCCTTCCAGAGTACCACATACCACCACCACCATGCCCAGGGGGTCCAAGTGCACCTGGGTCAGGACGAAGGGAAAGGATTTGCGGAGCAGGATAGCTACCCCTCAGGACCCCCGCGCAAAACCGGAGTGCCACACCCTGTCATAACCATAGCGGGACAGAAAAGGACAGTTATTGCCCAGAAGGTGAGTCTCTTGGAGGAGGAGCACATCAATCTCCGCGCGTTGCGCATATTTGAGGACCGCCATGCGCTTAAAACGGTCTAGAAGACCATTAACGTTCCAGGACAGTACACGCACGGCGGCCCTAGGAACAGGTGGGTCAGCCATAGTCCAGGACAGAAGAGGGGGCCATTGGAGGCGCGGCTGGGCACACCCCTACAAGGAAGGGACAGCGGGACATCGGGCAGAAGAGCAGGTCAAAGAGTACAAGATGCCTTGGCACAACAACAAAGAAGGAGTAACCCCCCATCAACAAAACCTTCCCCATGAGGAAGAAACAACCCCAAACCAACCCCAAACCCCCACCCCCCACCCTATACTTCGAAAACAGAAGCATCTGTCGCCCGAACCAAGTGAAAGAACCACCAAGCTAGAACGCTCGGGCTTGAGCACTAGTGGACCCCTGGTACAACGGAAATCAAGCCTGATTCACCTGCCCTGGCCAAGAGCAACATTAACAGCGGAGCACTCCAGCCCCCGCCCGGGCACCCCACACCCCCCCCTCCCAAAGAAACACAGAGAGTCAAATGGCAGGACTGCGTGAGAGGTCTGAAGTATCCACCAAGTCAGCCGGGTGGGTCGCAGGGCCCGTAGGCCGGGGCGACACGGCCCGTCGCCCGTCAGCCGCGGGACTGGCGGGCGTAGTCGAGGAGGCAGAAGATGCTCTCGACCCCCGGCGCGGCTGTCCCCCAGAGCGCGTGGTGATCACCTCCTCCGCCGTGCGCTCCCGGGGTAACGTGCGGTGCCGCGGCGGGTCTTCGATGTCCGGGGCCTCCCCCGTCCCCCCTGCACACCCGCAGGCGAGCCGCGCCCAGAGCGGTGCAGAGGATGCTCTTCCGTCAGCCAGGACCAGGCCGCTCGTGGCGTGTCGAAGAACAATGTCTTGTGCTGGAAGATGACCCGGAGGCGGGCCGGAAACTGGAGCTGGTACTGGAGGCCCAGAGAACGCATCTTCTGCTTCACTTCAGTGTAGGAGCGGTGCAGTTCTTGAACTTCGCGAGTGTAGTCCGGGAAGATCATAATTTTGTGGTTTTGGTAGTGGAGGGTGTCAGTGCGCCGGGCCTCGCGGAGAATGGCGTCTCTGTCTCTGAAATTCAAGAGCTTGAGGATGAATGGCCGGGGGGGCGCCCCAGGGGGCCTGGGGGCCAGGGCGCGATGAGCCCTCTCCACCACGAACGAAGCAGAGAGGCTGTCCGCCGGCATCCAGGATCGGAACCAGCGTTCCATAAAGTCATCCACCCGGCCCGATTCGACCCCCTCCGGGAAACCCACCAGGCGCAGGTTGCTGCGCCGAGCGCGGTTTTCTGCATCTTCGACCCGGCGATGTAGCTCCTTAGAGTGGGTGGTCAGCTCCCGAACCTGGTCCTGGAGATGGCGGATGTCATCCTCCGCGGTGGATAATCTGGATTCGGCTTCCGAGATGCGGGTGGTGGCATTCCGCAGGTCCTGCCGGAGGAGAGCAACATCCACCTTGACCTCTCCCACCATGCCTTCAAGGGATGCACGGGATGAGTTGATGGCCTGCAGGATGGCAGCAAGGTCCGCAGCGGGGGCCGGGGCCGGTTCGCCAGTGGGGCCGGACCCCTTCTCAGAGGTCGTGAATTTGTCCATCCTGGTTTGGGTGGCCCCGGACGCCGGCTTGGTGGCCCTGTCTTTACCCATGGCGGGGGCGGCGTTCAGTGAAGCCGGGCAACAGGATGAAGACCCCCCCGCGGGATGAGGACGAGTGCCCGGGCTGAAGCGGAAGCAGAAGGAGGAACGGCCGGGGGGTCTCGCAGTGAGAAGTGGAGGGGCACCGCCCGCCCCAGCGGTCAAGCCCCAGCGGGACAGCCGATCTGACCCCCGGCCACAGTCTCGCCCGTTGCCCTCCGCCGACAAGGTGAGGGCCAAGGTCCCGGGCCCTTAGAGATTCCCCCGAGTGCCCCGCAGCTGAGAACCTCCAGGCCTCGACTTCTGCGCACAGTCCACCTCTCCGGGGCTGCGCCTCACCGGTATGGTCCCCCCACAGCCCCAGGGGGGGGCAAGTCGTCACTCGGTGGGTCTCTTCGGCCGGGGCCCAAAGCGATGGGAGGGGGGGGGGGGGGGAAGGAACGGCACACACGCCCCCCCGACCGCCGATGTGCGGCCCGAGTCAAGAAGGGCGCCTCTGCGCCCGGAATCCAGCAGGCGACCTCGGGCCCGTAGGGCCGCCAGGGGGAAGAGGGAGAGGGGGAGGAGCTGGGGGCCCGAGCCCCCGGCTGCCGATGTACAGCCCGATGGGGGGGGGTCTCCCCTCCGCGCCCGGTCTCAGACGGTCCCACGCAGCCGCATTCACCGCCCGCCCCACAGCTTCAGTCCACTCAGGGGGGGGGGGCCGCAAAGGCAGGACTGCCTACTTCTTTCTGCTGTCCTCTTTTACAGGGGGTCGTCGCCCCACTCCCGGATCTCAGCGATGTGCCAGTGGGGGAGGGCCGCACCCCCCCCGGTGCCGCCAGGACCCGCGGAAGCCTCGCGGCCGCCCTCACCTCGGCCTCTGCAGGAGCCGGCCTGTGCCCCTCGTGGGCGCCGCGGGCTCAATTGTTCAGCGCGGCCGGGCCAGAGCTCCGCGGCCGCCACCATCTGCCGCCGGTCAGGATCCGCGATGTCCGAGCGGGTCCCGCAATGTCCGCGGCGCCCCCAGATCAGCTCCCCAGGTCACCGCCACCCAGAGCGCGCCGGCCAGGGCAGTGCAGGAGGGAGTTAAGAGGATCAGCGAGGACCGGCGCCGGGAGCCTCACGGAAAGGCGTCCATGACGGGCAGGCGCCACCTAGCGCTCTCCATGAGGCCTTTTAAAGAGCTGCCGACCTCCTGTGTAGCTGCACATATGAGGCCTTTTGAAGAGCTGCTGACTTTCCATGTAGTTGAAGATATGTAGCCTTTTAAAGTGCTGCAGAACTCCTGTGTAGCTGCATATATGAGGCCTTTTGAAGAGCTGCTGACCTCCTGTGTAGCTGCACATATGAAGTCTTTTGAAGAGCTGCTGATCTCCTGTGTAGCTGCACATATGAGGCCTTTTAAAGAGCTGCCGACCTCCTGTGTAGCTGCACATATGAGGCCTTTTGAAGCGCTGCTGACTTCCTGTGTAGCTGCACATATGAATTATTTTGAAAAGCTGCTGACAACCTATGTAGCTGCAGATATGTAGCCTTTTGAAGAGCTGCTGACCTCCTGTGTAGTTGCACATATGAGGCCAATTGAAGAGCTGCTGACCTCCCGTTTAGCTGCACATGAGATTTTTTGAAGAGCTGCTGACCTCCTGTGTAGCTGCACATATGTAGCCTTTTGAAGGGCTGCGGACCTCCTGTGTAGTTGCACATATGAGGCCTTTTGAAAAGCTGCTGACCTCCCATGTAGTTGAAGATATGTAGCCTTTTAAAGGGCTGCAGAACTCCTGTGTGGCTGCAAATATGAGGCCTCTTGAAGAGCTGCTGACCTCCCGTGTAGTTGCACATAAGATCTTTTGAAGAGCTGCTGACCTCTTGCGTAGCTGCACATATATGGTCTTTTGAAGAGCTGCTGACCTCCTGTGTAGGTGCTCATATGAGTTCCTCTGAACTGCTTCACCCTGTGAAGTTGCACGCACCTCTAAGCGGTGCAGTCCCCGTGTGCAGTGTACAGACAATGTCATGTTCCCTACCTTGGTGAACCCTGTCTTGCCTTTTTCTGTGCCGCGTACTGAGCTCGGACTCTCTTCCAAGCTCATCGAAAGGCACATTCAATGCGGTACGACGGACTATGACTCCCATGAGCCTTTGCAAGGGCACATCGGCGTCAATGGGAGGAAACTGTCAAAGGCACATCGGCTTACCTTCAGCATATGATGCTCATGTGAACAGTAAACTATATATTGCTAAATATAACAGAAAGAAAACAAAAGCTCACAGTTTTTTGGATGCAGTGACAGGTAGGCAGTTTGAAGTTCTCCAACAGGACGTGGAGTACCTTTTAAGATATAGAAGCCTATTTCAGATTCAAGAATTTGGCTCAGTAAGGCTGAAGTGGTCAATTCTACTGAAGCCAGAAAAAGAGGAAGTGGGAAGGAACTACCATCCAATTAGCAAAATGTGGTGAGTACATTCACAGCCACCAACTCGGATGCAGGTCAATCCTCCTTGTCAGTCTTCCTGGAACTCTGCCCCATGTTTTGGGTGCAATGTATAGAAGGCTAGGCCTCCCTTTCTGCTTTTGCGGATCTGAGGGCGAAAGGGTGTTAGAGAAAGTGAGGCTGAGTGCAGGTGTCTGTTGGGTTGGTGGAAGTGGTCCTAAGTTGTGCAGTGCCCTTTATGCATGCGTGAGGAGTTTGAATTGGCAGTGTTTGTGTATCAGTAGCCAGTGGCGTTCTCTGAAGCATGGAGTATTGTGGGCCCAATGTGAGAGGTCTAGGATGAGTCTTGAGGTGGCGTTCTGGATGGTGTGTGGTCAGTAGAAGATGTGGTTGGAGATTCCGGTATAGGTTGTGTTGCAGTAGTCTATTCTCCTTATGATGAGGGCTTGAGTGACAGTACTTCTGGTGTACCTGGGAATCCATTGGAGATTTTTCTGAAGATGTGTTATTCCAGTTTATGGGGAAGGTGGGGGATTCGAAAGAGGAATTGATAATGTGCGCGAGGAATTTGTTCATGTTGTTTTGGTTTAAGTGGCAGGTGGCCCTCATATATCTGTTGCAAAAACAATTGTGGACTCTGGAAACCCTTTACAATGAGTGTGGACAGCATCCCCTTTAAATCTAATAGACATATAGCGATTCCACACGTAATAAATGATCTTGGCCTGCCTCCCTCATACATACTACTAACTCCTTTGTGAAAATTAAACCACGCCTCATTGACCCACAGATGACCTGAAAGACAGATATGTTTTTCTGCACCAAGTACCATGAGGCAGGGATGCATGCCAGAATATCGTTTCTAGAATATTGTGCTGCCATATTAAAGAAAAAATGTAAGTGCACGATAAGCAGTGCGATTTGCACAGTTACCGTCTCAAAAACATGGCGGCCTTGTGTCATCTGTTTCTAAACAGAAAACATTTTTATGAGATTGCATTTTTTTTTTTTTTTTAAATAAACAAAGTCAGCTTGTCTCCTTTTTAGGGTTCTGTTCAGGCTCTAAGTAACTTGGAACTCTGATTCCTAAACCGCAGTGCTTAATTCGAACTGGTCCTTGCATGTGGTGCCACCCACACTTATTTTTGGGAACTGATATTTATTTTTCCCTTGTCAGACTTTGATCCAGAGCAAGAGAGAGAAAAACACAAAAGGTAGAAAGAAGAAAGGAGAGAAAGGCAAAAAAACAGAGACAAAGGGAGAAGGCTGAGGTGAAAAAGAACATGCAAGAGTGAAATAAAGATGGAGGGAGTCTTCGGTGGGGGAAGAAACAAGCTTGAGGTGGAATTCACACTATGCAGCCTAGGTATTCTGCGATCCCGAAATTTATATGCGCCAGCTGCAGCCTTCTGAGCAAAATATTGGGTACTGCCACTGATTTACTTACAAATTAAGCTTTGGAAAACGGAGTTAACGCTCAACAATGGCACAAGCACCAACAAGAAAGAGTAGGACGGCTAAGTAGCTAGACAGCTTTTCCCAGACCATCAGCACAAGTACTTATGTATTGCTGAGCCTCTCCTTCAGATATACAATGAAATCCCAGGTGAGCTAGTGCTAAATCAGGCTCAAGGTCAGGATTCTGTGCAGTAGATTCCCATTAACAGTGACAGCTTTCCCTCATCCAGAGCCCTGAAATATTTACAATTTTAGCAAAATAATCGCCTACAAACAATTATATGTACATAATTGCATTGAAGATTGTTCTCAGGCAAATTATAATTCAAAAATATAACTTGTTGCCGACCACCTGTACAGGGATTCTGCTCAGAAACAGAACTATGCCTGGGACCATAGAATATCAGTATGTAGGGACTGAGACACCATACCACATCAGTATCTATGGACCGAGATCCGACTAGCTTATAGTGCCTCACTTGCCATCCTACCTTTCCAGCAAGGCAAGTGATTTGGCTCCCTAGAACACAACACTCTAGACCCTCTCAGGGATCGCAGTAGCAGGTCATCACCTTTCGTTCTTTCACTTGTACATTTCAACAATAAATGAAAAAGAGACACGAGGGAAGCTCACAATATTTATCGAAACTATCGTGCTCTAGTATGCAATAACTGTGCTACAATTAGAAAACATATGCAGGTCAACAATGTGATTAGCATGATTAAAAGACAATACACTATAAAGAGCCCTGTCATATTAGCAGACCGATCTGCCTAAGCCCACCCTCACTACTAAAGCAAAGTGTTATAGATCTCTGGGACTAGTGGCAAACCCCATACCTTGGAATACATAGATAGCTGTTCTACATCTCAGCTGGAACAGCACTTTCATCTCTGGAACTTTGCTCTGTCCACGCTCTGTGTGTCTTAAAAATGACAAATCCCGGGTTATATGATAAAACTTGTGTGTTCAAAAACAGCGGCTGGTTTTTCCTATTATGTCTAAGGGATAGTATCGGACCACATAGAATAACAAGATGTGTTTCTTGACGTTGGATGAGATGTTTTGACTGAATACAAGGAGAAAAATAAAATACGAAAACACGTGTAGTCTTTTTGTAAAAATACAATATTTTGTAATGTGTGCAAAGCAAAAGCGGCCTACAACTTGCACGCTTTGGCTGACATACGGAAAATGACGGGCTCCATAGGGAACACACAACAGTACAAACCTCCCCTAAAATTCCAGAAACAAGCCCTTCTAATGGAAGAGCTTCCATGCAAAACAACATAATTATTTTAGGTGAATCACGTTTTTAATAGGATATGGTGAATGTGTTTGTATAGTTTGCATAGTAAAAGACCAGTTCTTTCAAAGGTGGGAGGAGCAGCAAGCCTGCGTTTACAGAGAACATGTGGTTGTGGGGCTGGTCAGACGTTTGTGACTAAGTGGGGTATCTGGCTGTATTTTTATTGTCCGACTCCAGACATATTTCATTGTTTGTTGTGAGTACTAATGAGATGATTGCAGGGCCACAGCATATCGCAGATGGGTCAGCTATGCTGTTGACTGTAGATGCTGTCATTATTTATCTGGAAATGTAGACCCTACACAGTCATTTTCTACTTCACATTTTCATATACATGGAATAAAGGTGCCTCCCCGTGCTGGCTGTGTGTATTAAAGGCATACATATTAAAGGCATACATGTCTTTCTGGCATGCAGCCACAGAGCTCATGCAGCATCAAATTAATACATGCCAGAAGCTTTTCCTTTACCTGTGCTTGTTTACTGTTCCTGTCTATGTATCTATGCAACACCTACATCTGTCTACCTTGTGCAATGTATTTTAATAGCGAATATAAACCATACTTTACCAGAACAGCATAATGCACAGCAGTCACTGCCTGTCAGAAAATATATTCAAGGGCTTTATTGAGTATAGTGTGCAGCCGCATTTCTAGCAGGCATGTCCTTGGGTGGCAGCATCCTCATCTGCATAAGCCCAACCCCCCCACCCCCCCCCCCCCTTCGGTGACCCGTCTCTGCTGGGCTAGACCGCACCTCCTCCACTTCAACCATGCACATTTTTAAGACAACATAAAAGCTGCACTTTTAAATTGTACAATTTTGGACTTCCGTGTTGTAATTATCTCTTCAAATGAGGTAGACACAGAGCTTAATTTGAGCCGGGTGTTATCGGTAAGGCCCCTGGCGCTCATTTTTCGGTAGCAGCACTTTTATTTCTGCATCAGACATTTGCCGATAGGAAGGGGCAGAAAAACAAACAAAGAGGAAAATCGAAGAAAGAAAAAGACTGAAAAAACCATCATAGGGGAAAAAGCAGGAACCTGAACTAGAGAGGCAAAGGGGCAGAGACTAGACTGTCTGGTGGTGAATTAAAGACACATGAGTTGGGTTCAGGCATACGCAGCCTTGGTAGTCGGTGTGCACCAGCCGCGGGCTTCTGCGCAGAGCTTTGGGTTCCAGCACCCAAGCAATTCCAAATTCAGCCCTGGAGAGACACTGGGTATGACACCAGAACATCATGGCCGACATAGCGTCTGACAAAAATATAATTTACAAAACTGTCACCGCAATAGAGTTAATATGAGAAAATCTACTCCCGATAAAGCAATATCTTTGTAAACAATAGTTAGGTATCAATATTTATGTACAGCAATATTTTTTAATGATATTTTGACACAGACCAGACCTTGTACTGCCAGTGGAAGGAGTCAGTTGGCATAGAGATCTGTGCTATGCTAACATGCAATCCCTTGACACATACAGACACCCAGTGCTTAATTTGTAAAAAAAAAATAGTTGCCAGGGCTCTCGTCAGCGGGCACCACACATTGTCCCTGCCATGCTGCCAATGATAGTAACAACACAACTACTGACCATCACAGTCCTACAAGTGTGACCATTCGGACTATTTTAGGCCTGCAAAGCTATAAGCATGGCTTGGGCAGCAGGTAATAGTCATTTTTTATGTATAGTGAAATAATCATCTGTTATTGTGGTCATCTCAAAATCAACCAGACAGCACCACCTTGTGGCAGACTGTCACAAGTGTAAGTGTTGACAATAAAGTGCCGGTGCCGAGCACCTGGAAACCACCGGCTCAAGTTAATGCATGGTACACCAAATAGGTAGGGCCTTCTACTTTTATAGTATTTATCTTTGGCTAGTTATGTCTTTTTCGGCACATTATTGGTACTCATCCATATTTATTTTTGAGCTGGTATTTAATTGGTAAATGTACATTCGCAATTTCATGTCTATAAAGTTTTAGTGTGCTAAATAGTCACATACAATAAAGCAATACACGCACCTGCAAACATTAGCTTTGTGGTACTAGCCCGTGAGTCATTACCGCTGTATGAACTTCGCTATGATACATCATTGCTGTTTTAGTATTCTGTGGCGTCAGAATGCACAACTGTTGGCCTGTCCATCATGATTTAGGGCACAGAGACACTCAAAAGTAAATGTCCTTTCTCTATTATCTGATATTAAAAATAAATAGATGGGAAATGACTGCTTCTGTTTGAATGCATGTGTAAAAATCAGAAAAGCAGATTTCTGACAGCCTTAATTATAATGAGGGCTCCCGGTTTTCCGTTTTTACGGATTTATACATATAAATACAGACGGAAATCTATATTTCCTTTGTCTGTATTTATATTTATAAACGGAAAAATACTAGCAAATTTGGCCACGCTGCCGTCGGGTATTTTGCTACCGACGGGGCACTTGGAATGGAATATAAGGCGCTTGTACCCGTGGCAGACTGTGCTGGATGAAGGAAGGCACCCGGCACGGAGCGAGACCGGGAGAGTTGAATGAATGATGAACAGGACGGCTTCCGAGCTGGCAGCGCGGAGTGGGAGTGCCCTGTGTTCAGTGACTCGTGGGTCACGGTGTCTCGTGCTGGCCAGGACTTTGGAGAGCAGGGCACCGGGTAGAAACAAAGGGACACAGACAGACGGAAGCAAAGTGTGGCTAATGGACTTGGGATGCCTGCTGTAGTAGAAGCTTCCCACACTTGCAGGGAGGTAATATGCTTCCCACACTTGCGCTCCTAGCTGCGCTCGAAGAAAATTCATGTCACTCTGTCAATTAAAGCCTAAATTGCTCCCACGCCGCCTTTCCATTTCATCATTAGCCATTTGCCACATTTACATTTTCTACAGGTGTCAGGCTTCCTGACGAGGGTCGTTGTTTAGATTGCTGTCCTCCAGGTTCACGGCACCCATCCCATTTCCTTTCAGACCAGGCATCTGAGGGCTGTGTTTCTTTTCTTTTGCAAACAGCACCGCAACTGTTTCTGTTTAAATAAAAAAAAACATATGGGCACGTAGCTCCCACCCGTGTCCCGTGTAAAAGGCAACTCTCACAGGGGGTAGACACTGGCCGTGTGGAATCTGAAATAAATGCAAGAAATGAATCCGCACAAACAGTTCTCAGTCAAGGGTGAAACAAGAGCGTTTATTGGTAAAACCAACAACAGGATAACGTGCAGCACGGGGGTACCAGCCTAGATACTGAGTGCCCACTGAGGTGACGTGCTTGACAGGTTTTATAGGCCCAAACCACAAAGGATGTAGCATCATACTATACGTTGCACAAATTAAGCATAGTTCGCCTGACCAATTAGCGAGGTCCTAAATGGTTGCATACCATTTAAGGACCGAGAAGTACTGTTGCTGGCTGCGTGACCCAAATCTGCTTCTGGGACTTTCCACTATAATGCAAGATATCAGTCTGGTGCTTTTCCAGTTAATGATTGCAACAGAAATAGAGATGTCCAAAGACATGGTTGAGAAATGCGATATGCGAGTGTACGTGCTGAAGCGAGCATCTTGTTTTTATGAGCAAGCCTTGCGTTACTGAAGCTATTTCTTTGTAGCAGAATAATGCTAGTGCGCAGAGTTTGCCATGCTAACTTAACAGGGCCTACAAATTTGCTGCATTTGGTATCACCACAGAACGTGGCTTCTACATTGCCCCATCTGATACCAAATCACCATCCCCTATGCTATTACCCCCAGCTACTCTCCTTCTTCATCTGCCCCTGTGTCATACTTTGAGTCGGGTCTATGTTGTGCACGCCACTTGCTGTGGTGTCCACGATGCGCAAAACGGGACACCAAGGCAGTGCAGCATGTTGGGCAAACGTGGCACATTACACACAGGGTAATTAGTGCTGCTATTATAACTATGCCTACTTCCAGTATCCATGAGCCCCAGCCTGCGAGCCACACCATCACCTTTTCCCACATGCTCCCGGTGTGTATGCCGTGTGCCTCATCTCTAATGTCTATGATGTGGTGTATAGCATCATCAATATTGTGGCTGTTGTCAGGTATATATGAACAGCATTTTTGTTGGAGGACGTGGCAGACGCCACCCTCTTTTGCCAGAATGATGTCTAATGCAACTCTATTCTGCATCACTACGGCCCTCATGGCTGTGAGTTCTTCCGTAATGTTTCCCATTCCTACAGCCGTGCTTTCAGCTAAATCCTCAATCATGCGTGCTAGCTGATGTATTCTTTCAGTGGTGTAGATAAGCCCTGCCGGGGGAACCAGTGCCCCTACGGCTGTCATTACGTGGTCCACCCATTCTGGTGTTCTTCGGACCCTCTTGGGCAATGCACCTTGGAGTGCGACCTGGCCTATGTCGGAGAAATGGGTCATCTTTGGTATGATGGAGGCGAGATAGCAGCTACCGTACCATCCTGGTGGTAGATAGAAGTAAGCCCACTGGCCACACACGAAGTACAACCCTTTGTACCCCACTAAACCTGGTGATAAACCCTCTTTCTTATTCCTTATTCTTGACAGCCGGGTTGTGTGCGTGCAGTTACTCCTGCCCACAAATATTTGTCCCGCCGCCTCCTCTTCTGTGCCCATTGCTTCTATTCCCTTAATTTTGTTTATCCTATCTTCGCAGTCTAGCAGACCCTTGCTCCCTTGTGCCATTTCTACTATCGTGCATCCGAATGCGATGCAGTCTTTCCATGCGTCTTTCTGCAGTAGTGTTTGTATTGTGCAGCTCTTTCCCTCCGGGGGCAATTTGGGTCGTCTTGTTATCTGCATTACTTTGTTGTTTAGAATACATGAAGGGGCATGTCGTAGCTGTTCTATCTGGAACCGTGGTACCTTCATTTTCCCCTCTTTCATGACCCCCAGGTTGTTCCACCCTATCCTTCTCTTCCACCCTTCCGTTTTTTCAACCTCCTCTATTGTTGCTAACATTTCTGTGTCCCTTGTGGTGTGTGTTATCTTCGTGCAGGGCCCTTTCTTTCCCTCAGGTGCTTTCCTACCCTGCTTTGTTGTCTTTCTGCTGTCTGGTGGTGGGGCAACTGACACTGACATATTGTGTTGTTTGAGGAGCAGATCTCTCATTAGAATACACCCCACATATTTGGAAACTGGTAACACATTGTAGCTCATCCCGCTTTCTGTGTTAGTTGGTAAGTGCGTACAGACGTAACATCCTGATATATTCATTATGTGTACATACATTTTCACCATTTCCACATATTGGTTTCCATTGTACTCATCCCACAGTACCCCGTCCCCTTCATCTTTATTGCCACCCTTGCCGAGAATCATGTCATTTTCAAACTCAAATAGTTCGACATCCTTAGTCACATTGTTGCCCCCCTCCTCTCCTTGCCTGCCGTTAAGGAACGGTATTTCAAGTTCATTTGCAAATATTATTATTAATGCAGTCACTATTATTGCGGGTACTGGTGTTAATACCGCTACTAGCACTGAAGGCCATATCCTTTCGTTTTTCTTTCTTTTCTGCATTGCTGCTCTGTCTCCCATCAGTTCAGGTACAGTCTTTGGTGATGCTCAATCCGATGTTTCTTATTTCCTCAGTTATGCAGTCCAAGATATCAAGGCGTGTGTTGGCAATGTCTTGCGTTGTGGCTTGTAGCCCAAAGGTGGGGAATGAAATGTCCTGCAGAATCAGATCCCTCAGCCCACTCAACAGGGGAGGGTTTGGCACAGTTAGTTCTAGCACACCAACGCCTAGTCCAGGACACAACAACCCGATGTGAATTGTTAATCGTGACTCTTCAACTCCTACTTTTACAGACCGAAGCCGTCCCGACCTGTTTGTTGTCATTGATCGCGGCTTGCGTCTGTTGTAGGCCTCTGCATACCGTTCAGTTCTGGAGCACCACCTTCCATTCTAACTAGCGGGCGCTGCACCTCCTAAGTTTTCATTGGTGCAGGCACCAGTCAACCATTAGAAGAAAACGTTGATGCCTGGATGTGGTACTGTCAGAGGTTACTAGCACATGACAGTAGGCACTCCCTTGAAATGCAGCTTCTTTCTGGTGTCTTCTGTTGTCCGTTGGAGGCCTGGCCTGCCCCGAGCAGGTGTCTGCCTCTTATCTTCCGTTGTCTTTGTCTTTCGTCGTTGATCGGAGGTTGTACCTGCGAGGTGCCTCAGATGCCGCAGATGGTGCGGGCGGCGCTTGCTTCTCGTTGTCTGGTCCGTCCGCCTTCTTGGTGTGGGAGCTGTGGATCCAAGACGTCAGGCCTTTGCACTTCACTGCTGTTGCTGTGCTGAGGATGACCTGGTGTGGGCCTTTCCACCTTGGCTGGAGGCAGTGCCGTCGGGTGTGGGCCTTTATCCAGATCCAGTCGCCAGGCTGCAGGTCATGCGGCTGTGGTGTTATTGCCTCTGGAAGAGCCTGCAGTACCTGACGGTGAAGATAACGTAAAGTCTCAGTTAGTTTCTTGCAATAACATAAAAGTAAATCATCTGTGACTGCTAGTGGGGCTGTTGACATATGGCCTGCAATGTTCATGGGACGGCCAAACAGTATCTCATGGGGGCTGAGCTTCGTTACTCTATCTGGTGTGCTTCTCATTGCCAGCAGAGCTAGTGGTAGTGCATCTACCCATGAAAGTTCAGTTGATGCACATATTTTCCCAATTTTATTTTTCAACACCCCATTCTTCCTTTCCACTGCGCCCGCAGCAGGGGGGTGATAGGCGCAGTGTAATTTTTGTTTTACCCCAAGTCCTTTGCATATTCCCCCTATGGCATGGGAGATGAATGCTGGCCCATTGTCGGAGCTCAAAAGGGCAGGTATTCCAAAGCGTGGGATCAGTTCTTGGAGGAGGCATTTAGCAACCGTATGTGCATCACAGTTCTTTGTCGGGTATGCTTCTGTCCATTTACTGAACATGCATACGATCACTAACACGTATTTGTACTTGTGGGTGGGGGGCATTTCAATGAAGTCCATTTGGAGGCTTTCAAATGGTCCGTGGGGAGGGGGGAAATGACCAGGTGCAGTTTGCGTGCCCTTCCCAGTATTGTACTGTGCGCAAACAGTGCACTGTCTGCAAAGTCTCTCTGCTGTCTGGCGGAATTTGCAGTTGTACCAACATTGGGCAAATAGTCTGATCATGCCGTCCCTGCCAATGTGTGTGGGACCGTGAAAGAGGCGTGCCATGGAGGGGAGCATTGATGAAGGTAGGCATATTTTCCCATTGGGCCCTGTCCACAGTCCCTCGCTGTTTTGCACACCCCCACCCATCGCCCACTCATCTTTTTCTTCTTTCCCTACTCTGCTCTGAATATGTATGGGGTCAAAGTGTAAAGTATCATTTGTGGCCTCTGTGTTGTTGCTTGGGCTTGTCATTTGTAGCATAGCTAGTTGACAGCCGGTCAGTGCTATTCTCCGTGCTTCCCCATCAATGAATGCGTTCCCTTTCGACACATAGTCTTTTGCTGAAGTATGTGCTGCGCATTTTATTACAGCCACCTTTGAAGGTAGTAGCAGGGAATGGAGGAGGCCGCTTATCAATTGTGCATGTTGTATTTGCTGGCCTGCTGATGTGAGGAATCCCCTCATTGACCAGAGCTGGCCAAAGTCATGGACCACCCCGAAGGCATATTGACTGTCGGTGTATATGTTTGCTCTTATTCCCTTGGCCAATGTGCATGCCCTCGTGAGTGCCACGAGTTCGGCTGCCTGTGCGCTTTTAGCTTTTACTAGTCTACCACCCTCCAGCAGTTTATGGGCTGTGCCTACGGCATAGGAGGCCTGCAATATTCCCTGACCGTCCCTAAGACATGACCCATCTACAAACAGGTCTCTTTGTGCATCGGGAAGTGGTGTGTCCCGTAGGTCTGGGCGCACCTTGGTATGTCTATCAATTGCTAAGGTGCAATCATGAAAGGCATCATCTGATTGTAGGTCGTCCAGCTCATGCTCTGTTGGCAAAAGACATGCTGGATTCAAAGTGGTACATCTCCTGATCATTATGTGTGGTGCTAATAGAATTAGTTCATACCTAGTGAGACGTGCATTTGTTAGGTGCTGGGTCTTTGTGGACGTCAGTAGGGTGTCTACTGCATGGGGGACGTGCAACATCATGGTGTGTGCCAGCACTATGTTCTCTGACTGTTCTACTGCTAGTGCTGCTGCCGCCACCGCTCGGAGGCAAGGCGGGAGGGCAGAAGCCACGGGGTCTAATGTGGCTGAGTAGTATGCCACTGGGCGGTAGTAAGGTCCATGCTTCTGACTCAGTACCCCCAGTGAGCATCCTCCCTTTTCGTGACAAAACAGGTGGAAATCTTTGCTGTAGTCTGGGAGCCCTAACGCTGGTGCCCCACTCAGTTCGCTCTTTAGCTTGTTAAATGCTGTCTCACAATCCGGGGGCCAAGGTACTGTGTCTGGGACCTCTTTGTGTGTCAGTGCTTGCAATGGTTTCGCGATGAGGGAGAAATTTGGGATCCAGTGGCGGCAATATCCTGCCACTCCCAAAAATGCCCTAACATCCTTTTGTGTACGTGGTCGGGGAAAATGAGTAATTGCTGAGATCCTGTCCGGCAATAGTTTCCTTGTCCCTTCCGATAGTTCATGGCCTAGATACTTTACAGCGGTGAGGCAGAACTGTAATTTCTTCGGGGAAACCTTGTATCCTTTCATCGCTAGATGGCGTAGGACAGCGATGGTGTCCTGTATGCAAGCCTCTCTTGAAGGGGAAGCCAGTAGCAAGTCATCTATGTACTGGACAAGAGTTGAGCCGCCTCCTAGCACTAGGGTGTCTAGATCTGTCTTCAGGGCATTTGTGAAGATAGAGGGGGATTCTGTAAAACCTTGTGGGAGGCGAGACCATGTGTATCGTTTGGACCTATAACAGAACGAGAAATATGGCTGGCTGTTAGGGTGCAGTGGAATGGTGAAGAAGGCTGAACTCAAATCCAGTACTGTGAAGTGTGTTGCTGTCACTGGGATATTAGACAATATTGTTGCTGGGTTTGGAACCACTGGGAAGGAGGGAACCACTATCTTGTTCAATTCTCTCAAATCTTGTGTAAAACGGTATACAGGGGCTCCACCTGGGCCCTTGGATGCTTTCTTTACAGGGAGTATGGGCGTGTTGCACGGGCTAGAGCGTATTTCTCTAATTATTCCCTGCCTTAGGAGGTCCTTGATCACTGGTGCTATGCCCTCCTCCCCTTCCTTTGATATTTTGTACTGTGGTACTCTCGGGAGGGGTGCTCCAGGCTTCAAGGTGACCTGCACTGGGGGGTAATTTAGCACTTGCCCCACGTCATTTGCGCTGGTTGCCCAAACCTGGGGTGGCACACTGTCCCGCAATTCTGATGGGATGACGAAGTCAGTGCAGGTCATGAAGGCCTGCAACATTAGGCCGTGTGGTCTACTCTCCAGGAATACCCCCGTTGGTGAGCAGTGTATGGTGCATTGCATTTTACAAAGTAAATCCCTCCCTAGTAAGTTTACTGGGCAGAATCTGCTGAGGATGAACTGGTGGTTGACAGTTATTGTGCCCACCAGTAGCTGTAATGGTTGTGTGAGGAATTCATCTATTGGTTGTCCTGACATTCCGACTGCAGTAATCTTTGTTCCCGAAAGTGGTGCCTCCGGCATCACTGATGCCATTAGCATTGATCTTTGCGCTCCTGTATCTATCAGGAAGGTCACAGTCTTGCCCTGGACCGTCCCTTGTATGTATGGACCTGATTGGTCCACTGCTATTACTGGAGCAATTATGCAGTCTTTCACTTTCGGGCACCCCTAAAATAAATTCTGTGGTGGCGGTGGGAAAGAATTGTCTTGCTGTCCCCACCCATCCCTCCCGGCCCAGTCCTGTGGTGGTGGGGGCATATCTATCGACTGGTATCCCTGTTGTTCATTGTTCCTATAGTCTATGTGCGGGGCATTGTGCTGGTATTGTTGTTCATTTTGTCTCCTATTCTGCCTTGGCCGTTCTTCTTGGTATTTCTTTTTTAGTAGGGGGCAATCTGCTTTCCAGTGGCTCGGGTCCTTGCAGTTGAAGCAAGCTGTACCTGGGGGTGGTAGGGAGGTGGATCTGTTATTCTGTTGCCTACCTATGCCCCTACCCCTACCCTTGCCCCTCTCTCTTCCTGGCCTGTTTGAGTAGAATCTTTCCTGCGCCACCATTAGTCTTACTTTTTCCTTTTTTATCTTTTCTGCCTCCATGGACTGTTCGTTTAACTGGTAGTCAGAGCAGTATCGTGCTGCTGCTAGCACCTTTTCTACCGGCTCTTGCTGCCAGCAAACAAAAGAAGTTTGTAGGTGTGTTTTAATGGGTGGCCTCAGACCTTGGACAAAAGTGGTGACGAAAGCTGGCATTGCTTCCCCCATTGGGTTTCTCAACCCACTATTCTGCTGATAGACCTGTAGCAAGCGGTCATAATACGCGTTCACACTCTCATCCTTGTCTTGCTTGGTGTGTGTGATCTTGTTCCAGTCCACCTTGTCTTCTGGTATTTTGTCTTGTAAATATTTTACTACTTCTTTATACTTGTCATTTACTTCACCTCCTGGTGCCCCTCCCTTCCCTCTTGCTGGTTCCCCCGTGGGCCAGTCCACATGCTTTTTACAGTCCTCCCACAGGTCCTTCGGAACTATTATATTGAACAGGACATCAAAATCTCGCCATAAGAGTCCTCCCAAGCCCGCCATCCTATCTAGTTCGGTGTACCATTTCCTTGGTTCGTCTCTAAGCTTCGGGAAGTCCTTGGTAAAACACATAATATCTTGTCTGGACCAGGGGACATGGACATACGCTAATTCGTCCTGTGAGCCACCGGGTATTTCCCTGAGGGGCATCACCAGTGTGTGTGTAGCAGCTGTGGATTGCGCTGGGGTCTCTATCTGAGGGGAGAGGGACTGTGCTACTTCTAACACGGCAAACGTCTGTATCAGCTGTTTCCACTGTTGCAGCTTGTGCACTGCATACTGTAGTTTGTCTTTCAGTTCGTCCTCTGTATATGTCTGCAAGTCTGAGTCCGTGAAACTGAACTGTGCCGTGTCCCACTCATATTGTGGAGGTAGTTGGGGGACTACTCCTGTAGTACCTGTGTATGCTGCCTTTCCCTTCTGTATGTATAAGTTGTGAACGTGTGCGCCTTTGTCCAATAATTGAGCGCGCGCTAGTGACAGTACTTCTGTTAGATATTGTCTGTTATACTGTGGTATGAGGGCAGCTACCGTTAATTTGTCCTCCACCAGTTTCTGTAATAAGTCCTGACATTTCTTTGTGTCTGATTTCAGTACTCTTCTATGTGTGTGTGGTGAGTGTATGTCTCCTAGACTGTGACGTCTGCCCGAGGGTACGGCCTGCTGTGCCTGTGAAGGGCCTTCGGCCGCCTGTTCGAGCAATTTTATGTCATGCTTTGTTTGTAATATGTAGGTGCACACGTCCCACACCAGGGCCTGCCACCTGGGTAGGGGTCTAGCGTAGTCTCCTGATTCGTCCTCAAATTGTTGCTGCCATTTATGGTCTATCAGTTTCGGTTGTGTTATGCCTTCCCTTGTACATTGAGACAGCAACTGTTTTTTCTGTTTACTGTATTTTCTGGCTGCGAGAACTGCTTCCGTCCTCATCAGCTGCAAGACCGCAATGTTTTGGACGGCGTCCAAGTGTATTTTGGTAACTTCCTCATTGATAAGCTTGTGCGTTAAGTCTATGGCGCCTGCCTGCTGCTCCTTTGATAGCTCAGGAGGTTCGTCTGTGGGAGTTGAGTGTGATGCTGACGTTGGTCGCATCCGCCCCAACAATAAATCTTCTAGTATTGTGTCTTCTTCCCCCTGACCTTCTTTTGCTGTTTGATTATCCGTTGCTAATGGTATACATGGGTATACCCCTACAATATCTAATTGTGTCTTCCTCCAATCCTCCTTTATTTTTGTTTTGCTTATTTCATTCAACACCCTATTTTTCACTTCTATCAGTTCTTTGTGAACCTTGGACTTTACGTCATTTGTCGCACGTCTGTCACGTACTACGAGGTCCCAGCTATGGTAGCATTCCCATTCCACTGGGCGTATCTTTTTGCCCTTAAGTTTCAACATTTGCCTCAAATATAGTAATTTTTTTATGTCGTACGTTCCGTGGCGTGGGAATTGTAAGTCTTGTCTCCTAGCAGTCAGGTCATGCCATTTGTGTACATATAGTAGAGAGTGAAGTCCTTGGCTTAGGGCCACATGGTACGCCGGGGAATCTTTCGGTGGTGCTGGCTGGGCGGTATCCAGTTTACTTTTTCCTAGTGATGTCCCCATGGTGCAAGGTCAGTGTGGAATGCGTCAAGTGTAGACGTTAAACAGGGACAAAGCAGACACACCAGACAGATGGGTGGGGGCTTCGCGCTGGACACAGAACAAGTGCCCCCAAAATTTTATTAACGCACATAAACATACACTGTGCAGCCACTCTCCAGCTGATGAGATAGCAAGGGAGCCATTCGTCAGGCAGCCGGACAGAACATTCACTTCAAGTTCACCCAAGCCAGCACGAGTAAGGAAGAAAAATAGTTCTGGGTGCTTATTACTGGCGTCCCATGAACGAAGGGGAAGATGACAGAAAGTGTTTAGGAAGAAAGTTCTGGGTGCTTGTTACTGGCGTCCCATGAACGAAGGGGAAGGTGACAGAAAGTGTTGAGGAAGAAAGATAGTAATTCCGCCTCCTTGCAATCTTCCGTTATCCCATAAGCTGGCGGAAGGGGCGGCTAGGCGGAATTGGAGTCCTCCAGGCAATGTGCTAGATAGTGCAAGTGGTGAACTCTACATGCAACGCAGGCAAACATAAAAACAAACGCGCCGCGCTGTGGAAGATGTGGTGTGCTGAGTATATGTGTACGTAATTTACATTAAGCCCAGAGGAGTAATTTGGTGTTCTATGTTATATGTTGGGCGTTGGCGTACCGGACTGATGATATGGGGCAGTCAGAAATATTAGCAGCATCAAGGTGTCAGTTAGGTCAGCGTCGTAATACCCGAAGGAGGAATTATCTCTGACAGGGACCAGCGGTGGTCTCGAACCCTAAAGAGAGCGTTATAATATATATGACAGATCTATGTAATCTACAGCAGCCTGCAAATTGACCTAAAACAACCCATGGGGCAGCACCCACAAATATAAACAACATCAAAAGATATTAAGGACAACCAACAGGTCATGCGATACTCCCCCCCCTCTGTGCCTAGGGAATCCCCTAGGCACAGCTGGAGACCGCCTCAGGTGTCCAGAAAGGGGCAGCACCGTACTGGGTACCCGGGTCCAGGGGTGCTGGGGCTGGTCAATGGGACTTATACCGGAGTACCGGGACCTTGGGAACGGGCGCCAAAGAGAGAGACCGTTGCAACCACAAGAGGGCAGTACCTGGACCGCAGCCTCCACGATATCGTACCTGTACCAACAGGAAGCGCGCTGTCAGGGGCGCAAAACCGCCATCACCTGAACCTGGGGAGCCAACTGTCACAACTCTAAAACGAGGGACTACCTGCTACCACCCAAAACCTGGGGAGCTTAACTGCTACAACTCTAAAACGAGGAGCTACCCGCTACCACCCAAACTGGAGTATGTAACTCCCAAAGAAGACTTACCGGCGTCTGTTGAGTCTGGCAAAGCGTACCGACCTCTGTTGCAGTCAAAGGAAAAAATCCTTGGTCGTCCACCACCCCCATCGGCCGAAGACTCTCTGCCAGCAAGACAGGGGATGCAGTAGGTCGCCCTCCGTGATGCACCGTAAGGCAGGAGCTGCTGGGCACCGGGGAGTCACCGCGGGCTGGGAACTTGCAGAAGGGCGCTGTCACCGGCCAGGTGGGGAGGGTGTCCGGACCAGAAACTGTGTCAGAGGGCAAAGATGCACATGTAAAGTATTCTGGCAGAGGGCAGCAGCAGTGTCAGAGATCAAAACCACGCCCGGCATGAGAAAAGGGAGAGAGAGAGAGACTATCAATTTGTAATAACGGTGAGCAAAACACTAAACAGGAGCGCAGTCCTCACGTGAATGGTGACAAACTGAAACATAAATCACGAGGGCCACAAAAAGAACACAGAAGAAGGTGATAAGTATAGGCGCAATGATGGCCATTTGCGTGTCCGACCAGTCAGTAACACAGGCCCGATAGATGCCGCCAGGGCATAAGCAAACAACCCTTGACATGAGAACAAGACAGGGAAAGAAGAGAGAGCAGAGGAGGGCAGAGGCAAGGCGAAGTCAACTTACTGGCAGGCAGGCCCCCAGCGTTCCAAGGGAGGCGGAGGAGAGAGGAAGACAAAGTAAAAAAGGTCCTTGAACCTCAGGTCTCCGAACCCTGAAGGAAGCTGGAGTCCAGGCCACCAGTCAGCGAAATCGTCAATGTTCTGGAAGCTGCATTCTCCACCAAATGTGGAATCTGAAATAAATGCAAGAAATGAATCCGCACAAACAGTTCTCAGTCAAGGGTGAAACAAGAGCGTTTATTGGTAAAACCAACAACAGGATAACGTGCAGCACGGGGGTACCAGCCTAGATACTGAGTGCCCACTGAGGTGACGTGCTTGACAGGTTTTATAGGCCCAAACCACAAAGGATGTAGCATCATACTATACGTTGCACAAATTAAGCATAGTTCGCCTGACCAATTAGCGAGGTCCTAAATGGTTGCATACCATTTAAGGACCGAGAAGTACTGTGGCTGGCTGCGTGACCCAAATCTGCTTCTGGGACTTTCCACTATAATGCAAGATATCAGTCTGGTGCTTTTCCAGTTAATGATTGCAACAGAAATAGAGATGTCCAAAGACATGGTTGAGAAATGCGATATGCGAGTGTACGTGCTGAAGCGAGCATCTTGTTTTTATGAGCAAGCCTTGCGTTACTGAAGCTATTTCTTTGTAGCAGAATAATGCTAGTGCGCAGAGTTTGCCATGCTAACTTAACAGGGCCTACAAATTTGCTGCATTTGGTATCACCACAGAACGTGGCTTCTACAGCCGCAGTCTGGTAAAAAGGGGTGAAATAAACAACAAAGCCTTGTTAACATGTGAATGGTCTTTTTAAAGACCTGTGAAGTACTCGGGTGCAGCTTGTCAGCTTTGTTATCTCGCACACCAAGAAACTCCATCTGATTTGAAGCACAATATTTTGGAGCTGTTGCGTCACCTTTAGGAGTAAGGGATACATAGTCAAGCAGGAAGGAGAGTGAAAACGACAAAGCAGCACAGCCCACTAATTAGCCATCCAAGATCTATCATTTTTTTGTCCTAAATATTTTATTTGTTTTCTAGTACAATATAGACTATATTGTACTAGAAAACGAATAAAATTGTCAATTTAAATAAATGTGGAAAAATACTAGCTGTAGCGTCGTCTTTTGCTTGTGGCAAAATTAAATGTGGATAAATACAGAAAAAATGCCCAAAAAATAAATATGGATAAATACAAACGGAAATGGCAAAAAAATAATTACCATAAAACCGGGAGCCCTATAATTACAGAAATTGACACATACTGAATGGCAGTAGATCTGTTGACCCCCACTCCAGTCACCCAAGGTGCAGTTTACAGAAACGGGCCTGCAGTTCGTATTTGTAGTTTATACTTCCATTAACTTTATGAAATACAGAAATACGTTAATTTTACTAGAAGTCCTCTTAGCGAAAAATGTAGTTTTATTAAAAAAAAATGATTTGCCATGAAGGGAGTTATGAAACATTTAATTAATTTATTATTTCTTGTTTTAATGCATACAAATAAAACAGTGGAACCAAATTGCAAAATATGCTAAAACGGCACCTGTCACACATTTCAGGTCAGGGGTTATCCTGAAAATAGCAGGTATGTTTTAATGAGCAGGTTTTGTTCGGATTTCAGGATTTATCCTGATTAAAATGCATTTTCTACATGTCTCAATAGGCCTCTACATATACGTTCGATTAAGAGTTGTCTCTAGTGTGTTCCATCATCTTCATGAGAGCTTGCCAGGTCTCGTGAGCCGTCGGAAGGATCTGATTGGCTGGCAAGAGGAAGCCATACCTTCCAGTATCACGCAGTTCAAACGTGTAGGAGTACTTGATGCCTGCATCGTAGGCCCAGTCAGTGGTGGTCCCATCAGCCTTGTCTGGAAAGGGGAGAATGTGGAAACAAGATTTAGAAACTCTGGTAGATGGCAAAGGTACGCATCCACGGTGCTGAGACCCATAGCATTATTTGTCTGGGTCTTTTTTTCGAAATATATTTATAAATTTTCTGTTTTTTAACAGTGTTAACACATACAACACCAATATGGGGCAAATTACCACTTGAGAAGCATTTAGTCAAGTCAACATTCATTGTACCCCGCCCCTCACCTGTAGTATGCGCATACAGCCAAAGTCCAGTAAAATCGTCAGCCCATATCCATAGGCCCTTGAATTTCGTCTTCTTCCTCTACTGGTTCCAGATTGTAATATTTTATCCAGCTGCTCCATACTTTATGGAATTTACATGGGCACCCCCTACTCTTGTAGGTATCCATCTCTGCCTCCATATACATGCCATTTTTCTATTCATTCAGCGTGGGAATCTCTTGTGCCCCCCAACTTCTTGCCACGTCTCATTTCGCTACTATTAACCCTAACCTACAAAAGAGAAGCTTGGCTCTTGGTATATATGCATCATTCTGGATACCCAGGAGGATATATTTGGTGTTCAGAATGACTTCCACCTCCAGCACATTGCTTAACTCTTGTACTATTTCCGCCCAGGATACCTGAATTTGGGGGCAGCTCCACAAGGTCTGCACAAATGTCCCCCTGTCAATTTCGCATCTCATGCAATTTGTGTTCTGTGCCCTTCCCATCTTGAAGAGTCCGTCTCAGTTAAAGTACATCCTATGAAGCATCTTGAGTTGTATTAGACTCAGCCTCATTTTCAGAGCTACGTCTCATGGGTGCATCAGTGATTCTTCGTGGTCTTTTTCCTCCATTTCTCCCGTGTCTCTCACCCATTTCCCTCTCAGCTTCTGCCAGTTATCTGACATGTTGTAGTTTAGTGTCTTATATGTTGCAGATACGCCCCCCCCCGTCCCAGTCTTTCCATAAGTATTCTACCTTCTAGTGGTGTGTACGCCGGGATTTCCAATACCTCTAGAACCTCAGCCCGAGGCGGGTTGTAATTGTGCGTTTTTTTAATATTGCATAGGGCCTAATCGGTATTCACGCTGCAGGGATTGTAACGTCATAATATCCTCCTCTTTTATTATGTCACCAACTTATGTTATACTGATAGTATCCCAGGCTTTGAACCCTTTCAGTTTCCCCACTTCTAGAAACATTGCCCCTTCCATAATGGTGTCTCGGGTGATTTTCTTGTCCCATCCTATGGCTTTTGTTTCCCTCCACCATGCCTCTATCGCTACCTGGGTTGTGGGCAGCATCTGTTGTTTCCCTGTTCCCCCCTTATATGTAGTGAAATTGCGAGCGCTCCGGGAGGGTTTCTCGCTCCAACTTGAATGTTGGGTGATCTTGTGTAGTGCACATCCAGTAATTTATGATAATAAAATGTGCCGCCCAGGAGTAGGCCCTAATATTGGGAGATCAATGCCACCACTGTATGGGTTCCTGAACAATGTCTTGAGAGCTATTCTGGGATACCCCTTTATCCATAACAGGGTATGGATTTATTTGTCTATTCTAACAAATAATTTGTCTGGAATGCAATAGTAAGTATTCTGTAGCATGTACAATAATTTAATGTTCGACTTGGAACCTTGTGGCAGAAGGGAGCCAGAGCTGGGAATCGAGCGCTCTGTCAAGAGAGTCAGAGCCCACCTGTTTCCTGTGGTGGTCCTCTGTGGATGCTGGAACTTTTCATACTTCTGCAGAGGATCGCTAAAGCTGCCCCTTTTTGTTTTTATTTCCCTCAAACTTTGTAAGCTTTGCACTTGTGAAGCTCTGGAAGTTTATGAATACATTTTATGTAGTGATTCTGCCTCCAGGCGCCAGATTCAAGGCACTGCTCTTAGGGTTAATCGAGAAGGAATTGGATGCGATGACCCTCAATATGCCTGCCTCAACAGGACTTTTAAGAACTTCACGCGATGCATGAATAAATGAATGAATGAAAAGGGTAGCTATAAAGCGCAAATGTACACCAAAATGCCATCTTGGTGCTAGGACAACGTAAATGGGCCACAAATACATAGAGGCAGTGATCAGAGGGACCTCAGGAGAGATTAGGAAAATAGATGTTTTTAGATTCTTATGGAAAGATTATTATCCGTGATAATTGCAAGGTTGCCGAAAAAGATTCCAAGATTTTGCCACAAGCACAGGAAAGGCTCGTCCTGATTAATGGGCTGTTCTGAAACATGGGACCATGGGAAGGGTCTTTGCAGCAGAATGCAAAGACCATGTAGGTATGTATTTCTTGATGTGGGAACTAAGGGCAGGCGCCCGTCGACCAGGAACAGGGGCATGGGCCAGACAAAATACCTTAAGCTATATTCTTTGTCTAACTGGAATTCAGAGTAACTTGAGTCTGTCTTCAGTGGAATGGTTGAACTTATGCATTCCACAAGCTAGTCTGACAGCTGTGGTCTGAATAATTAGCCATACTCAGTAGCTTAGAGTGTAATCCCTGGTAGCAGGTGTTTGCATAGTTAGTCCTAGAAAGGATTGGCACAGGGACCACCATGGGTCTGTGTATTGGTGAAATACATTTCAAGCTTTTCCTCAAATGTTTGAGTTGGAAAGAGCATGAAGAAACTGCTCAATTTATCTGTGCTTCAAAGGATAGTTCCTTGTCTAGCTTGAAGCCTACGTTCTTGGCTACTTCCAATGGCTTGAGTGGCAAGCCCAAGCTAGAAGGCCATGGGTCAACAGCCCAGGGAGATCTGGGGCCACAAATCAAAAGCTCATTTTTCTTTGAATTAAGTTTGAGCTTATTATGGCTGATCCATGACTGAATGTCTAAGAGACAAGGCCTAAGGGAGTTCTGGACTTCTAAGGGATAGTCAAATCTGAAAAACTGCTTGGTGTCGTCGGCGTATGACGTTTATCCAAACTAAAGGATCAAATCAGAGAAATAAGAGGGCGTACATAAATATTGAGCAAGATAGGAGACAACAAAGAACCCTGCGGGACCCGGTGAATGACCTGCCCCCTTTTTGATATAAAAGAGCCCAGTGTGAGAACATGGCCGTGACCCTTAAAAAAATTAGGAGAACAAGTTGAGTGCAGCATCCCTCAGACTGACTGTCGCCAACTGATTGACCAAGATAGAGTGGTCGATTGTGTGAAATGTGGCCGAGTGGTCCAGCAACGACAGACCAACCATGCGGCCCTTGTCTACGCTCAATGTGGAAATTAGAACAGTTTCTGGGCCATGCTGGATTCAAAGCCAGGCTGTGCGGGATCTAACAGATCAGATTTCAGATGGAGAGGGAGGTGGGGAATTCCTTTGGGCAAAGCCTTTTATAGAAATTGTGTTTACCACTAAAACTGTATGAACTTGCCAAATGGATGAAAAGTTTGTTTCAAGTAGCTGATATTATCCTGGTAGGTTTATAGGGCATCAGCTGTCAAGATTTTTATTAAAGAATTTGATCTACAAAGAGATCAGCAGTAATATAGCATAAAAAGATTCAAGACATTATACATGAAAAAAGGTACGTTTATAACAATTTTTCAATGAATTTATCTGCATGATACAGAACTTAATATATATTTTTTAAACTTTTATAAGATGTAAAAATTCTATAGCACATCATTTCATTAGCCGGGCTATATAACATTCGGGAAGCGGCTCTAGCTGATTTAATACCATTTTTCACGAAAATAAGTTTTAAGTAACAGCATCTGGGGGATTTCAAAGCAGGGCAATCAAATAAAACATACTCAATCATTTGTACAGCAGCCTTACATAGATTACACATCTTATCAGCCCAATTTATTCGCTGCCAAGCATCTGTAACACAAGTTAGGGGGAAACAGTTCATCCTAAACAATAACATACAGGCGCGAACACTATTCTCTAGGTTCCAGCAGGGTTGAGGGGTCAAGACACACCCAGTCCATATTAATTCCCCCGTCTCTTTAATCTCCCACAGAGGCGGATGTCATGTTCCATGGAGCTATGTTTCATAAAAGATTTCAAATAACCTTTAAGCGTATAATGACTCATGTCTTGCAGATGTACCAATTTTAAACAAAAATGCTCAAGTGCATGTAAAAGATCAGCCGTTAGTATATGATCACCCCTTGCAGAATTAAAATATTCGGCACTTATAAGCTTCCTCAAGGTGTTCTTCGATTGAAAAGGACGATCACCCCAACGTATTATGTCTGCCAATCCCCTTTTAAAGGTGCTTACCAGACCCATTTCAATGCATAATGCCTCGATTGGCGTCGTATTTAAGTAACAGATTGTACGCAAAATCTTCCCTTCTGCTCTATGCATAATGCTCAACTTTTATAATTTCTACACCATATGATAGTGGGGGGGATTTTCATCTTATATACAGTTAATAAATGGATAAAGTGCCTTTGCACTGTAGAGCTATAAAGTGCTTTAAGTGCATTTGCATGGACAGTGCATTATTCGTCAAATATGCAACATGTTCTTTGTCATATAAATTAGCCGAATAGGGCAGCAGAACTTTGATGAGGTAATGGATAGATAGCCCAACAAATTGAATGTAGTGATCGAGACACTGACTTCAAAGTACTAGGACTACTAGAGGGTGTTGCTTTTTCCCTCTATCTGCCACTCCTAGTTGCTTCCATCCCACCCACTCCTTCATTGCTCAACATCTTTTTTTTTAAAAATGCTATTTATTTTGGGGGAGAGTAGGACCAGGCATGGAATTGATGCCAACCCATCCACCTTAAAAAAAAAACACGCTTTTGCGCTTTCATTTTTTTTAAATTAACTGTTCCATCTTGGTTCAGTAAATAAAAAAAGAATGGCACAGCAGAATTGTGTAGGTGTGCAACCACAATGATGCATGTGCGCATACAGGTCATTACGCTTTGTTGCACCTATAAAAATGACATGGCTGCTGGAGCCTCATCATCATGCCTTTTTTCACTTTTTTCAATTTTGCTTTGGGCCATGCTGCACAGATTCATGTTGATCTCCACAGCATGGGGCGAAAAGCATTGGCAAAGCCACCAGGGCCAATGGTGAGATCTGTTGGCTTTGCCAGTGCTCGTACTCCTTGCAATCAAAATCATGGGGGGCTTGAATTTGCTAATAAAAATCTGGGTCATACGGTCACATCCAGTGGAATCCCCAAAGCGGCTCTAAACTGTGATAGACTAAGGGCCAGATGTGTTGTTTACTGGCCACAAAAGCAATTTGCGACCACTATTTTTGCATCAGTAATAAAGCCTATCACAGGGACAGTGACCTGGAGTCAGTAGAGCAAACATTTTATTTTTTTAATGCAGCCTATTTATGTTAAAAGAAATGGGACTGTGTTTAAAAAGAAAAGTTCTTTTTGTATGTTTAAGATTTGGCAGTGGTCCCAGCCAACTTTTAACCAACCTTTTTTTTTTTTTACATTCTCAAAGAGGAAGGATCCTAAGGTCAGCCCTTTCCTTTTGCGAATGGATTGCCACCCTTTTTTTGATGTGTTAGTAAAATACCATTGTTTTGTGACAAGATTTCAGTCACAAAACATTGATACATTACATATCGATTTGGTATTTGGAATGGACGCAAACAACACTCCCCTTCGGGATAATCATTATCCATTCAAAATCCCCTTTCACAAGTCGGAAAAACTTGTCATTTAGTACATAAAAAAGCATTTTAATGGTCACAAATGCAAAATTGGAGGGATTGCAACTGTTAAAGTGCTTATTGCATCTGGCCCTAAACCTCTAAAGTCTTGGGGCTGTTCTAACCTCCTAGGTCAGCCAAAGTCACCATCACTATCTATCGAAATATCAGGCCGGCACTTCCCCTTTCCCATGTACGTAGGGCCCGATTCACAGAACTAACTTAAGACAAAATCCTAAACTTACTACCATTTACTCATTTTGGTATTTACAGAAGGCACTTACTCATTTTGGTATTCACAGAAGACACTTACTCATCAATGAGTAAGTGCCTTCTGTGAATACCAAAATGAGTAAGTGCACTAACTCATTTTGGTATTCATAGAAGGCACTTACTCATTTTGGTATTCACAGAAGGCACTTACTCAACAATGAGTAAGTGCCTTCTGTGAACACCAAAATTAGTAAGTGCCTTCTGTGAATATCAAAATGAGTAAGTGCCTTCTGTGAATACCAAATAGGTAGTAAGTTTAGGATTTTTGCTTAAGTTAGTTCTGTCAATCGGGCCCGTAGTCAAAAAACATCACCAACACCTGTTGGAAATGCATCAGCCAGCTCTTCTAAACCACTGGGGCCTTTACATTTGAGTCCCCTGAGAAGTAATGTATCATTTTTCATTTGACTTTTTGATTCCAGACCGGCAACTATTTTTGTGTCAATTCAACAATGCCCCAGAAAGGGAAAGAATGACAAGATGCAATACCTTTGAATGAGACAAGAAGCATCCAACGGTGCTGGGCTTTGTTGCTGAGGTGCAGCCTGTGTCTCGAGGCGCAGCAAACAAGGGGTCAGTGTCTGGACTTGTGCCTTACAACAGGCCAGATGAAGAGAGATCAGTTGCTTCAGCCACTCCTTCTATCTACTGGGTCTACTGCTTTTGTGCTCTCAGTGGCATACACGTTTGGGCTTTCCTTTTGCAGATTATTATAACCTGCGGCTTTAGTCTACCGTGAGCATGATCAACCAAGATTACTCTCCCCAAATGGAGTGGGTTATTAAATGAACAAGGAGGCCCTGAGGCACATTGTCCAGATGAAATGGGGTTTGACTGATCTAACCCCCATTCCCGATTCACAAAGGGCTTCTGAACTCGCCGCAGAGGCCCCACAGTCGTGGTGGGGGACCCACACTCGTGGTGGGATCTACGCAACAAGTAACTGCATTGCAGAGGTCCTGCCACAAGTGTTTGTGGCCCCACCATGATTGAGGGCCCCACGCCAGGACTGCGGGGCTTCCGCCGCGAGTGTGAAGGCCCTTTGTGAATCGGAACCCAAGTCTCTCCTTCACCCATTGAGAGGTTGTCTTGGAGACGCATTTTTTCTTTCATTGAGGTGGAGTCCACATCAATTAGTAATGGCCTGGACAAAGAAGAGTAAGGTTAGGAGTAAAGTAAATTACCAGCAGGTAGTAAGGGCCTTGGCGACTCTTTAACAGCTACAATGTAAATGCCTTGGAAACAGAGCAGATGTACTTACAGATGGTGTCGATGGTGGTCCCATAAGTGTACTTGGTGTTGTGGAGTTGGGCCAGAGCATCCGCTGCCACTTTAGCAAGATTGTTCTGCAAAATAAAAGGTACCTCATGAGGTGGCTGGATACCCCTTGCAGCTGAAGTTCACAGTTTTATCGGCAGCGCTCCCATGCAAGCTGTAATATCCAGAACAGCAGCTCCTGTCATGTTACCATCTCTAGTAAGGTAGCTCTCTCTGTAAGTTCTGTCAAAGCACCCTGCTCAAAAAATAACTTTTGAGTGTCCAGCAAGGCATATTTTCAGTGGGTAAAAAATGTGCATGCCAGACATTAGTTATGGCTGCCCTATTTCATGCACACATTCTTGCATGGCTGCATGGAATGTAAGATACAAGAGCCAGCTCCTAAAATGTGAATACTTGATCTCCAGAAGACACATATTAGACGTCTCCCTAAGTCTGACTCACAAAGGTTCCCTGTAATTTTTTTTGTCATAGATGTCCATCCACGATTTGCTTAAATCTCTAAATTGCCATGGATTCACAAAATCCAATAGGAGTATGCATGTAAAACTATGGTATAGGCTGGGATGATCAAATCTCAAATATCAACAGGTCACAACATCGTGACCACCGTATAGAGGGACATAATATAGAAAGGTATGTTTGTATTCCTTTTCAATACCTAACTCCACATATACGAACCTTGGTGATATATCTCTCTTCTAGGTACAACGATATGAATTTAAGAATAGTAAGTCCTTACCTCCCTCTCATTGTGCTCTCAGTAAGGAATCATACTAGCATACTCAACCATATCAAATTGAACTCTTTGCCTACGTCATCAGCAGATAGTACTTATGTTTGAATACAGGCATGCCAAGCTGGTCCCAATGCAGCAGAATTGCAGTCAGGGAGTGACTTGGGGCTGGAACCCCGTTCCTGATCATCTGCAGCCTAATTTATCCCATGGCAATGGCAGTACAAAAACAGACAGAACCACAAGCGCTGATCTGCTCTTCAGTGACAAGCCCAACAAACACTTCTCCTTTGAGCTGTAACTAACCAGTGCCGGTGCCAACCACACCTGCAATTCGAGCTATAAAGATGAGGGTTACAACTTAATCTGAAAAATAAGAGAACTGCAAGGGACAAAGTTTTTTCTCAGGAGTCTGCTGCTGCCGAATATCTCTCTGTCACTGTTTTCCTATCTTTCGCTTCTCATTGTTTCTCCCTTTTCTCCCCTTTTCTTGCTCTGGGTCAAATTAATGAAGCCAAACCTGCAGGAGGTGTGATCTGATTGCTGAACAAGATGGATTCCTTCATGTAGTCCGCACCGCCATGCTGTTAAGGGTATAATGGAGCAGAAGAGCCCAAAACACATCTGAATTGACTTTCTGTTGCCATACAAGTTCATATACAGATGATTCAGAAGTAGCAGTGCTGGCCCTCAATATCAGAAAAAGAGACTGTCACGGTTCTGCCATCCTGCCACTAGAGGTCACTCACAAGGACCTTTTGAGAATCTGGCCTTACATCAGTATAGGAAAGAATTCACATTTTCCCTTAGCATACTTAGGGCCTCATTTACAAGAAAGTGACGCATCGGCATCGATGCGTCAGTTTCCTTGCGCCTACGCCAAATGTCCTTGCAACACCATGGATGCGCTGTATTTACAATACAGCCATTATAAACAATGGGCTATTCCCAAAAGGGCCCTGGACTTGGGTATCAGTTATTATAAAGAAACAATGGTCCTGGACTAATTATTCAAGGAAGAGTTAGATTAACAGAATTAACAACTTATTTGAGCTTACATTAATCAGCTTCCAAACGTCTGTAAATCGTGAAAATAAATGTGCAGAAAAAACTACTAAGTATTATTACAATATATTTATTTAGTCATTTCAAGGAACAATCATTAGAGGGTCAAGAAGTTAGGAAAATGTTCTAGGGAACGTGTAAGAAGGTGTGCTTAAGTGTATATATAGCAGTCAAGAGAGCTCAAAGTGCGTGGAACAGTAAAGGACATATATTTACAAGACTGTAGAAAACTGATAATCAATAAACAGTTAGATGCAACCTGGCCACATGCAAATTATTCATTTTAATTTGTAAGGAGAGTTTACTTAAGGCTGTAAACAGGGGTAATGGGGAAGGGGAAATTGGTCCAGGTGCGGTAGGGAGTGGCGTCGACATTTCGATCCGGCTTATCGGCAAAAGAGGGACTTTAATACCTCAGCTATGTGGATCTTCCTCAGGACAAGGGGACGGGTGAGGTGACCCTCATCACTCTTGCAATGCTCAATTGGAGTCCAAAACCTGGTTACACCAATGCCCGTAATGTGGCAAGGGCCAGCTAAGGACAATTCCCGTTATTCAATAGATATAGACCATGGCGGTGATGCCCAAACCATCCATGGAACGTAATATTCAGATCCGTATTTGTGGCAAAAGTTGGCTGAATGAATCAGGCAATCCAGGGCACAGCGTGATTTTTACAACTGGAGATGATCTGATCGACGTCCTTGCTCCATCGCGGTACGGGTATTGGTGTAACCAGGTTTTGGACTCCAATTGAGCATTGCAAGAGTGATGAGGGTAACTTCACCCGTCCCCTTGTCCTGAGGAAGATCCACATAGCTGAGGTATTAAAGTCCCTCTGTTGCCGATAAGCCGGATCGAAACGTCAAGGCTACCCCCTACCGCACCTGGACCAATTTCCCCTTCCCCATTACCCCTGTTTACAGCCTTAAGGAAACTCTCCTTACAAATTCAAATTAATAATTTGCATGTGGCCAGGTTGCATCTAACTATTTATTGATTATCAGTTTTTTACAGTCTTGTAAATATATGCCCTTTACTTTTCTACACACTTTGAACACTCTTGACTCCTATAGATACACTTGAGCACTCCTTCTTACACGTTCCCTAGAACATTTTCCTACCTTCTTGACCCTCTGATTGTTCCTTTAAATGACTAAATAAATATATTGTAATAATACTTAGTGGTTTTTTCTGCACATTTATTTTCACGATTTACCGACGTTTGGGAGTTGATTTATTGTAATCTCAAATATGTTGTTAATCCTGTTAATCTAACTCTTCCTTGAATAATTGGTCCAGGACCATTGTTTCTTTATAGTATTTACAATACACGCAATGGCGGCACAAAGGGGTTGTAAATGAGGCCCTTAGTTTCTCCTCACCTCCCCATGCAGGTTTTTGTCCCACTTCTATGATGCATTATGGTCCTTGTCATTCTCTTTGCCAACAAACCCTGCCACGATCATGCCATAGTGTTGGTATTTTGTTCTCTACATTGATTCCTGGATCCCATGGCCTTTCTGACCTCTTTCTATTTGCCTTTTGGACTTTCCTCTTTTTGCTCTAACCCGTACTCTGTTTCTGGCTTTCCTGTGTCTGCTGCTTTCCCTGTTCTTCCCCTTTCTAAATCTCAGTTCTGCCTTTCCTTCATTGGTGGTTCCCTGACTCCTTGAACCTGTTTTTTTCACCTCACAGAGAGATCACTTCTAGACAAACTATCATTTTTGATAGTTTGTCCATCATTTCCCTGTTTTTGCCTGCCTAGTTGCACTTGTACTATCTTGATAGTTTACCCTGCAGACCTCCTGTTCCTATCTGTCTCGGTCCTTTTTCCCTCCAGTCCTAAAGAATATTCTCTTGTTTGTATTAATCTCCTTCTCTAGAAATCCTTTGTCCCTGTGTAGAGCAAGAACCCCCATTGTACTGCCTAGTGCTGAAATCAGCTAGTTTCCCTGACAGTTGTCCCGAACTAGCTAGATCCCTGACAGATCCTACACTGTGCTGCCACATTAATTCATTATTGCCCCCTTTTCTTTCCGTTTGAATTAATGACAGTATAGGCTCTGTCAGGGATCTAGCTAGTTCTGGACAACTGTTAATTTACTCTCATTTCCCATCTTCAAAATAGCCTCACAAATCATTTTCTCACACTCACTGCAACCACAGTTTCATTTTCATTGTTATATTTTTGCTTCATTCTAAGTTTAAATTATTACATTTAGCTAGGAAGCAATATATGTACCCCATGACTTGTCTATAACAATTTACTACTTGCTGTTAAGCACTCTGTCACTCTGTTTGCCTATTCAGTGCTATACAACAATCAATAGACCTAAACTAACTGTCCTCCAGATTTCATTTCGGGATTACATGTGATAACGCATATGCCAGGTCTGGAGAGCACAGGCGCTCCCAATGATTCCTTCCTGGTACTGTTCTTACAAGCTTGGTAGGAAAGTGATCCCATGTCATGTATTATGCTCTGAGACACTTTTGCCATTTTCTGCAGCTAAGCCTCAGGTTTGCCTGGAGGTATAGCGCAAGCATAGCAGCTATTCTTTCCTTCAACATTCTGCCCCCCCCCCAATGTGGCATGAATGCTTCAGCAGGCCGCTGATGGGAGCTCACCAGTTCATCGTGGTCTTGACACTGTGCACTCTTGTAGCCGTAGGGGAACAGCATCATCTGTGAGTAGCTGTGGATGGTCAGCATGGCCTTTACCATACCGTGGTTGGAGACGAAGTCCACGATTGCCTTGATCTCAGGCTCCGAGTGCGGCTCCACGCCGTGGTATGTCTCCGAGCATGGATTGCTGCTGGACCCTGAGCCTGATTGAAAGCAAAGAAGCACATTAACCAAGGTGAAAGCAGAGGGCAGTGCAGTGACCTTCTTTAATGGCCCTTCAAGGGTTGCTACAGGTGGGACAAGGATAGCCACTTCCTGCAGGCAATGGCGAATTGATGCCAAGCGGGCCAGGCCCACAGAAGCTTCTACAAAGAAAGAGGACTTGGTGTGTGTCTATGAAGCATGGATTCCCAGTGGAAGAATTCCTCCTTTTGGCGAGGGGGAGGGAAAGCTGGGCAAAGAGAAGTTTGAAAATGTTCTATGGGCCGTTGTCTTGTCCCAGTTGGCTTCCCAAAATGGAAATGGCGCGTCCAGAATTTTACGCTAGCCAAGGATGGAAAAAAGGCTCTTGATCTATTTCAGTAGAAGGCAGAGGCCAAGGTGGCTTAGAGAGAAACACAGAGCTTTCCCCATAGGTCAGCGGGTCCACAGGATCTTCAGGCTGCGGCAGAGTCTGTCACATATCTGGCTGTACCTCGAATGTAGGGCGAGGGTCGGCGGCTAATAATTCTCCCACAGGTATTTGTATAAATAAGGATTGTGCTTTGACCCAAGAGAAACATTCTGCTCAGGGTTGAAATTAGTTGCTAGTGGAGTATGGTAACTCTTGCTGAACGCCCCTGGCGGGTTTTAACTCTACAGCAGGGGTATCCAAAGGAGGACGAGAAGGACCACATCAATGCCAGGGTTTCATGATAACCAAATAAGAGTCTCGCTCTGAATGGAATTAAATTAAAAAGACAGTGATTATCATGAAAAGCTGCCATCAATCCGGCCCTTCTAGACCTGTGCTGGACACCTGTGATTTACAGTGTCCATGTGACTTGTATGATACCATACGGGCTTCTGCCCGCACCCGTGTTTAAGGGCCGCTATGAATGGGCAGTTTTACCTCCCCAACCAGCGTTCCAGTTCCTGTTGGGGTCAGCTCCAATGCAGGTTGTCCCCTTCCGGACAGATCGGGTCTTGCGCCACATGCGGTTCTGTAAAAACACACAGGAGACCCTCAGGTTACAAATTGTGCTGCATTGTTCCCCACAAACCCACCATCACAAGTGGCAAAACATTGGTATCTGCCTGACACTTGAAGCCTATAATAATACAAAATCATCTAACATTATAATAAAAATACAAATAATTATATAAATATCTCCTATTCTAGCCTACTCCTGTTTCCTGAACACTTCTTGCAAAACAGAAGAAAATGTCACGAAGGATAAGCGGAACAGTAGAGTTACATATTAGAGTAACTTTTAATATCAGCTGCAGTATGGTTTCAAATCAACACTGCTGTTCAGCTGCATCTGGTAATCAAAAATTATAAACCAGTCTACATGACCCTTCTACACGTGGGTCACAGATACAGTCTACCCGCATCTCCAGCACCTCAATCTAGCACTAAAAGTGTGTAAACTAACATGTGACAGCAGCATGTCTAAGAGTTTTTTTTACATTTTTTTAGAAACTTAATTTTTTCAGTTTTATATATATTCACAACAACAAAGCAGTGGACAGTAAAATGCAAGGTAAGAAGGCGTATACACCCAATGCACATTATAAGCAAGACAGGGTACAAATTCAAGGACAACAGGTCACACTCCGCCATCCGTATCAGTACTATTATCCAAAACCATTTCAGAATCAGGATCTAACAATGTGGTGTAGCGGTCTCTCCATTCAGCCAAACCATCCACCACCTTTTCATCTCGTCCACTAGCCAACACATGTGCCTCGTCCGCTAAAATCCAATCCATGACATCCCTATGCCAATGCGCAATCGCTGGTGCTCTTTGCCCATCCACGTAATGGCCACCGTGCTTCTAGCCAAGACCAACACTAGTTGTAAAAATTTAAATGGGATCTTCCTATCTTTCGATAATTTTACATTGCCCAGCAGACAACACTGTGGAGTAGGGGATATTGGCAGATGAGTGACCCTGTGTATGACTTCCGCCACCTGTGTCCAAAATCATGCATCTGACTGCACCGCCAAGCCAAATGTAAAAAATCTGCATTCTCTGCGTGACAAAGGGGCAAGTATTAGATCGAGTCGGGGATATGCGATGCAGGTCTCCAGGTGTTAAATATGTCCTGTTGAGGAAGTTGTAATGAATCAATTGAAAGCAAGCGTTGCATGAAAAGGTGTTTGGCCGCTCATTTATTCATGTCCAATCCTTATTACTTACAGGGGTATCTTTGTCCACATCCCAAGCCGCAGGGGCCCGCGGGAGTGATCCCAGCGCATCTGCACGCATGGTCTTATGCAGCAGTGCAATCAAATGATGAGTAGAGCCGCAAGTTAAAAGTGTACCTTTGGTTTGTGTGGGCACCAGTGCAACGGGATAGCCGGCCAAGTCGCTCTGGTGACAGTGGCAACGCCCACGTGGGGCAATAAGTGACCAGGTCAGAGGGCTTATTCCTGACAAGCCTCCTCAAAGAAAATACATGACTCATCTGGGTATAGGTCCCCCAAATAAGTGCAGCCTCCATCTTGCCATGCTCTGAAGGACATGGTGTCCATCATTTGCCTGACTGGTTTCAACGTCCAGATTCTCAGTTCTCTAAGCAATGGAGCGTGCCTCAAGACCACCTGGACACATTTCTGCCAAAGGGCTGCCATCTGTCTAATTATGAACGGAAGGTCTGCGGTGGGCCCAGACTCCTCCATGAGGTGTTCTGGCAGTCGATCTACTGCTGTAATGACAGATAATAGGCTCTTTTCCCAGTTATTGTCTCGATTTAACCAGTGGCCCACCTGCTGGATTTCTGAGGCGTAATAATATAAATCAAGTCCCTCGTCCTCATACTGTGTGGTCAGAGTAGCCAGAGCCACACTGCATCGTTGACCCAACCAAAGCAACGATATAAAAATAGAATTCAGTTGCTTAAAGACACTGAAAGGAAGAGGCCAGAATGAGTGTTGTAAGACTTACAGACAGATGTCTGACAGTTTGGTATATCTTCCATAAGCATGTACAAAATGTAGCAGTTCTCAATGTTCTGGCAATTCGCTTTCTTGATAAGTCTTTTTTATAATTTAATTGAGGGCTAGCAATATCCGAAGTCCTATTTGACATCCATGAGCCAAAGCATACAGTTTGTTCATCATTTCCTAGATAAATGCATTATTAATTTACAAAGTGTCAAGGCCACCGCCCTCGCTTATCTTTCAGACACGCTCACCATCTTTGGTGGTTCCTGGTACACCCACAGCCAAGAAAACATCAGACTACACTATAAAGCACTTGTGTTGCCCTGGGTTGATGCAAGTAGTCACAAGGCAGCACAAGCCCTTAAATGGGATTCACAAAACCATGCCAGTCGCTAATTGAGCTGCCTTGAGTGACTTTGTAAAGAAATGTAACATAATGCAGCAGCTTGCTCAGCATTGCCGTACATTTTATTGTTGCAAGCATGGATGGAGCTTGCACCCATGGAATCTGACCCGATCCCCGATTTACTAAAGCTAGTAAAGCTAAGATTGCTTCATCGTAACAAGGAGAAATATGTTTATTTATCCTCACTACTTCCTCTTTCTATGTGTGATGCATTCTGCAACATGATTAGGAGGGGGATTGCCTCTCAAGATTGTTTTTGTGCAGGAAGGTCGTCCTTCCTGCACAGAAACAAACTTGCATGTAATGCAGGCACACTTGCAGCATGGCGCAAGGGTGTCAGTGTTGGCGGTAGTCAGCCTCAAGTGTGTTACAGAGCTGAAGAGCACCATATTTGAGTAGATATGACACTGCTCAGCTCTCTCCCGCTTACACAACGCAATGCAGGAACTTTGCTTGCTGCCCTACTATGCGTGAACTTTTAGTAAATATGCCTATATGTTTCTCTCGGACACTCACATGCGTATATTTAGCAGTAGTAAATCCTGTGAATCATTAAACACACCACTTCACCTGAGAGCTCCACCCAGGGTTTAAATCAATAGCCTAATTTAATTCACAGCTGGGTGACCCGAGAAAAACAGCGGGCAAATGGAGACATCGGGCTTTGGGATATTGTGTGCGAACACGTGCTTTTTCTCCTGCCTCTGACAAATCACAAAGCACTTTGCACATGTCCAGAAGTGGGAGAAATTAAGTATTTAACTTCCTTTTGTAATATTTTCCTCGGGCATTAATCCCCTCAAAGAATGTTTTAAAGCTAATGATCCAACAATTATCCTTTTGTCAATAAAGTGTTAGGAAAAAATGTAAGCCCTGATTATAAGGTAGTCAGTTTTAGGTGCAGGGATACCGCCGCAATCCACATTTCTGGAGGGATCCTGTCACCAAACACCATTCAGCAGGGCCTTTCTCACCAGATTGAAGAAAAACCATATGGACTCAGAAACATTGGTCCTTTTCCGTGGGGTTCCCTGATCACAGGGAAAAAACGTTGACATTTTCACCTGATGTAACCAGGGGGAAGTTTCAGCATGAGGGCCAGTGGTCTAGAGATAGATAGAGCGTGCCCCCCCTTTCCTTGGGATGACCAACTGGCATGGGTGCAAATTCAAGTGTTGAGTGTAAAAATTGAGGGCCAAAATTCAGGGCAAAAATTCAGGACACAAGAACAAAATTCAGGACAAAGCTTTGGGGAAAAAAATAATGTTTTACAGACACAGAGGAAGTTGCGCAGTGGTATAAATACATAAAGGGGCCTTTGGTGAGCCAGCATCATTCATTGGCCTGTTAAATTGTTACATTTACACTTCGCTTCAGCCCACCACAGCATACAGCAAGGGACTGTAGGTCAACCCACTTCATCATTGTGCCCTTCAGTGTGAGCGATGGCACAAAGTCACAGCCACTGTTCATATTTGCCTAAAAATAGTTCCTTTCTCTTAAACTACAAAGTAGGTTAAAAGTGTACTTTTTAAATTCTATTTTCTCTATTGTTTTGAAATACGGGCTAGTTACATTGTATTCACTTCTTTTTAAAGTTCATGGGCTGTGTGTCTTCTAAAGCTTAGCCATTCCTGCCTGGTGCCCTAGGCATAGATAGAGCCAGTCTGCCGAAAAGGAGGGTATAGGTGCCACCAACAACAAAGAAGAAGGAAAAAAATGTCAGCTCAACTAAACGTCAGGAAGCTGTACATGGCAGAGTGACACACACTAATTCAAACATCCTTGCAATTAGGTGTGTGGTGGTGTCCCCAAAGCAGGTGACAAAAAATACCCATCCCGCAGGGTGAAAACTATGCAGACAAGGGGAGTTGAGAATTAATGGGCAGAGTTCAGTTCCTGGAATGCGCTGGACTGACACACCACAAAAAACAACTCTCAAACTAGAGGCTGCGCAGCCATCGCTGCCCTTGGGAGTGAAAGCAAAATACTGTTTCTGTTGTTTGGCAGTCAGGAACATCCCCAGCATTTATGGCACCAGACTCTGCAATGCAGGCACAGACACACCACATGCTGTAACTGCAGCATGGCCCATTGTCATTCTATATGAGGGAATCGGCACAGACAGAATGACAATGGCGCTAATTGACAAGTCCGGGAGGAGCTGTGGGAGCCTCTTCACTTGAAAGAAGTGCGAGCTGCCCCCCAACAGGGACTGCTGTGAAACCCCTGAGGCGTCTCAAAGGGGTCATGGCAGCCGCGCTTCTCAAGGGGGTCTTCCCTGCAAACCCCAGAATGATGTACTACAGGCGTCCGTAAAAAGTATTATAACGGACAACGGACTAGACGCCAAAATATCGGACCGTCCGTGAAATGTACGCACGGTTGGTCACCCTACCTTTCCTGCTGCAAGGGTCGGACGGGGCCTGGTTGTGATCCTGCCACCACCCCCGCCCCTTCAACTTATGAAAGGATCTGGTGTCTCTGCGCCTGGAATTATCTGTAAGAAAGTGAAGCGGACTAAAGATGTCCCACAGGACACAGGTCAGTCAGGCAGCTATGCCCACTCGCCTCAGTTCCTAAAGCGGAGTGTGCTCAGAGGCCCAGCTCACTACACCCCGGACTTTGAGTGGGCCGGGTTGTGCCGGTGCTCAGCACCAGCAGTTCTGAAAAGCAGGTAGGTACTGAGATGGGTCCCTAAGGGGCTCTCCACAAAAAAATCTTAATTCTGCAGCAGTACCACCCTTCACTGCCTTTGATATAATTTCAAAGAGACCCGTTATATAGTTCTTTTTACAATCTCATCATTTCACTTCTGAAGGATTTTCAATATCCTATACAACGAATCCATAGTTGTTGCTTGCCTTATGCAACTAACAATCATTGACAAAGCCAATAGACCTGGCTTGTTGTAGGTGTAATGATAGTTATTGCATTACATATCTGGATGCCATGAGAGAAGCAGCAAAAAACCAGTCGGGCGGGCCACTAGGCTGAGCACAGATTTTTAGCTCACCCTTTAGTACATTGACCACGCCCCTTTTGAGAGACCCCCCTCCGAATTTTCATCCCACTTAAAGCCCTGACTACACATGGAGTGAACTCACCGTGGTGTGGGTGTACACATACCCATCGGGGTTGGTGACAAGTAGTACAAAGATGTCCAGTTTGTCCAGGATGGTTTTCAGGCTCTGATCCTTGGTGTTATCTTCAGCAATCTGCACAGAAGAAGAGGCGAGGGCGTGTAAGTGTGGAAACACTGCTTAGCAACACTACTCAAACGTACCAACATGGCCCTTCATTATTACCAATGCGCTGCTTTTTGTCCTATAAATTGTCACCACGCTCCTTCTATACACAGTGTTGACTTGCCTCGCCCACAGTAGTAAACATATCACAGGTGGACTAGCCTATACGGAAATTTCACGATATACTAACAGACTAGTGTGTCTGAAGGCCTGAGATGTGACGGGCACTGTCACTACCTTTCTGGCCTATCAGAGGCACAAGTCCGGTGAGGGAACCTCCATACTTTCTGCTTGGCCTGTCTCCTTTTGAAGCATCCATGACTCACCAGGCCCAGCATCTTTAGACAGACGAGATTTCCCCCTGTAGGCAGGAATGAATATTTGGGTAACTTGCAGTTCACGTGTTAAATCCGCTGCAGGGCCATGTCAGCTCTCATCCTCCAAGGAACAATGAAATAACAAGCACTGAGTTGTGTATAACTGATACTTATACACTTTTGATGAATGAATGGCTACCTGCTGTGGGCTTGTTTGTTTGGGTGCCCATCTGTAACAGAAAGTGTTCAGGGTAGAGTAATCTCTTCTTGCCCCCACATCCCTTTTGGTCTCTAGTTCCTCAGCGTGTGAAGAGATGCTTTTTCAGCTCAGCTGGCATTCTGTGCCCCTTATGCCAGTCACTGTGCTCCAAAAGCACCCTTGAAATAATTGTCCTGCCTGCTGCTGCATCCTTGGTTACGGAAGCTCAGAGAAGAACTTTTTTAAGAGTTGCCCCAGGCTCAGACACCTGCCAGTCTGATCAGAACACAAAGGTGGAGGTTACCTCAAGAGGGCTACGTGTCCTTTTTCTGGATTTCATACAAAAAATGAACCCATGGGTCAACCAGAACCAACATTACCTCATCATCCACATTCCTCGTCCCTTTCGTTACTTAATACAGCTAAGAGATTCTGCCCACTTTAATTGTAGAGTGCCGCGCGGCCTCTACAATATTTTGTTGCCGCATGCACTCTGAGGGCTGGGCGCGGCCTGATGATATAAATAAACGAGCGAGTGGTCAATCCGGGCCACTGCCGTTACTCATACCGTGAGTGTGTGTCAATGTGCAGCGCGTGCTCGCAGTATTGCTGACCTGTAGCCACCAGGCATCTTTCTTACGTTTTTACGTTGTAAAGGGTAGATTCATACCAGGCCGTCTTGTCGTTTTTAGGTCGAGCCTGGCAGTGCATGCGCTGCTCTGCGAGGCATGTTGTATTCGGGTATGGACTTGAAGCTCCGCCCAAATTTTTTATTGGCTTGTGTCATTGTCCTTTGTAAATGCTGGCTTCTGATTCGTTAATAGGCTTTTTAGTCCCTTTTTAGTACTGCCTTGTCTTCATTTGTAAGCTCCCATTAGGACTGGTCCTTTTACTCCTGTTGTTACACGGTATGTCTATTTTCTTTAATGGGTTTCTCTTAATGCAGGCACGACATTCTTTCCTGCAACATTCAGCGCGCCATGCGCACTTCCATTTTAAAAGCAGCCCGGGTCAATGACGGCTGCTTCTTTGAAATGAAATAGATCTCGCATTTACAAGAGTTTAAGCTATTGGCATTGTAAATTACAATGCCTTTTATTTATGTGTTAATTATCAAAACAGATGAATAAAAAGCATTGTCATTCACTATGCCAATAGCTTAAACTCTCTCAAATGCGAGACGTATTGCATTGCAAATGCTTGTTTCTTAGGTGGGCCTTGCGGGAGCACTTTCTTTCCTTTGCAAAGTGCTGGATACTGCCCACGTTTTGGCTCCTGATATTGCTCCGCAGTGAAAATATACTTACCGGCAGCGCCAACTTGTTTTTTTAATTTTGGGTTGCCTCAATAAACCTGCAATCTGCTAAATAACAAAGATCTGTGTGTTCGTGAAAAATTCATATGAATGGCGCGTCTTAAAATGGAGGCTGGGACTTAGGTTCCTGTTCTGTTATGTGTAATTTGCTGGCACTACTATGGCTAACCGGTGAGAAGAAAACTGCTGGGGCACAGTGGTTGGTGCCAGGAGCTGCCAGTCATAGTCAGGCCACCCAGTGAAGGCTGTGACAATAACGGATCCTTGATCAGAATAATACAAATAGGGCATTGAAGTGGGGGTCTTCGATGGCAAGAATATAACGCTGGAAGATGGGTGTGGACTGTAAGAGACACAACAGCACTTAATTATAGCGTGCATGCTTGACCCTAGCGCGTATAGTGTAAATTAGGAAAAAATATTCTCCTCTGGTGGGGATTCTTTGACTAGGTTTAATGCAAAGATTTTTGCCACTCAAAACAAAGAAACATTTTGCACACACTCGCCCCCGTCAAATGCCCAGCTATTCTACTTCTATGGGAAATCTGGTTCCCATGGTATTGTTGCTCTGGGAGGCATCTCAGCTTTGGCTTTGAGTCAGCTCCGCGTGTAGTTCCTTCTGTGCTGTGATAGGCAGTTTAGCCTCTAGTGTGCGGCGTTTGTGTACATAAACCCCGCACTTGGACCACTCCAGTCCACACGTGTACATTTCCTTGTATTCATTACAAAACAGATTACCTGAGACTTGAGTACTTTAGTTGTTGGAAAACATGGCCGCAATTTATTATTTTCAAATGCATGATCACATAAGCCAAGTCATAGATCAAGATGACAAGCCGTCAAACAGTTAAAGTGTCCTAAATCATGGAGGCGTTAGAAATCATTTGTAACACGATCAGAAATCATTCACAAATGACAGGTCATACATCATGCATTGTTGCTAGATCATAAATCAAGGTTGTCACATCACCATCCAGTCCTGTCGTCTGCTTGTCTTCCTTTCTCGCACCTTTCACTGACGAGGCAATCATACACGTCACTTGGGGGTCATTAGGTTTCTTGTTGGTTTAACTCTGCTTGTGAGGGGAGTAGCCTCTTACAGCTGCTTAGGCCCGACTTGCTCCATAGTATGCGCTTTTTTGTGCCCTGGGCTGTGAAGAGCCATGCTCTGCTTACTCCACCTGTCAGCCCAACTCACCCTGCATAAGGCATCTCCAGGTGAGTGTCCTTTCTATCGGCACACCACCTTGCTGAGGTGAGCCACCTTACCAACAAATGTACCCCGTTGGCCTTGCAAAATGTGCTCATTGCAATATTCAAACACCCTCCTTTAGTTGTCAACTGCACCGTTGGACATGCCCCCGTGTGAGCCTGGGGATGATTTCTGACTGGATTATGGTTGAGCTGCTGAAAGACCATGTCACTGTTGTTAGCCCAAGCTGGATGTTGCAGAGGCGATCCTTCCGGACCAACTGGACGAGGTCGTTGCCCCCTAGGTGGATGATCAAGACCTCCGGGTACCTGTAGGATGATGCGTACGGACCATCAAGCGTCGCAGTGCGCTGGCCCCATCTTATCCCTGGATAGCCCCAATATTTGATATCTGTGTTTTTTGACCCATCATCTGAGCTGCTGCCGCCTTGGTTCTAACATTTTTGCATCCTGCGAATAAATGAGTCCCCAAAAACGTACTCTGTTCTGGGCCCTGTTGAGGCAATAACACGTCTGTCAGTTACGGCTGCCGTGTGCCCACATTCTGCTCACAGCAGTTGGGGTCTTACATACATCTTGCAAGCATTGGAGCGCCACCTGTTCACTTCCTTGATGCCATACTCAGGTACCCCATGCTGTGCTGCTGTTGTGGCCGCCCCTTTTCCTAAACGACTGGAAACCAAAAGCGGAGGAAGTAAAACCTGCCTGCCCCAGGGCTTTACGCATGACTGCCGTAAACTGGGATTTGTTCAGCAGATCACCAGTTGCATCGCTGCAGACTGCAGCGGTCCTCTAGTGACCAACAATGTCGCGAAGGTGATCCCTCGAAGAGATTCCTGTCTAAAAGGTAGGTGAGTTTTCTTGCAGTCCTACGCGCTGTCCCCCAAATTTTTCAATGTGACCTGGACAGGGGGATAGCGCACCTTTTAACCCCCCTGACGTCCTTGTGGGGTGCAGAGTCTGTGCCCCTAATGGTCCCCCTCTAAGCAAATAATGGGGTAACCCAGTATCCCTCAGAACCTGGGCAGTAAGTTTATAAGGTAACAGTGGTTCTGTCGGGTGAAAGTATTGCTTTTCGCATTAGGCCTAGTCACACATTGTTTGAACAATATAAAACAAATATCATTATACTGAAAACAACACACAGGACAGTTCAAATTCAAAGTAAATTCTTTATATATGAATTGCGTCATTCATATATGTATACATTAATATTACCCGAAAGGCCGTCAGGCAATAATGTGGTGACACGAGTGACAAAGTGAATAATAAGTGCTCGGTGACAGTGTGTGTGAAGGTGTGATATGTACAGTAGTTTAAAATCGAAGTTATTCGAAAGTGGCCAGGGAAATGCAAAAGTTCAAGCTGCGCAATGGAAGAGTTCTTTCTTTGGCGCAGATTCTATGCAAAGGTCCACGGAATAGTCGACGTTTCGACCCTAGTACTGCACTCTTGAAAGGTCAGTGCGGGTCTTCATCAGGACTTGAAAATAAGCGAGACGGCCTATGAGTAAAAAGGGGGACTTGATTAGGTGTGTGTTAACACTGGAAATATGAAACATGGATTAAGGGTGGTAGATGACTCACCTCGAAAAGAGAAATTGATTCTCAGAATGGACTAAGTCTATGGAGTGGGTGAGTATCCGGCATATGTCTCAGGATTCACTCCAGTGGTATATCGTGTGGATGGGACGATCAATGTGTCTAGTGGCGGTATCTAGAAGATAATGAATAACCAGGGTTTCAGCGGGAAAGCTATTACAAATTATCCGTGTAGTTGGATAAACTAGCGCATAAATGACGCTCACCTATTGGCTTACGAAGCGCTGTCTAAGTTCAAGCCCTTCTGTCTCCTTAATGTGGGTTAAATAGCTTCATCAGACGAAGTTTGTTTCTGAAAGGAAGCAAGGTTCGAGGTTATGCTAGAATACCTTGGGTCCTAAGGGACAAGGTCTGTGAATGAACGAGATTGGATGGGGATTCACAATTACCTTATTTGGAAAAACGAACCGCTGGCCTCTGGGTCCTGGCTCGTATGATTGAATCGGTATCTGGAAGATAATGAAAACCCGGGGTTTCAACGGGAAAACTAATGTCAATTATCCATCAGGCTGGATAAACTAGCGCAAGTATGACGCTCACCTGTTGGCTTGCGAAGCGCTGTCTAAATTCTGTCTCCTTAGTGTAAGTAATCTTGTTTTCTTCAGACGAAATTTATCTGAAAGGAAGCAAGGTTCAGGTTTAGGCTGGATTGCCTTAAATCTGAAAGGACAAGGTCTATGAATGGACGCGATCGTATGGGGATCCCAATTACCTTATTCGGAAGAACGAACCGCCGGCCTCTGGGTCCTGGCTCGTATGATTTAATCAGCAAGGAGGTCTGACGTGCGTCTGCCTAAAAGCCCAGTGTGGCGTGCGCGTGGACGCCGAGCGCTGTCGGTTGCTCGGCAACAGGTTGTGCTGACGTCAAAAGATGTGAGTTGTCATGGAGACCAAATGCAAATACGTCATCCGGGGGATCCCATGTGTCGAAAAGTGAATCCTGAGTCATGTGCGGCGCGAACGCCCGCAAACGTCACTACGTATGCTACGTTGCCACCTGTGGCAAGGAGTGTCATACGTTACCATCGTAACAATGTTAAAACGGAGTGTTTTGGATTCACATACGTCGATAAATGCAACGCTGGTGGTGCGTAGCACAAGCGTCTGGAAACTTCAATTGTTGAGTGGCCAAATGAAACAGTGCAGTCACACCATTAGTCGTGCATCGTCTGGGCACAATCATTTCAGGGTCGAGGTGCTTATGATAAATGAACATTAGATGGGCCAGCATGGGTTGAATGCACAGTGAAATTACACTTAAAGGAAAGAGAAGGTAGTTAGATGATTTGTGCTACATAGTGTGATTCATAGCATGCACATTACATGGATAAGTTCAGGAACTGGAACACAGTACATCAGTAAGTATACAGACGGAAAGTTACACAAGGTGATTGCACAGCATCATGAAAGAATCAGGCAATGATAGTTTGGCTATCAGAGTAGACCCATTTGTTTTGCGATCTCCTCCATCTCATTCAACCCATTCTGGACCGAGTTAAGTAAATGGATCCATCTACACTCCTTGTAATTCAATGACCTCGCAATTGACCCACCCCTGGTGCTAGGGATAATCTTTTCAAGTACCCACCATGTGATGTTATTGGGAGAATGATTGTGTGAGGTAAAATGTTCTACCATGGGGGCCCCGTGCACCTTACATCTCAGTCTGCTCATGTGCTGGAGAATTCGTACTTTCACTTTCTGAGTTGTTTGTCCCACATATGTAAGGCCGCAAGGGCATTGAATGGCATAAATAACATTCATGCTGTTACAGTTTGTAAACTGGGAAAGCTTGTATGTTCTACCAGTGTTTGTGAATGTAGATCCTTCTTGGCAAACGTCACACGCCTTGCAATGCCCACACTTGTGATGTCCAGATACTGGTGTTAACCCCAAGAGGTCCCTGAGGTCAGGTTGTTTCGGTGTGTCCAAGTAGGCATTTACCACTGAATCCTTAATGTTTTTTCCTCTCTTGAAGGCGAATGTGGGGTCTTGTGATATTTGTAGTTCACTTGCGACCAGGTTCCAATACTTCTTTACAACCTTCTTTATCTCATTGCTTTTGGAGTTAAATGTAGTCACACAGACTATTTTGTCTGTCTCTGGTTGTTTACGGTTAGTCTCCAACAATTGTTCACGAGGGCAGTACCATGCCCGTTTCTTTGCCCGTTTGAGAAGGCCTCTTGGATAACCTCTCTCTCTGAGTCTTGACACGAGTATTTCAGATTCCCTAAAGTAGTCTGCCCTTCTTGTGCAGTTCCTCCTCAGTCTGAGGAATTGGCCATAAGGGAGGTTGTCTCGCAGGCTGCGTGGGTGATGGGACTGGTATTTGAGTAAAGAATTCCTTTCCATCGGTTTTCGGTACAAGTCACAATATAGCAGATTATCTTGTGAATGGAATGTTAAGTCCAGAAAGTCAATTGCTTCGTTGTTGCTTGCCATTGTGAACTGGATATCTGGAGATCTCATATTCAACCAGGTCAAGAAGTTATTCAGCTCGATGTTATCCCCATTCCAAATCATTATCACATCATCTATGTAGTGCTTCCATACTACGATGGCATTCAGGTATGGGTTGTCCAGGCTATATAGATGTTCCTCTTCGTAGTGATCCATGTATACATTCGCTAGACTTGGGGCATATGTAGCCCCCATGGCTACGCCCTTGCATTGGTAATAAAATTGTTTTTTGAAGATGAAGTAGTTCTTTCTCATGGCAATATCCAGTAAAGAGATCAAGAAATCGGTGGGGATCCAGTGCGGTCTTGATCTGGAATCCAATGTATTTCTGATGATTTCCAACGCAGTGTCTTGTGGAATTGAAGTATATAAGGAGGACACGTCAAGTGTGACCAAGAGCTGCGTATGGGGATCAAATGACTGACCTTCCAGCATTTGGATGGCATGTGTCGTGTCCCTTATGAAAGATTTTGTTTCTGATACGAAGGGTTGTAAAAAATGATCTATAAATTGATTGAGTGGCTCAAGGATTGAGCCGCATCCAGAGACAATGGGCCTTCCAGGTGGCTTCTCCAATCGTTTGTGTATTTTAGGTAAGGTGTATATGGTCGGTGTTCGAGGGTCTTTGTTGTTGAGGAAATCGTATTCATGCTGGCTTAGGAATCCATGTGCAAGACCTCCTTTTGTCACCTTCTCTATCATGGATTTTAAAAGAGGCATAGGGTCACGTGGGGTAGGTTGGTAACTATCCTCCATTCCTAGTTGTCAACAATTGAAGTTTCCAGACGCTTGTGCTACGCACCACCAGCGTTGCATTTATCGACGTATGTGAATCCAAAACACTCCGTTTTAACATTGTTACGATGGTAACGTATGACACTCCTTGCCACAGGTGGCAACGTAGCATACGTAGTGACGTTTGCGGGCGTTCGCGCCGCGCATGACTCAGGATTCACTTTTCGACACATGGGATCCCCCGGATGACGTATTTGCATTTGGTCTCCATGACAACTCACGTCTTTTGACGTCAGCACAACCTGTTGCCGAGCAACCGACAGCGCTCGGCGTCCACGCGCACGCCACACTGGGCTTTTAGGCAGACGCACGTCAGACCTCCTTGCTGATTAAATCATATGAGCCAGGACCCAGAGGCCGGCGGTTCGTTCTTCCGAATAAGGTAATTGGGATCCCCATACGATCGCGTCCATTCATAGACCTTGTCCTTTCAGATTTAAGGCAATCCAGCCTAAACCTGAACCTTGCTTCCTTTCAGATAAATTTCGTCTGAAGAAAACAAGATTACTTACACTAAGGAGACAGAATTTAGACAGCGCTTCGCAAGCCAACAGGTGAGCGTCATACTTGCGCTAGTTTATCCAGCCTGATGGATAATTGACATTAGTTTTCCCGTTGAAACCCCGGGTTTTCATTATCTTCCAGATACCGATTCAATCATACGAGCCAGGACCCAGAGGCCAGCGGTTCGTTTTTCCAAATAAGGTAATTGTGAATCCCCATCCAATCTCGTTCATTCACAGACCTTGTCCCTTAGGACCCAAGGTATTCTAGCATAACCTCGAACCTTGCTTCCTTTCAGAAACAAACTTCATCTGATGAAGCTATTTAACCCACATTAAGGAGACAGAAGGGCTTGAACTTAGACAGCGCTTCGTAAGCCAATAGGTGAGCGTCATTTATGCGCTAGTTTATCCAACTACACGGATAATTTGTAATAGCTTTCCCGCTGAAACCCTGGTTATTCATTATCTTCTAGATACCGCCACTAGACACATTGATCGTCCCATCCACACGATATACCACTGGAGTGAATCCTGAGACATATGCCGGATACTCACCCACTCCATAGACTTAGTCCATTCTGAGAATCAATTTCTCTTTTCGAGGTGAGTCATCTACCACCCTTAATCCATGTTTCATATTTCCAGTGTTAACACACACCTAATCAAGTCCCCCTTTTTACTCATAGGCCGTCTCGCTTATTTTCAAGTCCTGATGAAGACCCGCACTGACCTTTCAAGAGTGCAGTACTAGGGTCGAAACGTCGACTATTCCGTGGACCTTTGCATAGAATCTGCGCCAAAGAAAGAACTCTTCCATTGCGCAGCTTGAACTTTTGCATTTCCCTGGCCACTTTCGAATAACTTCGATTTTAAACTACTGTACATATCACACCTTCACACACACTGTCACCGAGCACTTATTATTCACTTTGTCACTCGTGTCACCACATTATTGCCTGACGGCCTTTCGGGTAATATTAATGTATACATATATGAATGACGCAATTCATATATAAAGAATTTACTTTGAATTTGAACTGTCCTGTGTGTTGTTTTCAGTATAATGATATTTGTTTTATATTGTTCAAACAATGTGTGACTAGGCCTAATGCGAAAAGCAATACTTTCACCCGACAGAACCACTGTTACCTTATAAACTTACTGCCCAGGTTCTGAGGGATACTGGGTTACCCCATTATTTGCTTAGAGATAAATGGTGCAGGTTCCTACCTGCGAGGGTTTTTACTCTCATTTAATGTTTTTGGATTGATTTTCAATTTTCTTAATTTGCTGTATTGTGAATTTTTTCTTCTGTGTATTATCTTGTGTCTTGTTTTAGTATGTCTGAAAGAGAAACACTGTCATATAGTGAAGACTATATTGCAAAATTGATACATGACCAGGGAGCCTCTGGATTTTTACTAGGTTCTGATAGAGCCTCAGCAGACACCAGTCTGAATGAGAAATTGGCTAAAATTGAGAGATTAGAGAAAAAGTTAATTAGAGCACGCCTACATGGGCATGTATTGACAAGATATCTCACGTCCAATATAATTCCCAAAGGCTTACAAGTACGTAATGAGCCTGCTATATTCATAGATATTCCGAAATTCAGAGAAGGATTCAGTTACGTAGCAAATAACTGCTCTAGGCATTGGATGGTTCTCGGGGTAGAAACAGCATTAGAATATGTTAAAAGTCTAACACAGGAAATAGAGAACCTTAAAAAGGAATTGTTAGACGATACCTCCCTAACCAACGCTAAGGAAGCATTAGAAAGAGCCGAAAAAACACTCTCTGAATTCAATACCATCACTCTAAACAGGAAGCTAGATAAGTTATCCAAAGATATAAGGAACTACGATAAAAACATCACTTATCCATATTTATCAGACGACTATTACCAGCAAGATAGCCAGGGTTTCTTCAGCAATAAAGGTCGACAGGGACCCAGAAGATTTTACACCTTCTCAAATTCCTCTGCGGGGAGTGGCTCCGATACAGAATCTGACGGACCTTCCTCAAACCCACAAACCAACCAGGGTCCACGTTTTTTAGGAGAGGGCTACCGCCAAAACAACAGGGGCGGAGGGAGGGCTCAGAACTGGGAGAGACCGAGAGGATGGAACAGGGGGAGGAACACCCAGCAAGGTACATCACGAGTCCGGTTCTACCAACCGGAAACACACGGGGAAATATCTACACGGAGGCAAACTTACAGATGGTAGAGTTTCACACACCCGTTGTTCCGATTCCATCTGTGACTATTTCACAACCTATACCACACTCGATTGAAGCCAACATCATGATCTCAATGAATCAGAATAGCACTAACCTATCTGACCCAATCATCAACCTATCAAACCATACCATGTCTCAGGCTGAAAAAGATATACTAGCCAAAGGTCTTTCTTTTGTCCCTACAACCATCCCAGACTCTTTCCAGATCAAAATTGAGCTACAACGCTTCTTTCGTAAAATCAGGTTGAAGTACTATTTTAGCAAAAATACCTACAACCCGGTACCGACTGCCACAGGATTTAGACCCATCTCAACTTTCACCCCAGGGGCACATATGGTGAGTGATAAAATACTTGCATATGAGAAGATTGTACTCGAAGAAACCATGCAAATTGTGTCAGCCAGGAAGTACATAAAACACAATATCAGCAAAGAATAAAAGAATGCCTTACGTTCCCTGAGCGACAATAAAAACATCATTATCAAGTCGGCTGATAAGGGCGGTGCAGTGGTACTACAGAACACAGACGATTACGTAGAGGAGCTTGAACGACAACTAGGAATGGAGGATAGTTACCAACCTACCCCACGTGACCCTATGCCTCTTTTAAAATCCATGATAGAGAAGGTGACAAAAGGAGGTCTTGCACATGGATTCCTAAGCCAGCATGAATACGATTTCCTCAACAACAAAGACCCTCGAACACCGACCATATACACCTTACCTAAAATACACAAACGATTGGAGAAGCCACCTGGAAGGCCCATTGTCTCTGGATGCGGCTCAATCCTTGAGCCACTCAATCAATTTATAGACCATTTTTTACAACCCTTCGTATCAGAAACAAAATCTTTCATTAGGGACACGACACATGCCATCCAAATGCTGGAAGGTCAGTCATTTGATCCCCATACGCAGCTCTTGGTCACACTTGACGTGTCCTCCTTATATACTTCAATTCCACAAGACACTGCGTTGGAAATCATCAGAAATACATTGGATTCCAGATCAAGACCGCACTGGATCCCCACCGATTTCTTGATCTCTTTACTGGATATTGCCATGAGAAAGAACTACTTCATCTTCAAAAAACAATTTTATTACCAATGCAAGGGCGTAGCCATGGGGGCTACATATGCCCCAAGTCTAGCGAATGTATACATGGATCACTACGAAGAGGAACATCTATATAGCCTGGACAACCCATACCTGAATGCCATCGTAGTATGGAAGCGCTACATAGATGATGTGATAATGATTTGGAATGGGGATAACATCGAGCTGAATAACTTCTTGACCTGGTTGAATATGAGATCTCCAGATATCCAGTTCACAATGGCAAGCAACAACGAAGCAATTGACTTTCTGGACTTAACATTCCGTTCACAAGATAATCTGCTATATTGTGACTTGTACCGAAAACCGATGGAAAGGAATTCTTTACTCAAATACCAGTCCCATCACCCACGCAGCCTGCGAGACAACCTCCCTTATGGCCAATTCCTCAGACTGAGGAGGAACTGCACAAGAAGGGCAGACTACTTTAGGGAATCTGAAATACTCGTGTCAAGACTCAGAGAGAGAGGTTATCCAAGAGGCCTTCTCAAACGGGCAAAGAAACGGGCATGGTACTGCCCTCGTGAACAATTGTTGGAGACTAACCGTAAACAACCAGAGACAGACAAAATAGTCTGTGTGACTACATTTAACTCCAAAAGCAATGAGATAAAGAAGGTTGTAAAGAAGTATTGGAACCTGGTCGCAAGTGAACTACAAATATCACAAGACCCCACATTCGCCTTCAAGAGAGGAAAAAACATTAAGGATTCAGTGGTAAATGCCTACTTGGACACACCGAAACAACCTGACCTCAGGGACCTCTTGGGGTTAACACCAGTATCTGGACATCACAAGTGTGGGCATTGCAAGGCGTGTGACGTTTGCCAAGAAGGATCTACATTCACAAACACTGGTAGAACATACAAGCTTTCCCAGTTTACAAACTGTAACAGCATGAATGTTATTTATGCCATTCAATGCCCTTGCGGCCTTACATATGTGGGACAAACAACTCAGAAAGTGAAAGTACGAATTCTCCAGCACATGAGCAGACTGAGATGTAAGGTGCACGGGGCCCCCATGGTAGAACATTTTACCTCACACAATCATTCTCCCAATAACATCACATGGTGGGTACTTGAAAAGATTATCCCTAGCACCAGGGGTGGGTCAATTGCGAGGTCATTGAATTACAAGGAGTGTAGATGGATCCATTTACTTAACTCGGTCCAGAATGGGTTGAATGAGATGGAGGAGATCGCAAAACAAATGGGTCTACTCTGATAGCCAAACTATCATTGCCTGATTCTTTCATGATGCTGTGCAATCACCTTGTGTAACTTTCCGTCTGTATACTTACTGATGTACTGTGTTCCAGTTCCTGAACTTATCCATGTAATGTGCATGCTATGAATCACACTATGTAGCACAAATCATCTAACTACCTTCTCTTTCCTTTAAGTGTAATTTCACTGTGCATTCAACCCATGCTGGCCCATCTAATGTTCATTTATCATAAGCACCTCGACCCTGAAATGATTGTGCCCAGACGATGCACGACTAATGGTGTGACTGCACTGTTTCATTTGGCCACTCAACAATTGAAGTTTCCAGACGCTTGTGCTACGCACCACCAGCGTTGCATTTATCGACGTATGTGAATCCAAAACACTCCGTTTTAACATTGTTACGATGGTAACGTATGACACTCCTTGCCACAGGTGGCAACGTAGCATACGTAGTGACGTTTGCGGGCGTTCGCGCCGCGCATGACTCAGGATTCACTTTTCGACACATGGGATCCCCCGGATGACGTATTTGCATTTGGTCTCCATGACAACTCACGTCTTTTGACGTCAGCACAACCTGTTGCCGAGCAACCGACAGCGCTCGGCGTCCACGCGCACGCCACACTGGGCTTTTAGGCAGACGCACGTCAGACCTCCTTGCTGATTAAATCATACGAGCCAGGACCCCGAGGCCGGCGGTTCGTTCTTCCGAATAAGGTAATTGGGATCCCCATACGATCGCGTCCATTCATAGACCTTGTCCTTTAGATTTAAGGCAATCCAGCCTAAACCTGAACCTTGCTTCCTTTCAGATAAATTTCGTCTGAAGAAAACAAGATTACTTACACTAAGGAGACAGAATTTAGACAGCGCTTCGCAAGCCAACAGGTGAGCGTCATACTTGTGCTAGTTTATCCAGCCTGATGGATAATTGACATTAGTTTTCCCGTTGAAACCCCGGGTTTTCATTATCTTCCAGATACCGATTCAATCATACGAGCCAGGACCCAGAGGCCAGCGGTTCGTTTTTCCAAATAAGGTAATTGTGAATCCCCATCCAATCTCGTTCATTCACAGACCTTGTCCCTTAGGACCCAAGGTATTCTAGCATAACCTCGAACCTTGCTTCCTTTCAGAAACAAACTTCGTCTGATGAAGCTATTTAACCCACATTAAGGAGACAGAAGGGCTTGAACTTAGACAGCGCTTCGTAAGCCAATAGGTGAGCGTCATTTATGCGCTAGTTTATCCAACTACACGGATAATTTGTAATAGCTTTCCCGCTGAAACCCTGGTTATTCATTATCTTCTAGATACCGCCACTAGACACATTGATCGTCCCATCCACACGATATACCACTGGAGTGAATCCTGAGACATATGCCGGATACTCACCCACTCCATAGACTTAGTCCATTCTGAGAATCAATTTCTCTTTTCGAGGTGAGTCATCTACCACCCTTAATCCCTGTTTCATATTTCCAGTGTTAACACACACCTAATCAAGTCCCCCTTTTTACTCATAGGCCGTCTCGCTTATTTTCAAGTCCTGATGAAGACCCGCACTGACCTTTCAAGAGTGCAGTACTAGGGTCGAAACGTCGACTATTCCGTGGACCTTTGCATAGAATCTGCGCCAAAGAAAGAACTCTTCCATTGCGCAGCTTGAACTTTTGCATTTCCCTGGCCACTTTCGAATAACTTCGATTTTAAACTACTGTACATATCACACCTTCACACACACTGTCACCGAGCACTTATTATTCACTTTGTCACTCGTGTCACCACATTATTGCCTGACGGCCTTTCGGGTAATATTAATGTATACATATATGAATGACGCAATTCATATATAAAGAATTTACTTTGAATTTGAACTGTCCTGTGTGTTGTTTTCAGTATAATGATATTTGTTTTATATTGTTCAAACAATGTGTGACTAGGCCTAATGGTCCCCCAGCTTCACGCCAAACCTAGCGGGCTTTGTGTCCTAGCAGGGAGGCAAGCAGGCAGACTTCCCCTTTGATGTGGCTGCCAGGCAGCTACCTAAACTGGTCAAACCTGTCCTTATGGGTCCACGAAGGCTCTTATGGCACCGACCCTTGATGCCCTCTATGGGGGCGGCCTCTGCAAAAACCTCCAGGTTTAGTTTTAAATAAGTAAGTGGCCTATGGGTTATGTAATGAGGGGCTTGTTGGAATGTCTAAACATCAATACGAGAGTGAGAAGCAAAAGCCAGGGCCTGTTTGTCTTCAGCAATAATGAATATAATAACAAAATGAGAATGGATCCCCTATTTCATTAGCTACTGTGCCTATAACCACCTTTTCCTGTTTTTTTTAGGCAAGAGGCTACCACCACAAAGAGGAAAAACATAAAGTGCTTTTCCTGACAAGACGGTAAGTTGTGAGTACAATCCACACACACTACCCCTGCATGCCATAGCGCGCATCCTAGTCCCTTCTTTGATCCTCTCAAAAGCAATTCTGACCCTGAGAGGCACCATTAGAGGATGGCGGAAACATGTAGACAACATTGAGGATAAGTTGGATCCATTTTATATCCCACATATCTCCTCCACTATTTTGTAACATTGACCAAGACTTCCCTCATTAAAATGTATGTCTAATTGACTGGAAATCTTGAGCCAATTTAAAACTGCACTTTTCACTAATTACTTCCCCATCACTGTTCTTCCCTCCGCTGTAATCAGGCATCACAGCACAACCTGGGAGCATTCGGCAACCAGGGTGGGAACCCAATGATGAAGCATGTCACCGGCTAGGTAGGTTAGCTAGGGCTTGTTGGAATTACCATTTATGGGAAAATATTGCTAAGGATGAATCTGGGGTCTTGTTGGTACACAGATCCTTTATGAAACACCCTTGCTTGAGCTATAGGCAGGGCCACTGTAATTAGGCAGCAGGGAAGGACCAAATTATTATTTGGCAAGAAAAAATAATTATTTGAGAAGATATGGAAAATTATTCAACATAATGCAGCACCTTTTGTGACAGTTATTACTTCATTATTTTGTTCTTTTTACAAATTAATAAATTCTGGGCAAAGGTGTCACCTCATTAGTATCAGTTTAGCGTCTAACTACAGCGATCAGCAATTGCAAGGTGACCCGTTAATCTTTGCAAAGGGCCTGACACTGTGCAGCAAAACACGGGGCAGCGTTTTTAGCAAGTTTTGATCTGTGGGAACTAGAAAAATGTTTGGGTTAAAATGTGCAAATTATGTGGCAAGTACAGCAGTCATAATTAACATGCTACTCGCAGTAAAGTGCTTCAACGTCTCGTCAGGGGTCATAAGCGCTATATAAATACAATTTCAGTGCGTGAAAAACACTGCAGCTGTAGTATCAAATAGTTATGTAATGTTATGTTAATAATTTCTTATAGAGCGCACGTTCACCGGGAGGTTTCATGGCGCTAGCTCTAGCGTGTGCTAATTATAGCAAGGGATCTCAAAAAAAGGGTTTCAAAATAAGTCTTTCAGATAGACCCGGTCTCTCCAAAGTATGGCGCCCAGACATGCGGTGTGACTGCAATATTTGTGTGCCAGCTGGAATGCTCATATATTGGGTGCTATGAAAGCGATTTTCCAGCCATATTACCAGCACTCTAGTGGTAAATGTGACGAAATAAAGAAGTACTCATATTTAGCAATTGCATGAGGGGGTGGGTTTGTGATATTGCACCACAGTTCTAGTGTATGCTACAGAGTGCGTGGCTCCGGAGCCAGTACTTAATTTGAGCCAGTGGTTGCCAATGGGGGGGCACTGGCACTTATTTTAGGGGACTAACACTTATTTTTCCTGTATCAGATATTTACACAGAGCAAGTTAGGGAAAAACACAGAGATCGGACAGATGGAGGAATAAAAAGACAGCAAAACCATCACAAAAGGAGAAAGCAAGATCCTGCAAGTGTGAGAAAAAGGGACAAGGACTGTCGGGTAGTGAATTAAAGAGGCATGAGGTGGATTTAAGACAAATGGCTTTGGTATTCAGCTCACCAACGTTTAATTGCATTACCACCATCTTCTGAGCACAGCTTCGAGCACCGGTACTATTTCAAATATTAAGCACTGGTAGCTCATATGGGCAAAGCTTTTGACAGATGACCCTGTCCTATGCTGGTTTTGATAGTTAGGTAAGCAAGTTAAATTTATGGTTCCAGCTGAATACATCATGTGACTGACACCACACTTTAACTTCTCTCAAAGACTGAAAAAGAATTCAATTCATGGTGGGCTCACAGCCCAGACAACTCACTCACTCGATTCATTTGAGCCCATGTACCTTGTTGGCGGTCCAGACACCAGTTGCATGCGTGATCCACTCTCGGGCATGGATACCCATGTCCAGCCAAATTGCAGGTCGTTTGGCAGACCCATCTCGGCTGAACTGCAGGAAAATAAAAAGGGAAAGCCGTGATCAGCACCACACTGAAAGGAAATGTGTCCAACCATGAATCCAGGTCTCCAAAGGTCTATGAAGCCCTCCTAGGTGTCATCGAGCGAGTTAATGTCTCGTGGAGCACTGTACAGACCCCTCCAACTTGATAGCACTTCCTACAGGCTCAGTTGTAGAACGGAAAGGGCTCTACAAAATGGGTACCACAGATCTCTGACCTAACAAACCTCTATGTGTAGATTCCTGAGTTAGACACCGCTCAGAGCAGAGAAATTTGCAGGGATTTAGTGAGGATCAGAGACAAAGACAGTCTTCACTTCACAACCCTTAGAAGGGAATTGCATGTGGGCAGGAGATGACTGTCTTGACGTGCTAAAATCATGGAGTTAAAGGACAGAGATAAGAAGGCAGCCATGGAAAGACGAAGAAGAAATAATCAGGGAGGACAATACAAGTGGGTCAATGGACCTCCCTGTGGTATCTTCTGAACTGAAAATGATGGATTTTTGCATCTCAACAAGGCTTCCAGAGCATGGGGGGCATGTATAAGTCTCCTTTCTCGACTACAGATTTTTTTACCTCAGGAACTTCAAATGAGCTTTATAAGGACATAGCTGTAGTTCCACGAAGCGAGACATGTCTTTAATATGTTTTCATACCCATGGCTGATCCATGAAGCACTTCATAGATCAGATCCTCATGGCCACCAGCAACTGTTGCACTGTTCCGCTTGACCTGCAGCACTGTGCTCTTTGTGGTCACAGGTCGCCTCAGTAGGACCTTAAGATTTTAAATCATATTGACTGGGGTGCCTAAATAGTTTTGTTGAAAGATGTTCTGCAACATTTCTTTTAGATTCTAGACACTTTTGCTTCAAAATGCTATGTCATATTCCTTGGACATCCTGTCTTTTACTATTATCATTAGGTGGAAGCCATATGTAATATTGCTTGAGGGCTCTGCATGGGTTTCCAGCCCATCATCACTTATCTGCTACATGAAGACTACAATATATGATTGAATCTTGCTCCGGGTAGTTCCTGCTCTCCAATAACTCCCAGGATAGGGCAATGTAACATTGGACCCACAAGGTCATCTCCGCAAGGTTTTATTATGTCCAGCTTTTATCTAATTATTAATTCAGGTTCCACCACTTATATCAGGTGAGCTATTTTTCATATTGCTTGCAGGTTCTTAAGCCTTACCTTTGACCTTCTATGATTAAGCACTGAAAATAGAAACATCACTGTCTTACACCTACCTGTAGCACATACAGAGGACGACCTTCAAAGCTGTGACCAAGTAAACGTTTGGTGATTAGAGATGGGTGTTTAGCTACCAGAGTATCCATCCAGGCATAAATCTGATGGAAAGAACAGGAGAGGTAAGACACAAATAAAATACAGACAGCAGTAGGAACGGATGATGTTCTTCAGGCAAAAAGTGCCACACACAAATCTTCCTATCATTTTTTGGTTGTTGGGTCAATATCCCGACCCTTTAACACTCATTGAAAACTGCTCGACATTTTCACCACCTTATAACATTTTGGCAATTTCTAGATATAAAAGGGGAATACATGATACACCACAATTTCTTTGTTACTTTTGTAGTTTCTTACATGATTACGGTGTAGTCTCTTCGCCAACTTCAGAGCAGTAACTTGGCACCTTTCATTTAGCATGTTAAAGTATTTGAGTCTGTATGTAATCTATTAACATGTGCATCTTACATACACATATTTATAATTCTTAGATTTTATTATTTTAATTGTTCTAATGAGCAGAGTGTAATCTGTACTCGACTATATTCATTTACATTATTGTATGTGAATTGTGTTTTTAATTGTACAGATCTAAGTATACTGACTTGGGTAACATAAAACATGCAAAAATATATGGATACCAATAAATCTCAGCTGCAATCTCTGATCATTCACCAACTCCAACACACCCCTGTGCATCAATAAACTCGAACGGGAATTCACACCTCAAGTATTGATATGGCATGAGCACCAGTCAGCATGCATTCAAAAAACCTAGAAAACAGCGTGTGCTTCTGCCATTCTCTCGATGACCTCCTATCATTCAAAGGTGCACACACTGACTCGCCACAAACTCTCAGTCTGCAAACTATCTACACCAAAACCATGGCAGGAGCTAATAATGAAAACAAAACCTAATTCAAGGCTTCAGTGAAGAAACAGAGAATGGTCCATCATGTCCCATACTAACACTACTATGTATGTCATAGTGCAGTTTACTGACAGTTTTTTTGAACTGCCCATATTCTGTATGTAAAAGATGTATGTCTCTGCAAGCCCTGTAAAAGTGTCAGGTGTATTTGACTGAATGTGTAATTCCACAAATAACCCTTTTTATACCACTGACTCATAAATAATTAGCACTACCGAAAGAATCCCTTTTAACAGCCTTGGAAAAAGCAAAGAAAGAAATATGCAAAGTTCTACAATTATGTCTTGCAGGTTACGGCACATTAATGTAGGTGCTCAGCTCACTGAGCAATATATCAGGGATTATAACTTTTGACCTATAGGTGGCACAGGGATCTCTAAAGCAAAAGCATTAACCTACTCAGCTATCTTACATAACACAACAATGTGTGAACGGCATGTAATATGCACTACTGTGCAGCAGGCACATTAACCATGTGTGCAATTTGGAAATTAGGGACGGGAAGATTCAAATAGGGTGTTGATAAATAACATTGTGGTGTTGTGGACAGCAGTTCATCTTAGGGTAAGGTGTGATTCGGCCTAAATCACAGAAAACAGATTAACTGGTTAGATATTTACCTTTTAAATAGATTGAATTGGGTTAGCACAGTATTTATGTGATTAAAATGAAGTGCGTTCGGTGGCTGATAGGGATTGGGGGCACGGGGCTTTCCTATTGACTGGGATTGAGTTTGTGTTCTGTCGGTGTTATTGTTTCACTGAAATTCATTTATAGGTCTCGCCTAATCAGCGCGCAAGCGCTGCTTAGAAGTGACCTCTTGTAATCGGTCAGCACTTTTTGGAAAACTAGTGCATGTACTGCACAGTTTCCAGTGAGCGCACGTGCATGTACGGCATCCACCTTGCGGGAGTGAGCAGCTTCGCTATCTGTTTCCAATTATCGTGCCCACACCGCGCTTCTTAATTGGAAACAGGTAGATGCTGTACATGCACAAGTGCTTTCACTTTCTTGCCGGCTCTTTGCTTCGTCCTGCTAATGTCTCCTCCCTCCTGTCACCTCCCCTGTTCTCACTCCTGTGCTTTCATCTTCCCAGTCTACTTGAGTCAGCTGTCTGTGGTTGTGGGCAACTTTCTAAATCTTGCCGTACCTACCAAGTAATAAATATGTCGTTGTAACATAACTGGTGCTCATCTAAAGCGTTCCCAAACGTTTATGTAGTGCTTTAATTTGTACAGCCGCTTTTATTTTTACAATTTGAATCCCTCCTCACGGGGACGTTTTGCCTTACATATTTGTGTCCCTCTGGTGCACAGTTGCTATAACAAATGAAAACACAGTGGAATGGCTCCAGGGCGCGCTTTGCTTCAGCACTGAAGTCAGTGCCTCTGCCCCAGCCCTACCTAACACTATAGAATGGCTCCAGGGCACGCTCTGCTTCAGCGCTGAAGTCAGTGACTGTGCCCCAGCCCTACCCTCTACTGGCTTTTCTCACGCACTGTGCTGTTACTCAGCTGTCTGTGGTTGTGGGCAACTTTCTAAATCTTGCCGTACCTAATAAGTAATTAATATATCTCTGTAACATAACTGGTGCTCATGTAAAGCGTTCCCAAACATTTATGTAGAGTGGTGCTGTAGAAGGGTGCTGCATAGTGGTGCTGTAGAGTAACTGTAGACTGGTGCTATAGATCTCTTCAACACAGCTTTAAAATATTGCAAAAGCCAATCACTGGGGCCAAAAACTTACAAAGGTCCCAAAGGCGAGACCTATTGGCTATGCCAATGCTTGTTGATTTTTGTGTCCAATGCTTTATTAACCGGAATCTGCAGAGCATGATGCTGTGATTAGTCTGCAATGATATAACTGGTTTATTTTAATTGCAATAACCAATAATGGCAAATTTAGCAAACTCTGCTATTTTATGATGTCAAACCTGTGACCGGATTGCACACAATCCGCTCCAGTAATTGCATTGGCCCTCAGGGTTATCTTGTCAATGTTATAGTCTGAATCCTGCTGATGCTCAAAGATCTTTCTTAGGCCCTGCCTTACCCTAGAAGATATCTTAAATTTAGTAAGCCCGCACAGATCTACAATCACTTTTGTCCTTGTTGCCAATTTCTTTAGGGGCAGTTAAAAAGAAATGTATGAATTGGCTCACATGAAACCTACTCTTCACATGACTGATGACTTCCCTTTCACGACTCCACCCCCTGTCTGCCCCATCCTTTTATCATAATTTTATATGGGTTCCCAGAGTAAATATTTTCCTTTTCGAGCATTTAGTGGAAAAAAATTGTTTCTGTATGTCGCATCATTAACCTTGCAACCACTGTAAAGCGATTCACCCTAAATTCCTCCCCACGATCCCATTATTTAACATGCAACAAATGTAGTAAAGGAGCCCGAAGTTTTCTTCTGAGCGTGTCAAAGCACTGCAGAAGCCCATTGTTGCAGTATTACAAGGCAGCCTAGCTTTCATTCCACCTCATGCCTCTTTCTTCCAAAACTGTGACTGAGTCCCACATTGGCAGGTTCTTCTCAGTGCTTAATTTGTAAAATATTAAGTGCCAGGGCTCCGGCCTGGAGGCCCCTGCAGCTTGCACTGCCCATCGCCCCTGGCATCGCTGCCAAAACAACTACTAACCATCTCTCTTGCCTGTAAATGCGACAGTTCAGATTATTCCAGGTCCCCAAAGCTAAAGGAAAGGCTGAGGAGGCAAGTATCAGCAATTTTAATATATATTGTATTCCTAAACTACCGTTGTTCTGCTCATCTCTAAATTAGATTAGCAGCGCCACCATGTGGTGGACTGCTCTAATTATGGTTTTGATAATTAAGTGCAGGTGCTGCGCACCGGAAAGCACTGGCTCAAATTAAGCACTGGTTCTTCTATATCTCTTTGTCAATATTTTCCCCTCTTTCTCAGAATTTTTCACTTTCTCTTCTTCATTTTTCTCTCTCTTTTCTTCCTTTCTCTCTCTTGCTCTGGCTGAAAGTCTGCTGATGACAAATAAGCTCCAGTCCCCAAAAAGGAGTGCTGCTGCCTACCACCTACAACCCCTGGCACACAGTAAGCACCTCACAACCCTAGCCACTGCATGCATTCTGGCCCCAGAAGTTCAAAGCCTACATCTTTCCTACCTAAGTGTCGGACACACTGAGGTGGGTTCGCAGCAATCAACAGAATTTGAATTTCAACATAAAAGTACACACCAAACCTCGCAAATTGGTACCATGCTATGATCTTTGGCTCAGCCTGTTCCAATTTTCTTTCAAATCCCAACACGAAATATGGAGGAAGAATTGAAAGTACTTTGTGATAAAGAAGCTAAGATAAGAAGAAGGGAAGAAAGGAAAGGTGAAGGGATGAAGAGGAAACGGGGGAACCCGAGGGAAAGGGGGTGCATTTCTCATGCAGAATACCGGAGTTTACCTCGTTGAGGGTGTGGTAAGAGGCAAAGTCAAAGTTCTTGGTGCTTTGCTCGTACTTGTCTGAAATCTTAATTTCTTCTTGCTCCTGATCCACCAGTGCCTGAGAAGGGGGTAAGGTAAAATGTTCTTGTTTATTTGTTTATTTAGACGTTATAACACATGGCAGCCTGCAATCCCACTATAAAAACCCATCTCTAAGTTCCTTTTTCTAGTTGAGTTGTGATGTCTCTAGTCACCTGCAATAAGGAAATGATGTAGCTGCTCATTTGTAATAAATCATTACAGGTACGCTGTGCCGGTATAATCTTTGATGGTCATTACGGCTGCTGTTTAAACCAGGAAAAGGAAAACCGTTTTTTCTTTCTTCTAATCTGTGTCTTTTTTTAATGGGCAATTTTCCATAGAAAGATGACATTTATAAACATATTTATTATTGCATGCTGTAGTCATTATAGGAAAGAAATAATAATCTCTATAGGGGGCATAAGGTAGGTCCCTACAGCCACTGTGATGCAGGCGGAACCCACCCTCCAGGGGGCGCCAAACCCTTCAAGGAGCTCCATTCAGCCCTAAGTCAATGAATATCTGTGATATATGGGAGACTCGGGGTATCTTTGTCACATTCTGCAGGGCTGCCCGGTCATTTTGTGTTACCTGATCTGCATGGTTTTATACATTCTGAACTAGAGTTTTTTTTAAACCTGACTGACATTAAACAGATTATAGTATTTTTTTTGTAATTAATTACTAACTGTTTTTTGGTGCTTTTAATTTCACACAACAGATTCTACTTCTATTCTTCATGTCTGCAAACATGCTATTTCTTCCACAGGAAACAGCAAGACATCAAGGATGGAAGTAGTTTGTGGGAAGGATGATGAAACATACAGGCATTAGGATATTCCAAGTTATCTCAGAGTTTCATGAAGCCTTGTAGTGTTGTTCTTCTATTGGTCAAGGATCTCTTTTATACAGCGGGGGTACTTCCTCCCATACATAAATAGGCGCATACTAAAGCCTTGCTGATAAAACAAAATTTTTTTAGTGTCTAAAATGTAGAAAAAATTCAAAAAAAGTTCACAATACAGAAGGAAGAGAGGCCTGCAGGGAAATCTGGAAACGTCATACCCGTCCAGCACCTGACATGTGGACGACTCAACAGCAATCCTTGCCGGTGTTATAGATATGTAACAATATCTTCTTATTTGACCACACTCCAGTTTCCTTCTGTGTGACTAAAAATACCCTTTCTAAAAAAGCAGTGATCAGGCCATATACATTTGAATGCCTTGCATGTGGTCCGCTGATTGATAATTGTATTATGGCCACTATCCCAAGGGATCTTTTGGCGCTGATCTTAAAGCAGCACTAAACAAACAACCAAGATCTAAGTTTCTTTGTTTAGTCCAGCAGAGAGGAAGAGCGCTTTATATCAAGGGGTAGGGAAATCCACCAACTTGGATCAAGCGCAGAGATGGAATTAAATCTTGGGATGTTTAATAATAGCACTATTCTACTACAGAATTTCCTTGAAGGAGACTAGGAAGACAATTTCAAACAGACACGGTGCGGACAGTGAAGAATCAAGCAGTAGGTCCCAAACTAATTTTAAGTAATATCAACACTTGATATCTTTTAGTTGCCTAACCTGACAATCCCCTTTTTATAAGACCCATGAAAAGCCAACGCTACCTGCACGTCTTCGATCATGATGGTGTACGCGATGTTGTTGGATACTAGGAAGACTTTGACGGCCTGGAGGCTGCGGAATGGGACCCGGATGTCCACAGGAAGACTGGGTTTAGCCGGCTCACGCCAGAAGTCAATCTGATTGAACAAAAGCAAAGGATCTTGTCAATGTCGTCGGATTGAACTACACCAGGTGTGTCAGAGTAAGGACCAGGACAGATGGATCCTTATCAACACATCAGGACAACAAGTGAATATCTCAATTAATTTCATTTAGATTTATTGGTTGTAAAATTATCTTATGTAAACTTCATGAAAATCTGGCATAAATCTGCCCTCTTGGACTTAGACTGGTCACTCCACAACTAAGCAACGCTCTTCAGCGATAGAAAAAGCAGAGATAAAAGTGGTTGGGATGTGGATTATCACCTGAAGGTTCTCCAGATCTTCCAACTGTTTGATCTTGGCGAGCTGCTGCTCATCATCGGCTCTTATGCGGAGAACCTGATCTCTGTGGAGTAGACAGTGTCACAAAATGTCATTATTAAACATAACTGTGAGGGGAGGCACGGGGTTGTCATCTTAAACCTCGATCCTGAGTGCCGCTGCCACGGGTTAGGTAATTATCGCTTAGTACAAGCAAAGACATCCAAAATGAAATATAACATTCAAATTTAATTGTTTTCTGCATGTCTGTATTTTTTTAACCATTTTCGTCTTGTGAATATTGGCAGGGCTGACCAGCCACAGTCTACCTGGGGAAAATAGCAGGGGTGAGGACTTTATCGTAACTGGTACTCGTCGTGTAGGCAATCAAGGGCTATGCAGAGTCATTGGCGTGGCCACGGGATGAGAGACAGGTAGACGACCTGGCAGTCCAGCCTCAAATATCCATGCATCTATGGGCCAATTTATTCATCTTTTTAAATTATTTTTATTAAACAAAAGCTTGGCAAAACAGTTATTCATCATCAATGAAGTACGGTCTCTGTAGGAGTGTCTGTGACATCTTCCGCCTTCAACATTTACTACATTATAATATTGCTTTGACAGAGTAGGTATTAGCCACAGCTCCACTCCATCCATAACCCTGTAGGGGCGCCCAGTAAAACATTTCCGCATTGGTTTTCTCCCATCAATACTTCTATGAGCACACCGCCCTCAGATTCCGTGATAAATTGCGCGTAAATTATGAATGTCTAAATGTATGTTTGTAATTGTGCAGCTTTCACGTACATTGGTCACTTACACCTATTTACTTCACCCACAATGCAGCTTTTCCAAGATGGGTGATTTAATCTATTAATTCAGCATAACAACGAGAAAGGCTATAAGAAGGGATTCATCATTAGCCTCTGCTCAGCTGAATTCTCAGCCCTCAATCTCCTGCCATTCTCTGGATTCTGTTCTCGTTTAATGGCTTCTACTTCTGATATTAACTAGACATTTTGCTGTTGTCGGAGTGCAGGTATTTTCACACATTTTCACCTAAATATTATGTGCAATACAGAATGTGATCCGTTACCTGAAGTTCTAAATGACGTTTTAGGACAATGGTGATCTGTTTCCCACGTTTATTTGTGTTTCTCCTTTGATGTGCATTCCGCTCCACTCTCTCCAGCGGTGCATACACAGTGAGTACAAAGGTGCTGCACATCTTGATGCTGCCAAACACACGCATGGGCCCCTGGAAAGGACCGGGGCTTTTCGATTCTAAGCCGACTAGAGGTCTTCAAAAGTTCCATGGAAACTCCAGGCCATCAAAGCTCTGACGTCGGAGAATGTACTAGTGGTAGGCGAAGAGGAAAGCAGCAAGCTGCCAACTTCTTCCTTTGACATAAACCAACACACACACACCCTGGTCGAGCCAGCAACACATCAGACAACAGGATACACCTACAGAGGGGAACTCAGCAACTCATTCCGTCGCACAGGAGATTCCTGTCAAAGCGTGTGTGGAGATGCCCATTGCTTCTTCTCCCTGAAGGCGCCTTCTTCTGCACATTCACTCCACATTACCCCTTCCTCTCCCAACAACTCACCCATGTGAAACCCCAACAGGGTGCATGGAAGACCATTTTGGTTGCTTTTTCTGTTGTGTTCTAGCCTTTTAGAGTCCCAGACCAACCTTTCATTGAGGACAAGCCTTGTATCTCTCACCCTTGTCCCAGGTTGGGGCACATAGATTTTCAGCCAAGCCTGTTTGTCTCAAGGCGTGTTGTGGATTCCTGGCGAGTTACATGTGCGTCAGACTGGCGCGATCACTCAAAGAAAGTTATTGATTTTTAATTAGGGCCAGAAGGCGCTACTACTAGATTCTCTCATGGGTCTGCGATACACAAACAGTCAAATGTGAATGAATGGTCCACTCAACCCAAGGCCACCCGCCAGATGCTTGCAGCACAAGCGTCATATATGTACTGCTCTTTCAATCCTATTATACTACTCAATGCAAAATCTGCAATGTTATTGTCAATGGATATGAAATTTTATAAATGTTCTGGACACAATTCTTAGTTGACTCACCCCATGAAGAGCTTTTGGCCAAAGGCCCCCATCAGAAGAGCAGCAAATACCACCAGAGCCCTCATGTTGAAGAGTGCGTGGGCGAACTCAGGCGTACTCAGTATTTATAGCTTGGTTTCATCAAGGACGACCTTATCAGACTCATTACTCATGTTCTTGCTTTTGTGACCACCAAGAAGGACTTGCTCGTTCACTCATTAACGAAGAACCTTCTTATACAACTAAAGGCTGTTTCTGTCAGAATGAAGGATTTGGCACCCTAGAAAAACCGGTCAAAGTTTAAACAAATAACTAATTGGCTTTTCAACCACCTTATATTTTGGCGTGTGTGATGTGCCGCTGTTCTGTCCCTTTCATGCCCCAGTTCGTGGGAACATTGTGTCTTTGTCCCAAGGGTAGTTTACGACCTTTCTGAGCTAATCTTCTGTGCTTATGTTGCATCATCAAGGATGGACTATAGTCCTGTGGGGGATGTTGCACTTTAGCTGTGTTGCGCCAGCAGTCTATGGTCCATGAGGTTGCTGTTTGGTGCCTGTATCACACTTGCTTTTTGGGGTTTCATGGTGGCAAATCAGTCTCTTTGTTACTTAGGAACTCTTGAGCCAACGAGGTTTCCCAGGGGTTTTTGTTTGGTGCCTGTGTCGAACTTGTTACTTAGGAACTCTTGAGCCAACGTGGTCTCCGAGGGTTTTTTGTACAGTGCCTTTGTTGCACTTGTTATTTAGGGACACTTGAGACAACGTGGTCTCCCAGGGATTTTGGTTTGGAGCCTGTGTTGCCCATCTACTGCCTGTATTTCCCAGGGTGTATGATCTCTTGGGGACCATGGGCCTGATTAACAGAACTAACTTAAGACAAAATCCTAAACGTACTACTCATGGTATTCACAGAATGCACTTACGACTGTCCTAAGTTTACGTCCGCGCTCGGGCCGGAATTTCCACACCTGGAGTGTAAGCTCCACACCCGGAGTGTAAACTCCACACCCGGAGCGGAATTTACACCATCGGGCCGGAATCTCCGCTTCCGGGCCGAGATACCCACAATCTGGTGTTAATTGACTATATCTGATGCATTATGGGTATCCCGGACTGATGGTGAAAATTCCACTCCGGGTGTGGAGCTTACACTCCGGGTGTGGAAATTTCGGCCCGAGTGCGGACGTAAACTTAGGACAGTCGTAAGTGCATTCTGTGAATACCATGAGTAGTAAGTTTAGAATTTTGTCTTAAGTTAGTTCTGTGAATCGGGCCCACTGCTCGGTGCCTTTGATGCCCATGGACAAGGGATTCTCTTGGACATTGAGTGGTGATGGCATTGCCTTTGGTCATTACATTAGTTTGTGCCTGGCTCCAGTGGTGATGTGAGGCCCATATTTCTCCTAGATCTATGGTCTGTTTGGTGCTTGGATTGATTTGGAGTATAGGCACTCTTTTAGGCGTTTTCTGTGCCTGTGTTGCACTAGAGGCTTGGGGACACTCGGAAGGCGTTTCTTTTCTGCGCTTGTGTTATCCAGTTACTTTGCCGTTTCTTTAGGATGTTGTTTGGTGACCTGTTGCTCAGGAGTGTAGGTTAGCTCGCAGGCACTATTCTCACTCTATATTGACTAGGGTCAAAGAACCAGGGGAGACCTCCCTGGAAACTCAGGGGTGCCTCTTTTGGGTACAGTTCTTGTGGGCATTGGTCTGTGCCATGATGCCTGAATGGTCGGTGGTCCTTGAGTAGCATTTTTTTGTGCTTGTGGTACCTGAAAGCATCTCAGGGCTTTATTCAGTGCCTTCTGGATTATACATATGGGGATGAGAGAGTCTGGGGCACAACTGTAATTTTTAATCCCATTTCCAAAAACAAGGGGCTCTCCCATTCTAACCTCTCCTTCTGTCTTGCAACTTAAAGCACTTTCACATCAGTGGTGTGACGCAAAATGATGGCGGGCCCCAGCAGAATGTGATGAAGGGCCTCCGAGTCTCCCATATCTCACAGATATCCATTGACCTTGGCCTGAATGGGCAAGTTTTGAAGGGTTTGGGGCCCCATGGAGGCTTGCTGAATGGCTGCAGGGGCCTGCCATATGAAGCCTTTGGAGGTGTGGCCCAGAAGGTCTGCACTTCCAGCCTTCCCATTAGAATGGGAGTCTGCGATCATGTGATCGCCCAGGCATGTGTCAGTCTCTCCTGACATTTTAGTGTGTGCGCAGCCATCGCTTTTATGTGTTAACTAATTGAGGGACCGAGGTTCTGGTATTTGCCAGTTTGTCTTGCTCCAGACGAGCTGCTGCTCTCCATCCTGCCATTCATTTCGCTGCAACTGTCTAAATCACTGCCCTTTCAAGCATTTGGTTTAAATCTTTGTCCACTTTCTTTGATTCAGCCCGTCCGTGCTGGAATAGAAAAGCAAAATACTCTGGGAGCTCATAAATTGGGGATCAAGGTGCGGCGATGAAAGGGGGTGGAGTCACGAGAGGTGGAGTCATGAGTGTGGAGTCTTGAAAAACAGAGTCTGGCAGTCAACGTACATTTTGTTTTTAAAACTCTACTGCAAAGAAAATGGCAACAAGGACAACCATGATAGTCAATCTGTTCTGGCTTACCTGATTACATAGGCTGTATTCTAAAATATCTCATGGTGTTAAGGCACCTGCTGCGGAGATCTTTAAGTGGCCAGCAAATCTCAGTGGACATAATATTGGTAAGAGAACTCTGGTGGTTAATGCAGTTGCTGGAGAAAGCTGTGTTTTATCCAATCATATTTTTGACTCATAAAGTAGCATAGAGGGTTAGCGTGTCTTCTGCCCAGCACACTGTGCCACATGCAGATCGCATATTTCGAGAGGTAAGAGTGTCATTGCTTTTGACACAAAGATCCTTTTGTTACATGAAGTTCAGAAATTGCACTCCTTCTAATGTAGCACAGTGAGCTACGAACCAGCGTCAAGGAGCTGCATGCAAACTGCAAGGCATGGGTGTAGAACCTTACTATTTGTTTTGTGTCAATCTGTTGTTACTATAATGATGCTAAAAGGGTTCCTTTAAGGAGTCATAAAGTCTTATTACTGCAGACACCGCAGCCACGGGGTTACATTTTAAATGCTGAATTTATGTTTCTCCGGGCCATGCACTCTTACAATATCATGCTACCACTAAAGACAATATGTGACTCCTAGACCTTGCGTCCCTCATTGTCCTATGTAACAACACATCTCGTACATTGATTTTCACACGTTTGCTTTATTGTCAGTGTATAATGTGTACACTTCATGTAAGCATTCGGGCACGCTACATCTGGATGAGTAGCGTTATTGAAGCATTAAATACAAAAATAGATTTGTAAATACTATTTAAATTGTTATTTACATAATTAGTCAGACTGACCAATACATTTGACATTCTTTCAGTGCATGATTATCGCTTATATACGGGGGTTGAACAAAGTCAAAAACCTGCCTCCAATGTTTCTCTTAAGTACTTGTGAAGTGATAACAAGCTATGTGCCCTTATCTCTCACAGTTGCATTGGTATCCAGGTGTTGGGCTCCAGATAGCTCCCAGCCAGGATCATACTCAAACAGACAGAGGATTGATGGCCCTTAAATTCAGTATTTGTTTTGTGATCAGCTGGAATTGAAAATGAGAAGGTCCCTTCATCGCCTGCACCCTGCTGCTCAGAATGGAAAGCAGACAACGAGCAGGTTCAGCTGAATGTGTCCTGAAGTTGGCAAATTGCACAGGGACAAATTTAGCATATTTCACTTGGTGCAGCCTGGATCCCAGCTCCGGCACGATAATCTCTGCCAGATTTTGGATCCAACTGGATCCCTGCATTTCCTGCACTGCTGCCTACACTTTAGTGATGTTCTTCTGCAGCTGCTTCCATCTTTTAGCCAGTCTCAACTCTGAACTGTATCCAGGGGTCAAATATTATGTAGAAGAACCCCAGGGGTAATAATTATAGCTACAAGTCAATGCAATAATACAATCAGCAGCCCTTGGGGGCTTCCGGCGTACAATCTCCCTTCACTTTTTGCCTCTAGCTTGGTAGGTACTAAGAGGCTAATGTTGATTATATTCAGTTGATTAAGAAATAATCATCGTTTGAGGGTATTGCCCCATCTGTTTTTGCTTTCTTTTGCTGAGCCCGCTTTTGTTGACCACAGGACTCTTCGCACTTTACTCCTGCTAATCCATGGTAATGTGCTTGTGGTCTCCCTTTTAAATAAGGTGAAAATTGGCATATACCTAATGACACATTTAATTCACCTAGAAGTCCCTTGCATATGGTACTAAATGTGCCAGGACCTGTAAATTGAGTACTAGTAGTGAGCACTCGTTATGCCACTTACTAAAGTAGGACTATAAAACATCTCTGCAGGCCTGGCAATGCAGCCTGTGTGTGCGCAGTTTTAAACTGCCATAGTGACCTGGCAAAACAAACCTTTTGCCAGCCCCAAACCTTCCTTTTAAATACTTATAAGTGACCCCTAAGGTAGGCTCTAAATAGCTATAGGGCAGAGTACATGGTATTTAAAAGGAAGTACATGTATAATTTATGTTTTACATGCCCTGGCAGTGAAAAAGCCTACAAAGTCGTTTTACACTGTGCCAAGACTAGTCTCTGATAGCTTAACACTGGTTTACATTATTATCTTTAATAAGTGCCAAATGCAGTTTGGGAGTAGCTAGAACAATGGTTCAAGGACTCCTTTAATAGTAATGTAAAATGCACATTTTTATTTTTTTTACTGACATTTTCAATCACATACACTTCAATATACTAACCACAAAGAAGCAGGCCAGTACGGTCAGTATATTCCCTCATAGCATTATGTTTGAACGTGGGGCAAACCTAGAGGATAAAGAATGCCACTTCAAATCACACATTTGACTGGGTGCTAGCTACATGCTCCTTTGCGTCGTGAAACCTTTACCTGTACATTACCCTTCGAGGGCTCAACATGACCCATTTTCCCTACATATCCACTCCGTCCTTATATCTGCCGACAGAATCGCTACCATCGCTACATACCTTCCCCGTCCTGTGTACATAGGTGCGCACCATCTGCAGCGGCCCTCGAGGGGCCAAGTATTCGTGCCCACCTCCCACCCTCCCCATCCCACAGTGATGTCATAAACCAGGAGCCCACACAGTTCTACCCATACTCGTCCTGTCGGCTTCGTGCCCATTGCAGAAATGGCTCCCAGATATCTCGCGGCCTGGAAGTGGGCGGCATGAGTTCCCAAAAAGTGGATAGCTGAGTGTGACTGTATGTCACCGCAGCCAACCAGCCCTCGAACGTTGGCAGCCTCCTCCCACACCAGCACAGCGCCACCTGCCTTTTAGCAAACAATAATAACAGAGCATGCAGTTTACGCGCTTTCGGCAATGTGTTTTTGACCAACCCCAGTAACCCCACCTCGGGAGTCGGCAAATCAGATCTTCCAATGATTTGATTAATTGAGGTGAATACCCTCGTCCAGAAATCCGTTACTTTTGGGCAGTCCCATGCCATGTGCAGAAACGTGGCAGGGGAAAATCCACATCTCCAGCATTCACTGTCCGCGCGCAACCCCATCCTGTGCAGCCCTATAGGGGTTCTATAGAATCTGTGCAGAAACTTGAAATTAATTAATCTTAGCCTGTAGTTGGGCGACAGCTCGGTTAGCTGTCCACAGCAAATCTTCCACTGCTCCTCAGTCAGCGGGATGTCCAGCTCGGCATTCCAGTATTGCAATGATTTAGGGCAGATCACCGGAGCCGAATCTTGCATAGTCTTATAAATCCGCGTTACCAGCCTGCGGGGCGACGGAGATCCAACCATGCTCTCCAGGGCAGCCAAAACCGGCGGGACGGCCGGGAAGTCATCACTGAGGGCTCTACACGCCGCCCGGAGCTTATGATACAGGAATTTCTCAGAGAAGGGCACCTCGCAGTCTCCCTCCACAGCTGGAGGGGGTCTGAACACATTGTCAGGGAATAAGTCAGCAAACGTGCGGAGGCACATTTTCTGCACAAGTGTCCCATCAATGCCATCCATAACACACGGCAGTAGAGGATTCCGTGCTATTGACAACGGCTGGGTTCAAGCTGGAATGGCATGGTGAGCAAAAAAACGATGGATTTAGGCCCAGATCTCTGTACTGGGGTGAATGTATGACATTGTTCTGCATTCTGTCCATCACTGTTTTTTTTGCATTTGTCACCCCGAGTGGGAAGGGTATGCCCAGACGTGGGTCCCGTGCTCTCCATGCCACTGGTATCAAGTTATCCTGGCTGAAGAGGGGTGAAACCCCGAAACCGGTCCTAGGATGCTTGTTTCCAGTCCAGGGAGGACCTGGCTTGGCGCTTCGGGCTGGACTGTACCCATGAGGCACAGGGTCAAGACTGATTTGCACATGGCTGGGTTCAAGCTGGAACGGCATGGTGAGCAAAAAAACGATGGATTTAGGCCCAGATCTCTGTACTGGGGTGAATGTATGGCATTGTTCTGCATTCTGTCCATCACTGTGTTTTTTTTGCGTGTGTTTTTTTTGCATTTGTCACCCCGAGTCGGAAGGGTATGCCCAGACGTGGGTCCCGTGCTCTCCATGCCACTGGAATCAAGCTATCCTGGCTGAAGAGGGGTGAAACCCCGAAACCGGTCCTAGGATGCTTGTTTCCAGTCCAGGGAGGACCTGGCTTGGCCCAGATCTCTGTACTGGGGTGAATGTATGACATTGTTCTGCATTCTGTCCATCACTGTTTTTTTTGCAATTGACAACGATGGGGCATAAAGCACTGGGACCGCCGCTCTCCTTCGCAGTTCCCCCCAGGCCCATCTTAGCGTGCCAGTGGTGTCTACGTCCGCCCTAGGGCGGCCTGCTGGTTTGCAGATCGCCACATTCAACGGAATCGGCGCAATCACATCACGTTCCACCGCCACGTGCGGCTGGAATGGCATTGGGTGCACCCAGTAATGTAGATACTGAGCCTGAGCGCTAAGCGCATATAACCGCATAATGTAAAATGCAACTTAATGGTCAAGTCAGATTTTATATTACTATTTTGGAAATCACAATCTTATGCAGTTGCCATTTTCCTGCCTGAAACCAAAATGCTTATCTACCAGTGTCCAGCTGCCACCTGAGCTCTGTGACTCCCCAGAGGTGAGAAGTTTATTGCTCCCAGACAGTGGACAAAGGGCAGTGGGAGCAGGGAGGGAGACTCCTCCCTTGACAGGATGGCCGTGGGTGTGTGCCTATCTTGATATCTAACTCCCTACACTCAAATTTCCACCACTAGCAAGATAGCCAGAATTTGCCGGGTACGAACAATTCTGAATTCCTTTCTGGACTAATTTTGTCTGAGCCAATATCCATTTCTCCTTAATTTTCTTTTGTCTGGATTTCAAATCATCACTGAAATACTTTGCCTAATGCAGGATTTCATCTAACACCTTGGATTGCCATCAAATCACATTCTACTGGATATATGAACAAATCTCTGGGCACAAACCAAGAACGAAAAGAGACACAAAATTTGCAAGGTCCCTCCCTATTCAGGATTTTTGACACCATTATGATGGCTGAAAACCTGCATAAGACTTTCATAGTAAGCATGCACTGACTCTTTAGACTCCTTGGTGATCGTCGAGATTTTCAATTAATCATTCTCTTTCTGGAAGACCTTAGTTTTCAAAACGTTATTCACTTGAAAGTACTTCTCCATATCTTAAACAACAAAAGAGGTTGGGGAGAATTCAAACACCTAGATGGCATGCTTCATCATCGGGTTCAGCTCCACGCTAGGTGGACACTGCAATGCCTAGCTGGCCCCTCACTCCAAACAAGGGGGGGGCACATTTAGTGGGAGATTTTTTCACTGCCCATGCCTGTGAACTGTGTATCAGTCATTTGATGGATGATTATGTGTAAAGGTGAATAAATAGTGAATTTTAAAATTGACTCAGACATTCCCATGCATTTGCTTTATTAGGTGGGGATCCATACCAAGATTAAAAACAAGAGGACCAGCAGAACCTTAGTTGTTTAGTGGTCCCTCTAATCTAGGCTATATGTTTCACACATCTGGATGCCCAAACGGGTCAGGTGGCATTTCTGAAGGGACATTCTTTACATTCACCTTAGCCTAACAGGATACACGCAATTAAAATTCCCATCCCATGTGTGAAATCGCCACTAGTGAAAAGTTCAGTGGTGGAAGACCATCTTATGTAGACTCACATGGAAAAACCTGGTAGACCTTGAACATGAAGGGAAACCTCGAACTGCTGGAAATTGCCCTGACTAATGCAGTCTTCTTCTCTGCACAAAAGAACTAACCTAACACCAATATCTATTAGTACATTCTCATAATAGAAATTCAAAGTCCCTATCCTTATTGTGCGGTCAATAGCGCTTCACTGCCCAACACCAGAAACCTTAACAGATAAGTAACAATATAATATAATTAGGGGCAGATTTACAAGAAACCGACGCATCTGTAGAGATGCGTCACTTTCCCTGTGCCAGCCTGCAATACCCTTGCACCACCATGGATGCACTGTATTCACAATACGGCTCACCATGGCACAAGGATTGAGGGATGCCTCAGTAATTCTGATGCATCTGTTGGCCCAAAAGTCACGCATTGCTGGTGTCGTGTCACAAGCACGACGTAACTCCAGCAATGCATGTTGAGGTCTATAGTTAGTGTACTGCGTCACTCCTTACTCGTGCTTCAAGCAGGCGTAAGGTTTTGACACAGTGACGTCCTAGAAGTGGCGCAGTGAAATCTTGTAGATTTCACTGCGTCACTTTTACAAGGCTTTCCTGATTGGGAACTCCCACCCTGCATACATTATATCTGACGCAGGTATAGTGGGACGCAGGGCTTTACAACATGATGCATCTCCCTAGATGCGTCACGTTGTAAATGGGCCGCATTGTTTACACTTCCGCTGTGTCATAAAAGTGTTGCATGGGGCTTGTAAATCTGCCCCTTAATATCTTAGACTTCGACAAGTGCAATAACCAAAACTTCAATTCTGCAACAAGTAAATGTCTCTTCATTACCACAAGCGAAATACAACAGCCAGCATCACGGATGTAACAACAACACAGAACCCTTCTGGACTCAGAAGGACGCTTCACCATGTAATATACTAACTCATCAAAGCCCACAAACACCACAACGTTCAACAACACTCTCAAAGGCGCATAACCTTTCTATACTAACACTCGTATGACTATGCAACCGCTCAGGGATGCTGGAACACACCAATTCTCTAAACTGGGCCATTGGAAATGCAGGGACGCATAAATAACTTCAGTATGATGCTTGAGCCTGTGCGGTATTTCTGTGCTGCTATTCCTTTCAATTAGGGGTGGGCAGAATGAATCTGCCCGCAGTATTGGCTGAATTTGGCAACTCCGGTAACGCAAAGTTCCAGCTAAATTCCACCAATCACGCGTGGCAGAATTGTTTCGCATGAGGGTTCAGAAAAGTGAGTGAGATTTGGCATCCCCTCGTGCCAATTTCTGTCTTTGGGAGTTTTGCAAGCGGTCGCAGCCAGAGTGCTGCTTCTTCAGTAGATTTGCTGATGCTCGAGTAGATTTTCTACACGAGCGGCAGCAAAATCAACTCGAATGTGCGTGCGCTCTTGCATGGTGCACTTTGAAGAGAACCGCAGAAACAATCAAATATTTTGTAGATTTAGGGCCTGATTTAAGGTTTGACGGACATTGGAATGGTGTAGGATATTAAGTTGGCCATCCTGATGGTACTGCATCAAATTTAGAGATGACTGCTGGCCAAATGGCCATCTCTGTACCTTGAAAGGAACCACCATCATAGTGGTTCTCTTCAAGGTATAAAATGTTTAGTGGACGGCCACCATCAGTTTTGATGGCTGTTCACCAAACCTTTAACTCATTTTGGTTTTCAGAAACAAAATCCCAAAGAGAAAGCCCCCATAAATAGCTTGCAAAAGTAATTCATCTCACTGTCATAATATTTCAACAGTTCTAGGACCAACACCTACCGATCACAAGAAACCTAGGCATCATGCTAGATAACAAACTCCATGATGTCAACCCAGTGAGCACCTCCTGCTTTCACATCCTACGCATTTTTTTTTATTTTTTATTTTACAGAGTTTTATATAGCGCGAACTTGACCCGAATCGGGTATCAGAGCGCTTTACATAGCACCAGTTGCATTACATAAGGACACCTACATTTTTGTTAGGCACGGGGAGATTACGTGATTTGCCCAGAATCACAGGATGTTCAGCGCTATTGCCGAGACTCGAACCCAATTCCCCAAATTCGAGGTTGACCGCCCTAGCCTTTAGGCCATCTCCCCAATGCATGCTATGCAAGATCTTCAAGTGGCTGTCACAGACCACCACACATACTACCACTCAAGCACTGCAATGCACTGTATGCCGCAGTCTCCAAGCAACTCCTAGAAAGACGTCAAACCATCCAGAATGCTGCTGCCAGACTCATACTAGACCTCCCACACTGCATCCGCATCTCACTGCACATCAAGGAGCTTCACTGGCTCCCCATTCACAAATGCAGCCAATTCAAACTCCTCACTCACACATACAAAGCCCTACACAATATTGGACCAACATACCTCTACAGCATCATACACGTTCACCAGCTGACTCAAAACCTACGCTCTACCTCACTCTCGTCCGCACACACCCCGCATTCACAAAAACAGAGCAGGAGGTCGCTCGTTCTCCTACATCGCAGCCAGAACATGCAACAACCTCGCCCAGCACATTAGAGCCTCCTCCTCACGTCTTCAATTCTGCAAGGAGCTGAAGATATGGCATTTCGAATGACTACATGGGGAGTATACGCCCACCCACCGGCTCACGCACCTGGATACCGTCACCGGTTAAATAATTGCGCTCCACAATTCCACCTAACATAACATCTGTTTCGAACAACTTTTAATATGTTTCTTCAACAGTAAGATTTAGATTAATAGTTATCAAAGATACATCACATTTGTAGTGAATAGTTACTCAATTATCCTATACCTTCCACCTCTTTCTTTCCTCCCTTTCATGATTAATTGTACAGCTTTAGGATATATTATGATAATTCTTTATATGATTAGTATATTTGTTAAAAATAATATTTATGATCACCCCCCTCTTTCTATGACGGCTCACTATATTTTCATATTTAGTTTTACATGTGATACATTTTGAACTATTTGTCTGAAAGAGATTCTGGAAAACATAAATATCTTTTTTTTTCAAATAAAAAATCCGAAATAGTTAAATGGTAACATTTGTAATATGTTTTAAAACTTGCCGAAAGATAAAACTTGAATTTTACAGGTCAAGTGTTAATCCAATTTAGAAAGCATAATTTTTTGTCTACTAAAGGTTGATGATAAAATACATTTTTATTGAAATCGGAGGTAATGATAAATTAAGTTTAGTTTTTTTTAATGATAGGAAGATCTATTACTATTCGTTAGGTATGAGCGCCATCCAATGGAAAATGTACTGAAATGCATCTTGTGATCATGCAATATTTAATTTATTGGGATAGAATTCTTTAGTATTAAGCATCATTGTCAAAGTGTTTGATCGTATAGTGTGGCTTTAAGCACTGTGTTCTGGGGCAGGATTAAATGGAACTGTAAATACTTTACTGTGAGCCCCAAAGAAGAATTGAATTTCAGAGAACTGGGCTCTAGATTTGTCGATGGCCTCTACCGCTCAGCCTACTAGAAACACAGAATAAGCGGGTTAGTACTTCTTGAAAGATTACATTCCTTGATTTAGAAAGATGGAGAATGTTGATGAAACGTTGGTACATCGCAATTTGTATCTGAATTTCTTTTGCTATATTTGAAGAATTTTTAGGCTTGCCATATAATGCGACATAGAGAAGCTTGTTAGATTTTCATCTTGTATGCGTGAATGGAACATTTTGCAGTCCTGAATGTGGTAGTGAAAGTAATCTAAGGAAGATAACTGATATTGTGAGTCAATGTAATAATTTTGAAATCGCTGACATTTCTAATATATTACCCGGTTGGTAAACATATTAAACAGACCCAACTTCATGATCAAGGACATTGTACCAACTACAAATTGTAGGTCGAGTGGATAGATTTGGAGGTAACTTTGGGTGACGTTAGATATTAAAGGAAATGAAATGGAAATATTACTTGGATAGAGCACATGCCATATAATAAATATTTACACAACGGGTGGAGGAACAGCCTAAGTGACTGGAGGCTGCATCTGCAATAGGTTTGAGGGTGGAAGTTGTTATCAATGTTGCTCCTCGCTGTTGTTCAGATGGACTTATAAAACTGCTGTTAACTCACGGAGTGAAGATGTATTGTATTGTAATTGCATTTATATAGCGCTTGTTATCCTTGATGAGGCGTTTAAGCCCTTTATGATAGGTAGCACCAGTAATAAGCCCAAAAGATGAGTCTAAGTTGAGAACAGATTCATTGAGTTCTTGCATAAAATCTTGATAAATTAGTCAGAGCTCCTGTGTGTGCACAGAACAGGTTTTATTCTTGTTGTGGGTCCTATTTTCTTGGCACGGTACCCATGATGATCAGGTTGCGAAAAGCCATCTTTTAACTATTCTATTCTAAATTCAAAATGATTCGCCTTGGCTCTCATTTTTGCTGGAAGAGAATGCCATCATTTGGCAGCATGTATGAAGAAAGAAGTGCTGCTGCTTGTTTAATTTTGCAATGTGTAATGATTAATCATGATGCTAGTGTCGATGGCTAATTCCTAAATTGGGAGCCTGTGTTGCTTTTCATCTGAAGGAATTAGTGACCTTTATTGTGTATTACATTGTGAGGAATAATATGTAATAGTTTGGATAAGGATCTTCTTACAATCAGCAAACAGAAAAGAGCCTTCAATGCGGGGGGATGTGTGTGCATGTCATTAAAATTAAAAGTAATCTTGCAGCTGAGTTCTGAATTATTTTGAGCCATCTCATGGTTGAGTGAGGAATACCATGATACAAACCATTTGTGTAATCAACATATGAGAGCTAGCATTTTGGCCAATGCCCGGTGGAGCTACTTTGCTAGCTATAGAGGAGATGGGCTGTTGTCTTCCCCCTCAGCCGTCACCTGCCCAGCCGGACTTTGGGCAGACTTTCCTTCGTCTCTCCGCCTTATCTCCCTCTTATCACCCTCTTACCCTTCTTCCTTAACCCCCTTACCCATCTACTCTCCACTTAACTTATCTCATCTTCTATGCTCTTTAAATGTTTCTAGCAACAGATGTAACTTGTAACTGATGTAACTTTGTAACAATGTGGAACCTCAAGGGAAGCGCTCTGATACCTCTGGGTCTAGCCAGCACTATATAAAACTCAAATAAATAAAATGAATAAAATAAAAATGAGAGTATGCAATGTTGTTGCCTGAACCTTTTGTTGAAATCCAAGACTTGGAAAATGTGGCAGAGGTATTCAGAGTGTAGGCTGGTTTAGTTTATCCATTTAGGCGTTCATTGAGAGTGCTGAGTCCATGACAATGCCAAGGTATTTTTACTCCTTTTGGTTACTTTTGGTAGTGGTCCTACATCGCCAGCCAGAGTGTTAAGGAATTCCAGAATGCCTTAAAGAGCAAAGGAGAGATTGCGGATTCTTGGGGAACCTATTCCTTAGGCAAGAAATTCAAGCATGATTAATACCAATTTGTTTCAGTCTGAGAATTGAGGTTTGATGGTGCCCTTTGTTGAAAGTGGTAAATAGACATAATATCGAAAAAAAAATATCGAGTGGACAGAATATCGAGTTTTAAATATAGAATGGACAGAATATCGAATTGCCAAAATATAGTGGTGAAGAATATCGAAAAACAGGTAAGAAATATCGATTGCAATAATATAGAAGTAAGTAATATCGACAGTCATAATATAGTTGTTAAAAATATCGAATTTTTTATAGTGCTTTAAGTGTTAGTATATGTGTTAAAAGTATGTATTAATATTGTAATGTATGTTAGTATATTTTTAAAGTAATAAATTTTATGTTATTTTATTTTTGTGTAATTTAATTCCGTAGCGGGTTGTGGGTTTATAGGGGAGTAGGGTGGGAAGTAATTTAATTATAGTACATTAAATAATAATTTATAGGAATTATTAATTATTTTTAATTTAATTTTGCGTTTTACTTCTGTAGCGGGTTGTGGGTTTATAGGGGAATAGGGTGGGAAGTAATTTAATTGTTATTAGTTAATTATTAATTGGTATTGAAAATTAATTGGTTGTTGATTAATTATTAATTGGTAAATAATTTGTATTAATTGGTAATTAATTTGTATTAATTGTTTAATTGATAATTATGTTAATTGTATTCATTTAATATTTGTAGCGGGTAGTGTGTTTATAGGGGAATATGGTGGGAAGTAATATAATTGTAAATAATTCATTATTTAATTGATGTGTGTATATTGTGAATTAATATATCTTTAATTTAATTTAGCGTTTTACTTCTGTAGCGGGTTGTGGGTTTATAGGGGAATAGGGTGGGAAGTAATTTAATTGTTATTAGTTAATTATTAATTGGTATTGAAAATTAATTGGTTGTTGATTAATTATTAATTGGTAAATAATTTGTATTAATTGGTAATTAATTTGTAATAATTGTTTAATTGGTAATTATGTTAATTGTATTCATTTAATATTTGTAGCGGGTAGTGTGTTTATAGGGGAATATGGTGGGAAGTAATATAATTGTAAAAAATTAATTATTTAAATAATTTGTGTATATCGTTAATCAATATATTATTAATTAATGATTAATTGGTATTATTAGCATTTATTAATGTTTGTTATTGAAAAACAATTGGTTGTTAATTAATTATTAATAGGTAATTAATTAAACAAAAATATATTGGTATTTATAAATAATCAATTATTAAATCTTGTGTGATTGGTAATTAATTGTAATACTTGTTTTAGTATTAATAATTAATTAATTTTTAACAAAATATTAATTTATTATTTTCCCTACTTTTGCACTTACTTGAGTGGGAATAGTAATTTTTACCCCTACGCTATCCAATGCTTTCCCTATTATTGCAATCTCTGGAGTGGGAATAGTAATTTTTACCCTACCGCTATCCAACGCTTTCCCTACTGTTGCACTCTCTGGAGTGGGAATAGTCAATTTTACCCTCCCGCTATCCAACGCTTTCCCTACTGTTGCACTCTCTGGAGTGGGAATAGTAATTTTTATCCCTACGCTATCCAACGCTTTCCCTACTGTTGCACTCTTTGGAGTGGGAATAGTAATTTTTACCCCTACGCCATTAGACGTTTTCTCTACTGTTGTAATCACTGGAGTGGGAATAGTAAATTTTGCCCCTACGCTATCCAATACTTTCCCTATTATTGCACTCTCTGGAGTGGGAATAGTAATTTTTACCCTCCCGCTATCCAACGCTTTCCCTACTGTTGCATTCTCTGGAGTGGGAATAGTAAATTTTTACCCTACCGCTATCCAACGCTTTCCCTACTGTTGCACTCACTGGAGTGGGAATAGTAAATTTGACACTCCCGCTATCCAATGCTTTCCCTACTGTTGCACTCTCTGGAGTGGGAATAGTAATTTTTATCCCTACGCTATCCAATGCTTTCCCTACTGTTGCACTCTCTGGAGTGTGATTAGTAATTTTTACCCCTACGCTATCCAACGCTTTCCCTACTGTTGCACTCACTGGAGTGGGAATAGTAAATTTTACCCTCCCGCTATCCAACGCTTTCCCTACTGTTGCACTCTATGGAGTGGGATTAGTAATTTTTACCCTCCCGCTATCCAACGCTTTCCCCACTATTGCACTTACTGGAGTGGTAATAGTAAATTTTACCCGCCCGCTATCCTACGCAGAAAATATTGAATATTTTTAATAAATATTACGTTAATATATATGTATTAATTATTTTTTTTAACTTACATTAATTATTTATTAATTTTAATGTTATTTAAGTATTTTTAAGTATGTGTCAGTTAATTATATGTATTATTTCATTAATTTTACATTACTTTTAAAACATTTAAAAAATTCGATATTTTGACTAACTATATTATTTACAACGATATTTTGGATTCTATATTTTTGTACTTTCCTGTTTGGAGATAGGGAGTCGATATTTTGGTATTCTATATTTTGGCATCGATATTTTTGTAAGTCTATGTTTTTGTAGTCGATATTATGTCAGTGATCCGTTGAAAGTAGAGGTGGGCAGAACTCACGAAGTTTCACTCCACTGAATTCCGTGGAGTTACATGAAAACTTCATGAGATTCCGTGTGGTTCGTGAACGAGTGGAATTAGGCATGTCATGCTGTTCACGCTGATTTGTAGTGCCGGGAGCTCGTTCTGCGCTGAAAACTCTCCGTGAACGACACAACGTAGCGTGCCAGAGGGGGCTGCTTCTTGAGTTTATTCTGCTACCACTCAAGTAGATTTTCTACCCGGCTTTCTGTCCACAAACTGGTGTAACAGCTTGCGACTAACCCGTGTTAGGGAAATCTCGCCAGGTGCCCTCCTAGCGACCAAAAATCATGTTTGGGGATGCCAAATCTCGCTTGAAAACATACTGTTGGTGGAATGCACGTGAGAAAAAACTCCACCACACTGTGGTTAGCGGAACTTGCATAAGGCAGAGTGGCCAAACCCCACTAATTCCACCTGCGAATTGGAATTTATTGCCCACTCCTAGTTGAAAGCCACAGAGATCCAGAAGAAGTAGTGCTACTGTGTTTGTTATATCAATCACCCCAGATGTCTATTATAGCATATTATGTGCCTCTTCTTGGGTGGAAACATGTTTGGTAGTCTGAAATTAAGTGGTTCTGTACTAGGAATGGGGAGATCTGTAGAAATGCTGCTCTTTGTAAGAGTTTGACAAGAAAGGTTCCATTAAAAATTGGCCTCAAGTTGTTAGGGTCTTCTGGGTCCAGGTTGGTCTTCTTGATTAAAAGTTGTATGTATACTTTCTTGTAAAAGATTATTGATAGAAAATTTGGAGTACATTCAATGTTGGAAGCAGCTGATGTTAATAGTAGAATTTTCTTGAATATTTGTTGAGGGCATGGGTCTGAAGGGAAGCAGCTGAGCTAAAACCTTGCACAGCACCCGGAAATTCTGTAATTATTGCATCTCGGAAGGATGATAGAGATGAATGCATTTCTTTTAGCATGCTTGTCTGGTCTTAGGTGGCAAATCTGAGTGATAGTTGTTTCTCTTGTTTACTAGATATGAGTCTAATGTGTATACGTTTGATGTATAGTGATTTATCATTTTGCTGCACAACTCTTGAGAGTGACTAATAGCTATAGCTGTTTGAGTGCTTTATGGATTTTGGTATTCTGATGGAGTTCCTTGGCTGCGAATTTGGCATTGTATATCCTGGTTGCGCAGTGTATTTTCTTGCCCTTTATGATTTATGCTTATTACTGTCAGAAACAGGACAGATGTGAATGGCATATCTTAGATCGCAATTCAGTGCTAGTCTGTGAAAATATATATCTAACACAGTGCTGCACAGAACCCGTGTCTAGAGTCGCAAATTAACTGATTGAAGAATCGTAAAAAAATCCAGGAACCGAGTTTGGCTGGTCTGACTGCAGAAGGATTGGTTCCTGCATTCAGAAAGCAGGTGGCATCAACTGTAAAGATTTTGCGGAATTTTGAATTCTATTGAAGGCTGGGGCAGCCAATTGAAAGCAACAACTAACAGCCAACAGAGAAAAGGACAGGAACAAGAACTGACTGCAACTGACAGCAGTGTAGAGGCAGGAAGAAGAGACAGTACAAGCAGAATACCAGCAGCAATCAGACAGAGCTTTGAAGTGATACTGGATCTGCCCATGACTGGAGCGTCAGACTCAAAAGAAGCAGGTGCAAAGTGTTAATTCGTAGCAGAGAATGTTTTTATATAACAGCAACAATTAGGCTATGCGTCTTCCATTCCAAATGGAAGAGGCATACTCCGTTGTAAGACACTGCCTTCTCGTTCAGTGCACTAGACAATTAGAATGCTGGTTCAATAAGTGTGGCCACCATTTTGTTCTTAGTTTTATCCTTATCAGCACTCCACAGGGTCCACTTTCTTGAATGATTGATGTGAGTGAGGTTTTCCTATTTACAATCCTTGACAAATATATTTGTTGTGCGTATGTAGGTGCATTTTGTCAAGAGCACTCCTTGATTTTTGCTAGGTGTGTATTTTTATATTTTTTAAGTCTTCATCCATTCAAGGGACTTTCTTTTTCTTTTTGGTGCATTTTGATGTTTTTAGAGGGAGTTTTGTCAAAGGCTGTTCACGGAACACCCTATGTCTCCTATACTGCTCCTCAAATTTCAATATAAATACAATACCTGAAGAGGCTGGTCCTTACTGCATTTTAAAGTTCAATTTATTGCAGACACCAGTTCAACAGGAATGATATCTTACAGTTCCTATGTCGGGCAGCAAATGCCAACTGCTGGAACCTCCCTTCAATCCTCATGTGCCATTCCAAATATCACGTCACACCTGAATCCACATTACCATTTCCAGACACAATGCAGCATATCCCCCTTTCTTATACAAAAACACCAACATAACATCTTTACAATACTGTCAAAAGAGCTAATAGTTATCAAATTTCCATAGATCCTGAGACACCCACCATAAAATTTACAATACTGTTAATACAACTCAAGCATTAAATTTCTGCGGATACAGAGAAGTACACTGTGATATTTGGCGGTTGATTTACTTGGTCTAACATTTCACCTCCTTGAAAACTTTTGGTGATGCATCAGTAGAAATTCTCTTTGCATCAGTCCTAGATGACCTCTCCACATCAGTTCTAGATGGTGGGTCCTTCATGGCCTTCAAACGATTACAGCGGGACATTCTTCTCATGTTCTGTTTCTCCCCACTTGCTAATACCATGGAATGCCTATAAGCTTTGATAACTCTCTTTAGAGAAAAATATTTTGAAGATTTAGATTTTCAAATTTTCTGTAGTTCCCAGTATCAAACACGCTCACTGATTCTGCTTTGTGCTCCGATCTTGCCTCATGCTATTTCCCACACAATATTCCCAAACCCTTTTTAACTCAGTCCTCTCATAAAAACCCTCTTTTCATCCAACCTGGCCAAGCCTTAGGGTGAGGGATCCTCCCTCTTAATATGGCAAAAGGAGATTGTGCCTTTGTGAGTGTGCCGTCATCCTCGAACTCTATAGCAAGCCTCTTACCTCAATCATTTATTCTAGGTTATATCTAACAGTCAACTGCACCCTCCCATCCTAAACATGATTAAAGCTTTCTACAACTCTATTCTTTCCTAAGGTGATTTAGGGCTGTCCTATACATTTCCAGGAAATTCGCAATTTGCTCTGACACAAACTGAGGGGCCACTGTCTGTCACAAAGCATTCAGGATTCCTTCTCTCAAAAAGACCTCTAACAAAAACTCTTTCACCACCACAGTAGTGATACTCCTCACCATCCTTACCTATGGCTACTTAGAGTAAAGATCTGCCATTACTAGAGCTTATCACCCTGATAACCCTGATAACCCTTTTCCCACAAACAGCTCACAAATGTCCATGTCATCCTTCTGCCATGCTTTGCTTGGGAATTTATGTGGCACTGCAAGAGATTTTCAAAATTTGTGTGATTTTTCACTCAGAGAGCAAGGCATACAATCGATAATGTATGTCTCAATCTGTATACCTATGCCTCTTCAAGTAGGAGCAGCTCCTCCGTTATAACGGAGGAGCTTCGCCCCACTAAAAATGCCCTCAGAAAACCCCCAGAGATGAAAAATAAAATAGTAATAAAGCTAATTTATTTCCATTTTATTTTTCATCAACCCATTCCAAACTGAGTGTCAAGGAGGGGTGAGGCCATTGCTGCTGAGTGGCAACAGCGAGCTGTGCACTTAAGTTTAAAGTGCGCATGTCTCTTTGACTGGCTGCCTTGCGACGGCCAGACAGATATGCACATTTTAAACCTCTCTAACTCATCTGTGTTAGACATCTGGGTTAGAGAAAGCACAGACCTTCAGTGCTCTTGAGAGCGCTGAGAGAGGCCACTCCTTCCAATCCTGACACTTCTCTCAAGCTGGTTAACATCATGAGAGCAGTACCAGGATTGGCTAGGGGAGTTTTTGAGGGTTCCTTGCCGGAGTCAGAGCAGAGAAGAAGAAAACAAGAGTGAGGAGGACATTCGTGCAGAAAGGTAAGTGCCTACTTCTTTAATAAGTGTGTATATATATATATATATATATATATATATATATATATATATATATATATATATGTATATATATATATGTATATATATATGTATATATGTATATATGTATATATATATATATATATATATATATATATGTATATAAACGGTAACTAGACATAATATCGGAAAAAAAATATCGAGTAGCAAGAATATCGAGTTTTTAATATCGAATGGACAGAATATCGACTTGCAAAAATATAGTGGTGAAGAATATCGAAAAACAGGTAAGAAATATCGATTGCAATAATATAGAAGTAAGTAATATCGACAGTCATAATATAGTTGTTAAAAATATCGAATTTTTTATAGTGTTTTAAGTGTTAGTATATGTGTTAAAAGTATGTATTAATATTGGAATGTATGTTAGAATATTTTTAAATTATTGAATTTTATTTTTATTATTTTTTTGTAATTTAATTCCGTAGCGGGTTGTGGGTTTATAGGGGAGTAGGGTGGGAAGTAATTTAATTATAGTACATTAAATAATAATTTATAGGAATTATTAATTATTTTTAATTTAATTTTGCGTTTTACTTCTGTAGCGGGTTGTGGGTTTATAGGGGAATAGGGTGGGAAGTAATTTAATTATAGATTATTAAATAATAATTTATAGGAATTATTAATTATTTTTAATTTAATTTTGCGTTTTACTTCTGTAACGGGTTGTGGGTTTATAGGGGAATAGGATGGGAAGTAATTTAATTGTTATTAGTTAATTATTAATTGGTATTGCAAATTAATTGGTTGTTGATTAATTATTAATTAGTAAATAATTAGTATTAATTGGTAATTAATTTGTATTAATTGTTTAATTGATAATTATGTTAATTGTATTCATTTAATATTTGTAGCGGGCAGTGTGTTTATAGGGGAATATGGTGGCAAGTAATATAATTGTAAATAAATAATTATTTAATTTATTTGTGTATATTGTTAATTAATATATCTTTAATTTAATTTTGCATTTTACTTCTGTAGCGGGTTGTGGGTTTATAGGGGAATAGGGTGGGAAGTAATTTAATTGTTATTAGTTAATTATTAATTGGTATTGCAAATTAATTGGTTGTTGATTAATTATTAATTTGTAAATAATTAGTATTAATTGGTAATTAATTAGTATTAATAGGTAAATTGATAATTATGTTAATTGTATTCAATTAATATTTGTAGCGGGTATTGTGTTTATACGGGAATATGGTGGGAAGTAATATAATTGGAAAAAAATAATTATTTAAATAATTTGTGTATATCCTTAATTAATATATTATCAATTAATTATTAATTGGTATTATTTGCATTTATTAATGTTTGTTATTGAAAAACAATTGTTTGTTAATTAATTATTAATTGTTAATTAATTAAACAAAAATGTATTGGTATTTATAAATAATCAATTCATTTGTGATTGGTAATTAATTGTAATACTTGTTTTTGTATTAATAATTAATTAATTTGAAAATAAAAATACATTTATTATTTTCTCTACTATTGCACTTACTTGAGTGGGAATAGTAATTTTTACCCCTACGCTATCCAATGCTTTCCCTATTATTGCACTCTCTGGAGTGTGAATAGTAATTTTTACCCTCCCGCTATCCAACGCTTTCCCTACTGTTGCACTCACTGGAGTGGGAATAGTAATTTTTACCCTCCCGCTATCCAACGCTTTCCCTACTGTTGCACTCTCTGGAGTGGGAATAGTAATTTTTACCCCTACGCTATCCAACGCTTTCCCTACTGTTGCACTCACTGGAGTGGGAATAGTAAATGTTACCCTCCCGCTATCCAACGTTTTCCCTACTGTTGCACTCTCTGGAGTGGGAATAGTAATTTTTACCCCTACGCTATCCAACGCTTTCCCTACTGTTGCACTCACTGGAGTGGGAATAGTAAATGTTACCCTCCCGCTATCCAACGCTTTCCCTACTGTTGCACTCTCTGGAGTGTGAATAGTAATTTTTACCCCTACGCTATCCAATGTTTTCCCTATTATTGCACTCTCTGGAGTGGGAATAGTAATTTTTACCCTCCCGCTATCCAACGTTTTCCCTACTGTTGCACTCTCTGGAGTGGGAATAGTAATTTTTACCCCTACGCTATCCAACGCTTTCCCTACTGTTGCACTCACTGGAGTGGGAATAGTAAATGTTACCCTCCCGCTATCCAATGCTTTCCCTACTGTTGCACTCTCTGGAGTGGGAATAGTAATTTTTACCCCTACGCTATCCAATGTTTTCCCTATTATTGCACTCTCTGGAGTGGGAATAGTCATTTTTACCCTCCTGCTATCCAACGCTTTCCCTACTGTTGCATTCTCTGGAGTGGGAATAGTAATTTTTACCCTCCCGCTATCCAACTCTTTCCCTACTATTGCACTTACTGGAGTGGTAATAGTAAATTTTACGCGCCCGCTATCCTACACAGAAAATATTGAATATTTTTAATTAATATCACGTTAAGATATATGTATTAATTTTTTTTTTTTACTTACTTTAATTATTCATTAAGTTTACTGTTATTTAAGTATTTATAAGTATGTGTCAGTTAATTATATGTATTATTTCATTTATTTAACATTACTTTTAAAACATTTAAAAAATTCGATATTTTGACTAACTATATTATTTACAACGATATTTTGGATTCGATATTTTTGTAATTTCCTGTTTGGAGATAGGACTTCGATATTTTGGCATTCTATATTTTGGCATCGATATTTTTGTAAGTCTATATTTTTGTAGTCGATATTATGTCAGTGATCCATATAAACCTCGAGGTGAGGCTGCAATTTCCTGTTCCCGATGCCCCACGTAGTTTGGATTATCAGGATTGCAATGGATAGCTGTCTGCCATAGAATGGACTGTCTGAGGGCATTATGGGACCGGTCCCGAGGGTTGGGAAGCACATGCGCAAGTACCGATTGTGATTTGCATATCGGCATTGTTTTGCAAACGGACACTCTGTCGGATATGATGACCCCGAGGTGAGGCTGCGATTTTATGATCCTGGTGCCCCATGATATTTGGATTGAATTGATTATGACATTAACATCATGGCAGAAATCCAATAAATCTTACAGTCAAGGTCAGAGGTCTCATGCTGGCTGTTAGTTATCAGCTTGAGAATGTTTTCCGGGACAGTGAAATTAGTAATGTTGAGCATTTTTAGTGACGCTGCGCAGCATTGCTTTTAAAGTTTATTTTACATTATGTATTATATTGAGGCATAACATGATGATGAGTTTGGTGATGTGTTCCATTGCCCACACTAGTCCCACTATGGCGGATGCTATAGCGATTTACATATTATTTAAATGCCTATGCTTCACGTAATAACAGTATTTTCTAATTTGCATTTTGCAACGTACTTATTGTGTTATACCTTACCTGAAACAACGCAGAGTGTCAGCTGCAGCAAATATGTATTGTTGACATTTGGACTATAGGCTGATTTCATACGTGGTAGTATGTTTTTAATGTTCATCTATGGGTCGAGTGGGAAGGGCTATATAACATGTTTGTAAATTGGCGCCAAACCAGATTGACAAAGGTTTACCCGTAAACCAAAACGCGTCTCTCCTTGTTCTTGGGATTAAGGGAGACCTGATTGATTAAACAGATGCTGAATCCTTTATCACCTCGAGTCCGTGCCTTCTTCCATGGAGTTTCTGTGGGAGCTGGACTTTTGGATTCATATATAGATATATAGATATATAGATATATATATATATATATATATATACATATAGATAAAACTTGGGAACTACCCGGAGTTCTCTGCTTCTTTTTTGCATAATTTATGCATCACTCTATGGCTGCAAGGGTATTGTTTTGACTTGTACTGGGTGCTCCTTTGTGTCTGGACAAAGCTAAACCTCTCTGAAGAGCTGCAATGACAGTGAAACACGTCAGGGGTTGCTTTTATTAATTTCACGTTGGCTTGGATGGCATTACACCAATCCAAAGCTGTAATACTGTGCCTGGAATGATAAATGGCTTTTGCCATTTTACAGCTCTGCATGGATGGCACTGTGCTAATCCTATGCTTAAAGACTTTGATAGAAAAGCAGACATTTGAGGTGAGCAAATTTGGGAACTACCCAGAGTTCTCTGCTTCCTTTTTTGCATATATGTATATATATATAATCTACTGGCGGTCGCCAGTAGATAGTTATAGTTAGGACCGAGTTTCCATAGGAAATCTGAAAATTCTATTTTGAATAACTTTGGCGCCAGTTGACGAATCCTTGCGAAACTTTCAAAACTAATGCGGCGCTCCGCTCAGCTCCTACCCTGAAAGTCTCGGGGTGATTCGTCAAGCGGGGGCTGAGAAAAAAGGGGGGTCCCAAAACGCGTTTTCCCCATGCATTTTCCCATTGGACCTTTAGTCGAAGGTACAGCCCGAACGGCTGAACAGAATTACTTGAAATTTGGCAAAGAGGTAGTCCTCAGGTCAGGCATGTGCCTTTTGCATATATGGTGTCAATCTGTTCAGTAGTTCCTGAGAAAATTGCAGTTAAAAGTACATAAATATCTTTAAGCGCGCACCATAACGTGCGCGAGCGTAATTCTGATTGGTGGTTACATGTCAGTCAACATTCGAATCGGTCGAAATCAGGAAGTGTCGGCCGCCATTTTATGTGTTTTGTGTGTGACAGTGAAAAAGGAAGGTGGAGAACGTGAAAAGGGGGCAGGGTAGAGAGTTCCTGACCCCCTATCCTTTGTCAGGGGTTCCCTGAAGGACCCCGGAGGGTGAAAAATATATATATTTTTTTTTTCAAAAAATCGCGGGGTACGTGCATGGTGAAAAACCTTAAAAAAAAAAAAACATTTCAAACGAGCCATTCCATATTACAGGATACAGTCAATCTATAACTATATACATAGATAGCTTATTGTAAAATAAATATATAAAAAATATAATAAAACATACATAACTTAGCATTTAAAAAACCTTACAAATTCACTTAAAAAACCATAGGTTTCACACACGTTATAGTTAGGAATTAGCATTTAAAAAACCTTGCAAATTCACTTAAAAAACCATAGGTTTCACACATGTTATAGTTAGCTGGACATTTCACTCGTAAAAAACCATTGAAATTACCCCGTTATAGTTAGTTCAGATAACTATAACTCGCGCGACCGCCACTCTATCACAAGGATGATGTCATCAGTGATGTCATGAGTGATGCCACTGACCATGTCATGAGTGATGTAATATGTGACATCATGAGCAGTGGATTGCGGGCGCGCGAGTTATAGTTATCTGAACTAACTATAACGGGGGAATTTCAATGGTTTTTTACGAGTGAAATGTCCAGCTAACTATAACATGTGTGAAACCTATGGTTTTTTAAGTGAATTTGCAAGGTTTTTTAAATGCTAATTCCTAACTATAACGTGTGTGAAACCTATGGTTTTTTTAAGTGAATATATATATATATATATATATATATATATATATATATATATATATATATATATATATATATATGTTTCATCAAAATGCCCCAGCTTTCGAAGTCGCACTCAGGAACAGGCAAACACCGCATTTGCTCAGCAGTGTTCTTTATTTCAAAATCCGGCGTTACATCCAGAGTATTGTACAAAAGCCCTACGCGTTTCGAAGTTCACTCTTCTTGTTCACGGGCATGTGCAATTGATTCAGGTAAGCGTGAAAGAGAGTCTCGAGTTGATTTTTATCGCCCTCTGGTGGGCCTATGTTAGAGCCAGCCTTCTGGGACTCGTAGTCTCTTTCATTAGTGAAAACCATTAGTGGGTCCCGCATTCAATTTATTTATGCAATTTTAAACTTACAGTAAGTCTCTGAAAGATGCCCCCGGTTTTTGAATTACTGTTCCTCCGATTGGCACACAGACAGTCTCCATGCCTCAGTCCATCAATTTCGTGGCGGTGCAGCTTCCTGACCAGGACTGGCCGGTATATTTATGTTTCATCAAAATGCCCCAGCTTTCGAAGTCGCACTCAGGAACAGGCAAACACCGCATTTGCTCAGCAGTGTTCTTTATTTCAAAATCCGGCGTTACATCCAGAGTATTGTACAAAAGCCGTACGCGTTTCGAAGTTCACTCTTCTTGTTCACGGGCATGTGCAATTGATTCAGGTAAGCGTGAAAGAGAGTCTCGAGTTGATTTTTATCGCCCTCTGGTGGGCCTATGTTAGAGCCAGCCTTCTGGGACTCGTAGTCTCTTTCATTAGTGAAAACCATTAGTGGGTCCCGCATTCAATTTATTTATGCAATTTTAAACTTACAGTAAGTCTCTGAAAGATGCCCCCGGTTTTTGAATTACTGTTCCTCCGATTGGCACACAGACAGTCTCCATGCCTCAGTCCATCAATTTCGTGGCGGTGCAGCTTCCCGACCAGGACTGGCCGGTATATTTATGTTTCATCAAAATGCCCCAGCTTTCGAAGTCGCACTCAGGAACAGGCAAACACCGCATTTGCTCAGCAGTGTTCTTTATTTCAAAATCCGGCGTTACATCCAGAGTATTGTACAAAAGCCCTACGCGTTTCGAAGTTCACTCTTCTTGTTCACGGGCATGTGCAATTGGTTCAGGTAAGCGTGAAAGAGAGTCTCGAGTTGATTTTTATCGCCCTCTGGTGGGCCTATGTTAGAGCCAGCCTTCTGGGACTCGTAGTCTCTTTCATTAGTGAAAACCATTAGTGGGTCCCGCATTCAATTTATTTATGCAATTTTAAACTTACAGTAAGTCTCTGAAAGATGCCCCCGGTTTTTGAATTACTGTTCCTCCGATTGGCACACAGACAGTCTCCATGCCTCAGTCCATCAATTTCGTGGCGGTGCAGCTTCCCGACCAGGACTGGCCGGTATATTTATGTTTCATCAAAATGCCCCAGCTTTCGAAGTCGCACTCAGGAACAGGCAAACACCGCATTTGCTCAGCAGTGTTCTTTATTTCAAAATCCGGCGTTACATCCAGAGTATTGTACAAAAGCCCTACGCGTTTCGAAGTTCACTCTTCTTGTTCACGGGCATGTGCAATTGATTCAGGTAAGCGTGAAAGAGAGTCTCGAGTTGATTTTTATCGCCCTCTGGTGGGCCTATGTTAGAGCCAGCCTTCTGGGACTCGTAGTCTCTTTCATTAGTGAAAACCATTAGTGGGTCCCGCATTCAATTTATTTATGCAATTTTAAACTTACAGTAAGTCTCTGAAAGATGCCCCCGGTTTTTGAATTACTGTTCCTCCGATTGGCACACAGACAGTCTCCATGCCTCAGTCCATCAATTTCGTGGCGGTGCAGCTTCCCGACCAGGACTGGCCGGTATATTTATGTTTCATCAAAATGCCCCAGCTTTCGAAGTCGCACTCAGGAACAGGCAAACACCGCATTTGCTCAGCAGTGTTCTTTATTTCAAAATCCGGCGTTACATCCAGAGTATTGTACAAAAGCCCTACGCGTTTCGAAGTTCACTCTTCTTGTTCACGGGCATGTGCAATTGATTCAGGTAAGCGTGAAAGAGAGTCTCGAGTTGATTTTTATCGCCCTCTGGTGGGCCTATGTTAGAGCCAGCCTTCTGGGACTCGTAGTCTCTTTCATTAGTGAAAACCATTAGTGGGTCCCGCATTCAATTTATTTATGCAATTTTAAACTTACAGTAAGTCTCTGAAAGATGCCCCCGGTTTTTGAATTACTGTTCCTCCGATTGGCACACAGACAGTCTCCATGCCTCAGTCCATCAATTTTGTGGCGGTGCAGCTTCCCGACCAGGACTGGCCGGTATATTTATGTTTCATCAAAATGCCCCAGCTTTCGAAGTCGCACTCAGGAACAGGCAAACACCGCATTTGCTCAGCAGTGTTCTTTATTTCAAAATCCGGCGTTACATCCAGAGTATTGTACAAAAGCCCTACGCGTTTCGAAGTTCACTCTTCTTGTTCACGGGCATGTGCAATTGATTCAGGTAAGCGTGAAAGAGAGTCTCGAGTTGATTTTTATCGCCCTCTGGTGGGCCTATGTTAGAGCCAGCCTTCTGGGACTCGTAGTCTCTTTCACCGCCACAAAATTGATGGACTGAGGCATGGAGACTGTCTGTGTGCCAATCGGAGGAACAGTAATTAAAAAACCGGGGGCATCTTTCAGAGACTTACTGTAAGTTTAAAATTGCATAAATAAATTGAATGCGGGACCCACTAATGGTTTTCACTAATGAAAGAGACTACGAGTCCCAGAAGGCTGGCTCTAACATAGGCCCACCAGAGGGCGATAAAAATCAACTCGAGACTCTCTTTCACGCTTACCTGAATCAATTGCACATGCCCGTGAACAAGAAGAGTGAACTTCGAAACGCGTAGGGCTTTTGTACAATACTCTGGATGTAACGCCGGATTTTGAAATAAAGAACACTGCTGAGCAAATGCGGTGTTTGCCTGTTCCTGAGTGCGACTTCGAAAGCTGGGGCATTTTGATGAAACATAAATATACCGGCCAGTCCTGGTCGGGAAGCTGCACCGCCACGAAATTGATGGACTGAGGCATGGAGACTGTCTGTGTGCCAATCGGAGGAACAGTAATTCAAAAACCGGGGGCATCTTTCAGAGACTTACTGTAAGTTTAAAATTGCATAAATAAATTGAATGCGGGACCCACTAATGGTTTTCACTAATGAAAGAGACTACGAGTCCCAGAAGGCTGGCTCTAACATAGGCCCACCAGAGGGCGATAAAAATCAACTCGAGACTCTCTTTCACGCTTACCTGAATCAATTGCACATGCCCGTGAACAAGAAGAGTGAACTTCGAAACGCGTAGGGCTTTTGTACAATACTCTGGATGTAACGCCGGATTTTGAAATAAAGAACACTGCTGAGCAAATGCGGTGTTTGCCTGTTCCTGAGTGCGACTTCGAAAGCTGGGGCATTTTGATGAAACATAAATATACCGGCCAGTCCTGGTCGGGAAGCTGCACCGCCACGAAATTGATGGACTGAGGCATGGAGACTGTCTGTGTGCCAATCGGAGGAACAGTAATTCAAAAACCGGGGGCATCTTTCAGAGACTTACTGTAAGTTTAAAATTGCATAAATAAATTGAATGCGGGACCCACTAATGGTTTTCACTAATGAAAGAGACTACGAGTCCCAGAAGGCTGGCTCTAACATAGGCCCACCAGAGGGCGATAAAAATCAACTCGAGACTCTCTTTCACGCTTACCTGAATCAATTGCACATGCCCGTGAACAAGAAGAGTGAACTTCGAAACGCGTAGGGCTTTTGTACAATACTCTGGATGTAACGCCGGATTTTGAAATAAAGAACCCTGCTGAGCAAATGCGGTGTTTGCCTGTTCCTGAGTGCGACTTCGAAAGCTGGGGCATTTTGATGAAACATAAATATACCGGCCAGTCCTGGTCGGGAAGCTGCACCGCCACGAAATTGATGGACTGAGGCATGGAGACTGTCTGTGTGCCAATCGGAGGAACAGTAATTCAAAAACCGGGGGCATCTTTCAGAGACTTACTGTAAGTTTAAAATTGCATAAATAAATTGAATGCGGGACCCACTAATGGTTTTCACTAATGAAAGAGACTACGAGTCCCAGAAGGCTGGCTCTAACATAGGCCCACCAGAGGGCGATAAAAATCAACTCGAGACTCTCTTTCACGCTTACCTGAATCAATTGCACATGCCCGTGAACAAGAAGAGTGAACTTCGAAACGCGTAGGGCTTTTGTACAATACTCTGGATGTAACGCCGGATTTTGAAATAAAGAACACTGCTGAGCAAATGCGGTGTTTGCCTGTTCCTGAGTGCGACTTCGAAAGCTGGGGCATTTTGATGAAACATATATATATATATATATATATATATATATTACCTACTGGCGGTCGCCAGTAGGTAGTTATAGTTAGGACCACGTTTCCATAGGAAATCCGCAACATTCTATTTTGAATAACTTTGGCGCCGGTCGACGAATCCTTGCGAATTTTTCAAAATAGGTGGGGCGCTACGCTCCGCTCCTACCCTGAAAGTCTCGGGGGGATTCGTGAAGCGGGGGCTGAGATAAAAGGGGGGTCCCAAAACGCGTTTTTCCCATGCATTTTTCCATAGGACCTTTAGACACAGCTACAGCCCGAACGGCTGAACAGAATTACTTGAAATTTGGCAGAGAGGTAGTCCTCAGGTCAAGGAAGTGCCTTTTGTAGGTTTGGTGTAAATCTGTTCAGTAGATTCTGAGAAAATAGCCTTTAAATCAATATATATATCTGAGCCAGCTTACGGTGCGCTTACCGTACGCGTACGGTGGCGTGCGCGAGCGCGATTTTGATTGGCTCTTAGCTCTTAGTAAACATTCGAATCGGTCGAAACCAGGAAGCGGCGGCCGCCATTTTCTCTCTCGCTCCCTGAGTTGGGCAGCAAAAACGAACCCCAAAAATGTGTAAATAGGCAGTTTCATGAGATCCTAACCACCCAGCATTGATACAGGGGTCCCCAAACCACCCCCAAGCCCAAAAAAAAAAAAATTTTTTTTTCGGAAAATCGCCGATTACGCTTACCGTACGCGTACGGTAAAAATTTATATATAAAAAAAAAAATTATCCACATTCTCCCCACATATTACAGCTATGAATTTAACAAAGAATACATTTCACAAAGATGCGCATAATATGTACCCATGTGCGCACGGTGCGCGAAGCGCATCGTGCGTACATGGCCCATCCCGCTTAACGTGGGCACGCGGTGCGCGCAGCGCACCGCGTGACCACCGTGCGTGCACGGCACTAACTGCGTAAAGTGGGCGCGCGGTGCGCGAAGCGCACCGCGTGCTCACTGTGCGCGCACGGAACGAACTGCGTTAACTGGGCGCGCACGCCACGAATGGCGTAAAGTAACTTAGCATTTTAAAAAACGTACAAATTCACTGAAAAAACCATAGGTTTCACACACGTTATAGTAAGGAATTAGCATTTAAAAAACCTTGCAAATTCACTGAAAAAACCATAGGTTTCACACATGTTATAGTTAGCTGTACATTTCACTCGTAAAAAACCAATGAAATTCCCGCGTTATAGTTAGTGCAGGCAACTATAACTCACGCGACCACAATCTTCTGCTGATGACATATGTGTCTTTATGAAAAAAAAATATTTGTAATATATGTATAGCTAAAATTTAATGGAAGAAGACATGGGCAAATAAGTGTCGAAATACAGTATTAGCATCAGCAGAGGATTGCGGTCGCGTGAGTTATAGTTGCCTGCACTAACTATAACGCGGGAATTTCATTGGTTTTTTACGAGTGAAATGTACAGCTAACTATAACATGTGTGAAACCTATGGTTTTTTCAGTGAATATATATATGCCTGCATGTTAATGACTTTGGAGTTCTTTCAGAAGCAGACAGAGTTTGCGTGGGTTAATTAACCCTGACACGACGAAGGAGTAAAGATTGCATCACAAGCAGGTACCAATATAGTGGATTTGTTTGAATGAATATGAGGACGCACATTTTCACAACAACACACAATTGAATAAAAGTTACTACAAGCCCCACATGGAATTGATTCCTCTCTAAGGCTGCAACAATATGCAACTGCTATCGTTTGTTGTGATTAAGATAACACTGAGGTGACTGAAAAACGAAAGAAAACAAGCATTGGCATAGCCAATAGGTCTCGCCTCTGGGACCTTGTAAGTGCTTAGCCAGAGCTATTGGCTTTGGCAATGTATTTAAGTTATGACGTAAAGCAGCATGGCTACTGTGCAGCATGTTGAAAAGTTATAATAAAAAAAGTGTTAAGTATTTTTGTTACCTTATATGCAACCAATAAGACATTATATAGAACTGAACGACCCTATTAAAAAAAGAATTAACATAAAAAATGTCTTCTAGTTTTCTTATTCTTGCAATGCTTATTGAGAAGAAGTGGAATTAAAAGTATTATTTTTTCGAATATTAGAAGTAAGACCAGTAATCTTTCTAATATGGTGGGAAAACGTGGGGGGGGGGGGTGGTGTTCAGCTCATTGTCAAATCTCCTGGCATGTATATATAAGTGAAACCTCAGAACCGCAAATAGGTATGTTCACAATTGCAAAACCCTTTCGAAATTGGGAGAAAATGGTTTTGTGCTTGTAAATTGCCTCTTTTTTTTGCAATTATATATAGCACTAACTCTGACCCAAAGGTATTTGAGTGCTTTACGTGCACACCAGTTACATTGCACACATGCACATTTATTTTTGGTAGGCAAGGGGAGATTAAGTGATTAGCCCAGAATACACAGATAGACACTACAATAGACACATTGAAGTATACTTCCATATTCACACAATAACGTACATAGGCTAAGACCAGGGCCACTGGAATTATACGGCACGGCTAAGTAAATAATGTGCCAGGAGAGGCAAAATTACATCAACTCACCACAACTGAAACAGACTAGGTATGGAGATCGGTTGATAAACACAAGACCTCAAACACACTTACAGTCGCATATCACAGCCTAAACAAAAACACGAACACACACACACCTATGGAGGTCAAACACAGATACCTGAAAACAAACACTTGAAGAGAGACAATAATACATAAACACACACACAAAAAATTAGACAGGGAGACATGCTTATGAGCACATGTTTGACATAACAAACCTGTAAATATGTTGTTTGTCGGCAGCACTGATGACGCGGTAAATTCACAGTGCCTCTGCGCCACAAAATAAAATGTCTCCTGTATTTCTAAGACTGTTTTAATTTTGCGCATGGTGCACATGAAAGAGCACGCAAAAATACATCAATAAACCTTTGTACAAGGCAGAGTTGAACAATTTCTAATTGTGTACTTCGATCCAACTGAATAATTTTTTCTGAAAAGCGGCCTTTAACGCCATTCAAAAGGGTTCCTGAAAAAGCATCTTTCACTAATGTGCCCAAATTCTAAATCGGTCCCTCCGCTGCTCTAACCAGGATCACCAAAGCGCCCCGAGGTCGGACCTGGGTGCATGAAGCACACTGTGTGATTCGTTTAACCTGTGTCATTCTTTCATGAACCTATTTATTTATTTGTTGGTGTTCGTTAGTTGATTCACTCATCCATTCAAAATGTAGCGGGGTTATGTTAAACACGTGATCAGATTACCCACCTAGTGATGTAACGAAACTTCCTCATTGCATTAACCACAAGCCACACATGTATGTGGCATACACGGAAATAAAGAAAAGATTTGCACAGTGGGTTAGGTTGGTGAGTTCAGCTCCAGCCTAAGAGGAAATGTGTAAGATGCAGTTAACTGGTTTGTTCTGGAATGGCACAATTAGCATTTCAGTCCGATCGGTATTAGTAATTTAAGCGCTAATACGTAATTTAGGTTGTGATGCTTGCTATTGTAAAGCCCAGTATTATATTAGACTCATTGAAAATATAGGACTTTATGAAAACATTTAAAAACTATTAGGGGGAGGCTCCATTCAATTCACTTTAAAATGCCAAATTCTTACGAAATATATGTAAATATCAATTGAAAAGCAAATCCTTATTTAAAAAAATGTAAAGATGTTTTTTGGCAGTGTGCTACTAAAAAACCTCTGTGTTGTGTTCACCCAGCAAAGCAGAAAGAAGAGACGGCGTTTCCTGTAAATCTCTTTTCCTGAACATGCTTAATGGAGGCCAACAAACATACGGCTATTTCCTGCACTACAGCCCTTTGTAATATTTGAAGAAGAGTCTTTTTTCATACGTCTTGTGGGCGGTGCATGGTGTGCCCTTCTTTACTTGTTTACAGCATGTGGCTCAAACTGTAACTATTTCAGTTAAACACCCATCATCCCCCCAGACCTCTAACTCGAAGTCTAAAGTCTTAAATGTGCAGGAACCTGTTCACCGTGCATCTAACAGGTTTACACGCATCCCAGCATCTCTAATGAGGGCATCCGCAGTGGATCTAAGATAGCAATAATGTAACCTTGCATCGGCGTGGCGCTGCATAGAACAGTTTATTATGAGGAATAACGTAGCACACAACTCAGTCTACTTAAAAAAGCAAAGCGACACAGCAGACAGACTTTCAGGCTGAAGCAAATGCAAGGACACAACGGGGACCCCAACATAAACAAGCCGAGGTGACAAGAAGGGCTGGGCGAGAAGGGAGGGGGGGAATGCCAGCATCAGAGCAGCCTGATTAAAGCTGACGAAAAGGGAGGGGGAGAAGGGAGGAGGGAGTGGGAGCAGCAGCTGTGCATAAACAAGCCGAGGTGACAAGAAGGGCTGGGCGAGAAGGGAGGGGGGAATGCCAGCATCAGAGAAGCCTGATTAAAGCTGACGAAAAGGGAGGGGGAGAAGGGAGGAAGGAGTGCAAGCAGCAGCTGTGCACGTGCACGCCATCGTGCACTCAAGCTTTAGGCCTGCCAAATCATGTGGGTAGCACTTTTGAAAACCCACTTACAAAATATCTCAAAGAGACAGCTTGCGCTGTCTCAGCGAGACCTAACAAAGAGACAGCTTGCGCTGTCTCAGCGAGACCTAAAAAGAGACAGCTTGCGCTGTCTCAGCGAGACCTAAATATGAAAGGACAAACCAGTGCTCAAAAATCCAGCATAATGCATTGTGGACTAGGTAGTCCCAAGAAGCGGTAAACAATGTGATCAGCAACTAACTCGAACACTTTATCATCAAAGACATTTGGGATGTATTGAATAAGAGTATGGGACATATAATAAGACTGATCACATACATGTTTGAACATTTATTCACTAAGCATTGTTATAGGCAAGGCATCTACTTTAGTGAGCACGTTAGTCCTTTTTCACTGTTTTGGACATTTGAGTATTTAAACAAATGAACAACTGTTCTCCATTTTGCATATGATTAAGACCTCACGGTCGAAACGTGTAATGCTCTAACTGGTACCTGCTGATTAAAGAACTGTATTTTACTTTACTTCCGACTGGAGGTCTTGCTTTCTCGTGCTGTGAAGGCAGTATTAGGTTATATATATATATATATATATATATATATATATATATATATATATATATATATATATTCAATGAAAAAACCAAAGGTTTCACACATGTTATAGTTAGCTGGACATTTCACTCGTAAAAAACCATTGAAATTCCCCCGTTATAGTTAGTTCAGCTAACTATAACTCGCGCGCCCGCAATGCACTACTGATGACGTCACATATTACATCACTCATGACATGGTCACTGACATCACTCATGACATCACTGATGACATCTCAAATGACATCACTGATGACATCACTGATGACATCATCCTTGTGATAGAGTGGCAGACCTCCTCTCCCCCTAATATAACCATTGAAACACACATTCAAAAATAGAAACTAAAATGTTCAAAATAATGAACATATCAATATCAGTTACAACAACCTATTCAGTAATTCTAAGAACCACATACACATACAGTAATTCACCAACAGTCCTCTACAGTCACTCATACATGTACTCACTCATCATATGTACTCATACACCTGTACATCCCGTTACACAATGCCACTCATCCATAGAGTAACTCACACACATAGTCACTCATGCTAATAAAGAATCAATCATCCATTTACTTGCATATACAGTTATACACACACCACCACACTTACTTCTACAGAAACTTACATATACTTACTCTTTTAAACAATCACTTATAGAAACACATACTTATTCATACAGGAACTCTTCCAATCTCTCACTCTCACATATACTCACTTATATACACCAATAGTCACATATACTAGTTTAAAACATATGTAGTTACTCATAAAGACACTATTGAGACAGTCATTCACTCACTAACACACCCATGCACACACTCATCCACCCATACAGTCCTGCACACATGCTGTATTCAACACATACAAACAGTGAGTCACTCATTCATGCACCTATGCACTAAGTAATACCCCCCACCGAACCATACAGAAACTCAGACACTCATAGTGATAAAAAACCAACTAATAACCTATATAGACACTCATGTAGCTACTCACCAACCCATGCAGCCACTTATACACAAAGTAAGAAACTGATACAGATATTTAAATATTTAAAGATTACTCAGTAAGCCATGTATTCACTATGATACACTTAAACAGTCAGTTACACAAAAAAATTTCCAAAAAAAAGTATCCATTTAGACACTTATATACCCATTTATTCTTCCTTTGACCTTGAGATATACATAAATATAAAAAATATATAATTTTCATAAAAACACACAATCACTGGATGATGTCATCAGTGATGTCATCAGTGATGTCATTTGAGATGTCATCAGTGATGTCATGAGTGATGTCAGTGACCATGTCATGAGTGATGTAATATGTGACGTCATCAGTAGTGCATTGCGGGCGCGCGAGTTATAGTTAGCTGAACTAACTATAACGGGGGAATTTCAATGGTTTTTTACGAGTGAAATGTCCAGCTAACTATAACATGTGTGAAACCTTTGGTTTTTTCATTGAATTTCTAAGGTTTTTTAAATGCTAATTCCTAACTATAACGTGTGTGAAACCCATGGTTTTTTCAGTGAATTTCAAAGGTTTTTTAAATGCTAATTTCTAACTATGCCTACAGAGATAGGACATGTGAAGAAAGAAGAAAAAATGCACAGAAAGAAACAAAAGAAGTGCAGAAAGAAGCAACAGAAGTCCTCAAATACGAAGATAAGTGCAGGAAGAAGGATAACGTGCAGAAAGAACAAAAAGAAGAGCAGAAAGAAGCCTTGTTGCAAAATCATCCTGTACCCTCAACTTTTTCAGACGGATACTGGTGGTAACTGAGTCTGACTAACCAGTCCTAGAGCCAGTGCTATGTTAAAAGACACTTAGAATACAGTGAAAACACCTACATACACTAGGGAACATTATGCGTTGGGGTCCCCCTGTGATTAGCATGACCTCCTCTGTAAGCCCCTAGTGTATAATAGGGCATGGGGATTAAAACTACCTCTTAAAACAGGCCACAGGGCGTTTTTGCACACATTAACTCAGGCCCCGTCCCCTCCCTTCACCACTGTGTAAACACGCCCTGTGTCCATTTTTAGTTGGGAGATTAAGTTCATTTGAATCCTGAGGGTCCCTAGGGTCCAACTAGCCCACTAGGTACCTCCAGTAAGTGCCACAGAGCTGCGTTGCAGAGAGGTGTAAAAAGTGGCACGGCCTGGACCACCTCTCTGCAATGCAGCTCAGTGGCGCTTACTGGAAGCACTTGGTGGGCTAGTTAGCCCCCAGGGGCCCTCAGTATTGAAGGGAAATTATATCCCCAATTTAAAACATGCCATAGTGCGTGTTTGCACACGTCACCTCAGGCCCCGTCCCCTCCCTTCACCACTGTGTAAACGCGCCCTGTGGCTGTTCTAAGTTGAGAGTCCCCCTGAATCCTAAGGGTCCCTAGGGTCAAACTAGACCACTAGGTACCTCCAGTAAGCGCCACAGAGCTGCGTTGCAGAGAGGTGTAAAAAGGGGCTTGGCCTCAGAACACCTGGCTGCAGCGCAGCTCCCTGGAGCATACTGGAGATGCCTGTTGGGGGCGCGTTTGCAGAGTGCTGCACGGAGGGGGCATGGCCTCCGGCACGATGCCAGTCTTTTATTTATTTTAGTTTTTTAAGAAGGGGGGCTGTTTGGTTCCCCTTCTTATTCTAATTTATTGGCCTTGATGACCCCATCCCCCAGGGCCAGTCTCCTAATTATATTTTTTTGACCCCAATCCCCAGGGCCGGCCACTGTTTTTTATTATTTTTAAAAAATATATATTTATAGACACACCTAGGACATGCTGGACAAACCGTACGTACCTATCACCATGACGATTTGCGTGATATTCATTAAAAGGCGACTATGCATGCAATGAATCCACGTGGAATGTATTTACACCACTAGTGAAGCTCTGACATGTCTGATGCCCTACCGTGCCTAATCCTGGTAGACACCCTTGTCGTTTATTTATACAAACATGGGTAGCTATTGACGGGCACATTTAATACACATGCACACCAAGCCATTCAAAGGGGATTCGACAAAAATTCGACCAAAACTATGCAAGAAACCCCCCTCACGGTTAATAAAACACACATCCACTGCCGGATGTGTAATACTTTTTATTTTACTCTCTGGAAAGGGGACGAACATCACTTGAGAGTCACAGCGTGCTCCTGACAGAGCCCAATGCTGTGTTACACCCACCATTGCCTGCCGAGTGCCACACACCTCTGTGTTGTATTCCACTAGCTAGTGCATATGCTATGACACTCTCTAGCCCATGTGCACTGTAACACCACCCCGTGAATATGTCATGCCACACTTGTCTTCACACGGGTTATATTGCCCCATCTAACGTGCCTTTCTCGATGCCTATGTTATAACGCACAGTGCTATGCCATACATATTACAATCTGGGATCCATATATTTGTCACAGTGCATATGCAACGTTACACTCCCCAGCACATATTTTATATTACAACTTTAGAGACTAGTTAGGTTACACAACACTGCCCTGTGCATATTACACTCCAAGGCGCATATCGCATAGCACGCGCTAGTGCCTGTGCTATCTCGCGCTCTCCAATGAATCTGTCATTGCGCACAATGTATTGCAAATTATATTTCACGCCCGGTTCATCTTATATCACACTTTTTGGTGCATAGTTTATACCATACACTATATCTAGTTTTCATTTTCAATCGTGCTCTCAGGACTATGTTCTATATAACACTGTGTTCACCTACCCTTTTCACGGGCATTACATTTTGCGATAGGGGGTGGAGGGTCAGGGGGTGTTTCTGCCAAGTGAGCCCGGAGTCACAGTCACAAACGTCCTCTTCTTCCTGAATAAAAGTGAGATTATGCTGCATACTTGTTCATATTTTAAGTAGTTCGCACAGACACAATGTTTTAAAAACAATAAAGTTCCTAATACCCGCCTTCTCTGAACAGTTAGCTTGCTGCCCCATCCCCTTCCTCCCTATCCTCTGTTGTGTGAATCCATGGACTAGCCTCCTCCCTCCTGCCATGCATGGTCTGATGTGCTGCCACTGCCCTCAATTTAGTATGATGTACCAGTCCAGTCCTCCTGCCCTCCATTGCCCAATTCTATGCCCCATCATTGACCTCCTGCTTAAACTCTGTGCTTAGCTTGCTGCCCCTATTCTCCTTCCCCCTGCCCTCCGATGTCTTTGTGCATGCCCCTGCTCCATTCTTTTTGCCCACCATGTCCCATGGACCTGCCACTCCTATCTACTCTGAGTGTTCTGTTGAGCTGCCACTCCCCTCCCACCTGCCTAGCATTGTCAGATGACTGTAACCTGTCCCTGCCACCTCCACCCTGCCTGTCCACATGCCATGCCCCTATCCTCTTCCTCCTGTCCTACATGGTCCATTGTACTGCCACACCCTTCTGCCCTCCCTGGTCTGTTGTGCTGCAACTGCTCCTCCTGCCTGCCCCGTGTGGTCTGTTGTGAGGTCCCTTCGCCTGAACTTTCTTGTCTGTGCACAGGTCCTGACCCTCCCTTCTATCCTCCATTGTCCTTTGTGCATGCCCCTCCACCCTCCTTCTTGCCCATCATAGCCATTGTGCTGCCACTAACCCTCCCACTTGCCATGCATGGTCTTCTGTGCTGCCATGGCCCCTCCCACCTTCCCTGTGTGGTCAGTTAGCTGCCCCTGACCCCCTCCCACCTTCCCTCCATGGTCTGTGTGTATGCCATCACAGTCTCACTGTTGCTCTTCATGGTGTGTCTTGCTTCTAGTGCCCATCCTGCCTGACCTCCATGGCTATCTTGCTGCTCCTGCCCTGCCCCCTTGCCCCCAGCCCTACTCCCTCTCTCCTGGCTTGTCTGTTCCATTGTAATGCCCCTGATCCGTCCCTCCTGCCCTTTATGGTCTGTTATGCTGCAGCTTTCTCTCCTGTCTGTCCATTATGGTCAGCTAGCTACCATTGCCTCTTGCCCCTCTGTTCTCTGTTGTCCATGTGCATGGTCCTGTCCCCTCCCTCTTGCTTTCTATGGATTGTTGTGCTGCACTCCCGTCCTGCATGCCCTGTGTGGTGTATTGTGCTGCTGCAAACCCTGATGCCTGCCCTGCAGGGTCAGTTTGGTGCACCTCTCCATGTCCCTCCTGTCCTCTGTTATCCAAGTCCATGTCCCTATCCCATTTCCTTCCATGATCCAATGTACCATACTTGCGAACATTTTGAACTTGGTAAGAGGGAGATTTTGAAAAAAAACTGGGGTATTGATTTTCCCCTTTGAGTTACATTGAAAAAGAGGATATTGTAGACAGGAGACAGATCAAATAAAGCCCATTTGAGCTTAAAAACATTGGACGTTTCCTGGCTGAATCGGGTCTGTTGGCATGTATGGTTGTACTACCATTGCCTCTTCCTTCTGCCCACAATGGTCTATTACATTGCCACAGCCTTGAAGGAGGGTAGATTTTGTATCACAGGGGGCCCCTGGCCCGTTCTGTCCACACCTGAAGTATGAGACCCTTGTCCTTGCCCTGCCAGCTGCATTTGTAGGCCGTATTAAATTGACCAGCGGGTCCTGTATTGCTATATAATTATCCTGAGACATCCTTACCACTCAGCCAGCATAAAACCCCTGTGTAGGCCCTTCTGTTCAATATGTAGGCCTCTTTGTTAAATTGACCATAGCTCTGCAATTTTAGTGTATAGCAGTCTGAAGGCAGGTCTGCGAGGCCTTCTGATCCAAACTAGTAGCCCCCACCCTACCCGAGTGCTCCGTGCTCGGTATCAAAGTTCAACATCCCCCTGAAGCTGTCGACATACAGTAGGCTGCATCCTGGACTGGTACTTGCTTCCTGGGCAGGTTTCCCGCTTTTAAGGAAGTGGCAACCGCAGAGCGTCAAGTTAGGAGAACTGAGGAGATTTTATACATGAATATATTGAATTCCCGTACAATACCCATTATTTTCTGCTTGCTCTATGGAACTTACGATAAGCGATTGGCCTGAGAGACTGACCTTTTCACCCAGTCCATTGTCAGCATTAAGTGGGTAAATGACGAAATGTCTGGTAAAATCTGCAGTCGAAGCTTTTGGGTAGCATACGTAGGTAGATGTAGCGTGCAAAGGAGCCCACAAAATGATATAAAAAGGGAGCACCCACAGATATCGACGGACTACCTCGCCGTCTGTATGTAGGTTAACAGGCAGTGCAGGTTTTCCCCAAGAGCTGGGAGCTCTTGTCTTCCTTTGCTTAAAATGTCTTGCTCTGCTTTGCTTGAAGTATCTTATTCTATTTTACCTATATGAAATGTCATGTTATGTTTAACCATTGTTATCTTTACTTTTGCATTTAAAATATTTTGTATTGTAATTGCAGGAATGCTTGCTCTAAGAGTAAACGTGAGTGTTCCTAGGTAACATTTTCCTTGGTGTAACCTGTTTCTCATGATGCATTTATAGATGTGTTTTCTCTCTCTCTCTGTCAGTACATTAATTGAGATACAGAGAATATTATGACAGCTGTATGATTATCTGGATTCTGTTTTTTGTACTTTATGTCTCTATTCTGCGGTTTCTTTGAAGTTGCATCTTCTCATTAAACTGCCATTGTATTCTGCCTCCAATTCCATGTCTCATATGTCTGTTTTCTTCATTTTTGGAGCAAGCGTTCCTAGGCACCCCGGCTCAAATTAAGGTGCCCCTTTTGTCCCTGACTCACTCTCCTGCTCAGTTCTGTGGTGGCTCCCGGGGATCTGGGGACCGCCCCTAGCTTCCTTTACCCGTAATAGATCTTCCCTCCAACAGCCTCTCTTGCAAGTCCTGTATTGTTGGTTTGTTGCCCCTGCCCCCCTTTCCACTGCCCTCCATAGTCTGTTGTGCTTCCACGGCCCTTCCTGCCTGCTCAGTGTGGTTAAATTGTTGCCTTTGCACCCTCCTACCTGCCTTCAATTTTCAGAGTCCGTGCCCCTGGCCTCTGCCTCTCAACAGTATCCTAATGAACAACTAGATTGCTAACATTCTATATTTATTACAAAAGTGTGGAACGCCTGACATCATCTTGATGTAATCAAAACTGTAATACCTAGAGCATTTCCTTTAGAAATTACATATATGAGAGGGTCTTATTGGCATCAAAATTATGGTTAGTGCTCTAAAAGACTAAAATAAGGACATATTTTCTGAGTTTTCAAATAGCGACAAAGCACTTTTAAATTATTTGTTATCTTTATGTTTTTTTATCCAGTTGACCACTTGATTAAATGTTGCACTTAGGGGAGAGGATGTGGTGTTACTTCCAGAACTGCAGACTTTGCAACTGGGGAACCAGGTTGAAGTTTCTGCTTCAGCTCGACATTCTGTGATTCTGGTCAAATCACTTAGTCTCCCCATGTCTACAACCAAAATGAATTTGTTCTTGTGTGATGTAACCAATGCTCATGTAAAGCACTCCAATACCTGACAAGTCTGCACTATATAACACTGCAAAAACACAAAATAATAAGTGTTTTGCACACTTCTGTCATTGGGCTATATTTGGGCTACATCTTGTTGATTTTGGGCTACATTTGGGCTCTTTTGTCTCCGGTGGCCATCTTGGGAGATTTATTTGTTATGAAGTTTCCTAATTTCCTCATGTACTGCAGTCTCCTCAGTAGGAAATGCTTTCAGTGTTTTACTTTGATTCCATCATGAAGGTATTCAGATATGTCACACATTTGCCATAAATTCTGAATGTTAGCACTCTAGTTGCTCATTAGATCACTGTAGTAAAACTACTCCACCATGGAAGTCTGCTCCTGGTATTAAAAGTGCATGTTTCAGTCTGCATGTCAGAATTTTTTAATGAAATAGAAGAGGATTTGAGAAGTCACTCAAAATGTGCCCTCATTTTCTTTCTTCAGTATTAATCATAATTTCTATGGCAAAATGAACCTCCTCATTGTGTTCCTTTTTAAATTAAATGTTTTAAGTGTTACCAGTTTATTCCAATCAAGATGGCTTCAGGTGTGCCATACTTTTGTCATAATGAAGACAGTAAGCGCTCTAGTTGTTTTTAAGAACATTCTGGGACATTCTGTCATTGGGCTATACTTGGGCTACATCTGGGTGATATTTGGGCTACATTTGGGCTCTTTTGTCTCTGGTGGCCATCTTGGGAGACTTATTTGTTATGAAGTTTCCTAATTTCCTCATTTACTGCAGTCTCCTCAGTAGGAAATACTTTCAGTTTTTTACTTTGATTCCATCAAGAAGGCATTCAGATGTGTCACACATTTGCCATAAATTCAGAATGTTAGCACTCTTTTTGCTCATTAGATCACTGTAGTAAAGCTACTGCTCACCAGGGAAAACTGCTGCTGGTATTGAAAGTGCATGTTTCAGTCTGCATGTCAGAATTTTTTAATGAAATAGAAGAGGATTTGAGAAGTCACTCAAAATGTGCCCTAATTTTTCTTTCTGCAGCACTAATCATACTTTTTATGGAAAAATGAACCCCCTCATTTTGTTCCTTTTTAAATTAAATGTTTTAAGAGTTACCACTTTAATCCAAGCAAGATGGCTTCAGGTGTGCCATACGTTTATCATAAGTAGGACTGTTAGCGCTCTAGTAGTTCTTTGGAACACTCTGGGAAGCTGCAGTAGAACACAAAGGAATCAACTGACAGTCTCTGCCCTTGTTGGATGTACATGTTTTACTGAGAATATCAGACTTCATTCTCACATGACTGAGAAAGATAATGTGAATTTACAGAAAATAAGCTCTCAGTTTAGCCTATAGATCACCTTCCAAACCTCTGTGGTAAAAGCATGAGAAAATATTTTTCTCTCAATCATGATATCCCAGCAGAAGGCTTTTTCACATGGTGAAATCACCTTAGAACATACCACAATTCCTAAAATGAGTATGGTACCATCAACAAATGATTTATAATGTAACTAAAGTCTTAAAACCTTCTATTAACTGCAATGCTTTTTAAGGAGGTGCTATCATGTATATTTGTCCCAAGATGGCTGCCAACACTTCTTGGATGAAGTGCTGACAGCCAATCAGATCTCAGGATGAGATGTGTGGTTAGGCTCCGCCCACATATATATATGCTTTTAAATGCTATTTACTCAGGAAATACTGACCAGATTTACACCAGACCTGCAAAAGGCACTTCCTTGACCTTATGGCTACCTCTCTGCCAAATTTCTAGTAATTCTGTTCAGCCGTTCGGGCTGTAGCTCGTTCTAAAGGTCCTATGGAAAAATGCATGGGAAAAATGCGTTTTGGGACCCCCCTTTTATCTCAGCCCCCGCTTGACGAATCCCCCCGAGACTTTCAGGGTAGGAGCGGAGCATAGCGCCCCACCTATTTTGAGAAATTCGCGAGGATTCATCGACCGGCGCCAAAGTTATTCAAAATAGAATGTTGCGGATTTCCTATGGAAAAGGGGTCCTAACTATAACTACCTACTGGCGACCGCCAGTAGGTAATATATATATATATATATATATATTGCTGAATGAGTGTCATTGCTCTATATATATATATAGCTCTAGTGCTGCCAGCCACCACTGCTTACAGGCAACCCTCAATCACACATTGTCTTTCTTTTCATCGAGGTCAGGCCCACATGACCCTCATTCAGCAAACACAACAATCTCTCCCTCAGGTTCTTAGAATAAACCAGCTTGTCTGCCTTGTGTAAAATACCATTCATTACTGTTATGTCTGGCCACACCAGGTTAAAGTTGTTATGCAACCTGTTACTACTCAATTCCTTCCATCCTTTTCTGATTCCTTGAGTGACTTCCTAGATTTAATTATCAAGCTCTAGCCCATCCATCCAGTTCCATATGCTTATGGCACAACTTCACCTCTTCCTAATAGATGCCACCAGCCAACCCTCCTCATCTTCCCCATTATCCTGGCTGTTGACTGGCAAACAGGACAAGCGATCCACTGTAACATAATGGCCTCCTGGAATGCAGTTCAGCTCAAAAGAAAATGCATGCACATTGTTAAATTACTTTGCAACTCTGGGGATAGATTTACTACCCCCTTCAGTAGAGAATATTTCATCTAGGAGTTTATGGTCTTTTCACATTTCAAATGTTGTTCCCCATATAAACAGACAAGAGCTTCCTTTTTGATTACAGAATATGAACCCACAATACTCTTGCGCAGGACGCAAACGCTACCACTCTTTCCGTTCTCTCACTCTTCTGCATCAACACAGCTCCCAGACCATGCACACTTGTTCCATAACTATTACAGACGTGTCCTTTGGTTTGTACGGTTTGAGAACCAAAATTTTTCATAAACAACTTTATTTATTTTTAAATTCTTCTTTACATCTCTCTGTCCGAACAGAATTGGCATTCTCCTTCAGTAGTTTGCACATCTCCCCGTGCTTATTCGAAAAAAAAATGATTCTCAAACCTGGCATGATATTACACCATTTCTAAAAACTAATATAGCTGTTCCCTGTTACCTGAGCCTGGGGTCCTATCAGGAGCATTCACCAGTTGCAATGTTGGCTTTACTCCTGCACCCAATATGGTGTGACCCAGATATTCCATCTCATCCTTGGAACATTTGTACTATTACAAACTTACCGTTAAACCTGCTCTCTGGAAGATGTTTAGAACCTTTCTCAAAACCACCTCGCACGCCTTTCACCATACCAAACTTTCATCCTGGAAGTACTTAACATGTGACATTATTTCGAACAATCTTTGTGCTATGTGCCTAAAACTGCTGAAGCAGAAACCAGATCAGAAGGCATCTTAAAGCGTAGGTATGCACCATCTCAAGTGATAAAAGGTGTAAGATGTTTTGGCTGATGATGCGATCTGACTTGGTGATGCATCTTAGATAAAACTAATGTGGTGAACAAGTTAGCATCATTCACTGTGGCCAATATCTTGTTTCTATTCAGCATTTCAGCAGCTTATATTATACCACTCTCGCGAGATTTCTTCAGCTCCTCCTCAATGACAAAAGGCCCAGTCCCCACTTTAATCACGCAAGGCATAGCTCCTTCACTCAACACCACTCAATGAGACAACCCTTTAAGGGAACTGAAATTCTTCCAAAAAACTTCAGGAAATGAATCCCTTCATTATTTAACATCATCTTCATTTGTTCCCTAAACTTGTTTGGAATGGAGTCATCCTTAAATTCTTTGCTCCCTCGAGACCAACACGCCTCTCCCTTTTTTCCCTACATATGCTGCACCTTCAGCTTTCTCACCTTAAATGTTAACTTGGTTTCAAAACAACTCCGCATTGGCAACTTCACTCTGCACTACCCTTCTGCACTAACTCTTGTACTACATAACTTCACACTTACCCTCCTTTCGAAAGTACTTTCCTTTCTTTTCTTCTGCCAGAAACATCCTTGAAAACTATTGAAAAGTGCTGTATATTTCCGCACTTATAGCAACAAACTTTCATCGCAGGACAACTGTCTGAAGTAGCCATGTGTCTCATGTTGCCACACTTGCATCACTTCACTTTATCATCATACCTTGGGCCATTCTCGCTACCCTTCTCACGCACATGCTCAGTTCTTTTGTTCTTCGCGCACCCTTCACCAACTCACAACGCTAGTATTTGACACTTCACCCTTCATTCTTTATTTATCCTTGTGATTCAGCTCACATACATACTTAAACATATTTTCAATCCTCTTACCTATCTATTTAGCCTTAGCCAGTGATGGATGAAGATGCTTAATAACTTCTCCTATTTATCAATTGATCCCTTATTATCTCCTCGTGGAGGTCTCTGAACATCCAGGTCACAGCTAAGGTCCATAGAACATTCACACATTGGCCTGTGTTCTCACCAGGCAATTGCTCTCTTGGAATGAACCTGGGCCTTTCTACTATTACATCAACTTTAGCTTTGTAGCCATCCTCAAATGCGCACATTGCTCTCTCATACTCATCATCACAATCTTCTGCCAAATCTCTGTCATCATCTTCTCTTTTTGGAGTAGGTAATTGTCTCAGCACCTTCCTCACTTAATATCCTAGGTTGTGCCTTAATAAAGCCAATTTCCTTTTGGAACACATACATCTCTGTCTCTACCTATGGCTTCTAAATAGGTTTCGAAATTGTCTTTCCAGACCTCCCAGCACATGGCAGTTTATCAAGAGGTGATTAGAGTATTACCAACTAAATTGGTGAACTGGTTGTGCAGACTGAAGGAGGACACAAGAGGTCCCATCTTGGAGGTCTGTGCATAGGATGGGCCAGAAGGGATGGCAAAATCCCACTTAATAACCATATAGCCCAAGACAAAGAGAGACACCAGTCAATAGGGGAGCCTTTATGAACTTTGATTGAGAAGGGGAAGAAAGAAGGGATGAGATAAAAATTGACCTGCCATTGGTGCCGGGGCACTGGCGTGGTGGCCTGCTGCCACACCGCCAAAGTTGTAATAAGGCCCTAAGTGTTATATAAAGATAAATAGTTGTTATTATTAGAATTAGTAATATTGTTAATCAACTCCCCTTCAAGAAAATCTTGAGAATATGTTTATGAGCTTTGGTTACTATGGCTCTAGGCATGGACATTGGGCTCTTCGGGGGTGCACACATCTTGGACTCAACCTTAGGCATCACTGAAGGGAAGTCCCTTTTGCGATTTGCAGACATTTCACAGTAGGCGAAACACCGACACACTCTGGATGCTGGTGTTTGCCCCGTGGTAATTGCTATTTTGTTTTACAGGGACCCACCCTCTGCACCCCCATACCCATGCAAGGGCTTACTATGAGCCTGTGGTTTCTGGTGCTTGGCACCGGCACTTAATTATCAACTCTGGCCCTTATGACACATGGTGGCACTGTTTATTTAATATAGAGATAAACACATCAACAGTTTATTAATTCAATATACATTACAAATGACTAATACCTGCCACCCATGCCATTTTTATAGCTTTGAGGACCTGGAATAGTCTGAATTATCACACTTGTAGGAGTGTGATGGTTAGCGGTTGTGTTAGTGCTGTCATTCCCACCACTGGCTGGGCCCTGGGTGGCACAGGCAAAGTGGCCTCTTTACGAGGGCCCTGGCACTTATTCTTTTGCAAATTAAGCACGTACGCTCTGCCCTCCTTGCGCAGCCTATAGACATTTCGCTACTCATAACCGCAGCGCTGTTTAATTAAGTGCTGCAATGAAGGTGGAGAAATATCGGTCTGCATAATTAACGCTGGCCATAGTCTGCATACCCCCATTTGCTCCTGGCCTCCTTACCCGAAATGACTGTAGGCTTTTCCAATGTATTCCTTTCTCAGGGTTCTCAATGTTCAGAGCACGACAGGTTTTGCTCTCTCCCCGTGCTCAGCTGTCAGCAGCCCCCTCTATGCACGCCCACACTCGGTTCTCTTGGGTGCTTTCTATCTCTAGCAGGAAGAGCTGAGGATAGCGGTTCCACTCCAAGGTTATGTGAGAGCGCGTCAAACAGTAAAATGGTGTGGAGGTGCTCGTGGCAATGTCTCACTTTTCAGGCCAGCAAACAGACATTTTGTAGATTTTTTTAAGATTCTTGGTCAGTTCTCTACATGTTGCCCAGAATAGTCCCCTGTACAGGTGCCTCACACCCCGACTCTGAATCTATAGTCTCAGCATGAGGCAGGCTGGTCTGATAGCATAGCGCGAGCTGGCACCGGATCAAGGCACGGGATCAAGGACACACTACCAGCAGCTAACAAGAGCTAAAGTTTCCAGAACATCTGTAAAAGTTCCCTGACCATAAAATGGCTTTATTTTGTCTGGCAACATGGAATGGGCTTTGTTGCTGAACTCATCCCAGCTTTTCGTTGTGATGTCTTAAAGTGTTCTGAGATGGTCTTTTGAGATGTTGTGGAGTCTCTCGAAATCGCTTTTCCAGATTCGTCAAACGCAAATAGTGCTCCTCCTGGGGCAGTAATACACTTGACTGCACCGGTGCTAGTTGTCGATGTGCACCAGAGTATGTTTGTGTTTATTAGCATTTGCGTCTGTGCGCTAATACAATATGTGCACAGACACAAACACACATAAACACAGGGCTCAAACTCTGCACCAACATCATGGCACATTACAAACCGATCTTCTGTAATGCGATTGGGCGCATACTCTGGTGCACATCGACAACTAGCGCAGACGCAGTCATGTGTCATACTGCATCTGGTTGTCATGTTCTAAGCGGAGTCCTAATTATGGTTATATACATGCATTTACACCTGGACAGCACCAGTCCCCTGATATGAAATGGGAGAAAAGCTCAGGTCACAAAGGCAGGACTTGTTAATGAAACCAGGGTTAGGAAGTATTTTGACTAATTCACTTTAACATAAGATACAGGATCATGTTGTTCAAATGTCTACATGCAGCACAAAGGGCACCGACTAGGCTGTCTCTAATAGGGGCATCTAAACAGGTGAAGTCTGTAGATATGCTGCTATAAAAGCTGCTTGTCTCATTTGGTGTGGCAGTGTGGCCATGCACATGGCTGCTTTATGAACAGGCTTCTTACCAGTTTGTTAAGGATGCCATGCAGAGCAGTCCTGGAGTAGATCTTTATATTACTGCGCTAAGCTGTGAAGGAGACCACACTGAGTTATATGAGATTAGAACAACCCACCATCATGTCCAAGTCACCTTCAGGTTTCAGGCCTCAGGCCTTTCTGGTTCACCGCTTAGTTAGAGCCTACAACACGAAGTGCAGGTAGTGTACACCTTTACTCAATTGGCGTATTAATAGTGGTCTACCTATTAATGGTGGTCTGCTTGTTTGTATTTGATATTAGAAATTAAAAAAAACAATTATTAACTACGTTTTGTGACCCCTTGAAGGACCCTTTATCACACACTTGTATCCAAACCCAGAATGGCTCTCCTATTGGTTGGTACACACCGCTGTCGCGGGAAGGAAAAAATTCCTTTTGTTAATTAACCCTCCCACACCCTATTGGTGTCATGCTTCATCATTGGGTTCACCCAGACTCCTAAGGGTCTGGGTGGGCTCGACCGTCTTTCAGGGAGCTCTTAGAAGATAAAGAAAGAACAAAAGCAGACGCCAATGCTGCATGTAACTTACCTAGACTTTGAATAGTGAACTGAGTGAAACAGTGACACTAACAACCACTTGTTCCGTTGGATTTAATCTTAAGATTAAATCCAACGGAACAAGTGGTTGTTAGTGTCACTGTTTCACTCAGTTCACTATTCAAAGTCTAGGTAAGTTACATGCAGCATTGGCGTCTGCTTTTGTTCTTTCATTATAATTGGTTTGGCCTTGCTGCCATTCGAGCCAGAACCCTTAACAGGTTTTCTACTTAGAAGATAAGGGCATGGGGGGTTTTAAAGAATTAAAATCCTATTGCTTCCCCAGGTATCCCTGTATTCGCGGGGATGCAATGGATATTCAAATTGTTTTAAAAAGAGGTCTCTTCGGAGTTGATGGTCCTAAGACCCTAAAGGTTAGCCAACATGTTTCAGCCCACTTGAAATTGCCAAAAATGGTCAGGGGCTTTCGTCAGGGCTCAAAAAGAGTGTTCCCTCCCTGGTTATTAAGAATTAGGACGTTGACCCATAATTCAAATATTTGAAGGTACAGATAGCTGTTCCCTTCCCGAACACCAAAAATATCGATGAAAATCACAATTGAAGGACCCACCTGCTTTTAAGATGGAACATTCAAATCAATGCAGCATTTCCCACACATTGCAGGCACTACGGTGGCACATCAGATGCCAACAGTCGACCTAACATGATGGAGGCTGTGCGCGGGAAATGCTGCTGTCTGAACAGCTGAGGGGGAGAGCAAGATTTGTAAAGGAAGTCGCGCCTTCATCCTTGATCATAGATGTATTGCTACTTACAAGATTGTCATACCTGCACGCTCAGGCATATTATCCCAGGAAGTGAACCAGGTTTACTTTAAAAAAAAAACCGCCAATTTTTAAAGTTTAGCCTAGAAAGACACTTACTCCAGCTTTGCTCCTTCCAGGGTCGACACCTAATGGGATCCCAAACGTAGAGAGAACGTGTACAAACAGAAGCAGACATGATGGTGATGTACAAGTAACTCTTTGCTTTAATTCCCACTAGGGGCTAGCACAACACTGGATAATGTTAATGTATGTGTGACTCCAACAAAATTAATGTGCAAAGCCAGTCCCCTACACAGGCACATATTTGGGCAAGATGTCATGCATTGCAAATCAATTATCCATCTTTCTCGATGCAATGGCCATCTTCTTCTAATAAGGGTTGTCACGCACATGTTCAAAAATCTTCTTCAAGCCCAGCCAGGTTTCCTCAGCCGTTGGGATGATTTGTGAGGCGGGCAGCACGAATCCATAGCGCCCGGTGTCCCTCAGCTCGAAGGCGAAGGAGTACTTGATGCCGTAATCGTAGGACCAGTCGATGCTGCCTCCGCTGGCTTGATCTGAGGAAGAAGAAGAGAGCATCAGGGCTCAGAACTGTCATATGGACTTAGCCCAACCTGGGCGCCTAATAAGGCGTAAGCTCCATCAACCATCAACGTGTCACGGGAAGAAGCTCTGGCAAAAACATGCGCACAGCCATTCTCAGAATGAAAACAAAGCAACACAGAAGCCATTTACTTGAAGGAGACATTTTAGCTGGTGATTGAACAAGGATCAGTTACAGCTTCTAAATGAAAGAGGCTGTTTGAAGAACTATTTCAACTGGAATAAGACAAACATCACCTAGAAATGCAGCTTTGTGGATTAAGAGAAATCTGTGTGTCATTAGTTACACCGGATTTTGTAACCTATAGATTTGCAAGGGTTCTCTCCCATGACTAACGTGCTTGACAGTGTGAAACGTTATCTCTCTTTGACGAAAGTCAAATCAGTCATATGTTTCTCAAGGTCAAAAATGCCAAACGAATGTCTTTCTTTGTGGATATTTGGAATAAGTGGTAAACTGGCCTAGCTGCCATTACAAGAGCGCGCAGGGAGTTGATGATGACCAATGATGCTCACTGACAGACTCAGGGTGATATTAGGAAACATAGACGATCCTTTGCATGGCACATATTCGCCCCATGCAACGTCAAGGGATTAGCACGTAAAGAAAGATGAAGCTACACATCAGGGAGTGAGATCTGCCACTCCACTCAATCAAGTCCAACGCAGACAGGCCTCTGTCGTGGAGAGTCCTTGCCCAACAGGACTAACAACACTTTCTTGTCAACTGAGTCAAAGGTCAAATTAAAATGTATTTGTATTTCTACCTCACCTCATCAAACAACCTCTGGTAATTCATACCAAATAACTACTCCCTCTGCTCATTCCTGCTTGCTCGCAAATAGTGAAAATGCTAATTTTTTGGTTGTCAGGCTGCATGAACTTCAAAATTCTTTAAACACAGAAAGACGAACGTACAAGTATGTACATTGCATCCATGGATATAAGGCTGGATCCAATCCAATGCGCACCTATTTTTGAAAGTTTTCATGTAGAGTGCTTTGCATGTTCAGGGTGGACGCAATCGAGGGCGGTGACTACACGAGGCACCAGACAAGACTACACAAATTCTGAAGCATACATCGAACATGCAACCAATACACTCAGGTTTTTTAAAACTCTGTAAAGGTGCAAGCTACTTTCTCTTGCATATTTAGTCATATGCAGAGAAAGTGACATTTTATTTCCAATCAACCTATCACCTAAAATACTGAAAAGTGCATCTTCAATCCTGTTACCTGAACAGCAGCCCAAATGCACATAGTCAAGTCAGCTAAAGCAGTCCATGCATTTCTGAAGGGGGTCACTGGCTTAGCCTTTAGTTAACCTAACTTTCAAAGTCAGGAGTGGAACGTACCTGGATTCCAATGTGTGCTGCCTTACGAAGTATCCGCTTCCACCTAGGAGTCCACATGTCCTTGACTGTGGTCCCAAAGGAAAGGCGCTCTCTCCTGCAATCCTGATTAACACCTTTCCATGTCCATTGAAACATCAGATGTGTCACTTTGGCCTACTCTTTTCATTGTCCCTAAACCTCTTTTCTATCTGTGTATTTATGGCTGTGATATATGCAAACTGATCCTTGAGTGAGTAGAAGGTGCCAGTGTTTTACAACCAAAATAAAGAATGGTGGTGAATGCAGGGGAGTACAGTTGTCACCAAGGCAGAGGACTACAGCTGTCACCAGATGTGGATCTCATGTTCTAGGTGTGGAGAAGTACAACTGTAGTCAGATTTGTCTCTCAAGATATGGACTCCAAGGCAGAGAATTGTAATTGTCGCCAGATATGGCTCTCAAGATATGGACTCCAACGCAGAGAATTGTAATTGTCGCCAGATATGGTTCTCATATTATGGACGCGAAGGAGTAGAGTTGTTGCCAGATGTGTCACTTATGTTATGGGCATCAAGCAGCAAAGCAACGAAGAGAACTTTGGGGGTGGCCATTGGTGTGGCCAATAGACAACAAAAGAAAGACATTAAACCCTCAGGGTGAGTGTGGTATCTAGTCCAGATTAACATGGCCCATACAAAATTTTAAAAAACTATTTTATTGCCTAAGTTCACAAAATATTGCAAGTGTTATGTACCAAGTATTTGTAGGCTACTGCCCTTCCAGATGCCTTGGATGTGACGACTGGACCTGCGTGGCCACAAATCCTAACATTCTGTGCAATCCTTCTTCTTCCATTATTGGCCGAACGGAAGGCTCAACGCCTATGACACCTTAGACATCTACGACATCTATGAAGAGCTGAATAAATATGATATTTGGTAGCACAGACAGATGTTACCTCTCGAGCAGAGGATCACTCTTACGGATTATAGCCTATTTCGCCACACGGAGCAAAGTTTTTCGAAAGGTATTTATAAACCAAATTCTCAATAAATTCCTCTATTTTTGCAAAAACAAGGCCTTTTTACTTGAAAAATTATTCATCCCACTTATTGACAGTTGGTTTTTCAGTGGACTTAGAGGGAAGCTGCTTTATTTATTATTATTTTTTTTTACACATCAACAGATTTTTTGGGGGTCTGGCCTGACAGTGCAACTCTCTGCAAGAAGTATTGTTACCAGTTTTTTAAAGTGTATGTAGAGTAATCTTTGGCTCCCACCAGAAGACTATTACTCTGTCACCTCATGCTGTTTGGTGTATCATTCCACCCACTAGGAAATGCCTCTAATGGAATGCGTGAGAGCCTTTTTTACAACTGAAAAGTACACTCATTCATCACACTGTCATGTTCAGTATTTTGGGCATGATTTAAAGTTGGCAGTAGGGTCTTCCCCCACCAGAGCAAAGGAGTAAATTACTCTGTTGCCCTTGTGGAGGTCCCGACAACCAATTTTTGAAAAGTCGGTTAGGTCGGCGGACATTTCAAGCCTTGACAGGAACCGCCATCAGGGCGGTTCTTTCCAGTGCATTGTAACGTTGCCGTACAGCTCAGTCAAACTTGACAGAACCATACGGCAAGTAACAATTTATTTTTTATTTTAAAAAAGAAAACCCCCAAAGCGGGATTTTGTTTTTAAAAATAAAAGAAACAATGCCTCCTTCATCATGGAAGTTATCTCCCATGGCGAAGGAAGAAATTTTACAGGTTCACTGCCCTTCGCCACCAGGGTTTTCCTGGTAGTGACAGGCAGTGAAAACTGATCTGTATGTCCGTCCATCTAAATTAGGTGGGTAGACATAAAGGTCAACCTCTGATGGCCCTTATTAGGCTGTCGGAGGGGTATAACCACGGCGTAGACTGAGTAGGCTCCAATGTCGTTACATCAGGCTGACCATTATGGTGGCAGAAAGGGTACTCCGTCGCCATTGCGAGGAGTACCCTTTCTGCCAACAGATAAATCGCCCCCTTTATTCTATATAGAATGCAATATTTTGCTAGGAAAATGGTTACCCAACACAGGCATGCTATATCACATTGCTTTCTACTGATGCACACTCAACAGGACATCAACATTTACCATACAATTATCGTATTGCAAGGGGAGCGAGGTTGCTTCATGCAAAATCAAAGCAAATAAACAGACTACTGATGTAAAAGTAAATCACTCACAGATGGTCGAGCAGATGGTTCCCACTTTGTACCTGGTGCCGTGCAGGGAAGTAATGGCATTGGCAGCAGATTTTGCCACAGCATCCTACGAAAATAATAATTGTAACTTGTTGGCACTGGGCCTTGCCGTATTTGAGTGAGTTCAAAGCAAGTGGTAAACTCATGGCAGGGCTTTTAACTTGTGGCCTTCAGCTCACACAGAAATATCAGCAAAGAGCACAGTAACCCACTGAACTATCTACATCATTTTACCTGGATGAGCATGCCCTCGAATTATGAAGGAAATGCCAGCAGTCAAACCCTCTACTTACCAAGATCTACTCGGCAACAGCTCAAGAAGACGGCGGTATAGTGAATCCTCCTCAAAGCACCAAAGTGTACAATCCAGGAAATTGCACAAAGCAGGCATGGATGTGTTGCGGGGACATTATCAGCAAAATAAACACACTGGTGTGCTGCACCATTGAATTTGCCCCAGCGCCCGATCTATTGTTCCAGTCTAAGTGATAAACCAAGAGCAGAGTTTTGTGTTCGGGATGCAGTCTCGAGATAGAGTCTTGAAGTGTAGCCAGAAGGCTTAGAGACCATGGCACATGGTTGTGACTCCTGTTCTTGATAGAACCGCAATCACAAATTGTAAGTGAGGCTGTGGGCAAGCATGCAAGAGTGACGTCATTGGTCTTCTCTCGGACCAGACTATTTGGCATGGGCAGAATGGACCAATTGTGATGTGGCGAACACAGACCACTTTCTCATTGGGAAGTGCTGACCAGATTGGGTTCGGTACCAATAGAGCATCCTATGACAAACCTACTCCTCACAAGCTTAGGGTGTAAAATAAATTATTCTACATAAAGACTCTGGAATATCTTCACTTCAGAGTGAGTAAAAAAAAAATCAATAATGCTTCTTGACACTCTTAATTGTCTCTTAAAATGCCTTTTTCTGGATGAGTCACACATCAATAATTATAATGTTAGCCTTAACTAGCCAGAAAATAACTTTAACAAAGACAATTTCAGAAAAAAAAGTCTTTTGTCTAGTACAAAATAGCAAAATAGATCAAATCCTGGCACATGTTTCGCTGTTGTCGAAGCTCATCAAATAGCAGTACCTTATTCCAGACATGGGCCAGGCACCCACTCCAGATAAACCAGCTGCTCATGGGCTTACAGTGTGCATAGCAAACTCACTATGCAGCCCAGTACATCTCATTATCTTGTTAGTCGTGTCTTCATTATCTACAGGGCACAATATGTTTCAACGACTTTGTGTTATTCACAAATCTTTTTTGATATATTCACATTAGAAGTTGTGCTCGCACAAACTCTTCGATAAATCTCCTTCTGTGTTGTCTCTGTAAACTTTGTAACAAATGGAAAAAGGCACAACTACTGGATTTGTAAATAAACACAAATGTGTATCATATTTATTGTTATGATAGAAAGGGGCACAGAAATGTTGGGTTCTTTCAATATGCTGCAGAAGGCTCTATTTAGAAATGTGTAGGTTTTGGAAAAGAAGAAACAAGTATTAATCTTTTTTAATGTGTGCAGTTTAATTGATGTACTTCGGGTGAGGACTGATGATGGTTGAGCGGAGTTTTTATACATGCTCATGGTAAGGATTTACCTATGCTCACTCATGTTATATGGTTCTTTCATACGAGTGCTGGATTGTTGGTGACGGTCACTGGTGACACTAGAGTTTAAGTTGTTGCACGAGTAACTGCTATCTGCTTGTTTTTCAGCATTTTTAAGTGGACCCTACTGCTGTGACGAGTGCACAACAATAGCCACCAAGTTGACTGTATGTCTAGTATTTATAATTTTTTTCACACAATAGTGGAGTGACATATATACCTCTGACATGACAAATGCCTTTTGAACTTTTTCAAGTCTTCCTTGGCAGAAACATGTTGACCACATATGATAGGGCGATTATAATAACCCCTATCCACTCATTTTTTAAGTCTATCCAATGGGGGCACCAGAGTAAAGGACAATTTTCACCCACCATGAGAAAGTTTTAGATTACACTTCTTTCACTACTCTTGCACTCTGCCCCTCACTCCTATACATTGACATTGCTCATTCTTATAACAAAACACCTCTGCTCCTCCCCTTGGGGAGTTGTAGCCCACACTGGGTTCCTGCCGGTAGCAGTTTGAGGAGGGAACCCAGTGATGAAGCATGTCACCTTCGGGTGAGTGAGGTTTCTCGTCCTAATAGCGCAGTGCTCCATTTAGCTGTATCCGTTCCTTCCTTTCACACCTACGTACATAGTGTGTGTTATAATGCAGATTTATTCAAACATATGTGCAGGTCCCCCGTTCTTTGAGATAAATGTTGACTTATAAATTGACAATGAGTAGGAGTAACATTTGGGTTCTATCCTTGGCTCCGGCTAAAAAGCACTGGGAAAGTCTTCATACCAAAGGAAAATCTGTACTTAACCAGACAGTAACTTGCTTTGCATCAGTTGAGATTACTTCTGGTATTGACTGAGTTTCTCTTTTATACAGTGCATGTGCTTTCTCTGTTGTTGCCTTTTCTTCTACAGTATTGGAAGAGATTGGAGTGAATGTTCACTGTCGCCATTTTAGATGAAAACTGCATTGTTGCCAATGTTCATATCTTTAATAAATGACCTGCAATTGAAATCTTCTTTGCTTTCTTCAGAGTAAAGTCTTTCTCACTGTAAAATCCAGAGGTTTCTTGCTACAGCTGACGATAAAGGACGTCTGTGGACTGCCTGCTGAGTGGCCGATGCCAAAAGTGCTTCTTTCGACCACCGCGGGAGGACTTTCCTCAAAATAGATTGCTGATCGGCCCATTATGTGATGGATGTCTGGTGGACCCGTCAGCCTTTTCTTTTTCATAGACAAAAGCAATGCCCCTAAGGCGCTGGGACCTCTCTCCCAATGCACGGATGGAATTTGAACATTCCCATCAGCATAAAAAACACCGATGGAAATGACATCCGAAATGACCACCATGAATGTGGTGACCCCCCCCCGTAAAGTCAGTCTTAATGGCAGTTAAGAGGAATGGTGGTGTTTCCAAAAGAACAACCAGCTGGACCACCGGCTTCAAAATGCGGGTCTTTGGGGGGTAACAAAGGCTACAGCCTGTCCCCCCCACCCCCCAGGTGACTTTGAGTAATTAGTTCAGGTGATACGGCAATCGGAGTAATGGATAAGTTACAAGGGAGTTGGAGGCGGGCGCAGTGATAAGTATATATTAGATTTTGCTGTGGATTAGGGGCAGTCTTGTTGAGGTAGCTAATAAGAAAGGGGGCAGTAGGGCAATGCATTGTTAGGCCCACCAACCCACCCTAGATAATTTTCTATATTTTTCTTTGATATAATCTTCGTGATAGTAACACTTTCCGCCATGCTAGAACAGGCTGTAGCAATTGAGAGACGCTTTTTAGGGGGATGGAGAGTCAGGTGCAGGCGTATCTACCCTTCGGGGGAAGAATGGACTGAGAGGGGACGAAGAGAAGTTTGTTGGAGAAAAATGTCCGGATCTGAAGTTCTTTTTTAGTCTATTTTGAGCCCAAACCAAAAACAGGAGATCCTTAAACGTCCATTTTGATAACTAGATTAATAAAGTTATTAAAAAATAATGGTGTAGAATGAGTACAGCAGTGAGACGGTGGCATCTAGTCCGCATCTACCAGCTGTTAATATTGCTCAGCAGCAGAAAAGAAAGATGGCCACTACTCAGGGCGCTTTAATTCCATGTATTTTTTAAGAAAGAGTTCTAAACATCCAGACACCTAAACTTGAGTTAAAAAACGACAATATATTTCTAGAAGACGAATCAATAACACCTTCAAAATTAACAGGGGAAAAACCAGATGAAAGTCTAATATTCTGAACACAATAGTCGAGATTCACATAGTGGGAAGGCTGCAGCATACACTGGCCACCAGACAAGTCAAGGGCCTACTCGTGGGAGACTTGGGGCACAATGTAGCCCTGGTCCGTGATACGACATGCCTCCCAGAGGCTGGCCTTGGGACACCAGCATGAAAACCTACAAAAGTGTCTTCTTCTACAACTGTAACCAGTCTATCGCTTTAAACTCCAGTGATGCAGCTGTCTGAAAGGAAATAGAAAACTGGGGTCTGAATGACTGGGGAGGTCGAGGGGTTTCAGAATAAAGACCCTCTGGCGAGTTCTCAATACATAACCCTCTGTAAAGCCAACCAAACAGAGAATAACAAACAGGTCTAACAGTACAGGAAACACCAGTAGCCGGATTGGGGGTCACTCACCAGCTCGGACTTGTCTGCTGGGTTGGTGCATTTGTATCCAAAGGGGTACATGAGGAGCTGGGAGTAGCTGTGGATGGTGAGGAACGCCTTGAAGTTTCCGTGACTCCTTATGAAGTTTGCTACAGACCTCACCTCGACTTCAGACTCAGCACTGGGCCCGTGGTATGTGTCCGAGCAAGGCTCCGCGCTGGTGCCGGACCCTGTTGGCAAGGAAAGAGGTGATATTACCATACAGGGGACCTTAAGAGGTAGGGAAAGGAGGAGGGTCTATGTAAAGAAAGAAGGAAAGAAAGAAGTATAAAAAGACTGAAGTAGGAGGAGCATGAGAGAGGAAGGAAGGAGGAATGAAGGAGGAACGATGGAAGCGAGGGAAACAGAGAGGAAGAGAAGATGGATGAGTAAGAGAGAAAGAAAAGAAGATGGAAGGAAGAAGGAACGGCAGAGGAAGGGAAGAAGAAAAGGAGGGGCTGAGGGAGGGAACCAATGATTAAGGAAGAAAGGAAATGAGGGATGCATGGAGGGACCGAGGTTTAGCGGACGGAAGAAACAAAGGGAAGAAGTGAGGAAAGATGAAAGCGAGCAAGAAATGAAGGTACGAAGGAAGTAAGGATGGGTTGAAGGAAAGAATGGCAGAGCGAGAGAGAGAAAAAGGAGCGGCGATAGGAAGGAAGAAATGAAGAGAGGAAGGGAGAGAGCAATGCAATGAGGAAGAGAAAGTGGAAGGAAGGAAGTAATGACAGTAAGCCATTAAGGAAAGTAAGGCAGGAGATATGAGTAGGATTGTGGTAGGAAGAAAGGAAGGTAGTTAAGAGAAAAAGGGGAAGAAAGGAAGTGAGGTTAGTATCGCAGGATGGAGGCAGAGGGAGGATGGAAGAGATGTAGGAGAGGAAGGAAGCAAGGAAAATGGAGGAAAGGTGGTGAAGAGGCATCGGGGAACTAAAGAAGGTAAAGGGGAGTAAGAAAGGAAGCAGTGATGTGGGCGACGGATGAAGAAGGAGGGAAGAAGGAAAGAACGACAGGAAGGATGGGGCGGGGCTCAGGAATACAGGAAGTAAGGTTGGACGATCAATGCATTTGCGCAGTTAATGAGGTCCAAGTAATTGTTTGTTTATGGGGTGATGCCCCAAAGTAACACTATATGTAAAACTACCACATCAAAAAAGACGGCACCAGCTTCTACCTCCGAATCCGGCATCCCAGTTCCGGTTGGGGTCTGCGCCGACGCAGAGACTGCCGGACTTCTTGGAGCGGGTCTTGCGCCACATGCGGTTCTGAAAGACACAAAAGAGAGGCGATGACCCAGGGAGAAGACAGGTTTCAGATGACAAGTCACTGACACATTCCTTTCCTGCAGAAAAAGCAGCCGTTCGTCACTGAGCGGGGCACAGATTCTCGGCCGACCACCGGTGGTCCATATTTCAAACTCGTCTTTCAGTCCCACACAACCTGCACGAGCGCGCGGACACAGGAAACGCGCGTGCACTGACATGGGCATGCTAATGAGTGTCTTTCGGGATCCCTTGGCTACGGCAGGGAGTCTCGAAAACACACTTTCCCCAGGTATTCGAAGCCTGTTATTAGAACATTGAAGTCTGGTCCATTAAGCTGCAGCAAAACGTTTCAAGCATAACACCATTGAATGTTTCCCTGATTCCCTTTTTGTTGATCAGTTTTACAATGGTCGTATGGGAGGCTCAAAAACGATCTCATTTTTTTCACGCACAACATACCCTCTTGGTCTACCAGCTTTTACAATTCCCTTAACGTCACCTCCTCCTCCTCTATCCCTCATGGGAAACAGCTAAAAATGTCCCCCTCTGCGGGTTTTAACGGCTCCCTCACTATCTCACTCTATAACAACGGTACTGTTATGATCCAAGCCAAAGACACCTGTCTCTCTCTCTTTGACCGCCTCTTCCCTTCCCTACTCCCCTCCCCTGCGATCGGACTATCCCTTGACTCTCCATCTAGCTCCACCAATTATTCCCTTTCTCCTCCCTTGACCCCCCCACTCTCCAATAGGCTGCACCCTTGGGAGGCTCAGGTTGACCCTCTTCTCTCCCCTCTGCCCTCCCCTCCTATTCTTCCCCCCTCACAGTATGCCCCCCCTCTTCACTTCTGCCTTACCTCTAGCTAACACGCTCCTCGTCCATTCTGCACCGTCCCGGCACTCCATTCGCATCTCCTCCCCCCTATCCCTACCGGTCATCCCCTTCCCTAGACCACCTCCCCTCCAGCCTTCTCCCCTAGTTAACTTTCCTTACGTTCCCCTTATTCCCTCCTCCTCTTTGCTTTTCCTCCCCATCCTCCCCTCACCATGTACCCCGATTTCCCCACAAATACATTCCATCTCTCTCCTTCCCCACACTCCTCCAGCATTGCTGTGCTACCCTCTTCCCCCCCCCCTGGTAACCCTTTACCTCCCTCGGGCCTAGCAGAACCACTTCCTTTCTTCAACTTCCCTATCTCCCAATCACCCCCACTCTGCCTGATACCTGCTCCCTCACAGCCACCTCACTTAGCTGCCAGGTCCTCTCCAACCCCCTCCCCTCTCTTCCTCCCAAACCTCCTTTATCCCTATGACCCCACACACTCCTCCCCTCTCCTTCCGCCCCACCGCCTCACTCCTCTCCTATCGCCCCCTAATTTTGTCCTTAACTCCTATCCTTCTTGCAACGCCAACAATGACAACTCTCCTCCCACCCCCGGTGCACCTACTCCTGTTCCCATCCAAAACCTCTCCCCACCTCTGAAGCCTATTCCCCTACTCCCCTCCCGTTCCCCCACCTCTCCCTGCCTGCCACCGCCAAGTGCACCCCCTCCCGTTTCCATTGAGTCACCCAACATGCCGTGCTCTGCCTTCCTCTCTCTGGAAAATAAGCTAGGCTCTCTAATCACCTCCATCTCCCAACTTGAAGCTACCATTTCACTTTTAAGCTCCAAGATCTCGACTTTTCCATACACCTCAATTCCTTTGGAAAACACTCACCCTCCCACGAGATGCACCTCGCCCCCACAACCCATAATAGCTAAGCATAGCCTGGCGTCTGCAAATTCACACAAGCATTTGAACGCCTCCCTTCCTCCACTTTCACTTCCCAATAACCCTGCTATCTACAATATTCCGACCATCTCCTCTGTCAGAAACACTCATCCACCTAAACCCTCCCGAGCGCCCTCATATAAGTTCAATATCCCCATCTCCCCTCATAGCCCAAGTGCTCCCGTCACCAAAACAGTCTCGACAGAGCTGCGCTGTATGCTCCACAACTGCAGATCTGCAATAAAACACAAACTTGAAATCTCCGATACCATCAACTTGCACAATATTGACATGCTCTTCCTCACAGAGACCTGGTTCAATGATACCTCTCATTCTATGTTTGATCTCCTTGTACCAACAGGCTATTCTATACTTAGAAATGACAGACTTGACAAAGTTGGGGGAGGTGTTGCAGTCATCTTTAGAAACTCCCTTCAACTTAAGGCCCTTCCTAACAGCTCCTTCCACACTTTTGAATGCCTATCTCTTGAGCTTCAATTGCACCACCGCTCACCTCTCAGATTCCATGTTACCTACCACCCGCCTGGTAGCAGCCCTTCGTTTATGGAGGAACTCACGGACTGCATCAGTGACCAATACTCTCAAAGTGACAATCAGATCTTCGTGGGTGACTTCAATGTCCACTGGGGCTCGCCTCAAGACACCTATGCGAATGCGCTGGCCACCTTCCTCTCTGCAAATGATCTTATCCAACACTGCACTGAAACAACACACTCTAAGGGTTCAACCCTGGACCTTGTTATCTCTAAAGCAGGCTTGCTGACCATCGCTTCCCCTATTCATGTAGACTGGTCTGACCACCTCCTCATCCCATTCTCTCTTCACCTATCACACTCTATAACTCTTGGCCAGCCTAAGAGGGCTACTTCCTGGTTCCGTGACACTAAAAATATTGACATCAGTACCCTCTGTGAGTCTGCCTTGCTATCACTTCCAAGGCTTGACCCGGACCTAGATGTTAACGAACTCACCTCCCAATGCCTTACAGTCCTTGCAGTCGAAATCAATAATGTCGCTCCTCTCCAAAGCAAAAAGAAAAGACCCACTCCCTCAGCACCTTGGTTCAACAAATCCCTCTATGAAGAAAGGAAGTACCTAAGAGTCCTTGAGAAACAATGGAGACAAGCGCCCTCCACCGAAAACTTGGCCACGCTGCGTTCAGCAAGATCCAAGCACCACAAGCACATTTTCCTTGGAAAAGTGTCGCACTTCAAATCCCTCCTTGACTCAGCCAAAAATAGACCCAAAAAACTATTCGACCTCCTCAAGAACCCTAACAGCTCTCCCCCAACCTCCAAATTGGAGGACTCCACAAAGAAAGCTGCGGATTTCGCTATATTCTTTGACAAAAAGGTGAAATCACTAGTAGATCAGGTCATTCATCCTACCCCTACAGCGGAGCGCAAATCCTTAACCATTTTGCAAAACTTTGACCCCATCGATGATGACGCCCTCCTTAAATGCATCCTCGATACAAAGCCCTCTAACCACTCTCTTGACCCCATCCCTAGTGCCATTGCCATGGATTTCTATACCCATTCTCTTTCCTATTGGACCACTCTGGTCAACCTCTCCCTCAGTCAAGGCTCCCTTCCTGATTCCTTCAAAAATGGACAGGTCACCCCTCTGCTTAAAAAACCCACCGCTGATGCGAACGACCTCAACAACTACCGTCCCATCACTAACCTACCCTTTCTTGCGAAAATCACAGAAAAATGTGTAGCGAAACAACTCTCTCGCCATATCAAGGACAATGATCTTCTTGACATTTTCCAGTCCGGCTTCATTCAAAACTGCAGCACTGAAACAACCCTGCTGCTAGTGGTTGATGACGTGCTGCGGATACTCGATTCAGGGGAGTCTTGTCTTCTAATTCTTCTTGACCTTTCTGCAGCCTTTGACACAGTCAATCACAACACTCTCCTTAACACTCTTCAACAGAGAATGGGCATAGAGGGCACTGTGCTCAAATGGTTTACCTCCTTCCTCTCTGATAGATCCCAAATGATCAAAATAGCAAACAGCCTTTCATCTCCTTTAGCGGTCAGCCAAGGTGTCCCTCAAGGCTCTATACTTGCACCCACACTATTCAATCTCTATTTAGAACCTTTGGGAAATCTCCTGAGTAAATCCGGGATCCATTATCATCTATATGCGGACGACACTCAAATCTATCTTAAGGTGGCCTCCACTCACGATCTCTCCTTCCTAAGCTCTACTCTCGACTCCATTCAAAACTGGATGTTAACTCATCAACTGATCCTGAATCCCTCCAAAACTGAATTCCTCCTCCTCTCCTCATCACTTTCTCCTCCCCCAGTGCAATCATGGATGGATCAGACTAATCTACTGAACAATAAACCCATCATTGTCGAGAGCGCAAAATCCCTTGGTGTCATACTCGACAAAAAACTCAATCTACACTCCCACATCGATTCCATTGCAAAGTCTGCTCGATACCAACTACGACTTCTTTGGGGGATTCGTCGCTTCTTCCCGGAGCACGACCTTAAAACCCTGGTCCAATCGCTGGTTCTCTCCAGATTGGACTACTGCAATTCTCTTCTTACTGGCCTCCCCAAAACCCACCTGTCCCCCCTAAAGTCCGTTCTCCATTCAGCAGCTCGTTTCATTTATGGGGCCAAAAGAAGCGACCACATCACACCCAGCCCCTCCGTTGGCTTCCCATAGAGGCAAGATCTATCTACAAGACTGCCTGTATCACCCACAAAGCCTTGCACTCCTCCTCCCCTCGCTACCTGGCGAATAAACTGAAACTCTCCGGAGGCTCCAGACCTTCACGTAATGCAGAAAATGTATTGCTTGAACCTCCCACTTTCAAGAAGGAAAGATCGATGGCCCAATCCTTTTCAGGCAATGCGGTGAGAATCTGGAACTCACTTCCGCCTCATCTCCGGACCACCACCTCTTCTCAGGCCTTCAAATCTGACCTCAAAGCTCTCCTCCATCAAAGACACTTCCAAATTTAATTTACGCCCTCTATTTTCTGAAGGAAGTCCTGCTGTTATAGGAAATTCTGTTCTCCATGCCTATAGAAGTGCCTTCCCAGTGTGTTTTTGTGTGTTGAGTGTCTGCCATTTAGTGCAGTAGTATACCTCTACTTGTACTTTGTACTCTTGTATAACATGCAGACGTCTCCTTTCCTTTGTAACGTATCGTTTGCTACCTCTTGTATTTTGTTTGCTTTTGATACTTGCACAACGGCCACCACTGCCTCATGTAACGTAACTTTTATTTTAGTGTTTTGAGTGTCTGCCATTTATTGACCTCTGTGTACTTTGTATGCTCTTGTAACCTGCACACGTCACTTTTTTCCTTTTGTAACGTATCGTTTGCTCCCTCTTGTATTTTGTTTGCTCCTGATACTTGCACAAATGCCACTATTGCCTCATGGAACGTAATGTTTGATTTTTTAACATGCTCACTTGTAATTTTTCTCCTTATGTATCATTACTGCTCCTATTGTGAAGCGCTCTGACACCTTCGGATAAAGTCTGCGCTATATAAAAACGCATTAAATAAAATAAAATAAATAAAATAAAATCTGTGCTACCAAGAATGGCGGGGCGCTGCAGCCATCAGAGTCTTTACAGTCAAACTGCAGTGCGGGTGAAAGGCACGGTAATGGGAGGCCCTGCTAAACAGAGCAGTCACGCGCCAGTATTTCCGTAGGCCTAAAAAAACACTAACACTGCACAAAATACGAAGACTAGTTGCTCGCCAATTAATTTTAAAAAATAGCATTTATTTTTCAAAGTTTAAAAATTGATCTCCTCACCATTCCAGTTCATTGAAATGCACAGTGCTATAGAATTTGGTCTACCCAAACAAAGTGTGGAAGCCATCTCCATTCCTCATGTTTCACTGGAGGAAAACGACAAAACTATCATGGCCAAGAGGCTTTTTTACCTGTGGACATGGCAAATATTGTAAATATGGATTTAAAGCTCTAACTGGTTTGAAATGACAGTCCCATTAAGAAATTTGTATTAAATCATTTGTTAACTATTTAATACCATTTGTGATTTATATAATAGTCTGTCCTTGCTCCAGACTTGTCGGTAGTGATCTATCAATTGAAGATTCAAATTACGGAACATTTCTGAGCGATTGAAAATAGAGACTACAAATATTCAGCTCCTGCGCATATACATTTTCATCACAATGTTGATGTAATTGGTATAAAACTCCTAGCACTTAAATATAAACCTTTGGACATTCACCTTGGTGACAGGGAAGAACTGGCTCTAAGACAAAATAAATACAAATCCAATATTGCTCTGAAAAGGATGCAACCAAAGGTGTTCAATAGAGATCAGAGCCTAGTGGTATTCCATTACACAGTTGCATACAGAAACTAGAAGATGGTGATAGTGGGGCTAAAATGTACCTTGATGCGCTCTTTGTACAACTTTTAGCGCTTTTTAAGCTTTTCGAACGTTTTAATTCATCATTTGATTTGAAATACAAAATTAGGACAGAGATTGATCGATGAAAGAGAAATGTTGTATATCGTTTGTTGATTGGTTGTAAATTAATTGATTTTTTTCAAAAGATCATCGGGGCCAAGGTCCCTGATTCTGGAGTTGAAAGCTTTGCTGGTGTCTGTGGCTTTGCTTGCCCATTTCCCTCCACTGAAGCCCTGAGGAAGAGAAACCCTCTCTATTGTTGTGGAGCAAATTCTGTGGCAATGTGCATTTCATTTAATTGGGAGGTTGTGGAGATGAATTCTGAAAAATAAGTGATATATGTTTTTTAATTAATATGTAAGAGAAATTATACGTAAGATGTTGTACAGTTAAAGCTTTGGCGAACTGAAATGCTGGTGTGTGACTATTAAAGCATCCAGCCCCCTAAATATTGGAGTACTTCCAAGCCTCTCGTCTGCTTGTCAGAGGGAAGGGCATGGGAATTCTGCTGCTCCCAAGATTCACAAACATACATACAGGAGAACTTCAGCAGTTGGAACTCTGGCAGTACTTACAGACTGATGAGTGTAGACGTAGCCGTCAGGATTGGTGACGATCAGAATGTAGACATCCATGTTGTCCAGTAGCGCAGTGACTGAAGCATCCCTTTTGTACTGAGAGGCGAGCTGCACAGGCAACAAGTGAACAAAAGCAGTGAGAATTGAGCAGCTAATTAATTCCATGCGCACAAACAGTGTAGTTTACACAGAAGTCTGTGATATACTATAAATAACCCTCCTCAACCGTTGCATCACTTTCTTCCCACCTCACAAGCACCACTTCGCCCCCACATCACGAGCTTGTTTGGTGATATCACCACTTTAACTCCCATCAGCACACTTCCACCACACAACCACTCGCACCACCGCAGACTTCATCACCAGCCTCACTCCTCTACTACCAGCAGCACCACACTCCACCACCAGTCGCACATAACTCTACCGCCAGCACCACTGTACTCCATCACCAGCCTCACACCACTCTACCATCAGCACCACCACACTCCTTCACTAGCCTCACACCACTCAACCACCAGCACCACCACACTCCATCACCAGCCTCACACCACTCTACCACCAGCACCACCACACTCCATCATCAGCCTCACATCACTCTACCACCAGCACCACCACACTCCATCACCAGCCTCACACCACTCTACCAACAGCACCACCACACTCCATCACCAGCCTCGCATCACTCTACCACCAGCACCACCACACTCCATCACCAGCCTCACACCACTCTACCACCAGCACCACCACACTCCATCACCAGCCTCACACCACTCTACCACCAGCACCACCACACTCCATCATCAGCCTCACATCACTCTACCACCAGCACCATCACACTCCATCACCAGTCGCGCACCACTCTCTCACCAGCACCACCGCACTCCATCATTAGTTTCACACCACACTACAGCCAGCACCACTTCACTCCATCATCAGCCTCACATCAATCTACCACCAGCACCACCATACTCCATCACCAGCCTCACTCCTCTACCACCAGCACCACTACACTCCATCACCAGCCTCACATCACTCTACCACCAGCACCACCACACTCCATCACCAGCCTCAAACCCCTGTGCCACCAGCATCACCACACTCCATCATCAGCCTCACATCACTCTACTACCAGCACCACCACACTCCATCACCAGCCTCGCATCACTCTACCACCAGCACCACCACACTCCATCACCAGCCTCACACCACTCTACCACCAGCACCACCACACTCCATCATCAGCCTCACATCACTCTACCACCAGCACCATCACACTCCATCACCAGTCGCACACCACTCTCTCACCAGCACGACCGCACTCCATCATCAGTTTCACACCACACTACCACCAGCACCACTTCACTCCATCATCAGCCTCACATCACTCTACCACCAGCACCACTATACTTCATCACCAGCCTCACTCCTCTACCACCAGCACCACTACACTCCATCACCAGCCTCACATCACTCTACCACCAGCACCACCACACTCCATCACCAGCCTCACACCACTCTACCACCAGCACCACCGCACTCATCAGTCTAACACCACTCTACCACCAGCACCACCACACTCCATCACCAGCCTCACATCACTCTACCACCAGCACCACCACACTCCATCATCAGCCTCACATCACTCTACTACCAGCACCACCACACTCCATCATCAGCCTCACATCACTCTACCACCAGCACCACCACACTCCATCACCAGCCTCACACCACTCTACCAACAGCACCACCACACTCCATCATCAGCCTCACATCACTCTACTACCAGCACCACCACACTCCATCATCAACCTCACATCACTCTACCACCAGCACCACCACACTCCATCATCAGCCTCACATCACTCTACCACCAGCACCACCACACTCCAGCACCAGCCTCACACCATTCTACCACCAGCACCACCACACTCCATCATCAGCCTCACATCACTCTACCACCAGCACCTCCACACTCCACCACCAGCCTCACACCACTCTACCAACAGCACCACCACACTCCATCACCAGTCGCACACCACTCTCTCACCAGCACCACCGCACTCCATCATCAGTTTCACACCACACTACCACCAGCACCACTTCACTCCATCATCAGCCTCACATCATTCTACCACCAGCACCACTATACTCCATCACCAGCCTCACTCCTCTACCACCAGCACCACTACACTCCGTCACCAGCCTCACATCACTCTACCACCAGCACCACCACACTCCATCACCAGCCTCAAACCACTCTGCCACCAGCATCACCGCACTCCATCAGCCTCACATCACTCTACTACCAGCACCACCACACTCCATCACCAGCCTCGCATCACTCTACCACCAGCACCACCACACTCCATCACCAGCCTCACACCACTCTAACACCAGCACCACCACACTCTATCACCAGTCGCACACCACTCTCTCACCAGCACCACCGCACTCCATCATCAGTTTCACACCACGCTACCACCAGCACCACTTCACTCCATCATCAGCCTCACATCACTCTACCACCAGCACCACTACACTTCATCACCAGCCTCACTCCTCTACCACCAGCACCACTACACTCCATCACCAGCCTCACATCACTCTACCACCAGCACCACCACACTCCATCACCAGCCTCACACCACTCTATCACCAGCACCACCGCACTCCATCATCAGTCTAACACCACTCTACCACCAGCACCACCGCACACCATCACCAGTCTCACACCACTCTACCACCAGCACCACTGCATTCCATCACCAGCCTCACACCACTCTACCACCAGCACCACCACACTCCATTATCAGTCTCACACCACTCTACCACCAGCACCACTGCATTCCATCACCAGCCTCACACCACTCTACCACCAGCACCACCGCACTCCATTATCAGTCTCACACCACTCTACCACCAGCACCACTACACTCCATCACCAGCCTCACACCAATCTACCACCAGCACCACTACATTCCATCACCAGCCTCACACCACTCTACCACCAGCACCACCGCACTCCATCATCAATCTCACACCACTCTACCACCAGCACCACCACACTCCATCCCCAGCCTCACATCACTCTAACACCAGCACCACCACACTCTATCACCAGCCTCACACCACTCTACCACCAGCACCACCACACTCCATCCCCAGCCTCACATCACTCTACTACCAGCACCACCACACTCCATCATCAGCCTCACATCACTCTACCACCAGCACCACCAGCCTCACACCACTCTACAAACAGCACCACCACACTCCATCACCAGCCTCACATCACTCTACTCCCAGCACCACCGCACTCCATCACTAGCCTCACACCACTCCACCACCAGCACCACCACACTCCATCACCAGTCTCACACCACTATACCACCAGCACCATCACACTCCATCATCAGTTTCACAAAACTCTGTCTTCATTCTCTCTCCCATCTAAACAGAACTCCAGTACCAAATTCAAGCGACTCCACTAACACCTGCCTCACTCCACTACCTTTGCTCCTTCACCTGCCTGACTCCACCTCCACGGTCCTTTATCCCCATCTCGTCTTCACCCTACTCTATCAAAAACTTCTCTCTGTTCGATATTCAGAGGACTCTACTAAGTCACCATCTTCACTCCCCTGCATGTCTCGCTTCACTGCATCACCAGTTACACTCCTCCCCATGGACAGCTCCACTCCTCTCCTCCACCTTCTACCTCACTGCTCTCCACTGCCAGCGTCACTCCCCTCTACCATTCCATTCACATCTCCCATTTCCAAGTTTCACACCACAAGCATTGATTTTTCCACATCACCAGGTTCACCCCCCATATCACCAGCATCAAGTGGCACCACTGCATCACGTGACATTACCTGGTTGACGGTCCAGAGGGCTGTGGCCTGGGTGACCCATTCCCGGGAGTGGATGCCAGCATCTAGCCAGATGGCAGGGCGGTTGCTGCCCCCTGTGCTGAACTGGAAAACAGACATAGACAGTGTTACACTGCTAGTGAGGGGGAACCCCACGCGTATGGACTCGAAACACAACCTGTCACTTAGCAACAATTCTACCTATTCACTTCCAGCCGACCATATCTATAATTCACTTGACCCCAACAGCACATATTAGACATTCTTCTATGCACGAAATGGCACCAAAGTAACATAGTTTTCAGAGTATTGCAGCCTCACGTGAACTAACACCACACAACACCCTGCCCCGCATAGCATCACAGGCAGCATATAGTAGTCGAAGGTGGCAGGAGGAAACACAGGGACGTAGTGTGTGAGGTCGGTCGGCTGAGGTAGCAGAGGCCCCGCCTCCACCTGACTACGTTCTTTTTAGTTGCCAACTGCACTGACAGGCCATTTTCACCAGAGTTGTTTTCACTGACACAGCAAAAAGGAGGAGCATTGTGGTGAAAACGCATGCCAGGTTGACCCACTCGGGATACGTTTTGTATTCAGAAAAAAATCCTCCATGGTGGGGGAGGGCCTTCAGGACTGTGCAGGATCAGGGGAAATACCACACAGCACTGCTGAGTGGAGTCATTAACTCCTGGTGCTCCTCTACAGTGGTGGGTGATAGGAGGAGGACACACTCCTTACTAGGCCTCGCTTACATACGGCTTTTAGAGGACTCCGGTTCATCAAGAATTGAATGCCCTTAACCCTGGGCTTTCGTTTTGCAGCCCAGTGCATTCTGGGGATTGTTGTCCTGGTTCCCTTCAGTTGATCCAATTGCCCTAACACACCAGAACAAAGCCCAGGACTGGTGTATTGCATCCTTGGTGAGGTGCCATCACCTAATAAACCTATTCTGAGTCCACGCCCTATGTCTAAGACTGCGAATAGCGTCCATATGTGAAATGGTAGGGCTCTCCCTAACACAAAGTCAAGGGTCAACATCTGGTTTGACTACTGGGGCGGGCAGAGAGGGATCACAGCAGCAATTCTCACTCTGCAAGCTCTTACTGACGAAATGAAAGAAACACACAGGGGCGTAGCTTCGGGGGCAGGGAGAAGGGAGTAACCCCCCCAAAAATACATTCTTGGCTTGGTAGGTGGTTCTGGGGGTCCGGAGTCGGATCGTCTGTGTCGGTTATTCTCATTGTACACCAGGAATAAAATAATGAAAAAAGACATTGAAAACAGGAGAGAGAGAGAGAGAGAGAGAAAGAGAGAGAGAGAGAAAGAGAGAGAGAGAGAGAGAGAGAGATCCATTTTTTGGCTGAATTTCAAAATCTGTGAGCCAGATAGCCTGGAATCAACTTGGGCTTCCTTGCTTGTCCAAATTGTGTTATACTTGACAAACATCTTACTTCACAGAGCCGTCTTTTCTTTAGCATCACATATGAGCACAGTTCTAAATACTTGAGTTCAGGATCTGCGCTGTCCTAACACCTCTTATGTTTGATTTAATAGACTATAATGTTGTTCCATCTACAATAGGAATCTGTACCACCTTTAGGGTCTACATGACTACTGACTTGCCTCTTAGTTCAATAAAATTACTGTCATTGGGGATCGAGCCATTAATGTTTTGAAGTTCATGTTTAAAAATTATCCCTTTTAATAAATGTCTGTCTATGCAGTGAATAATAATAGGGTGAACAAAGGTGAAAGGCTTCTGCATGTTAAAAAAATACATGTTTTTAATTTTGAAGAGCAGTATCATCTTTTTACAATAATTGTTGGACGGCATACATGGAAAACGTTTCCATGGCTCGGCTCATATACGGGTTCATAGACCTAAGTCTTGACTTGACTGTAGCTCGGTATGCCATATTATTGCTGACATGCTCACCTCTATTTGTGACTCGGTCATTGTACATGGGACCTTCAGTCACTGGAAAAATTGATCTGTAAAAGGCAATGACTGAAAACATGTAGTCCTGCCTAGATGCACCAATTTGATAACCCTACCACCAATGGTACTCGTAGCAGAGACAAAGAAAAGTGCATGCAGTAAAAATACATTTAAAATAGGTGATCCCAGGGCAGGGTTGTCCAAGACTGTACACATGAGTTTCAATGGAAAACTACCAGCCCCGGTAGGACGGGCAGGGACATAGCTTCAGGAGGAGTGTGTGGGTTGTAACACCCCCCCCCCCATTACATTCTTGGGTTGGTAGTTAGGTCTGCTACGTCTGTGTGAGTTTTTTCTCACAATTCTCATTTTACTAAGCGATTTTAAACTTGTTCATTTTTTGGATAGGAAACCTACATTTATATAGTGACTGGTTTACCAAACAAAGTAGTAAATCTGCACCCATAGAAGTACTCCTTAAATGGGTGCAAAGTTACTTCTTTTTGGAATTTACAAACATTGGAAATAGTAGGCTGTGTCAATCCCTGGTTACCAGGTCTATTGCTGGCAATAAACACCCACAAGTGGTTGGGATGCATGCTTGCAAATAGTCTAACCTGTGGTAATAGCTCAGGATGGCATTCCAACCCATCATTTTTCGCCCACTGTGACACTCTAGACAGAGGCCCACCTAATGCAAATCAGTACTGACCCTGTTTCTCGCAGAAGCAATAGATCCCAAACCTTGGTCATCTCACCCCTCCATTCTGTAGCCCATAGCTTTTTTAGTTAGAAAATTCGAGGTACACCTCCCCTGAATCTCAATGACTAATCTACACTCCTGTAAATATGCAGTATTTCTTTTGTAATGAGAGAATTTAAAAAACTACACTTCACCCCTCAAATCTTGGAAAGGCTGTCCACTGTTACATCTCAGGACGATATTTAGTTTGCTCTCAAGTTTGACTAGTTTGCAATCTGGATTCCAGCATGGCAGGTGTATGGGGTTGGACAAGATTGATGCAAAACATCTGAGATATGCCCACTCACCTTTGGTGACCCTCAAGGATGATGCTTGTCATTTATGATGTCCAATGTACATCTGTACCCAATTAAACAGATGTTGTTACAACTAGTTCTACAGTTTCATAACTAAATTGGAGCTATACAGGTGGCAATGAAACTTACGAGTGATGTCAACTTTGACATCGGCAGGCTTCAGGTCATCTAGAATGATTTTCAGGCTTGCAAGGAATAAACTGCCTCAACCTCAAAGATACACAGATAAAGTTCCTACTCTGTGTTACATTCCCCAGCTTAGACCCCGTCTGTAATCAATTTCTTTTGAGTCCTATGAGGGATATGGAATCGCTATTATATCCAAAGTAAATACTTTTTGTTTTATTATTATTAGTGCTGTCATCAGCTCTTTAAAATATTACAAACTTTTTGGTAGAGTGGACCTATTTCGATATTCTACCCAGCTGTATATGGTTGCCCCTGCTTTTGTTGGAGCTAAGCATAATTACTGTTATATCTTGTGTTTATGCACGGTTAGGGATTGGTACATCGTCTTCACGTGGGCTGCAAAATGAATTACCACTACCTAAAGAAGGTTGCACATGACTCCTGTCTTGCATAAATTGTATTGGCTGTAAGTGAAAGTAGACATTACCACCTAGGTTCCCTCAGTAGGCCAGCGCCATTGGATAGATTCGATAGAAACTTAAAATGTATAGCCAAAGTCAGCCAAAGGACGGTAATGTCAAGAGTAGGACGTTTCCACAAGATAGGAAAGGTGTGGGAAAATTTTCCAGGGTCAATAATCCATTTAGAACATTAGTTTGGCTTTAGAAAACAGGTCCCTAAAGCTATATCCTTCTCCTTTTGACTGGTAGTATACAGATGTCCTTTTGGGTCAGATAAAGCTTTACATACGCTTTTGATTCTGAAACTTGATTTGGCGTGCCCTAAAGCCCCTTGATGTTAAATGGATGATTCCTACAGGAGAAGTGAGGATTGTTTGTCTGTGTGTGTTGGTTTTAAATTAGGAAGCAGGGGTAGGGGAAATGTGCCCCTTAGGGAGTATCTTTGCCTTTGGTCATAACATTTAGGGATTCGAACTGCATAGGAAGCCGAGGAACCTGCTATCCTGTAATTTGCCACTAGCTCTCCCTTGCATTCACCCCATCCCTTTTCCCATGAGAAGGAATTCTATTAATTTACTAACTGCTTCCTGATACCAAATGACTTTTAGAAGAAGATTTTGATCGACATCACCAACACTAACAAAATATTTTCTTTTTGAAAAGCTCAGTGATGGACCGACTCTGCTGTTGGCACACCCATCCAATCAGTACATAGAGAAGGCTCCGCTCTGGCCAGATCCTCTTCTGTATCTGAACTCCATGGTTTGTTTACATGAAGGAGCCTTGATCCCCAAACCTAAACTAACATAGCTAATCCAGGACCACATCCCTTAACCAAAAGAAGAGAAAACAGAAGTAGTGGAAAGACTGGCTTGGGTGATGAAAAAACAGTAACACAAAGTACTCGTGAAGGGGAGTACTGTTTCTTGCCTGCTCCAAATGGATCATTTGTACCCCAAACAAAAGCATTGGTATCTGCTCACATAGCAGAAGTGTGAAGCCTTAAGAGGGCGTGGACTCCATCACCTTCAAGGGATGACATGGAAGCTTTAGAGCAGGCTGTCTGTGGCTGACCTTCTTTGATCCTGGGCTTAGCTTCCCTGTACTTACAGGACAGGGGTTGAAACCAGCCTCTGAAGGGGGGGGGGGGCAAGAAAAAGCAGCTGAAACTCCATAAGTGGCAACAGTATGACCAAAGAATTGAGAAGTCTACTTCTTTACTTGAAAAATAAATTTTGGCCATAGATGGAGTGACTGGCATAACCAAGGCCTAGAGAGGAGAGTAGCAGAGTAAAGGGTGTTGCTATCAGCAGGGCACAGAAAGATGCATAGGGTATAGCTCATTCAATGAGGGACAGGATATCTGTGTTCTCACTCACAGACAAGGTATAAGCAAAGAATAGAATGATAGCGTACGCAGTGCATCAGCATATAGTATAAGCAATGAATAAGATGAGGTAGTGAGGCATATCACAAAGACATAAAATTCAAGACAGAAGACAGTAATTAATGAAAAAGATGGAGCGACATTAGACTAAATTTGGAACAAAGGTGCCAACAAATGATCTAAGGAGGTGTTATTATGCATAAAGCGTGTAGCGTTTCAGCAATATTCTCTGCCCCCGCTTCCGCCAAAGGAGCACCTACAACCCTTACATGGATTAGTTCCTAAAAACCACACCTTCTTGAAGAAACAGTAAACCAACCTTCACCACGTAGAGGGGACGGCCTTCATATGATGTTCCAATCTGCTGTGTAGTGATCAAACCAGAGTAAGCTGCTGTCAGCCCTTCAATGGCTTTGTAAATCTAGGTGTCAGAAAAAGACACAGAACGTTGCTTGCTTCACACGTTGTACATTTTAGTTGCATTCATATGCAGCATTGAAATCAAGGGGACAAAATTGAATCTATGGGAGGGGGCACCAATATTGGACATATACCACAAGATAATACACTATTTAGTTACTTAAAGGGAGGCATATCGTCATAGTTATTCATATTTCGATTTTAAATACATTTTTTGATTTCTTAGCAATATCTTAATCTATGTTTATCATTGCCAAAATGAACACGCAAAAAATACTGCTACATATTGGTCTTCTTGATAGTTTTCGTGTGGAGGTCCCATAAGTATGGGTAAGAGGAGACTAGGATTATCTTTTGTGAAATAATTTTGCTAGGATTTTTTAAAAAGTCGAAATAACTATCAAATTTAACTGAGGATCAGATTAATTCCTGAATTGATTTACACTGGTTTGTCCGTTGTTCAGAATATCACCCACAAATAAATCTGGTTTGTATGAGCTACTTATCAAAGCGGATCCCAACATTTGATTCACCATAGCCGTGTAGTGAGCTCGAAAGCAAAATGCTTGTGCAAACACAGCGAGCTATAGGTAGAGAAAGGTTGCAATTTTCCTTTGCTTGTACACACCAGAGGCCAGAATTTGGTTTCAAAGGAGGTCTAACATAATCTTCTAATTTGCATCAATTTCTTATAGGCTCAGTATAATCTATGTCCATCTAACACACAAATGTTGCTATTGCAGCCCTACAGTTTTTTCTCAAAGAACCAGTATTCAAGAGATATTCCATCCTCCCTGCCTGCCAGTCTTCCTGTGAATTGATCAGTGGGTCAACGCACTTACATTGTCCAAGGTGTGGTATGTCCCAAAGTTGAAGGTCCCTGAACGGCTTTCCAGTGTTTGTGTGAAACTCATCTCTTCCTTCTCTTCATCCAACAAAGTCTAAAAATAGAAAGAGTGACAGAGAGATCTGTTAGAAACCTCTCGTCCTGTTCCAGACCTGAAGGAAAATGGCCTTCTGCACATTTCATCACCTGCCTTGGAGAACATTCTAGCTCATTACTTTTGGGTCAGGAAACTAATTGGTATTTTTTTTACACAATTTAGGAAACTGGTGAACTTCATTTACACACACTCCGAGAATTATTTTTCAAAACTTTGCGTACTTCAAAAAAGCACAGCAAAACTTAAATCGAGCCCTAAGTATGGATGGTAGAGTCAATGACTAAATAAATGAGACACCTATATAATGTGACTGCAAAGTGAATCTCATTGACTCTCCTTTTCCAGAATGAAGGAAGTTGCTGGTGGGCATCAAAAAGAGTATTTAAAGATTATTTTCGTAAAGCGAGAGAGACGGCCCCAATAAAGATGAATGGATGAATGAGCCTGTGAGTGGCTTTAGGATGGACTGCACGGATAGACAGATGAATGGTCCAGTGTGCAGGTAAGTAGGAGAGTAAATAGATGTAAGGATTGGAGAGTGTGAGTTGTTGGGTTGGATGGCAGGAGGTATGAAGGTGGCTCTAGAGAATACCTGTTTCCTCTACAGGACTGGCTGCCTCTGAGGGTCACTGCTGGTTATCGCAGATGGACAAATGTCCTTATGCTTGGTCAGACCAGGGAGGATACCTCGAGAACAGTCCTCGGCTCACATACCTGCAGGTCATCAATTATGATTTCATATTCGATGCCATGGTGTTCCAAGAAGGCTTTTACGTTTTGCACATGAGGGAAGGGCACCCGGATGTCCACCGGCGACTCCACGCTTCTTGGGGCTTTCCAGAAGTCAAGCTTCATGGGAGGAGGAATAGAGAAAGATCTTATGAAGGGCAGTCCAAACAAATACCAAGACTTTCAAACCAAACTCTCACCAGGTAATGTCTCATGTGAAGACAAACATCATTCCAGTGACAGGAGGCTCACAATTTAATTTTAAAATGGCTGGCAGCCTGCATGAGATACCAGTTACAAATGGCTTCTACTGATCCAGCTGGTGGGATATGGTTTGTGTATTCTATGAGTTGCAATGGAGAGATTTCTAGTTTATTTCGGGTGCCTGCAGCAAATGGGTATTGATTCAGTACAGGTCGATATTTCTATTATTTAATATTAGTTCACCTTTTTCACTAAACATACTTTGCTCGATGTCCAAAAACCCTACGTAGTTAAATTTGAAGCAGTAAAAACCTTCTGTAACTAGTAGACTGGTATTTTCGCCAGAGTAAAATCATTCAGAAAACATGTTCTATATGCTATTTCCCAACTTTTTTTTCATTCAGGTTTTCAGGTGGGGGTTAGTGTGATTAGCATGTTATTTTCTCAGTTCTATATATTTTTTTCGCGGTTTGGTGTGTTTCCATTTTTGGTATTAGTGAATTTGCTTGATTGACATTAGCGTTTGATAGGCGCTTGGCGGCATCCTCAGAAGTTTATAGAAGCAAATGAGATTATTGTATCTTCTCTTTCATTTTACTTTCAACCTTGGACGTGAAACAATGCATATCCCATTATTAAATGTAAGTAAGTGTCGCTGCATTTCGTAATTTAAGATTCTTTTCTGTAAAGTTAGTCCTTGAAAACGTATGTACTGAATCCTTTAGAGGAATCTCTTTTTAGGTCTTATGTTTAACACATGTGATGTATACATTAATCAGTGCTTAAGGATTGTTCTGTAATATTAAAAGATCAATTAACAATAAAATAAAAATAACCCTCACAGCGAGGTTTAATGTTTCTCCCACCAATTCTTCTTCTTAGGCAACTGTAGAAAAAAAGAAATTCTTCTGACTGTAAGCTTTGCAATCACCCTTTTCCCCACGCCCTAAACTTTATGCTACACCCCCTGCGCCCCTACACACGAATAGTCTCTTCTCAGCCCTAGGCAGTGGCGTAACGATAATTGAGGGGGCCCCCCTGCAAGGTACGTGGAGGGGCCCCCTCCGGACTCTATCAGGAGCTCCCCGGCCGAAGTGCAGTGCTGAGGGGGGCCCCTGGAGCTTGGGGCCCCCCCGCCCTGGGGGGGGGGGGGATGCGGGGGCCTGTGTTACACCCCTGGCCCGAGGGTGTTACAGTTGTGCTGTATGTGATCGCAATGTCCGACAGCGTTGTGTCCTTCCCATGTAGACATGTTTTGATTTAGGACCTGAGTTTCACATTGTCCCATTGCGTCTCCCATTACAGCTCTACTGGAATCCAAAAGCAGAGGTATCTCTGCTACTCCCACTATCTCCAGGGACAGTGGTGTCATCCGCTTCTCTGCTGCTATCGCCTTCTCAGCCAGTGCAATAGGTGTTAGGATCTCTAGGAGGCCCTTGTTCTTCCCTTACTCCACGCACAGCACAGTACTTGAGAAGCATCCATTCCTATCCACCTTGTGGAACGTCCTAGCCCTGCAGACCCCGGATGCCTACAAAGACTCACCCTCAGTACTTCGCCTGCATGCTGGAATAAGAAGGTACACTCTGGTCCCACACCTTAAGCCCAGCTCAGATATTGATAGGTACCTTCTACTTTACGCCTGCTCCAGCATCTATCAGAAACAATACTATCTAGCATATCATGCCTCACTAGTGTCCAGTGTGTTCAGTTAAGTACATTGTAGAGGATCCTGGCCTTCCCTTCACCCTTTACCTGTGGATTCCACTTGGTCGCGATCTCTGTCCACCCTTCCTCGGACTCATTTTATTATCAGGGCCCAAGTATTGTGCGAAGATCGTATAGCCTCAGGACACCGCTACCCTGAGTCCTGCATAGGTCCAGAACTATTTCTCCTGGTCCTGGGCATCTCTCGCCCATCATCTTAGCAACTGGTTTCAAGCCTGCCAGGTAGTCCTTCAGCAGCTGTGTCTACATAAGCCATGATTTTCACGGTAGTAGTCCCCTCTCAAACGTTTACAGATTTCTGAAGAATTTCTTAAGTAAGTCTCATTGTAATGAACTCTAATTCTAACATTAACCATATTCTTCCTAACATTAAATCTAGCCCCGACCTCAATGGTTAACCCTTAGCAACAGCCCTCAACCATAATCTAAACTCCTATTACCTTAAGTCAATATCTAACCCCAACCTTCAATTTAAATAACAGTTATTGGGGTTCTATAGTTACACTATATACAATATTATCTTTAGTTTACTATCAAACTCTAGCCCTAAAATCGAATCAGTCTGTGCTGCATACCTCTCTTTTCTATGATAGTGGTCCATTCCACTCACATATGTCCCCAAATATATATATATATATATATATAACCACCTCTGCTCCATAAACCACAATCAGACCATTGTCTTTTGTACTGTCCACAGTGTCACATCTTTTGTGCGCCCTTTTACTCAGTTTATTCTCTTCTTAGCGACTGTCAGCAGCTCCAGACCAGTGCCCTACTCTGCCCTGCAAATTCCATAAATGTGTAGTTTGGTACCAGACTGGTCGTATGGATACAGGGATGCGCTGTTATTGCCAAGGAAAGGCGTGGTACATACCCGGAGTGATGTCAGAGATTCTAAGGACAGCAATTGCTGGATCTGCTCGTCGTTGCTGGCTCGGATCCTCAGGACTTGGTCACTGACAACACACAAAAGAGATGTTGACACAACACTTGTTGGACACAAGCTTTGATAAAGCTTCCAAGCGAACTTCTATACATGGGAACTGTGTATGGCGTGTCGTGCTAGCCTATATACTTTCTCTTCCCTTGGCCCATAGCAGCTACCCATAGCAATGTAGAACATGCGTACTGTAGGATCAAGGGAGATGCAGGAATATTCCTTTAGCTTTCTCCCTAAAACCTGGCCCACAGAAGAACGTCTATAGCACTTGATAAAATACCCGAGGATTGCTTGAGATGAATTATGAAGTACAGGATGTAACACTGTTAACACATTAGACACCTCCACCAGATACACAGGGAATGACAGTGGAGTTCAGTGAGAAATGTCTGTTGTTCGAAACACAAAAAGACTAATATATTTATATCAGGATAGTGTTCGGCATTTTACAGCTACAGTTATGAGGATCTCTGTCGACTTTCAGTAGTCAAACCAGCCCACACCATTAATCACAAAGGATAATTCAGAGGGAGAGCTGCAACACAATCCCACTTACCGGATTTCATGAAAAACCCAACCCTAAATCAGTTCCACTTATCAACTATAACTGTATGCAGTGTTCTTTCTGGGAAACCAGTCCAAGAATCCCAGTATGGGTACACCGCCCCCCAAAGGGGATACTCAATGCCCCACCAACATCCTATTGAAACTCGCAGGACATCCTGTGTAATTTGTGCTTATAGAAGAGGACCACTCTTTTGAGACTGGGTTCTGAGAAATAGTTGCTTATTTCTTTTAAGAATCTTAATAAAGCAGTGACTTCTCCTGCCCGTGCTCGTTAGGTAAAAGAAGTGTTGAATAATTCTGGTGTGGATGTAAGTGTGTTTGGGGCTCATTCTGTGAGAGGTGCATCTGCTTCGAAAGCGTTTATGCTTGAGGGTGCTTTACAAGACATTTTACGGGGTGCAGATTGGTTGATTGATGCAGTTTCCCAGAAATTTAATTTTAAGCCTGTGGAAACTGAAGCTTCTTGCTTATTGAGGAAGCTTTAAACTTGCAATGATGTTAGCCTCCAGTCTTTCCATAAAATGTAGATTTTTATCATGCCTAGTGGTAATAAAAATCTGGATTTTATTAAAGACACGAAGGCTAATATTATCCCTCTCAGGGTCCCAGCCCAGACTTAATAGTGTTTTTTATGTAACAGCTCGAGCTCAGCAGTAAAGAAGATGAGTAGCTTCAAAGGTGTTGTTTTCGTTGAAGAGGCACTATGATTAGCCAGAAGGATTTCTTGGACTTACAGGAGTTTAAAGATTTTACTGTGGACTTGTTTTTTTGATCAAATAGACTGATTTATTTGTTGGTAAATGCAGATTGCAAAAAGAAGGATGGGGATTGGACGTTCTACTGTTTTATAGTGTTGGACTTGTCTGTGTTCTATTTTCTTGTTCTTAAAGGAGCTTCTGTGTGGGTGGTGGTATTAAAGGAGACTGCAATAATATTAGCCAAATTGTCTTTAATAAAATCCAGATTTTCTGACACCAGGGCTGATGAAAATCTACATTTTCTGTATGTAGTAAAGTACTTTTCATTTAAAAAAGAAAAAGCCCTGACTGGACATTCATTTATTATAGCCGCATAGCCCGCTGTGGAGGACTATACCGGTTGTTAAAGGACCTGAACCCAAGTTACAGGCCTGAGCTGCAGGCGAGGGCCTATAACGAGGGAGAGGGTATTTAACAACTGGTATAGCCTGGGGCAGAAGGGCTATAAGTCTAATAGAACATTTCAATGCTAGAATGTTGTAAATTAAATAAGGAGAAACATGAAGACAAACATTGGAATGTTGGAGCTCCTGGCTTATACCAGCCACTATAAGCCACAAACTAATCCATTGTCTTCAATGGAGATCTCAACATTCCAATCTTCTTATATAGCCTTATAGCCCGCCGAAGTGGGCTACACCGGCCATTAAAAGCCCGCTCCAGCGTTAAAGGCCAGAGCAGGACTTTAATGGCCAGTATAGCCCAGCTAGGAAGGGCTATACGGCTATTAGAACATTCTGCCACTAGAGGGCAGAATGTTCTAACAAATAAAACAAAGGCCTCTCCAAGCCTGAGGGGGTTTAAATCCCCTTGGGCTCTGAGAGGTCTTTGTTCACAGCAATAGCTGTGAACAAAAGCAACATTGGAATGTTGCTCTGCTGGCTTTTACCAGCCCGTAGAAGCACGGACACTCCATTATATTCAATGAGTGCTCCACATTCCAATGTTCTAATAAGTGTTATTTGTTGCATTGCTAAATTCTGAGTCTCTAGCCTACTGCATCTCCGAGTAAACCTTGGACTGTTCCCCCTCACTACTCTGGAGTTCAACTGCCTGAAAGTCCCTAGTGTATGTTGTAGACAGTGCACCCAGGGCCTGGAAGTTTACATGCCATATGTGGACTACAGCACCTATTGTGCCATCCACTGCAGGCAGAGCAAATCTGGCTACAGGCATAGTCTGTGTAACCTTTCTGCTGCAATTTAAAACCGTCAGTGTGGCCTATTAAATAATCCTTTTTCACAGCTAGAAACCTCCCTACAGTGACAGCCGCGGTCCGTGCAGGTATTTATTTATTTAATTTTTCCTCTGCATCGTGCCTCGAAATCCCCCCTTACACAGCCCCACTGCCCCACAGCGGTTACCTGCACGGACCGCAACTGTACAGTGACAAGGTCAAAAAGCTATTGGCACTGTGGCAGGCCTAGCTGTCGTATGAAGAAAACAAGACTGCAAATTAAAATACTAACATTGCTCACTTGGGAAAGGGACCAGCTAGAAAAATAATTAAATTACTATTTTGATAGTTATTAAAATCCAATTCAATGGTGAAGTGGGATTTGTAATAATTATTAAGGAGAAGTAACTTGGGAAAATGTAACCTTTTCCCTGCATTGTCTTCCTGGAGGCTAATTTGCATCTGCTCTCCCGCTTCTCTCAGCCTGTGCTCAACCTTGAATAGTTGTGAAAGAGGTGTAACATGCCTCACAGGAGCAAACAATAGGCTGAACTTAATGGGCAGAGATGACGCCTCTAAACTCCACAGAATATTCAGTCTAGGGGCTGTGGGCATCCTCTGAGACCACACTGTCAAATCCTGCTTGACAGGTATTTTGGGCCACATGTAACACCTGGGGCACACTGGAAAGAGAGAGAACAGGATGACAAGACAGTTCTTGTAGATTCAGTATCTTGTTGCTGAAGGACACTGCTTTTGTCATACCAGACCTCTGTCACTGGGTTAGTGATGAGTACAGTGTCTGCCTCAAACTGGATTTTAGAGCTGGATATGGGAAAACACTGGTGATTTTGCTATGATACTATACACCCAGCCCTCAGAGTCAAAATTCAGTGTGGCTGAAGACTTTCATCATCTTGAAAATGATCAGAACATGGTATTACGGTACTGTTTGCAGTAAGGCAAACAGGAACTACTGAAGAAATGGGCATGGTTGTCCCCGGGAACTTTGACTACTACCTGGTGCCAGGCATAAATGTGGCACCACCAAGCATTACTTTTGTTTTCCATATTTTGTTTATTAAATCTTACTCTAGTTTTCCAATTAAGTTTGGGATTTTTATTGATAAGCATTTTTACTTTATTACCATTTCAGTACTGCATAACCACTTTAAACATTGTCGTAAATTAAGCTCTGTGCCATAGCTACCAGGGGTGTGTGATTATTCCTTGAAATCGTCAGTCACTCACCCCAAATAATAATCCAATTTCTTATATTTCTATTTAAAACTAACCAAAAAAGTGCAAGTGTTAACAAAAACTTAAAAATATTAAAACGGAGCATCTGAAGGAGCTTCTTGACAGATTAAGACATTCTTGGCTGGCTAGATTAAAAGAGAGTTTAGAGATGCGTATATAAATCCTCTTCCATATTAAGCCCTGCTGGAGCTCTCCTATCTAGCTCTAATATGTAACAGGATTCTAACCTTCTTAATTTCTTCTCTCTGTCCCCTCCACCAATATGAGGAGGAATACAATCTATAACAAAATATGTTAGAACTTGTTCATTCTTATTATGGTACTTGTCAAAATGGCGCGCCACTGGATATGACTTATCGCCATCTTTAATCACTCTGAGGTGTTTCAGCACCCTCTTATGTACCAGTAGTATTGTGCTACCCACATACTGAAGTTTACAAGGACACTCCAGCATGTAGATAGCAAATTCGGTCTTACAATAATACTGTCCCTTGTTAACACTTGCACTTTTTTGGTTAGTTTTAAATACTATGTTTACACAATGCAAATGTGATGGATTTGAACCGCATAACTATGTTAGATCATAACAGCCCACTTGGGCATGATTGAGAAATATATAAGTTACTGTTTATAGTGATTCAGTATTATGAGTCAGCCCACTGGCGCAGAATTTCGTAGCAAACACGTGACTAATAAACAGCACAAGTCCACGAAATTCCCAATTGAAATCAAGCGGTGAAACAACTTTTGCAGCTTCATTTTTGCAGAGAAGTGCATTAGTTGAAAGGGTGCACGCATGCCCTATAATATTTGGGTATAGGAGTGCGCAGTGGTTTGCTATATGGAGCGCAATGTAGTATGGAAAATTGTTTTTATGACCATGACTTATAAAATACTAAAAACTTTTAAAATGCGGTAAATTTTATCTTTTAGATGATTCAAATAATGAGATTTTAATTGTTTGTAACTAAAAATGAAATTGAGTATATGCTCTGATAATCCTTGCTGTAAAAGTGTGAGTCTGTTTTCCATGGCATTGTGTTTGTAGTACACATGCACGGCATTTAAAAATGATTGATTTTGCCATAAACTTTGTTGGTGAACAAACCTGCTGGTACAGGCGAAACACGTCCAATAAGCCGACAAATAAAACCCTAAATTTGTCAAAACACGGCGTCGTCAATCCTTTGTTGCAGAAGAATGGAATTGGTATATATATATATATGTGTAGAGTGTCATAAGTAGGGCTTTTTTAAAGTTGACCTATGAGGGAGAAACACAGGCTATATCCTGCTACATAAGGACCACCACAGAGCAGACTCCAGAAACCTTTTGCGGTTGTGGCGCAGGCGAGTTCAGAAACCCAGTGAGTTCCATATAAGGTGCTCTGGTGTGAGACAGAGTAACTTCTATTTCAGTTTCTTCAAGGTCTCCTTTGTTATGTAGCAACAATTATGTGGTATTAGACATCTTTCTGCTTGGAACACAAGAATAGCCTGGCGTTTAAAGTATCTTGGTATGATCTGGCTAGGGATGTGGAAAATAATAGGAGCCACTTTAACTGTTGTAAATGCAGGTATACCATTTTGGGAATACTTAATTGTAATGCATTTTCAAAATCTATTACTCTGGGAATGGCAATAACTCAAACTCAGATACTTTCATGGAATATGGAGAACATGTTGGTAAGTTTCTGCCCAATCGTAATGTTGGCTAACTTGTTTATTCACTTAGTTAACTTGGAGATTAAAAAGAAAGCTGATTGGATTTGGCTCAGTTCAGGTGTCATCAGAGTGAGGGCGTCAACCAATGGTGCAGACATTAAAGTCATGTCATAAAGGGCACAGATGACCCATGATGGTGTCTATATATTTGGTTCAATTGATTATTAGCCTTTTTAATTCTAGACGTGCCAATCTGACAAGCATTGCATAAAACACGCTGCACCTTAGCAGACTTTCCCACTTCTGTAGCAAACTTGGGTATGGGTTATTTTTCTGTAACACTAGTCTCTCAAGCCTACTGCTATTCTATAGCAGAGTATGCTCCTTAGCATCTGGGAAAGTGTATGATGCCAGAAGACCTCAGCTAACTTACTCTTGTACAAAAACAGGGGTTGGATCCCTTATTGACACCAGAGAGTGTATTGTATTGTAAATGCATTTAGTTGATAACGTTAATGGTAGATATCAGGTCTGGTCACCCAGCCTTATGCATTGGGCTTCAGGAGTGATTTAACCCAAGGATCAAGGATGAACTCAGTTTCCAGTTTATCGTTCATGCCATTTGAGACCTACATCACATTCTTCCATACTGAAAGACGCAGAAAGATATGAAAATATCAAGACACGACTTCCATTTGATGACATGAGATCTTCCCTGACTTCCACAAGTGCATTTCAGTCCATGATTAGGGCTGAACACTGATTGGTTCCTGTCCATGAGGGATTTCCTCTACAGGTGGGCATGGAGATATTGTGTAAGCTTTCCATGCATCATGTGATGCTTTTTAGATCGGCAGGGTTTCTTTTTGACGAGTTTAAAGATTGTGCATTTGTAAGTTTACAGATTAAAATAGGAGCTGAGATTGTTGCTTAAGTGATGTTCGACAGCCTTTCAAAGCTACTGGCCTGCAGGGAAAATCGTTATGTTTCTGACAGCCCATTTCTGCTTTTTGACATTACTTCCTGTCTACATTAAACTTGCAGTCACGCTTAGGATCAGCATGAGGCTGTGCCGCCGTTGTTATTACCAATGTAGAAACAAACTCATGTAAACTTAATCTGAATATTCTAAAACTACATATTTATAACTGGTGGTTTCATGGTATTAATAAACATCGAAAATGTATTTCACTGTTTGTGTAAAAGGTTACCTCTCAAGAGTTGACATCAATCAGAATAATTGATCACTTTTGAGCTGCTAGCCAATAAGCAAGCATCACCTTCTGATGCATTTACCAGACCAACCATGAGCTTCCTTCTAACCACTGTAGAGGCGTCCAAAAGTATATTCAGGATAGAACCTGGTGCAGCAGCACAAAAACCAACATTCACTTAAACACACAGATCCTTCTTAAAATGCATTGCTTCTTCTGCATTTCATTAAAAGAAGGTCACAGTTTCTGGTACCTACTTCAAGTCAGTTGCAGCTCACTCTGAAGAAGTCCACAAACAAACCAACAGGCTTGCCTTCAGAAAATAACGCGAAATGTCTGTTCCTCCAACATCTCACTAGCTACAATGTTTTACATCTCCCACCCCCTGTGGACTTTGATGTTAGAAACATAAACAACAAATGAGCAAAATATTCTTTAGTTTAATGAAGAGGCATTGTGTTAAATCTCACCCAACAAAAGTCTCCTCGCAGAAGACAGCCCCGAAGAGGGCTGTCCAAAACAGCAAGGCCTTCATGGTGGCAGGATTCAGGTGTAACAGACCCTGTGGCTCTGCCAACCTGTACTTATAGGGAGGTGCGCAGGAACTTTGCCTGTGGAGGCAGCTGCGCCTGGCTCTCCAGTTGGTCCGTTCCCACACGCTACCGTGCAAAGAGCGCTTCAAGGCTCTCTGCAGATTACAGACTGTGACCGACCTCCAGACACTTTCCAGTTTAGCTGATGAAATATCCCCCCAAACCCCTCCCCCCGAGACGCAAGAGCAGAAACACTGTGAAGAGCAGGTGTAAAGTCACTTGGTGAAAATGTGAGCAACCACAGACACAGACTAGAGTGGATCGAGAACCAATAACCTCCACCAGTGGGTCCAACACTATTTTTTTTAGCAATCCAGGTGTCAATTGCTAAATTCTGCTAATGAGTGCCCTACCTAATGGTGAAGATGCTTATAAAGGACAGGGTCCGCTCAAGAAAAGTACTATGAGTTGATTCTAAAAACCTCCCCAACAGCACTTCTTACCTTCTCAGGTGGTTTTACGTCACAATTTGAAGGTCAAAATGATTGGTCTGCACAAATATTGCATCCACAATATCGTGGCTAGGTTTTGAGCTGATACCATTAATCTTGGACCCAAAAATAACCTAATGTTAGGATCAAGACTCACACCTGTGCTCCTGGAAGAGAAGGAAACGTAAGGTGGTAATGTGTGTTGAGCCAGCCCAGCCACGGAGGAGCCTTTTTGCATAAGAGCCCCATTTTAAGGCAGCAGAGCTGATCACTGAAATGGGGCTATAGCACCCCTGGACTCCACTCATAGCATTGAGTAACAAGTGTTGCCTGAGGTGGTGAGGCACAAAGCTGTAGCTAAAGGTCAACATGGTGTTGTCTTATATTCCATTTATTGGTCAAATTACTGAGTATTTTATATTCTGCTACATGTGGGTATTGCGATAACGGGCAATTGTGCACTGCTCTTTTTCTGTAAAGCATCTCTTAAAAAACAACAGCTTTACAATTGATGATGCACCAGAAGATCTTCCCTCCACCCACTACCCTCAGCCAAGATTTCAAGAGCAGCAGTAATCAGGATTAGTCTAAGGAGTGTCTTTTGGTAAGCAGTTTGGTGGTTTTCGTGGGGTGGTATTGTTACAGCTACTCCAACACCAGGACTACCCCGAGCCATTTGCACCTTTGAGTGGCTCTACTCTCCAGCAGTGTTAAGCCAATTAGAGTCTGGGTTCCATCATCTCTTCATGACGAACACTGTATGAATAAGACACATATGGCCTAATTTGGAATTTGGCAGGCAGATTACTCTGTCACAAACGTGAAGGATATCCCACCCACCTTATTAAAAGTGACACAGAATATGATGCACTTGCAATGAGGCAGACATGGCATCCGCTGCCTTTGTGAATGAGTAACCCATCTGGCAAACTCTAAGTTAGGCCCATAGTTCTGATTTAATGGAGAATGCACTGAAAATCCCTATAGCAATTTCCCTACCTGAACTTCTTCTGTAGTGCCACCTTATTCAGTGTTCCTTTTGTGATGAGAGTCTTCCCTGTAAGACTACTCCTAGTCCACCAATAGTTCTGCCAAGGTGTTGGAGGTATATCTACCAAAAAGGGCGGAGGACAAGCCACCTAGTCTAGAGTGACTGACCCACTGTGCACAATATTTAAGTTCTAATGAAATAGTCTCTTGGTTGACAGGAAACAACAGGGGCAGGACTCAAGACATATATGTGTGTTCCCTGGCACAAAACTGATGGGGCATCTTGGAAGGGGGTGGAGACTAGGGCGGCAGATCATTATTCTTGCTTGTAGCCAACCTCATCTCTCCCTCGCTTCCAATTAGGCCTTCTCATCCGACTCGAGAAATTGTAGGTGGTCCTGGCATCACCTCAGGTAGCTGATACCTTTGCACCCTTTATAGATGGCCAGGAGTAAGCCTGAAACAGTGAAAATGTGGGTGGTGGTTTTGACCAGGATTTGCATTCAAATGCTCAGGTGTACATATTTTTTATTATGGGTGGCTACTGAGTGGAGTCCAGCTTTTCTGAGACCCTTGATGGTTGGCTCGGACTGCAACTATCAAGTTATTTAATTGACTTTGGCTACATAAATAGATGGTGAATATAAACAAAAGCTATGAATTCCTTTGCATTTTTTAACTTTTGAAGTTTGTAGTGTGTGATTATTTAATCATAAAAGTGTTCCTGTAACCACAAATTGAGTGTGACCACCTAAATGGGAGTTCTGATTCATCCATCCTGTTTTATGATTCCTTAACATTATGCTCACGTATCTTTGACTTGTGATGAATTAATTCAATGTAAAATTACTTAAATCAAGAAACTAAGATTACTTCTTTGTTTCAAATAATTTGAAATGTGTATTTGAGCTACGCAACAATGTCAAGGTTTATTAATGTGATTATTTCCTATATGCTCATTTTTTGTCCTCTTCTCTTTTTTTATTTTGATGCCTGTCTTTCCTTTTTATTTCCCTCTTTTCCTAACATCATCAGCACAGTAGAAGGAGGGTGGAGGAGTCGCGTGCATCTGTATTCCTGTAGGAAGTGATAGAGGATCAGCTCAAGATCTGTCTCCTGTTGACAAGTTATCAATATCACTTTCTTGATGGTGTGCAAGAATCTCTTAATGTTGTCATTGGTTTGAGACCACCAAGGTGTGATCTTCCTCCAGTGGTGAATGGCTATTGACTCAAGATGCAGACAAAAGTTACAATCCAGAAACAGGTGTCAGTTGTGTATTTTGCCTTCCTTGGGGATGGTCAACAGAATCTCATCAACTCCAGTGGCGTAACACAACTTGCGGGACACCCCTGCAAAGTGCATGGAAGGACCCTCCCCATGCTCCTGACCCAGTCAGGAGCTCTCAGGCCCACCCATGCACAGTGCGGGAGAGGGCTCCCTGGAGCCCAGGGGCACCCCTCAACCGGAGGTTACGGGGGCTATTGTTACTCCACTGATGAACTTGAGGGCCACTGCCTCCGTGAAGTTGGTGGACATCAGCTCAACATCAAGGTCCCAAGTGTACTTTCCCAACCTAACCACAGTTGGCACATAAATAACAGCTTATCTTCTCCTTTGGCTCCATGCTCAAATCTTCACACCGCATATCCACCAGCTCTCATCTTCCCCTGAAGCCTGGCATAAGGCAGCAGACCATTGCCTGCTAGTCTAAACCAGGGAAGCACACTTGCTTCTGAATGCATGTCTTTACAACTTCATGGTATCTTACATGTGCCAACTTTACCCTGGGGGTGAGGGAGTGGGTTATGATCATGTATGACCCCCCTAAGTACAAGCTTCTTGGCAAACTGCAAGTTTAAGAAGAATGTTCAATTTATCACAAGGCATGGGAACATGAGCATAACGTTAAAGAATTGTCCATGTTCATTTGGGTAAATCCTGAGTAACATTACAGCTTGCTCTTTGTATCAAATAAGTGCAGGCTCTCTGACTTGGTGCAACAGGGGTCACAATGGCAGCTTATCTTTCACACTTGTACTTGAGGCATTGCAATCATCATGCCTGTCCAACTGTAATGAGAAACTAAGTCAGTTTACTATTTTTCCAGCGCAATCGGTGTTACATAAATTAGGAACAGAGATTTAGTTGTGCTACCTCCAAATTTCAGATCCTTTAAATAGATCTCTAAGGGGCTTCACTTCTAATACTGTCAGCAAAATATAGGTATGACAACAAGTTATTTAATTGACCTTGGCTACAAAAATAAATGGCCAATATAATCAAAACCTATAATTTCCTTTGTGTTTTTCACCTTTTGAAGCTTATATTGTGTGATTATGTAATCATAACAACATTCCTGTAACCGCATTTTGGCTGTGACCAGTTAAATGGGAGATTTGATACATCCAACCGTTTTTATAATTCTTTAACATTATGCTCACGTATCTTTGACTTGTGATGAATTCGTTCAATGTCAAATTACTTAAATCAAGAACATTTGATTACTTTTTTATTTCAAAGGATTTGAAGTGTGTTATTTGAGCCACACAACAATGTCAAGGTTTATATTTTGCGATTATTTCCTATATGCTAATTTTTGTCCTCTTCTCTTTTTTATTTTGATGCCTATCTTTCCTTTCCCTTTGCCTCTTTCTCTACCCTCATCAACTAATCTCCTTGTGTACTAATTGGTGTTTCAATGTATACCTATGTATATCTCTTGTAGTAACCGTGTTTCTAATTAAGAGTAGGCCCTGATGAAGCGACAAGTAATAAAACCTTTTCTTATTTCTGATTAAAATACATCAACTTTAAAATTTTGGAGTATAACATGAATTTCTTTAACCACAATTGATCGACCTCCAACATGTGTCTTCTAAAAATGCCCACATCACCTTTACTTGTGGTATATAACCCACTGTACCAAGTGGTCTTAATAGTCCATCCTTGCTTATTTGGCTGTGTTGGATGTATATTAAGAGTTCTGGTGCAAAGTGTTATGTAGTATGCCTTGGTGGGTAAAACCATGTGTTGTTTCCTGCTAAAAGATTGTTGCACAGCATTATGGTGGTGGGGGTGGGGGGCAGGTGTGGCAACACATGCCCACATTAGGTGGCCATCTCAATACATCTGTAAAGTTCTGACAGTTGCTGATGTGTCCATGTTATCTTGGCAGCCTGCACCTTCAGGGGGGGGTCAGCCATCACCGTAGACGGTGAGTATGTTTAAGATAAAGAACTGCAGCTTAGGTTCAGAAACATTCACTTTTGTCACCCTTATCCGTTGGAAACTCGAGATTTTCTCTCTTGCGCAGGCATAGAATAGGCTGTCACTGACGGGGAGAACACCAGGGAGGCAATCAGGATCTCCCAGATGGCCCTCTCGAAAAGCTTTGCCATTAAGGATACTCCAAAGCTTAGCCATGTATGTCTTCAGAGTCCAAACATAGGTGGAGAACAATGTGATAGACCTGGAGTATTTCCGGAACTAAAACTGGGGGCAGGCAGCATTCAGGTCTAGCTCTGAGACCCACTAGACTGCAGTGAGGTCTTCCATGTCATCCATTGTTGGGACCAGGGCCTTTACCAACTGATGGCTCAATTAATGAACTGTATATCTACACAAATGCTGCACACTTGGCTCAGCTGCTGTGCCTACTCAGTAACAATAATTGGGAAGTCTTAAGGAGTCTGCCTCATGTCCTCTATTTTCTACAGTCCTTGCTCCTGACATTCAACAGTATACGGCGGTGAACTAGGAACTCCAGTTCAAAGAATAAGATAATGAGGAGTTTTGCTGTGTTATTCTTCATGCACTCTGTCCCTTGGAACCGCGATTGGAACTGTGCCAGCATATCCTCAACAGCATACAAGATAATGTTGAGTGCAAACCATGGTAACAGCATCCATGTCACCGTCTGGCATCTCAGCAGAGTTCATATGAAAGACTCAATTACAAAAACTCACCTTCAGATCCACCAGCCCGTTTGCAATTTAGTAGGAGGGAGATGTGTCTATAAGCATCTTTGTGGGGTGTCACTCTGGACTGGGTCTCAAGGTTTGGAACTAACTTGCTTGCAAGACATTGATACAGGCCTTCAAAACAATGAGAGCTGTCACCTACACCCTCTGTACCTTGACTCTACACTCGGGATGATTTTTGCCTCTACTCTGTTCTAATGCATATGTAATTGTGGGTTTTGATTCCTAGATGATACATGGCAGAGGGCCTTCTTTTGAGCTGTGTATGATCCATACTCCTGAGCGTGAAGTGAAACTTCTCTCTTGGCTCCTTGTGAGTGGCATACTTTTGCAAAGTAATTAAGCTTCCCAAAGAAAGAACATTTGCTCTCCTGCACCAGGCTCTTTTTTAGGGAGGGTAGTCTTTTTCTTATCGTTAGTCCTGTTCTTTGATTTTTGCTGGGACAGTTCTGCCATGCCATTCACTTTTATCCGGTGTTTGAGTTCCACCTGCTTTCTTCACCTTCAAAGGCCCTGTGTGCAGTGTGCAAGCTGGGCTTCCCACAATCCTAGCGACTGGTCAGGCTCTAAGATGTTCCTCAGAGGCATGCACTACTTCCCTAGAATGAGTTGATAGGATGGGCATGTTTGAATTATACAAGCTAATACTTGCTATGCGCATTCACTACTTCCCACAAGCTCACCGTGTTTGCAGACAGGCACGGAATGCATCAATACATTCTCAAGGCTCTTGGCAGGCCTGTTCCAGCAGGAATCTCTCAAATGTAATGTTCATCTGGAGGTCGTTGTTGATTTCTGCCAGGACCATTACCACTGCCACAAGCTCATCATCAACAGCATCATGGAATCCGGGTGTGGGTGTACCTCCTCTAATGCTTCACGGTTTCATCTTTTACCTTTAATTTTCAGGAATTTGTTGAGCCTTGCCACCCACAAGTTCCATATGTGTCCATTAGTCGATGGTGACATATGGGAGAGACAGCTGGAGGCCCCACATGTATCTTGGTCTGGCATGAGTGCATAGGGTGGGTACAGATGCAGCCTTGGGTACACCACACTGTAAGCCTCGGTGCGATGGTCATAAACAAGACCTCCTCATGCCAGTGGGCACTGTCTCCATGCACTGTAGGCGTGAGACAGCCACTGTCACCAGTTGGTAGATGAAAGAACCAGAGTACAGGCTGTCATCATGTGGGGTTATGTGCAGCTGTTGAGAGAGGACAGTAGAAATGAAGTAGTGGCACACCATTAAACTAACTTCAGAAATGACAACCCTGTCCCGTAACCAATTTAGTGGGCTCTGATGTGCACCATGAAAGGACCTGCAGGCCTGATCAAACCCATGGTGTATCCCAAGCAATAAATAGTGGGCCTGTCTCTCACACCCCTTCATCCATCACTAAGCACTGCCTCCCATAACACGATAACCACACCTCAGTGGTCATCATGCAGAACATGATCCAAAAACTTCACACATAGATTCAAAATAAAAGGAATACCTTTCCAACCACATATTTCCATCCACACACCCTACACGGTGTAGCATGCTACTCCTGTAGGGAAGCGCTTCAGCACCCCTCATTGGGCTAGTAAGAGCGAATTAAATGTTACAATACAATAACACACCTGACCTTTAAGAAAATCTTCCATTTAACCTGTCGTCCAGTCAGAACTTGCAGATACAATGAAATCAAACAAGAAAAAAGAAGTAGAAAAAATGTTTAAAAAAATTAAACCCCCTCTTTTCTAAAGTAAGAGACCATTTTAACTGCACAATGTTTCTATCATTACATGTCGTTGTTTTATTTTATGATGGCGTCAATGCCCACGTGACTGACCCCTAGGAGGTGCTTTGTCATGACAACTGCTCTTCCTGCCACATTCTTCAGTGCTGCTCCTGCCATCATGGCCACAGTTCTGGGCAAGCCAGGCCCTCGTGCTATGTGCTTTGTAGTCCCGACTGAGTTTGGGTTTAGACCTCTGGTTGCCCTTCTGCGCGCAAGGCCTCTTCGGGCCCGACCGCTTGCAGTACTCGGGCTCAGTTTCGCTGTTGCCCCAGGAAGTGCTGTCAGAGGCCGAGCCGTCGTCGGTGGTGTCGATGCAGCGCACGCGCTGGTGGACACTGCGCGGGCAGAACCTGCGTCTTTGTCTTTTCTGGGGCTGCCCGGGCGTTCTGGTGTACATGGCTTCCGTCGAGCGCGAGATCCGCACGTGGACATTTTTGTTCTGAGTCCTGAACAGATTTAAAAAGGAATTCCAGGAACGGGGCTTCTTATGGAGGTTGCAGGCTGACGAGTCTACCAAGACATGAAAAGAACAATACAAGGAAAGGAATGAGCCGAACATCAACATATTTTAAGCATAAAATCAATTTGACATTTTTGTGAACGGCTAGCAGCTGTTTTCTGGTGGACAGTGGTACTGTATTGCATTCTCAACTTCATCACAGTGTAGTCAGAAGGAAATATTTGCCATTATCATTAACATCACCATCCTCCCACCGCTGCACAACCCTTCAAACTGAGTTTTAACCAGTCCACAGTGAGAGGTTGGAGCATGCACAAGCATTGCCGCCCCATCTTTTACCTTGTCCTAGTTCTCAGTATGAGGAGTCACCACTTCCAACGAGAGGTACCTGCAGCCCAAATAAAATACTGTTTTCCTTCATGCGGTTACAATGTAAGGCTGTTCTGTCCTAGCCTCCTGACAGGCCATCTGCTGGATCCGACATACATTTAGTATTCTTCTGAGTAGCCCGTTGCTGGATCTGACAGACATTTGGTAGCCTATCGCCTGTCTGCGATGATTCGGGAACGCTCCCTTTCTGAGAGCGATTATTGTTCACTTAGATAGGTCCAGCTGAGTTTGAGGAATAGGGGCATGGGGCTAGCAAGTGGTACAGGAAACCCTTGCGCTGGTACTGTAGAATTAGCATAGGCGGGAACTTTGGTACATCGAAGCAGGTTGTAAGGATTCCCAGCCATCTATTTCCCACCATTGGTTATGCAAAGAAGACAAAATGGTGACCGGCCACATTGCTCTGGCCTAACTACAACTATCCAACTTTCACTGTTGCATCGATGTCCGTCTGGTATGTTGGTGTGGGCTAAAAGCCTGGGGGAATATATGGCAGCTGACCCACTGTGATTGGGTTGACAGCTATGGAGCGAAGCACAGGCAGCGTACTTCAGACACAAACTATGGAATCATTGAAATAATGGACTAACATGCTATGACTCTATAAGTGCGGGTTGTATGGGGATTGATTGTGATTACTTTGGATTTGGAATTGCTGTTGTCCACTTTGTTGAATGGAGCCCTTATAACATGAGGCAAGGAAAGAGCGTTTAGTTTCCAACAAGTCCGGGAAGATGAAGGCGCTTGGGTCGGGGGTACTTGTGGCAAGGGGCTAGAGAAACAAGAGCCTAGGAAACAGTTTCCTCCTATTGCAATCTTTCTGAAAATAGCCCAAAAAGAAAAATCAGGAAACACTGGCTGAAGTATTCTGAGAGAAGGGTGATCAGAGTGTCAAATAGTCCCTTGAGCAAGGTTTGCATCCCCCTCCTTTTTCAGTTTCTGTCCCTTCTCCACTGTCATTCTAGAACTCCTCTGAACTGAAGGATATGAAACAGGGCGATGGTGCTAAGACTGACACCAGTGTTCGACTGGCCTCTAAAAATAGTGCAGCAGTAGATGGCAACCTGGTATTGCCGGCAGATGCGGCCACTTGCAGCAGTTGCAGCCTGTTCTTTTAGCATGAAGAAGATTCCTATATGCATTATGGCAGAAGTGATGTGCTGCATTGCAAATGGAAAGAGATGGAAAGATCATCTTTCAAAGGTTCCTCACAAAGATGTACCATTGACTGAGAAATCGGATCTTCTCCAGCCTGTTCTGGTTGATCTTATATAGTTTAACATTGAGAACCACACTTCTGTGACCTTGAAGGACACTTCATCTAGTGACCCTGTGGACAAGAGAGTAGATGGAGTATTTGGTAAAAGCAACGTATACTTTAATTAAGAACTTTTGCAGCCACTCTTTATGATATTAATTAATTATGCAGCTCGATTGCTAGTAAACAATTTTCAGCCTTTGTTTGTAGGGTTCATGCGGTGTAAAGTACAAAGGCACTGCCAATTTAGTAAATGTAGAGCATCCGTAAATGCAACCCTGCAATTGGAAGGTGAACAGAGTACATAAATCTTTTATACTGCTCCTTCCTTTTCTGTGACAGACTGTTCCGTGCACACGCATAGGATATGTTCCACATTCCATAAAAGTTTTAAGGAAAGGAAGCATGGTCTTACTTTTACAGACATTCTGAAATCTCATCCCTCTTCCTCAAGATATTCAAAATACAAGCATTGCACACATTACTATTAGCTTCCCCTCCCAGTTCCCTACAACAGAGGACTTGTTGTTTCAGAGCTTTACAGGATGGAGGCAAGAAACCTCCAGGTTGGCCCCTAACCCTACCGTAGCTTTTCCAGGACAGTAGTCCTGACTTTGCCACAGATCGTTTCTGGATTTCCGGAGTAGGACATGATATGACGACATGATATATAAAAGAGTTTGCCTCAAGCCAAGAGATCGAGTCAATACTAAACTGGCATATGGTTTTCTTTTTTGTCCATCTGTTTAAGTGATCTTGATAATGCACAGAAAAGGCTTTGATTGGAAAATAAACTGGTATGTGTTTCCGGACAGAAGCTCAAAAGAAACATTCATTAGGTCAAGAAGAGCTGTCTGGGGTTCTGCTCCTTCTGGCTGTGTTTATTTCCCCTATCCAGATCAGCGAGCGGCGGTTCGGACAATGTAATGACAAATGAATATCTCAACCATCAGGGAGAAAGCACTCCAGGTTAGCAGTATGGTACAGAGGTTACCATACAGACAGACCTATCGATGGAGAAGCACTCACTTTTCTAGTACTAGCAGTGGATCTTTGCTGGAAGAGGATGTTGTGGTTCTTCTTACTGCAGGAATTGTCTCGGAGTAGATCTTCTTGCTCTCCACACCCTCTAAACTCCTATGCCTCTCCCAGTAGGTGCCCAGGAACCAACAGCTATCAGAGTGCAAGGTGAGAGATTAGAGCAGGAACATTAGAGTCTGGTTAGGGGAATGGCTACAGCTGTGCAAGTCACATTGCAGTTGCACTGGGGGTGCGTATAATCATTGAGGGCCTCCTGCTTCCTTGCAGGTTTGTTGTCGGTTTTTTGAAGTTACATTTTGTGCACCTTGTTTTCAGCCTGAGCCTGGGAAATTACACCAATTGAGTTTAGAGTGCTGTAGTTAAAGCTTTCAGGGAACCATGGATTGGAAGCCTATGGGAGCTTTGTATCCACACTCTTCTGAGACTTCTCATTGGATCATCCAATTTCAAGGCCTCTTATCCAAGTACAAGTCTGGGACACCTCTTTGCTGTTGGCTTCACTAGTGGGACCTCTCTTTGAGTCCTTGGTGGAGCCAACCATTTCCCCCATTTTTTTTGTGTTTCCTGGGACAACCCCGTGGTATGTAGACATTTTGTTCCTGTTTGGTGCCCTAATCCATCACTCGCTTCCAGGGAATCAAGGAGGGGGAAGATACCGCCCTTCAGAATTTGGCAATGTCTCACTTTTTCTAGCACGGTACCAGTCTCCGGCAGGGTTTGTCTATGACTGTGTCGCCGATGCTGCCTATGACTCCTGGAAGTGCCACTACTGGGGAAGGATATATTGGCCTCCCAATCACTATTGATAGTGTGGTAAAAATTGGATGCCAGTATTGGGCGATCTGAGGGCACTCCCATATCAGGTGGTAAGTTAGTAAACCGCATGTTAGGTAAGTTGTAGGTAAGAAGCTGAGTTGAAAAAGTCTGATCCTTGACGATATGGCCAATACTCTGTGCAACATGCGGACATGTCTCCTGTCAGAGTCATCTAGGGGACCTAGCCATTCCTCCCACCGAGAGCATAGTGGCATGGACAGGTCTGAGGAATTCAGTATAAGGGATTTTTAGATCTGAGAGATGACCTTCTCTTCAACAGGGCCCATTAGGTTTTGTGATTCCAGGGGGCTGGATTTGTGGATGGTCTCAAGGGATTTGCAGTGTTGTTCAAGGTTGTGGCATATCTGAAGGTATCTAAAGAATTGGGATCTGGGCAGGTCGTATTCTTTTTGCAGGATTTGGAATGTTTTGATGTGAGATGCCTTCCATGTCTCTCCAACTGTGGAGATCCCTATTTTATGCCATGCCCCAAATTCAGCCAGGAAACATACATGTCGTAGCCATCGTCCTGTACACAACAGAGTCTCCAGTGTCATCTGCTTGTGCTAACCTCTCCATTTTAGCGCCGATCACCATGTCAAAAGGACCACCCAAGTGGGTTCTGGAAGGTGAGATTGGATGGAGTTCTGTAGGAAACTGGGTTATGTTGCAGTTATCCCCTACTTTTTGCCTGATATCCGATGCAACTTTGACTTAAAGTCTACTGGGTTCCTGCTAACCAGGTACCCAGTACCAGTGTTCTTTCCCTAAACTGTACCATTGTTCCACAATTGGCACCACTTTAGGCTCCATGTAAGTCCCTGGTAAATGGTACCCCTGGTACCTAGGGTATTTGGACTAGAGAGGGCCCCTAAGGGCTGCAGCACGAATTGTAGCACCCTAAGAGGGCCCTCACCAAGCTCATGCAAAACTTCCATTGCAGGTTGCATGCCTTGGTGCAGAGAAAAGTGAAGAGTCGAGAAGGCACACATCCTTGTGTGCCATGCCTGCAAAACACTACATGTGGTATAAATAAGTCAGCTCTGCAGCAAGCCCTATAGCCCTAAGGCAGGGTGCACTATACCCCATGTGTGGGCATATCTGCATGAGAGGAATTGTCCCTGTGATATCTAAGTCCATTCTTAGATATCACATGTGCACAGGGATGTCATAACGAGTACATGGAATGGACACTCGTGATTATGAGTTCCCCAGCTACATGATGGCTTCACTGTACCCCCAGATTTTTGGTACCAAACGTCTTGTATTAATGAACCTACACTGATGCCAGTGTTGGACTTATTAATAAATGCACCCAGCGGGCACCTTAGAGGTGCCTACTGAAAAAGTACCAACTCCTAGTGTGTTGACTGACTGGTCTTGGCCAGTTAGCCGCCACCGATGAGGATCTGGTCTCCTGAGGTGAAAGCCTTCGCTCTCAAAGGTCAGGAACATAGCCTGCTCTAGGCAGAGGTGTTTACACCACCTCCACACAGGATCTACATTCCAGGGTGGTAAGCTTCAAAGACTCTGCCGCCTTTGTTATGCGACTCAGGCCTCTCCAGATAGTGAAGATGACCACCCCATGTCCAGACCTCCTTTTTGGCAGCAAGGCAGGTGGGAAAACTAGTAAGATTAGGAGATGTGTCCCACACCAAGCCAACACCACCCCTAAGGTGGACGAGCTGATTTGGACATTACCATTGCTGATTCCTCCATCTTGTTTTGGACAGAATGAGCTTTCTAGGGTCAGGGATATGCAAACTTTGCACAGCAATGGTCATATAGAGGGGGTAGACACCCTAAAAGTAGGTAGCCCATTGGCTACTACCTGTCACTCCCCTTAACGTCCCTAAATTGAATATTTAGGTGGCACCCCTGAATCCAAGAACTTGGATTTGACGAATCAAGAGAAGAAGGATGAAGAAGAATCACTGCCTGGCAAGAACTGCAGAAGCACTGCAAACTTTTGGCAGGGAACCCTGCTTACCCACAACTCTATCGACAATCACAGCAGAGTGACTGATCCTGCAAGCTGGAGATCTACCACAGGCTTGGGAAGCCTGCCAGCACTACAGTCTCCCTAGGAGTATCGGAGCTACTCCCCTGCAGTTTGCAAGCACCGAAAAGCAGAGTCTGGTCCCCCGCCTTGCAGCTCACCAGCCCAACCAATGCCGCAGATGACCAGGAGAAGGTACCCATGCTCTTAACTGTCAGATCTGTCTCCCCACCCAGTGTGAAGACACCAGGACCAACCGAAACTGTGCAGCAATAATACCGGGGTACCAGACACCCTGCACCAAATAGCAACAGCGAGAGTCCAATCCTGATTCTCACTGCACCATGACCGAACAGCCATCGAGGGACATCAGCATCACTGAGACCCACTTTGTAAGTGGCCCAGCTGTTTGTCCCTAATCGTAAGGATCAACTTTGTAGACCTGACACAGCCAATCTATTACTCTGCACCGAGCCACCTGGCCTGAGTACCGAAGACCCATCAGCACCCCCTTGCTCCAAGACCCCTTGTGAGCCAAGCCCCGGTTTGGGTGCTCTGGGGCTTGTCCCCAAATCCCCCTTTGCAGCCTATTTCCAGGTGGCCCTCTTTCTCTGTAGCGCGCACAGCTACCAACCTCACCAGCACCCTGCTCCTGGCTACACCCAAGCAATTCCTGAAGAACTACTGGTAGTACTTTAGACCTTGGCACACTACAACCCGAAACCCAGTAAGTGAACCCCTGAAACCAGCATTACTTACCGTTATGCATATATGACTTTTCCTTCTATAGTATTGCATGTGCGTAAAGGCGCACAACTTTGAAAGATTTGCTTATCAGTAAAAATTGATAACACAAACACTATGTACTTTTGAACAAAGTTCTTGGTTTTACAAAATTTGTAAAAAGAAGGGCTATTTTTCTAATTAGGTCTCGGATTTATTCTTTGAGTGTATGTCTCATTTATTGCCTCTGTGAGTACAACAAATGCTTAGCACTACCCTCTGACAAGCCTAACTGCTTGCCCACACTACCACAAAAGAGAGCATATGTATTATCGACTTTAGCCTTTGTAAACCCATTTGGGACTCACAGGACTCTCTATCCAGTGTACTTCTTTTTTGTGCACTATAGAGAGAGCCAGCTTCCTACAGGTTCCCATAAGGCGTAAGTCAAACGTTGTTGTTTTTTTTTTTTTGCAAATACAATTTTTATTACATAACTCAGTTACAATTACCAACAACAATGGTCATCAAATCAATGGTCATCTCCCGCGTACAGGGACCAGCGCTTGGCGCAGCCTAAACCACTTCCAGCTACAATTGCACTGTCCCCCAGCACTCCCCTATGCAAGTGCACCCTCCCCCCACCCTCATGTCAGTGTGCCATAACATCAGGTACCAGGATAAGTCTCTCTCTTAAGTAACCGTGTTAGCGGCTGCGGGCTATTCCCCATCCCCATAACCAGGCTCAGAGCAGTAAGGAGAAGGAAAGCCCTCCCGCCCCCATGCGTAGTCTATCAGGTACCTCTCTACTACTACGCCTCTGCAGGTTGCTCCAGTGCTTCAGTGCCCTCCTCCACATCTGTTCCCCACCCTTGGAGTTCAACCACTAGTGCTTCCCAAGCATGCGCCATGGCCAGTGCCTTTTCATCATTTCCCCGCAGCGCTAGCTGCAGCCGGAGCGTGCCCTCGCTACCCGCCCATTTGGTGAAGGTCGTTCTCCATCTCGTAAAGCTGGGACCAGCTTTCGCTTTCCAGTGCAGGGTGATTTCTCTTTTAGCCACCACCAGCCCTAAGTCGCAAAACTTGCTCGTGATTTTCGTGCGCGGCGTGTGGGGAAACCATAGTAGCAGACAAACTCCCATTTCCACCCCCAATTTACGCCCTGTCACTTGGGTCAAGCAATCGATGACCTCCTCCCAGTAGCAGCTTAATGCGCCACAGGACCAGAACATGTGTTTAAAGTCAGCCCCCTCCTCCCCGCAACGAGGGCATTGCGGTGTGGGGCCCCCAAAATACTGAAATAATTTGGCTGGCGTCAAGTATGCCCTATGCAAGATGAAGTACTGCACCAGTTGAAACCGGGCATTACGCGTGCTCTTCCAGGCCCGTCTCTGCAGCTTGGGCCACGTCAGAGCTGGGATGGGTTTCCCGATGTCCATTTCCCATTTATCCTTCAACGCATTCAAAGGGGTTAGGTGTTCCGTCGCCATTCTCTGATATAGGCATGTAGTGGCCTTAATCGTGCCCGCCGCCATGACCACATACTGACAGCCGGCAGCCGTCTGTGGCTCAGAAAGTCCCGCGTTCCAGTGTTTTTGTAGAGCTGCCACCAAGGCTGCGTGGAGTAGATAGTCTCCCCTCGGGATCCCGAAGGAGTCCTGCAGCCCCTGGAAAGGCTGAAGCACCCCATTGAGGTACAGGTCCCCCACCATCTGTATCCCTAGATCTTCCCAGTGAGCCAGCCCCGACCAATCCCCGCCGTGGGGGAGGGCCGTGCACATACCTAATGGGATCTCTGGGGCGTAGGGGCGGGCAATGCCAGCCTTTCGCAGGCTTCGGTTCCAACACAGCCGGAGCGTTCGCTCCTCAAGCGTTAGTTGTGACAGCTCGAGTCGCTGCTGGAAGACAATAAAAGAAAGCACATGTCGCGGGATCAGTCTGCCCTGCAGGCCTTCAGGGCCTCTAAACTCCCTATCCACTGCCTGCGTGAGCCACTGTAGCTGGGCAGCCAAATAATACCACTCGAAGTCGGGAACCGCAAGCCCCCCCTCGGCTCTGGGCCGTCGCAGAGTGGCCAGCGCCACCCGCCGTCTACCAGCTCCCCAGATGAAGCCTGTGATCATGGCCGAGAGTTTGCAGAATAGCGACACCGGCACCCAAATAGGGAGCGTACGGAAGAAATACAACAGGCGTGGGAGCGCCACCATCTTCAATAACGCCACCCGCCCAGCCACCGAGAGTGGGAGAGTGCTCCAGAATCCAATACTGCCCGCCAGGCCCCTGATTGCCCTCCCCACATTCCCTTCTAACAGGTCGTGCTGGGTGTGGTAAATACGCACTCCCAGATACGGCAGACAGCTATCCTCACAGCGGATTGCCCCCAGGGAGGGGGGGGCCAGCTCACGCTGTGTAATGGGATACACACAAGTCTTGCCCCAGTTGACTTTCAGGCCCGACAGGTGCCCGAAGTCCTTCAGTAGTGCCTTAGCGCCCTGGAGGGCCCTACCCGCGTCAGCCAGGAAAAGCAATAAATCATCCGCATAGAGGGAAATATAATGGGTTTCCCCCCGCAGCAGCAGCCCCGCATATGCGCGTCCCAGTCCAGCATGGGCCGCCAGGGGCTCGACCGCCAAGGCAAACAACAATGGTGATAATGAGCAACCGTGACTCGTTCCCCGTCGTACTGGATAAGGAGCTGATATCGTGGTCCCCGTCCGCACCCTAGCTACCGAGTTAGCATAGAGCAATCTCGTCCAGCGCACGAACCCATCCCCCAAACAAACTCCTGCAAGACCCTAAACAAGTAAGGCCACCACACTATCGAAAGCTTTCTCCATGTCAACCGATAGTGTCAAGGCGGCAGGGTAGTCCATGCAGTCCACCTCCATATCCCGCAACAGTCGCCGAATACACGTCGACGTGTTACGTCGAGGGATAAACCCAGCCTGATCGGGGTGTATCAAGGAGGGCATATGTGCCAGCAGTCGCGTGGCTAAAATTTTGCTCAGAATCTTATAGTCCACTGTTAGCATGGAGAGTGGGCGGTATGCCGTCCTGGCACCCGGGTCCCCTCCTTTTTTCAGGAGAGGTATAATCAGCGCCTCACGTGTGGAGGCGGGCAACTGACCCTCCTTCCAGGCCTCCCTGTAGACAGATTGTAATGGCGGGGCAAGCAGTTCCACGTAGGCCGCATAGAACTCCACAGGAAGCCCATCGGTCCCCGGAGTTTTCTTATGCGCCATATGTTTGGTCGCCATACGAATCTCGCCTAGCGAGATGTCACCTCCCAGCGCCTCCTTGTGAGTGGGATCTAGTCTCGGTAGTTGGGCTGTTGCCAGGAATTCCTCCAGGTCCCCAGGAGCGTCCTGCATGGTGTTAGTGTAGAGGGCGGTATAATACGTCAGAAACTGGTCATTGATCTCTCTCTGAGAGTACACCATTGTCCCCTCCCCGGTGGTCATCGAGATTATGGGAGAGCCGCGCGCATTGGGACTCGCCAACCAGGCCAGGAGCGACCCAACTTTGTCCCTTTCCGCATGCGCCCTGGTGAGGTATGCCTTGTAGTCAAAACAGCGGAGCCGCTCTACCTGCACTGCCACGTGTTCGCGCGCCGCAACCACCTCATCTTGGGATTTCTCCCCCGTGTGATGAGCTCTTTCCGTTGCGCGCAGCGTAGAGTCCGCCTTCTCTATGTCTCCCAATAGCGTTTTCCGGACCCCGGACGTGGAGGAAATGCATATCCCTCTGATGACCGCCTTGAACGAGTCCCATTCCCATGCTCTCCTCGACGCTGTCCCCGTGTTCTCTGCGAAATAATTTGTTATTCCATCGTGAACTTCCGCTTGGAAGACAGAGTCCTCCAACATCCGCGGGTTCAGGCGCCAGGTGGGTATCATCTGGCGCTGCCTGCTCCAGTGCGCTATAACCAAACAGGGGTCGTGGTCCGATATGGTTTTCACCAGATATTCACTATGGCGAGTCAGAGCCTGTACGTCAGGAGAGCACAATATGCCATCCAGGCGCACATGCAACTCATGTGGGGTAGAATAAAATGAGTAGTCCCTCTCCAGTGAGTGATGCTCCCGCCACGTGTCTACCAACCCCCATGCAGTCTGCCAGCCCAGTCTACTTCTAGCCGCCCGATGTATTGCTGATTGGGCCAAGGGTGGATAAGAACGATCCAGGCGGACATCAGCGATTGAATTAAAGTCGCCCCCCAGTATGATCGGCCCCTTTAAATACTCCGCTAAGGTCCCTGAAATGCGCGTAAAGAAGGCCGCCTGCTCTGCATTCGGGGCATAAAGGCTACATAATGTGATGTCTCTCCCATCTAACCGGCCCGCACTGCCACAAACCGGCCCTCCGGATCCACCTGCGTGGCGATGGGCTGAAAGGGAAGACCCGCTCTAACCCAGATAAGGGTACCCCGTGCAAATTTGGAATAGGTGGTGTAAAACAATTGGCCCCGCCAGCGCCTTTGAAGGGCCCGCCCCTCCGTCCGATCCAGATGAGTTTCCTGCAGAAAAGTCACCTGCACCCCTCTGCGCACCAAGTAAGCGTGGACTTTGCAGCGCTTTGTCATGGAGGTGAGCCCCCTCACATTCCAGGTTATATATTTCAACTCAGGCGGGGACGCCATCACACTGCGTAACACATACTATCCAACCTCGCCCCGTCCTAGGCACACTGACAGCACCCCAACCCCTCTCAACTCCCCAACAACCTCCAATCCCGCCCGCCCCCAGAACAGGTTCCCAACCGTAGTTACCCATCCAAATACAATACAATTAACCAACTTCTCTGATAGCCACCAGAGCCTCACAACTGGTGTGAGTAAGAGGAGGTAGGCCGGGGCCGAACGGGTGTAAGAAGAGTTCTCAACAGAAGTCCTAGCCCAGTCTCCAGAGTGTCACCCCGGACATGTCTCGCCCCCGGTACGCCCACCCTAGCCCTCCCCGCCCCCGCAATCTTGGAGAACCTGGCAATCCCCTGAGGATCCGCGGCAGCCCCATCCCTCAGTGCAGAGTCAACAGCGCAGCATAGCGTTCCTCCAGCCCCCGGCTACTCTCCTTACTGTCATCGGCATGCCAGGAATAGTTCAGGTGTTCATTATGCCGTCCGCCGTCCCCGGCGTGACATGCGGCAGCACCGCCGCATCGTCCTCGGCCTCCTCACTGTGTAGAGTGTCAGACCCTTTATGGGAGCCCGAATCCTCGGCAGGGGCAACTGCAACGGCCCCGGAGATGGCAGAGACCGCCTGCAGCGCCGCTTTCCGCTCCAACTCCGTCTGGGACGCCAGGGGGGAGCCCCTCCCAGTCAGCCGATTCCTGGCACGTCGGCCTCGACGAGGCTTCGGCAAAGACATCCGCGATTGGGCCCCCGTTCCGGTTCTGTGCGTTTCCAGCCAGCTCCATGCGGCGTCAGGGTCGTTGAAAAAGAATGTTTTGCCACCCAGTATGATCCGCAAACGCGCAGGGAACAACAGCGCGTATTGAATACCTTCGTCCCTGAGAGCTTTTTTGATCGCCAGGAACGATGACCGGTGTCGCTGGACCTCGAAGGGGTAGTCGGGGTAGATAGAGACCGACGCATTTTCCACTCGGAAGGGGCCCTGCGTCCTGGCCTTCTGGAGTATAATGTCCCGATCTTTGAAGTGCAGAAGGCGTGCAACCACCGGCCGTGGCGGTCTACCAGGGTCTAGGGGGCGAGCCGGGACCCTATGCGCTCGCTCCAACGTGTAGAACTGTGTTAGCCCCTCAGGTGCGACCTCATCTCACAGCCAAGTCTCTAGGTAGGCGAGCATGTCATTCCCCTCAATTTTTTCCGGCAGCACCCGTATGTTGTTGCGGCGGTTACGGCCCTCCGCATCCTCGGCCCTCTTCTCCAGTACCTGCACCCTCCGTTTCAAATCTTCTATAGCAGCCTCCGAGGTTTTCTGGGCTGGCGCCATCTGTTCAAGCATGACCTCCGCCTGTTTGACTCGATCAGCCAGTTTCCGGTGATCCCCCCGAAGCAACCCCAGGTCCGTGGAGACTTGCGCTATATCGTGTTGCAGCGCAATCCGTGTGTCCGATATGGCTTGGAGGATCTGGTCCAACTGCTTTTGCTGCAGGCCCCCCGAGAAGTCCCCCGCTTCGTCTCCATCTCTCTCACCGAGCGTGTCCCCCGTCGCGGCAGCGGTAGCGGCGCCCTGCTTCAGGCGTGTCTTCCCCATCACTCCACATGCAATCAAGGGCGGCTCGTCCGGAGCCCCACTGCCCCTACCCCCGGTTGTGCACGCTATGCCGGGTGAGGCCTCAGCTCCGCGACGACCGATGGGCGGTAACGAAGCGACCCCGCTCCGTGTCCTCGCAGATCTCACCGCCGTCACGGGGGGCCTGTCCAGCCACCAGGGTATTCCCACCGACCTGGAACAAGGGGCCAGGGGGGGCGGCCCGCCCTCCGCGTCCCACTCAGGCAAGTAAGCTGGTCCACTTCGGTCGCGGGGCCACAGCACTCCAGGAGAGCCCCACCGCCACCTCCGCCGCGGCACACGCGCCACTCAGGGCTGGCCACCAGGCCGACCGCCCCGTTCCAGCGCTGGGCACCGCCACTCAGAAGGAGCCTCACAGCCGCCGCTACTCTCTCCACGGCAGCCCCGGTGTCAGGCGCTGCACAGGGGAAACCGCTCTCTGCGCCCCGTTGTCTGAGGGCTCTCCACAGCCACAGGGTCCGCTGCGTGGGCCCCGGGGCTGCGCACTGACCTGCAGTCCCGGGCCGTACTCCGCCGTCACACCGTAAATGCCACCGCTTCAGTGTCGCGCCCGGGTCATCGAAGCCGACCCTCAGCTTCCGGTGCTCTCTGCCGGCGGCCCCGCACTTCCGGCCGGCTCCCCAGGTACTCCACTCCGAGGAGCCTCCTCTAAGGTCAGGCCTCACAAAATGGCCGGCGGCAGCCCGCTCCGCTGCCTCTTATCCAGAGCCAGTCCACCTGTCAAGGCCGTTGATTCTCCACAGAGGCAGAAGATGCTTATTCCCAATTCCTTCCTCTCAGAACACACTGCGTTTAGCAGCTGCTCTAAGCAGGGGGAAAGGGGAGTTGGACAGAGAAGAGAAAGACACTCGAGCTGGTCCTGAAATCCCTGGTCTTCTGTTTTCCTGTGTTCGGGGATTCTAATGCACATAAGGGGAAATAAGCATTCAAGTACACTCAACAGTTCAGCTCATTACATATCTAACATTTCTTAACTGTCCTACCAGGTATTGCTAGAGTGTAGGCTCCTCTTCTGTAATGAGGTCTCTTAGTTCCTACTGTTCTGGAACTGGAGCTTCCTAGCACACATGGAAGACACTACATTAGGATCACAACTCTACTTTCAACCTTTCCTCTAATAACTGAGAAAGGGACTTCTCCTACCTTACTGGTAGCTCGACCTATCACTTAGGTTTTCTCATAAAAGTTCGGAATATTTGTCTAATAAATTGAAGTTTCACATAAGTCTCTCTTCTCTGAAATCTGGAACAGTTCTCGTTGAATTAGTGAAGGTAAATGGCTTCAGGGAAGTACGCGCAAGAAGGATCAAGGAAGGATAGAGAGGAAGGAAAGGAGAAGGGAAGAACGCTAGGAAGGTAGGGTACAATGGTTAACGCGCTACTCCAAAGTTGCAGTCTCCTTAGCGCTGTAGCAGAGCAAATTCTTGGCTTACTTGACTATGAAGATTCTTGGGCTCACCAACGCTATACTCTTGGAACTCCTGGAAGGCTGGAACAACTGGCCTCTGAAGAGACGAATTATTAATATCCCAACTAAGAATTGGACACTAGAATACTAACCCTTGAATGGGAAAGAATTCCTTCTGAGAAATAATGTCTTTGAATAAGCGCCGCTTCCACTGAATTACTTGAAAGGAAGCGCGCTTCGAATTCGAACTTCTCTACCTCAGATTCAAATTGAAGTGCGCCGTTGAGCGCGCTCGCGAGCCGCTTCATTCCGAAGCGCCTTCAAGACTAGAACGTCTCTTCTGGGGCCTCTGATACTTCGCGGGCAACGCGGCGGCCATCTTGAAAGGGTCTTTTTCACCGGGTTAACATTAACCCAATAATTTACAGTAGCCGGTTTAATTACCACTCTACGTTTCTTGGGATAACACTGCCCTATGGTAAGGGCACTCACCAGGTTCCTGACACCAGCCGTAGCGGCACCCGGCCGGCCGCGTCACAAGGGCGAGAGTCAGGGGCGGCCAGGTCCGGCCCCCGGAGGGCTCACAACAGGTCCAGGGCTTCGATAATCAGGATTACGGCTGGGCTGGATGCGGAGCTCCCAGCTCACGCGTCTATCCCCATCAGCCTCCAAGCCACGCCCCGCGTAACTCAAACGTTGTATAGACCCACCTCCAGCCAAAACGCTGGATCTCCACATCCTCCATTCAACAAGTCATTGGCCAGTAGCAAGTAGGCTGCCAAATAGCATAGGCAGACGTCTGCCATGTCAATCCCACCATGGAGTCTCCCATTTATCACCTCAATCTTTAAGGCCTTTTTCTTAGCCGCCATCAGGTCAGCTATATGGCTGGAGGATTTAACCTCCTGATTCTCTGGGAATGGGGATTGATCTTCAGGTGATATATAAGTGTAACATGGAAAGAAGGATTGCACTTCCATGTAAAGGGGAGAGGGTAAGGCTGTGTGGCAACACAAACTACATTTCTGTAACGCTTCGACGTCTGCGAAAGGGGCAAGTCAGTAAAGAAGATGTTCCACCTGAGCAGAAAACATACATGAAGGACACATCTACTACAGAAGAAGCAGTGAGAGCCAGGGGAGAGAGCAACTGGGGTGGATACTATTAGTCCATGGCCTGTGAGACAGTGGGGAAATCAAGGGACGAATTGTCTTGTCCCTGGAAAGTGCTGGTGGCAGCAAGAAACCTGTGGGAGGGTACGCAGGTGGAAGAGCAGCTTGAGGTTTCACCTGGGAGGGTAGTGGTAGAATCACGGGAGGCGTGAAGGAGAAAATAAAGGAGTGGAAAGGACGAAGGAACCCTAGCCATGAGAGAGGATCCACTTGCCATTGGAGTGACGGCTGACAGAGTCCGTGTAAATGAATAGGCGGGCAGGCATTTCACCAGATAGGTTCACATTCACAAGGGTATGAGAGTCAATACGTAATAAGCTTGTATTCTTAGTTGTTCTTTAATCTTGAGATGCTTAGAGTACGATACAACCCCAGCCAACGTGTTTCGCCCAAGCATGGGCTTCTTCAGGGCAAAATGTGACAGCCAATGTAGCGCATAAGCGCATGAAGGGTGTAATGGTAGGGTATCGTGTAGTGAAAGGGGACCTTACAGAGCACTTGCTCTGATGTTGATGGGCAATTGAGGATACTAAGTAATGCCTCAGATTGAACTAGATCCTGGGTCAGTTGATTTCTAGTATAGTGTAGAAGGTCCTAAGTGGGGAGCCTTCTGCATCGGTGTGTCCGTCGGAGTAGATCGGTGCCGATCGCCCATCAACATCAAAGCAAGTGCTCTGTGAGGTCCTCTTTGACTACACAATACCCTAATATTACACCTTCAAGCATCTCAAGATTAAAGAACAACTAAGAATACAAGCTTCTGCGTGGACTCTCCAATTAATTGTACTACTGTTTAAACACAGTGAAACATATAACGTATTGCCTCTCATACCCTTGTGAATGTGAACTTATTTTATGGTCTTTTGGCAGCTGGCCATCTGAGGTGGGCAATACCCTTACTACTATTGAGTAACATGTCTAGGCAGTGCAGTCACCTATAACCTAGCTGCTTTTTGTTTCGTGTTTTAAAAATTTCACCAGATAGACAGCTAGGCTTCCAAAAACAGAAAAATGGACAGACAGAGATGTGCATGTGGAACAAAAGAAAGATCGACATGAAAGTTGAGAGACAGACACGTAGAATAACAGCCAGGAAGAAAGAAATAGAAGCATACAATATTTGAGTCATGGCTTCATAGTTAAGGTTCTAATTTGCATTTAATAGTACAATGTAATCATTAGGTCCCTATAATGTATTCCTTTTGATGAATTAACTGTAATCTCATGGTTTGACCATTTTAGGTTCAAAATGACTAGCAAGGAATGGTAAAACTAGAGTGCCATGCAAGAATCTTTAAATGAAGCTTTTGAGGGCTTTTCCTTGTCCTTAATAACTTCATACAGCTCAACCAATCTTCCCAGACACTCTGCCACCATTAAATAAAGGTGCCTTTTCTTGGTTAAATAGAAATTAATTAAGCCAGTCTTGAGTTATTTAGTTTTGAACTGATATTTTTCTGCCATGCCTCATGTAGTCACTGTAGCTTATTTTTTATAAAGGCAATTAAGATATTCAATGATAAATATCTTTATCTAAGCTTGTCCGAAGTCAGCTATATTTTTTAAAATTATCACAGATCAGATATTGCCTAAAACCCTGTATTTTGTAAATAAAAAAAAACAATTCTGGCCATTTTGGTGAAGTTATTTTCGTATGAAGGCAAATTTAACAACGAGAGAAGGGGACATAGTTCACTCAAAATAACAAATATTTTTAAAACTTCAAAGTAAGTTGCTGTCAGAAATCCAAAAATGTTTCTAAAAGTTTGGTACTGAATCATGTTTCTGTTAAATTCCTATTAAATTCAGTTGTGTAATAGGAAAAAGAAAACACTTCATCTGAGTGTAGTTTTTGGTGAACCGAGCATGCTCAAGGCATTTACCGAAGGACGAAAATATTTATTTTTTTAGAATTGAGATCCATGGGTACACAAAGTACTCTGAAATCAATATAAGATTATCTCAGAGGCTACATTTATGAATCCATACATTTTGTCAAAAGCCTCACTTATCCTCTTAACTAGAATCACACATACCTTTCTACTAATCATTTTAGTTCATTACAGAGGTCATTTGAGGAAAGTTTTATATTATTTGCACAATATGCATGCATGGTACATTCTCATAGATTTAAAGCCTAGAAACTGATCGCAACTTTCTTAAATAGTATGCTAAAAGTACCTTGAAGGCATCAGTGGAGAGAGTAAGAAGGCTACTTTTGCACTCCTAAGGAACCACGGCCAAGGTGGTCAAGGTTCTTACTTTGTCTTTTGGAAAAAAGGCGAACACTTTAAAGCAGCACTGTCTGTCTATGTTGTAAAATGGCTTTAAGACACTTCTCCCAAAGAATACTAGAAGGAAAAAGGCTCTAAAGCAGTAAAAACCTAATAAGCAGTAATACTTTCCTTGGGAACAGTTTTCCTCAAGCACATCTTCATTGCCAGGATAAAAAAAGATTAGGTGAGCACCAGAATGAGCGCAGGTTAGACTTGAGCTGAAACTGAGACCCTGAACAGTCACAGAATGATTGTAATTTTTATCACAAGACAGATAGCTAGCATTATTGCATTAAAATAGAACCTTCACTGAACACACAATGAAACAGAATACTGCCACCCCACATAAGCCCTTGTCCTTCATCTTCTACCTCTTTTGTTTTCTGCTTTGAACTTAGTCTCTCCTATTATTGTTCAACATTTTTTTGTTGAAAGATTGTGTATATCCTAGTTTATGATTATGTAAAAGGCCCTATGTATGGTTTATTTAGGTCTCTTAGGATGTTTCAAAGTGTGTAAAGACAAATTAAATTTAATACCAGTGTTTAAATTACCTTGCCTGAAGATATAAGAACATTTTGTAAACAAATGTACCCTTTTCTCTTTAGAAAATAGGTTTTACCTTTGTTCTTTGTTTATAACCTCAGGAAAATAAAGATTTTTTTATATGTCATTTGATTTTAGCCTTAGGTGATGTGAAGCTCATCTTAAAATCGGATCGTATGAGGCAGCACGCACATAAGAGGCTTGTTGCTCCATGACCGCTGACTGCAGGTTAAGGAAGCCATTGGTGCCATTTTAGTTGAGGACAATACATCATTGCAAACGTGCCGTGTACACAGGCAAGTCCTGTTTTCCCTTTAGGTGATTGGTCACAGCTAGTTGCATGCTGCTCACTCTATCAGTTGAACATATTGACGTAGCAAGTTCAAAGGGTTGCTAAAGATCCTTTAGGATAGAATTTGTTTGATCTAAAGGAAATAAGGCATCCCAGCAGTTTAGAGTGGTGGCCACTGGATCACATTGCTGAGTATATACACTACAGGATTAAAAATCTTTTGGGAAAGGAAGAGAGGGGTGTGATGAAGGCCAAATGCTCACACCCTGTGATTGAAGATAAGGAGACTATGACTCCAAACTTGAATTCAGAGTTGATAACATATCTAATTAAACTAGGTAGATATCTGAAAAAAGACTTTGAATGTTCCCTGAAACAATGTGAAGATAAACATGTTTGGTTCCACTTACATGTACCTTTGATTTGGTAGAAGAGTCATGCATCAGACAAGAGACATTAGATTTGGCACTTTTACTAGGGTGGTGTTACTTAGCGATATGTTTCTTAGGTAATGCTAATGATGGCCTCATCACAGAGAAGTGAAAGGCTGTTCTCTTAAGGATAAGTCCTAAATTGGGCAATCTGCCCAAGAAAGAGTGAAATGAGGAGGTAAAACGTATCTTGTTTGTGGAGGGGATGGTGAAATCCCTTGGAAAATATGTAGCAACATTGACTGCTCTTGTTAAAGCTCAAACTTCAGTGATTGAGATCTTTGGTGAAGATAGTTTTTACAATAGGGCCAAAAGGAGAGGACAACCTTTCTGATATGGATACTGTAAGTTCATGTACAGTCAAGGGAGAGGCTCCCAGAACTACAACATAAAGGGTATTTTTTCCACAAAGAGGCAGAGGAGGAAGGGGCAGAGCCTCTGGAAAGATGGGAGGAAGGTTGGGAAACATTTTTGGGAAATTGGCAGAAGTTAAAAGGGGACCCTTGTGTTTTAGAGGCAATGAAGGGTAACAAGATGGAGTTCATGTCTGACCCACTGCAATCAAGAGAACCAATAGAGCTAGGGTTCAACGAAGAACTAAAAGAAATTGTAGCCAACAAAGTAATTGACATGTTACAGAAGGCTACCATTATGAAGGTAGGAAACATAGGCACCACATTGTTTTTGGTGAAAACGAATCATACATTTAAGACAGTTAAATGTCATGTTGTCTAGATTAATTTCAAGGTGGAAGGTGTTTATCTTCTGAGAGAATTGTTACAGGAAGGAGATTAGATGGTAAACTTGGATCTCAAGGTCGCATATTTCATGGGCCCAATTGCTGAAGTAAGTCAGGAGTTTGTACAATATAGGTAGGGAAAACAATTGCATCAATTTAAATGTTTACCGTTTGCCATATCTTCAGCATTCTGGTGTTTCACCAAGATTTTGAGATAAGTGATAGGTTATCTGAGATAACTTGGTTTATAGCTGTTAATTTCTTTAGATGATATTTTGATAATGTGTAAAGATGTAAGATTATTGGACTCAATCAGGGTTACCTTGCAGAACATGGAGTTTTTTGGGTTTCAAGGTGAACACTGTGAAGGTTCAACTTCTTTTGCCAGAGAAGAAGGTAAAGATGATCAGGCGAGAGTCTTCATTTGTTGAAATTAAAGATGGTAAATTTGAGAGAATTGGCCTGGGTGATTGGTCTTTTATCACCCTCTTTTCAAGCTGTGTTCCAAAACCTCTGCTTTATAAGACCTAGAAGTGTCAACAATGACCTGAATAGGACTGTGGAACTTTTAGGTTCAAATATGCCAACCAGGGGTGATACTATACAATGAGCACCAACTCTGCACTGGATTATATTCCCCTGTATAAAGAAACACATGCCAGGAAAGAGTGGGTCTCCATGATGCATAAGGTCGCTATCAATGAATCTTTGCGCTTTTTGCCACGATGCTCTTGGTAGCATGTAAATAAAGGTCTGTTAATGAAACACCGCTGTGTGGCGACAACTGCCATTTCACACTGCCTTTAAGTATGCAGTGAAATCCTCGACTCCAACAACTACACCTGAACTACCATGAAGCTCCACTGCCAGCCATGAGCACCACCCGCCATACTGTGGTTTCCACAAGTGCAGTATACAGTTATTCAGACACTCAACAAGATTTTCTGTAAAGATGAAACCATCCTGTACCAGTGCAAGATGAAGGATGTCTGACACTTCTTTCACCTATTATTCTGTTAGACATTACTTAGAGCAGGGTTCTCCAAAGTCTGGCCTGGCGGGTTGGATCCATGCCAGAATATTAAGATAACTACATTTATCTAAATGGGGATATGCTAAGAATGTGGCATGGATACGACCCTCTAGGACTGACTTAGGAGAACCCTGATTTACATCCTTTGTTTAGTCTGCATTTACTGAGTTATGCTTAGTTCACCAATCACTTCCACCAAAACACAGTGAATTATTTAAGGCAAGTATAATGCAGAGTTAGAGCTAGAGAAAGATTGAAACATTATTACTACATACTTTGAAATACTCCACTTTTGTTTAATTTCTTGTTTGGGTTAAAGTTAGTGGTATTGTAATTGATATAAAATTAATAAAGACTTAGGGTTAGGGTTCAAATAACAGCACTTACTATTTGGATTGTTTTGAATTAATGAATGGCATGAATTCAGTAACATTTTCAATCATGATAACTGCAAGTATCCACTCAATTAAATAACATAAATGCTGCTGATAAAATATTGGTTTAGGATTCCATTAAAAAAAAAAAATTAATTAAACTGAATTTAGGATTAGAGTAAGATTTAATTTATCTGAAGTTAATGTACATTTTTAAATGTGATTAATTGTAGGGTTTGGGTTAGTGTTAGGATTACAATAAAGTTACAAATTCTTTTTAATTCAAGTTATATTGAAGTCATTGATTTATATTGATCTAATAAAACAAGATCTAGGTTAGTATTAATTTATTATAGCATTGAATGAATATTATTTGCAGTTAGGGTTGTTGCTGGAATAAATTAGTTTATTATTTTACAGATTGTTGGAATTAGGACATTCGCTCATTAAGGTGTGGAAGAAATCGTTTCTCTGGATAATGTGTGGCTGCTAAATTTTTTGTGGTGACTTGCATGCTATGTTTTTAGTATGTTGAGGGGTGCATGACTCCCCAGGAGTATGTAGGGAACTTAAGTACCATGAACAGTTTGTAGCAGTTGGGTGATGGGGGTCAAGGTCGATGGATATGTGTATGAACCCAAATGGTGGCACGTAGGTGGCAACTGTCTGTGCAGTCTCTGGTTTGTGTACAGGCTACAATTATGCCAGATGAGTGTGTGAAGAATACATAACAAGTTGTGTATGGAAGTTACATGTACCACAGTGGTTTTGCGAGGACGCAACAGAGTTTTGTGTATTTGCTTATAAATGAGAGTTGCCGGAATGAATATGGATAATTCTTGAGACATACAGATAGAATAGATAGATAGTCAAGAAACAGGTGGCTCTGGAAAGAAAGAGAACCACTGTTAAATAATAGGCAGATGATAAATGATATTTAGAGACAAGCACATAGAAAGACATACACTGAGCGGTTAAAGGTGTCAATTTTTACCAGATGCAGAGCTTAACTCCTTCTACAGATTACCTGTGGTACAGTCAGGCTTTGTTGGTGGGGACGTGGGAGCTTTCCAGCACTTGTGCCTGATCTGTGGAGAAGGAAACACACACAATTTCTTAAGACATATCAAAGCTCAAACAGATTATGTCCATAGGCTCTTGATGGTGACTCAAATCCTTAAATAATAGCAAACTTTCCTTTATCCAATCGTATAATGTTAACTGTATTTGAACACCTTATTTATTGCTGTTTTTTATGTTTTACATAACCAGGAACATTTAAATAGACTACACCAGGAATTCAATTATCATTTGACTCTTCTAATGATAGGTGCTTTACTGCTCAATTCAATAGTACTACTTTTAGCAATTATGGAAGGTTTAAAGTAGAGTTAACCATAGTCTTGTCACCTTCAGTGTTATATATAAACAAAGAGAGGAACCCTTGGTGACCCAAAGGACTGGGGTTCGTACACAAGATTTTATATAACGTTGTCCTCTGGGAGGAATAAAGAATCAATCCCTCACCTCACATTCATCAAACTCAAAGCATTCACTTTGGTCCACTCTGAAGGACCATTCACAATCAGTTGTGTATTGGCACAAGGACTCGTCGTGGGTGGATTAATAGCTAAGGTTTATTAAAAAAATATAATGTATTTCATCAAAAGAGAATTAAGTAAAAAGACCTTTTAGTAAAAAAATATCACAATAAAACATTTGTTACTACATTCAATATGTTAAAACCAATTTGTCATCATCATACCCCAATTTTATACACAAGAGTTTTTTTATATAAAACGACAATAGACAATAGCATTTGTCATTGACTGCCACAATCAAGACTGAAAGTTAGACCACCTCAGTTGTGTACTTTTGAAAATCACCAATGTCTACAATCATTATATATACAAACACATTTGTGGCTATTTTGAGAGCGTCGACGTGTTTCGAAGGACTAATCAAATAATGCCTTCTTTTTCAAGACTGTAGTTTTTTTCAACTCCCGTTCTTTGGAATTTAAAACGAGGAAACTTTCCCCTAGATTGAACTGGTCTCTCCAGTGTTATGGGTCCTGACTATTCCATTTTCTGTCTGGGGACACCCAACTCACAGTTATTGTAGTATATGACTCCAACGCCTGATATATAACAGCAATCTGGCCTCGATAAAAGAGTCTCCACCTCCGTTTTCGCACTTGTTTCTGGAGCTAGGGTTCCTGTATTGCTATACGTTTATTTCATCTCTGTATGCTGTACAATCCTTTATCTATTATCCTTTTGTTTCCAATGTTAAACTAGCAAACCACACTACT